>NC_083897.1:131353253-131974061 GCF_032452875.1 Bos javanicus
GCTCATGCATGAGAACCTCCAAGCCTGTGAGTGGGGCCTGTTGAGTTTATGGGTGTAGGCGGGGCAGATTTCCCAGAGATGTTCTACAGTCTCCTTCACAATGTCCTTTTTAACCAGTAAAGGTCTGATTGCCTATACAGTCACTTATTCCCCCAAGGCATTTAGCAATGCCTTCAGACATGTGGGCCAGCACCCCCTCCAGAGATGCACATACCACCCCCTTTATACCCTCTTCAGAGAGACCCTTTAGTCTTCTATCAGGGTGAGCAAGGCTGTTGCCAAGTTATGTGGAGTTGCAGAAGGCATCTAGGGAGCTCACGGCCTCTCACACAGCTTCTTCTCTGTCTTCCTTCTTTTGGATGCCCTCTCTCAACCCCAGGTGCTAGAGGTCCGTGGTGCAGCAAGCTCCTTAGACGTCTGAGGATTCTCTGGTAGAAATTTGACTGGTGCTTGTTTTCCCCACTGTAGTCTTGGGGTTTGGTTGCCTTTTATCCATTGGCTTTCCAACTCTGTTATTGTCTTCTGCTCAGCTTCCCTATTTTTTAGGATTTGCCTTTTTAAAAAAATTATTTTTGTACTGTTATTCGGGGTTTAAGAGAAAGTAAAATTAAAGCTTATGTTTAATTCACTAGTATAACCTGGAGGTTTATAAATGCTTTTTAAATACACCACATCTTTACCTTGAAAACTTATTTTCTTTAGATGATACAATATAACCTGGCAGAAAAAGACAGCTTAATAACTAAATATTGATAATAACCTCTCATTGTTGTTTAGTCACTAAGTAGTGTCTGACTCTCTTGCGATCTCACGTACTGTAGCCCGCCAGGCTCCTCTGTCTATGGGATTTCCCAGGCAAGAATAGTGGAGTGGGTTGCCATTTCTTCCTCCAGGGAATCTTCCCAACCCAGGGCTCGAAATGGGGTCTCCTACAGTGCAGGCAGATTCTTTACCGTCTGAGCCATTGCATTGTAGGTAGATTCTTTAATGTCTGAGCCACCAGGGAAGCCCCTCAATGATAACATCTAAAGGTGGTTAAAAGAGGATTTCCCTGGTGGTCTAGTGGTTAGGATTCAGTGCTATCCCTGCCAGGGCCCGGGTTCAATCCCTGGTCAGGGAACCAAGAGCCCACAGGCTGTGTGGTGTGGGCTCCCCACAAAGTAAATAAAGGTGGTTATGAAACAGAAGCACTGACGCCCTGCAGTGGCGAAGGGACGCACAACAGTGGGCAGGGCCTTGGCCAATGGCCTGCTGTCTCTGGGCTTCAGTCTCCACATCTGAGAGAAAAAGAAGTCGGAGTTGATCATTTCTAAGGCCCCTTCCAGTTCTACATGCTATGTAGTTTTCCCTGAATTCTAAGAAAAGTGAAAATATATTCCTTAAGCCAAGATCTCTGTCCTGTTCATTGCTTGTTTCCACATTTAGCACATGATCTAGCCACATGAAAAATTCTTTTTGAAATTTAAGTAAGTAATCATTCCTTATTTGGTTTGTATTGAATAAGGAGTAGCCACCTTAGCTCTTGAAAAAAATTTTTTTATCCTTTCTCCTGCTTAGAAGAGCTCTTTATTCTTTTTTTCTCTAGTTGTTCCCATGGCTTTGCCAACTAAAGTTCTAAGTGCCCACCGTAAATCGCTGAATCTCGTTGATTCTCCTCAGCCACTCCTAAAAAAGGTAAAGTATTTGGGATCACTTTTTCAAGAAGTATAATGTTCTTCGGTGCTGGTATAATCCCAGGAGCTCTTGTAAATGGTTTGCCTCAAGAGAAAGAGCATATTTCTTGATATGCAGGACTTGTAGGGTTAGAAGCTGGGTTTTCACGTGCACCCACTTTGGTGTCTGGATTGTGGTTTATGTCTGTGTGCACACTGAATTTGACCCAGACCTTTATATGTTGGTATGAAGAAGGCTCCTGACATTCTGCCACTCACCGGAATCCGTGCTGCCGAAAGGAAACGCAGCAACTTGCTACTAACCATGGCCTCTCTGGGACCACCAGCCAAGGCTGGGTTGCTTCCAGAGCAGGGCAGGAAACCGGAAAAAGATTCCTCTGGAGAAGAAACTCTCAGAATGTTCCCCACTAGTTCCTATAATTTGTTACTTTAGTCCAAGTCTCCTTTGCTTTTATCAGAAAGATTTGGTGTCTGTTGGAGACTATTTTAACCACAATTTTATGTTGTTTAAAACTCACATTGTTTTTTGCCTTCAAAAAAGATTCTATTGAAGTTTAACATATAAAAAGTATATAAGACATAAGTATAGGGCTAAGTGAATTATCGCCAAGCCAGCAGGCCCATGTGAGGGACAGGCACCCTTGGTGCCCCTCCTGGTTGCCTCCTCTCCCTTCACACGTAACTGCTGGCATGCCTTCTAACACCAGGGTCGGTTTTGCCCATTTTTGACCTTCACATAAATAAAATTTACACAGATTTTAACCTGTTCAGTCTCCTGCAGAGAACGACTAACATAGTGATTCACTGTTCAGGGAAAAAAAAAAAAAAGCCACAAAAGATCCCATGAAAACCTGGAGCATGGCACAGCAGCAGAGTGCCAAGACCAGGTTGGTGTGTCACTTTCTCATCTTCTGGAAGTGCATGCCCAGCCCCTGTGCCCTTCTTTTTGTCTTTTGTATGGACAGGCCCCTGAAGATGACTTCCAGTTTCCCAGAGATGACCATGGCGATGTGGACTGTGAGAAGCTGGTTGAGCAGTTGAAAGACTGTTCGAACCTACAGGACCAAGCAGACATTCTGTACATTCTGTATGTAATAAAGTAAGTGCAGGACCTTGGTGAGGTCCGGCTTTCTCTCTCCTCCGTGCTTTGTCCTGGCTTCTTGGCCTGGCAGCCAGCTGCATCATGGTTGGAGTCACGCAGAGCACCCAGACTCCATCCCCCTCTGTGCCTGCTGAAATGAGAAGGCTGGCTGAAGCCAGGATCTCACCGTTTCCTGATGTCAGGCTTCTGTTTCAAATGGATAGAAGACAATACGGTCCCGTGGCCCCAAGTGAGGCTCACAGGCCGTGGGAGGGCCCAAGCACTTGGCACGATGCCCGTTGATGCATTCCCTTCCCTGCCAAGTGAGCTCCACTGCGAGAGGATCTGGCCTGTTAGCGTTCTGGGCCATACTTGGAGGGTTTTCCATTTCTTGACAGGGGTCCCAGCTGGGACACAAATCTCTCTGGACAGCACGGGGTCACTGTTCACAACCTCCTCAGTGAGCTCTATGCGAAGGCCGGCTTGAACCAGGAGTGGGGCCTGATCCGCTACATCTCCGGCCTCCTCCGGAAGAAAGTGGAGGTCCTGGCTGAGGTCAGAGCCACTGCGCGTGTGCGGGTTGGCTGTCTATCCTCTCTAGCCCCATGCTCTCGTCCTATTAGGAGAGCTGGAGGCAAGCACCTCATATTTGTAAAGGAAACATGGTACTTATTACACAGATGGAGCAGGTATTTGTCTCCTGATCTCCCACAGCTCTTGGAAGGTGGACAGCAGTTGAAATTCAGACTGATTCGTTTTGTTGCTTCTTAGCTGCAGAAAAGGATTTACTAAGAAATAAAATGAAAATGCTCTGTGGTCCAGCACCCTCCTAACCAGAACACTGTTATTTCTGCACATCTGTAGTACCGTCATCAGGGATATTTTAACCCTGAGACCCCAAATTCCAGAACTGCTTTCTATGACACTCAAGGTCATTATTATAGTATTGATTATATGTGAATAATGGGGAAACTGGAAATTTAGGACTATAATATGGTCATTAAGTCTTAACATCCGTGTTTTAGGACTCAGGACTCACAGGCCCTGCAGAGCCAGGCCTTGGGGCCACATCCTGGGGACACAAAGACCAGAGGGACCCAGCTCAGCCTGGGTTGCTCAGCCTGGAACCTGTATATGAATTTTCAAATAAATGACAGCATAGGTCAAGTTTATAAAGGCAAATTTATTGGCAGTGGCCCTTCCCCACCAGCTTTGCTGTTCTTTCTCCCCCTCTCCCTGACCATGCAGGCGTGCACGGACCTGCTGTCACACCAGAAGCAGCTCACAGTGGGCCTGCCCCCAGAACCCCGGGAGAAGACCATCTCTGCGTAAGTCTTCAGCTTGCGGGGGGACTCAGGTTTGGGGTGGGGAGGACACCTCAGCACCATCTACCATTCAGGAAAAGTCTTTTAAGAGACACTGTCCCTTGAGCCCTGCCACCTAGAAAATGAGGCTTTTCCACGGAGGGCTGGAGGTGCTCGTAGGCGTCATCCATAGTGTTTCTGTGCTGCTGCTGTTTCCTAGGCCTCTTCCCCCCGAGGAGCTCACGAAGCTCATCTACGAAGCCAGCGGGCAGGACATCAGCATCGCCGTGCTCACACAGGTCAGTGGGCCGTCTCTGGGCAGCAGCGGCATATCCGCCGCCACCCAGCCTCTGAAACCCCGTCTCCTCATGTGTCTGTGTCAGGAGATCGTGGTGTACCTGGCGATGTACGTCAGGGCACAGCCCAGCCTCTTCGTGGAGATGCTCCGGCTCCGAATTGGACTGATCATTCAGGTGATGGCCACGGAGCTGGCACGGAGCCTGAACTGTTCAGGTGGGATTCTCAAGGGCGGCTCACACTGCTTGAGTCCACCCAACTCTTCCTTCTCCTGCCACCAGTCCTGTATCTGGGAAAACTTAACACGTTTGTTTTCAGGAGAAGAAGCTTCTGAAAGTCTGATGAACCTCAGCCCTTTTGATATGAAAAATCTCCTGCACCACATCTTAAGTGGCAAAGAATTTGGTGTTGAAAGAAGCAGTAAGTTAGTCTTTCTTTCCTTTCCTTTCTCAGTAATCCTCACCCCCACTTCCTTCCTCCTATACCTAACTCTGACACATCCCTGCCTATGCAAATACAAATGAATCTCACAACTGCACAAGAATCACCATATTGCCTGATGTCCACGGGGATCTCCTTTACTCCTGTTGGTGTGGGGGCACTGCAGAGAAACCTAACGCAGCCAGGCCACTCCCACCACAAATAAGGAAGATGAACTAGAACAAGGAGGAGAAAAATCATCACCAACCAGTACAACCCCTGTGAGAAATGGGAACACATTTCTCCCAATACTGAACTTGTGGGGTGCAGTCAGTAGACCACAGCAGCAACAAGGGAAGACTTGGAACTTTGCGGTTCCCTCTTAGGAAGGATGTGGCTGAGACAGCTCTCCCTTGTCCAAGGTCACAGAGCTAGCTGGTAACAGGGCCTCATGAACCTCAGTTCCATACTTACCAGGGTGTCTGGATGCTCTCACAGGCCACTGCATTAGCACTCTGTACTAAATTCCCTTTATTTTATATAATAGATGGACTGTAGAACATCCCTTGCTACAGGAAGCCCTTTCTCAAAAGGAACCAGGATCATTTCATGATCCTTTGAAATTACTAAAAAGTACTAGATGCACCTTTACTACATTTACAATACCATGAACACCAGCTTAGTGCACAGTGAACCTGAGCGAATGTGCATTTCCCTCTAGTCTTGTTTTGGTTTTCATCTGTAAGATGCACAGCTGTGATGGCTGCAGGAAGAGGCCTCAGCGCACTGCCCCACGTGTTGCCATAGGCGATTCCACCAGAAACAGAATCGTTTTGCTTTCCTTTCTTCCTGACCTGCTTGGACTGCCAATTTTCAGAGCTTTTGAGAAGGCTGTTTCAAAAATGTTGTGGGTTTAGCATATTCCTAAGTGTACCTACCTGTCATCCTGTCGGTGCAGCCTCCTTCTGTGCTCACTCTTCCCCGGAGCCTGGCTCTGCTCCCCTCTCCCAGTCACCAGGAGCTGACCTTGCCTCCCTCCCTCCAGGCCAGCCCCCATAGCACTGGAGACCTGGCTCTCCGCCGTGGTCCTGTCACCCGAGGCCTTTCCCCACCTAGCCCTTGTCAGCTCTCTGTAGCAGCATCCTGTCCCTTCTCCAAGCTCCAGCCTTCCCTTCCCACCAGGCTGCGCGCCTCTTCCCAGGGCTGGTTTGTTCAGGCTGCTTCTCCTCCCTGGTCCCACGTGTGGCCATCTTCGCCCCACTGACTGTGCCCCTCACCCTGGCCCTGTGCGCGTAGCTCTGTCGCCATTTGCGGGAACCAACTGCTAAAAAAAAAAAAAAACAGCAGCACTTGGCCTAGGATCTCCCAGGATGAGCAGCTGCTGGAAAGGCATCCACTGGGGAAGCAGTGCACCTACCTTCATACCTCAGCTCCCTTCTGGTCACAAAGCAGTAGCTACAATCTCTGTGCCTCCTTTAAGGAGGATTTTTATTAACATTGGGCCCTCCCTGTCTTCTAGGACAAACTCTGAGTCCTTACCTCCTGACAGCAGAGAACTTAGGCAGTGCCCACCAGCCCTGCAGCCAGAGTAGTTATCTTCTTCCTTCCTTCCATGCCTTCCTCAGCCAGCCTGGGCTTTTCTGCCTCCATTTGACAGCATCTCTCTCAACTCCCCAACTATTTTCTTCCTATCTGACCATGTTTTCAAATGCCAGACCACCACAACCAAATGCTGGGCATAGGTCATTATAAACTCCACTTCAACACCCCCCCAACTCCTTAAGTGCCTCTTTCCCACCTCTCCCTCCACCCCCGAGTTTCCTTTTGTGATACACTACTTTCTCTTACCAAGCCCCTTCTAAGCTCTGTCCTCCTCTAGACCAGAGGTCAGCAAACACTGCCTGTAAAGGCCAGAGGGAACCAATCAGGCTCCATTTGGTCACAGGCCTCAGCTTTGCTGTCACAACATGAACACACAGACCACACGTCAGCAAAGAGAAGCCGGCTGCCAAAAAATAATCCTGGACAGCAAAACTTGAATTTCATATCATTGCGTGTGTCCTAAGATACTATTCGAGAGAAGGAAATGGTAACTCACACCAGTATTCTTGCCTGGGAAATCCCACGGACACAGGAGCCTGCCTGGCTACAGTCATGGGGTCACAAAGAGTTGGATACAACTTTGCAACTAAACAACAACAAAGATACTATTTGTTTGTTTTCTTCCCCCAACAATGTACAAAGCCATTCTTACCTCATAGGCTGTGCCAAAGCAGACAGTGGGTCGCCTCTGAAGTTTGCTAACCCCTGCCTTTCAGCTTTCTTTCCTCTGTGGGGAGGGCGTCAGGAATGGCTTCACTGAGGGTTTGACTGACATATCCAGCGCTGCCTGGAACTGCTTCTATACAAACAACATCAGTAATCATTGATTTGGGACACAGTTTGGGTGTAAGGTTCCTACTTCCCTGATATTGACAAGAGTCCTAGGTTTAAGGTTGTGACTTGGAGGGCTCTGTGATCCTCTGGCAAGCTGCTGGGGAGAGCCATGGGGGCACGTGGACATGGTACACCCCTCCGCACCCTGGCCTGCCTCTTGGGCACGGGGCTTAGAAAGGGGTGAGGTGACCAGGGGGTCCGCACATGAAGGCTGTCTTCGCAGCACCTGAGTGCTCCACCTTTAGTGTGGCTGAGTTCTCAACCAGACCCCCGTTACCCTTTGTAGGCCTGGAGAACAGCCCTGTGCAGCCTCACAACACCTTGCTGAGTTTGCTTCATCCTCGTCTTGCTCTCTCCCTTTTTCTCTGTACCGGAACCCTGTCTCCAGTGTTAGGAAATACAATTGCCCAAGTCCTGATGGAATTCTGTTCTCAAATGCTCCCTAATTATAATTGAGGCAATTATCATTTATCCTCCTCATAATAAAGTGAACTGATTTGCAGACACATTGGTGAATTTATTTCATCAAGCCAAAGAAATGCAGTGTGGGCTGTCATTCTTTTTATTTAATAAGGACATTGGGTACTTCAGATCTTTTTCTTTAGAGTGGGTGCCAGCAGGCAAACAAAGACAGCATCACACAGTCAGATGTGTTTTGGTGGTTTTTCTCCTTTCCTGAAGGAGGGACGCTCAGGATCCTTTTCCAAAAGTAATTTTCAGTCCTTTCAAATGCACAATCCTTGAAATGTAAATATACAAGATAAATATTTAATGTGTTCTGCTCATCAAAATAATATACGTGGTTTGACACAGATAATTACTGAAAAATTGCTACTAGATATAAAGCTATAGAAGCTTATGAAACTAGGAACAGAGTAATGTCACTTGAAACCATACATACGTCAGATTGCAAGCAAGGCCAGAAGAGGTCCTGTCTTTTTGCATGTAACATTTGTTAATTGTCCTTTATAATCCTTCAGTTTTTTTAAGCAGCCCTACCTGTAACTGTTCAATTTTTATAAATAAGAAAACTCAATTTTTATTAAATCCTGAGATGTCTGAAATTAATGTTTTCAGCTAATGCCCAGTACAAACAGGCCCCTTTGGCTTCTGTTTTCCACTCTCTCCGTGTCCTTCCTCCCACTCTGGCTAATCTTGGTGGGTCCTCCCTCTCTGTTGTCCTTGGGCTCCTTATTTGTCCACTCATCTGGGACGGGAGGGAGCCACCGGTGCAACACCCAGCACCGAGGGACTGCCTCGGAGGGGACAGCTGCGAGGGGCAGGTGGGTTCCAGTCGGTAGGGCTTCATGTGCCCTTGGGAGGCTTTATCCTGAAGACTGGGATAGGCCTGAAAAGAGTCTGAGTGGACAGTGACATGGTCCCCCATGTGCCTTTTAGAATGATCGCTGTGCGTACAGTGTGGAGCACCAGGGAGTGGGGCACGGCCATAGACAGGCCACTGCAGCAGGGTGGAGCCCCCCTGCCCCTTCTGGGATGGCCACTGCTGTGTCTTCACCTTTGGTTGGCTTGTTTTCCCAGGTCTTTCCTCTCTTGCCCCAAGGCTGGACCTTTATTGGGTGGACTCAAGTTTCTGCAAGGAAGGGGTACATTTGGAGACGTAAAAAGTTATTTTAAACAACATACTCAAAGCAATGAAGTGTTTTCTGGCCACTCAGTGTTTCCTGCATGCTGCTTAAGTCATGTTCACTATGTCACCCAAATGCATACTGAGCCCATGTTGTGTCGCAGGCCCTGCTCCAGGTCCTGGAAGCGGGAGTGCACAGTTGAGTGGGGAGAGATAAAAACAAGCACATGCATGTGTCCCTCTGAGGGCGGACGTGATATAAGGACCCTGTGTGTGTTTCCCTTGCAGTGCGACCCATTCACTCCTCCACACCTAGCCCTGCTGTCTCCATCCATGAGGTGGGCCACACTGGAGTCACCAAAACCGAGAGGAGCGGCATCAACAGGCTGAGGAGTGAGATGAAACAGGTAAGAAGAGCTCTCAGTGCCAGGAAAGAAGTGGTCTTCCTGTCTGGGCTCAACTGAGAACATGAGAGAAGCCCTGGGCATGCAGACCACAGCCCGCTTGGGAAAGGATGAGAGATCCCTCCTGTGCTCAGACATCCCAGAGCCTCTCATGTGCACCCACAAGCGCTTGTCTTTAGCGTTAACCATGTTAGGTGAGCATTCCAGAAAATACCCTGCCCCATGTTTGCCTGTTGCCAAGAACCAGTCTTTCGAGAGGACCACAACCATTGCAAAAGGTCACTGAATCCTCTCTCCATCCAATGTGTCCTTCAAGTGCAACGGTGAAATGAAGGAGTGTAGAAATAGACTGGAATGCTCGTGATATCCTTATTTTCCACCATCCATAGGTGTGTCTTTTTGGTGCTCACCTTTAATTCATAATAAATTCCTTCTGGACCGATCCCACAGGACTGCAAGTCAACAGCCTTTCACTCCTAATGGGTTTGGTACTATGCTAGGACTTGACAGTGATCTACAGTAGGAAATAGTTTCCTGCTGACTGTGACCTGCAGTGAGAAATGCACTGGGATTTTCTCCATTTCAAGTGTGGCTTCAGTAGATTGAGCCCGTGAGGCACTAATGGTCACGCCCTGCAGGTGGACCAACACGTCCTTGGATGTTCTAGACGGTGATACAAGTAGTAAGGCAGCCTTGATTTGAAACTGGTTTTTATTTTCTGATGTATTTTTGCTTTCAGATGACTAGGCGGTTTAGTGCTGATGAACAGGTGAAACATCTCTGTCTTCTTTCCTCCTCTACTGTGCTTTATGGTCTTTCTGGCTTGAATGTGGGAAGTGAGGCTGTGAGTACAGAGTGTCAAGCCATGGAGAACAGTTCTGCCCATCAAACAGGCTTGGGTGGAGGCGACTCCACAGGCTGTGGCAGGCAGCCCTTGGGACAGGCCAAGTGCACTCGAAAGCAAGAGAAGTGACCTTGCCCCATGCCTTGAGAAAAAAAATCCATTTATCAAACTCTTGGGTTTCATAAGATACTTTGTGAAACAGATGGATGGAGATAGGTTCTGCCTCCGCAGGAGTATCTGTTCAAAAAACGGAACTGAATAGGGACAAGTAGACTGTGGTCACTGATTATAGCAATAGAAAAAAATACTGGAGACCCATTCCTAACAGTGTCCTGTTTCTGTGACTGAGCACAGAGTCTCTACTGACGTGCAGATTTCCTGTTCAGTCCCAGGGAAAAACACATGTGCCCTCTCATTGGAATTTATGCTTTTTCCAAGTAAGGAACAGACTTTTCAAACGTCTTCCTGTGCCAGCCACTCGGTGGCACCATCCCTCTGGTTGCCCACATCCTGATGGTAGTTGACTGGAGCGAATCTGGGGGCTTCCTTCTGTCTGTTTAATGCTGTCTTAGCTTATTATGGGGACAGAATGATCACCGTTTCTCTTGCATGGGATTAGGTTCAGTTAGCCAGTGTAAGTATTATATTTGGCCACTTACTTACATCAAGGAAATACATTTTTCTCTTTCCAAAATTAACATAAAAGATTAGCATCTCAAGGCTCTGACTTTGGAAAATAAGTTGTATCCTAACTTGACAAGCTGCCTCCACACTGACTAGACACGGGGAAGCTCCACACTCAGAGAAAGCGGAGCTCTGCCCCTGCACCATGGGCTGCCTGCCTCAGGGGTGACTGAGAACTTCCGCTGCCCGCATCCTCCACGTCTTGCTTCCTCGGCGGTTTTCGGGGCTGCTCTGTGCTCCTCCTCTCTGCATGCATCCTCTGGTGTCAGTGCACGTGACTGAGTGGACTCTCTCTGTTTTGTAGCTCATTTCTGTGAGCCAGGCCGCGTCCAGCAGCGCGCGCTCCTCGAAGTCTGCGGTAAACCATGCATCCCCGCCGCCGCCTCGTTTGTGGTGTCCACATCCTCTCCTTGCCCTTCTCTTGCTCCCCCCACTCCCTCCCCCCTCCCAAGCTGTGAAAAGGTTTAAGTGTTAGCATGGGACTGTCACCATGACAGAGGAGAGGCTGGAGAGCAAGCAGAGTTGTGAAACTGAGAGCTTTGTTTTTCCATCTTGAGTTCTCTGCTTATGCTCTCCTCTGTGGGCTGTGAGTGAGCAACACTCTTCTCACCAATCCCCAGGAGCTTCTGGAACCTTCGGGGCAGTGGTTATGCATCTTTCTATTGAGCCATGGGGGTGAATCATTGCCCGCATGAGCCAATGGGCACTTTGTACGTGCTGTGGCCCTACTTGCCTGGAGGCCCCAGATGAGCTGGAGGAAATGTTCTAATTGCACAGGCAAGTCTGAATCTTCCTCCCAAAACTAGAGGGAGAAAACCAGCTGAGTCACTGATGAGTATGGCTGTAATTACTTTTATTTGTCTCTAATTGTTGCCGTATTTAAATGGCAGTAATGAGCCCAGTGGAATAACCCAGCCTAACAGCCTTTTCAAAATAAGATCCGATGAAGTCAAAACGTGTGCTCCAAGAAGCCTCCAGTCCTGCAGAGGTTTAAATTTGAGGTTGCACGCTGAGAAAGGAAAACTGCCAGGTAGTCCAGAACTCAGATCAAGTGCAAGGATGAAGGTTATTCCATCCCCAACTGGGAGGCCGCCTGCACAGTGGACACGCGCTTGGCCACAGGGAAGCTGCACCCAGGGAGCCCCATTCCGACCTCAGGCCCCTGGAGCCTCTCCTGTGGCCTCTGCAGTCGTGGGCGGGCCTGTGGCTCCCGAGGCAGAAGCCGAACTGCTGGCCCTGCCTCAGCGCTTCCCTCGGAGAGGCCAGAATAAATCCAGTCTCCAGGAGGAGATGAGGAGGAGATGGTACCCCAGCTCAGAGGCAGTCATCATCCCGAATGAGGAGAAAGCGCTATGCTGAGAACAGGCAGAATAGAAAGCGGCTGAAGAGGAAGGTGGACACACCATGGTCTGAGGCCTTCCTCCCAGGGCTTGCTGGGTGTTGTATTCCCACAGCCCCAGCCCCGCAGCGTGGTGACCACCATGCTCCACAGGAGGAATGTAGTCCCCATGCCTTGTCCTCCCTGGGCTGCAGGGCTGCCCGCGTCTGCACTCAGGGTGCCCGCCTGTGCTCCGCTGCTTACAGGAGGCCGAGGGCACAGAGTGAGAGCTGCTGGTGCGGAGTTGGGGTTCTCAGCCCCCCAGAGCCCACCCCCTGGCCTGCTGGGCCTCTCTGCTGGGCCTGGGGCCTCTACCGGTGCACCCCCTCTTGGTGGCTGGAGGAGTGCAGGGAAGAAGCTGGGTCAGCAAACCGGTAAAGCCAGCTGGTCTTTCTGACTAGTCCCCAGGCAGCCCTCCTGAGGCTTCTGAATGCCACGCCCTTCTGTCTTGCAGAGGTCCAGCACCCCGTCCTCACCCACG
This sequence comes from Bos javanicus, assembly GCF_032452875.1. Lineage (NCBI taxonomy): Eukaryota > Metazoa > Chordata > Mammalia > Artiodactyla > Bovidae > Bos > Bos javanicus. The sequence goes on from NC_083897.1 coordinate 131,365,841, forward strand.
GGCACATCGTCATCAGACTCGGGCGGGCAGCACATGGGCTGGGGGGAACGGCAGGGCCAGTGGCTGCGCAGGAGAAGGCTGGACGGCGCCATCAACAGGGTCCCCGTGGGATTCTACCAGAAGGTGTGGAAGATCCTTCAGAAGGTGAGCCTGGCTGCGGAGCTGCATCACCCCCCACCACCCGGTGTGACCACTCAAACGTCACCAGGCGCTGACAAGTGTCCCCTCGGGGGTCAAGTGCCCCTGGTTGAGAAGTGCTGGCTGGAAACCAAACCAGTTAGATAAAGTGGCGGTCCAGGTTGTGTGGAGCCACCCCTGACCTATTTTCTGAACATAGCGAAGTCTGAAGGTAGGCAAGAGGCAGAGAAGGCCAGGAAGACTCGGGGTAAAATGCTGTAACCCACCTGACCTGGAACAGCCATGCATCTTGGTCCCTGCAGCTACTTTCTCCCTCCTCAGCCCCGGAGCGTGCCAGTGTCCTGCCAGAGGGACTGTCAGCCTCCATCAGAAGCTTCTATGCAAACCAAGAACCACACAGGACTGATTTTTTTTCCCTCAGTTATTTTTGTTAGCTTATTTCACAGTAGGAGAGGCCAGGAGAGAAAAGTCACCCCAAAGAGGGCGCACAACACCCGCTCCCCAGTCTCCTGCATTCTGCACCCTGTGAGGTCTCCATCAAAACTTGGGCACAGGGAGGTCCGAGGGCTCCCTGTCCTCTTAGCTGACTCTGGTCCCCACATGGGAGCAGAGGCCTCTAATGGTTCCTAGAAGACCTTCCCACTCTTCCTGGGGCCTCACATGCTTCCATACGGGCTCCCGCTGGCTTGATACCAAGGCGCTTTTATTATGAAGAAGTGGCACTTTGTACAGAGCCAGCGCTTGTTATTTATATACACGGGTGTGCGTGTGCGTGTCTGTGCATGTGCTCTAGTCTTTTGTGATTGGTGCTTATTATAGAAACCTCAAAAATAGACGCCTGTGAAGGCACAGAAGTATCACTTCGCCAGCAGGAACCATGCACATCTCCCTTGCTCTGGCACCAAAGGGGGCCTCTCAGCCGCCAGGACTGGGCTGCTGAGTGAAACTCGGAGCTCCCACAGAGAACAACCCAGCAGGTCCCTGGGGTGTTGTTCGTGTGAGATCTGAACAACGCCTGCCGGCTCCTTAGAACTGTTCCATCGAAAACACAGCCTGTGGGCAGTGAGAACAAGCTCTCTAAAAATAACTCTCACAGTCTGGCGTGTTCCAGTCCTCGCACTGGCTTCCAGGGCAGTGCAACGTGAGTGTGTGTGCACACTTTTTAATCAGGTTCTGACATGTGCAATGTGTGTTCTGCCTCCAGTGCCATGGTCTGTCCATCGACGGTTACGTGCTCCCGTCCTCGACCACGCAAGAGGTATGACGGGAAAACCCCACATGCCATGAGTTTTCACTGAGTGCTAGATTTCTTGGACTCTTTCCACTCACCCATATTTCAAGCTCATTACACACATACAGGCCATTTTCAGGCCCTATCTCAGGGCTTCCCGGGTGGTGCTAGTGGTAAAGAACCTGCCTGGCAATGCGAGAGACACAGGTTCAATCCCTGGGTCAGGAAGATACCCTGAAGGGGGAAATAGCAATCCACTCCAGTATTCCTGCCTGGAGAACCCCAGGGCTCCTCTGTCCATGGGAGCTACAGTCCATGGGGTTGCAAAGAGACATGACTGAAGCGTGTAGCACACATGCATCTTTCTCAACACTTAACCCTCAAGTTTTACAGTTTTTCCCCACATTTATTAGCATCACCTTTCTTCCTTCCCCTCAGAAACAGCATATCTGGACTTTCCAGATCTCTAGATTGCTCCTGAAAACTCTGGTAAGGGAAGAACTCCCTGGACCCATAGTAGCCACCTCTGACAAGTCATCTTCCCTGGTTTCTTTCCCCCTTTCATTCTTTAAAAAAATGATTTTTTAAATTTTACCCCACCAAAGGCACCATGCTATATGCCACAAAGAATAGTGAAGAAAGAAAAAACAAGATATGGTCATGTCACTAGAAGTCACAGTCCATGGGGATGGGTGACTAATGCTAGGACAGGGCTGGCTGGCTCTCAGCCTCCTGCTTCAGAGGATTCCTGTGAGCAGGATGAGCCAAGTGGCTAGCAAGGAAGCCAAGTTTTCTCTGAGTCAGTGGGTGCTGCGAGTGGCGTGGGTGACAGGGCTGTCTGTCCTCAGCTCGCTCCTGACCTGTCTCTCCTGGTCCCTTGGCAGATGACCCCGCAGGAGATCAAGTTTGCTGTCCACGTTGAGTCAGTGCTGAACCGAGTGCCACAACCCGAGTACCGGCAGCTGCTGGTGGAGGCCATCATGGTGCTGACACTGCTCTCGGACACAGAGATGAACAGCATCGGGGGCATCATCCATGTGGACCAGATCGTGCACATGGCCAACCAGCTGTTCCTACAAGACCAGGTGGGCATGCCTAGAGGCAGTGTAGCTGGGTTGGCTGCCATTCACCTCTGTTGAGGCTGGAGATCCTGTGTCCAGTAGGAAAGGTGGTTCTCAAAAAAAGAAAATGTCCTCACAGATGGTGAAAAATGTCAACCATTTGGTTTGAAAATGGTTTGTGGCCACTGGGAAATCTTGACCTTTGGAGATGGACAGGCCCCCTTCAGCATAGGTTTTAGAGCCAACACGTCCTGCCCCGTGTTAAACCAAAGTCGAGCTAGGAGAAGCCGTCCTCTCATCCTAGAATCAGTGCTGCACTGCCCACGTCCGGCTGGGAGCGCCGGCTCTGCTCACACGTTGCCTCTGCCTCTTTTTCCTGCTGCAGGTGTCAAGTGGAGCCACGGACACGCTGGAGAAAGACCAAGCCACAGGCATCTGCCACTTCTTTTACGACAGCGCTCCAAGCGGGGCTTATGGGACGATGACCTACCTAACGAAGGCGGTGGCTTCTCATTTGCAGGAACTGCTGCCCAATTCAGGTTGCCAGATGCAGTAGGGCCTCGGTGCTCAGTCTGTCCCTTTCTCGTGGGCACTTCCTTGTGTTCCCCAAGATGCCCTGTGCTTTCCCCAACAAAGCCTTGCCCATGAGAATCCCTGGCAGGGAGGGGATGATAGTGAACACACTTGAAAGCAGTAGACATCCAAACCCCAGAAAGGGCCAGTGACTTCTGTGCTCCCGTGAGGAGTACTAGGGGGGTCATCGTCTACACTTATCTCACTGAAACTTTTGTCACAGCATCTGGTCTCCTGGAGTCTGAGGACAGATTGGAAGTGGGTCTCTCAAGTGCAGAGTGAAGTGAAAAGGCAGCTTAAATCAGCTCTTGCGGAGTTCCCAAACAGGTTCCGTGAGCTAGTGACATATCTTCAAGATGGAAAGATCCTTCCAGCAGCTGCAAACCTTAACAAAGGGAACATCTTAACGGGTATGGTCTGTCTGTGGGTCAGATTGTTTACTGAATAGAACAGCTCTTTCTGTGGGGCCTGGTTTTCTCGTGCCTGGCTGGCTTTCTCAGCATCTTGTCCTTTGGGCATGGCTATCTTCACACGACAATTCTCTCACCCAGATTTAGAAAATTGCTCCCACTTCACTTTGGCTCATGGTCTGGTCTTCAAGGATTTTATCTTAGCCACCCAAGGGTTTCTCCTGCCTTGTGAAAAATCCCACATCTTTCAATCTAACCAGAAAGAAAAAAGGCAGAGGGGGCGCCAGCTCTTCTTAGAGCTGGGCCAGCTGCAGGCAGGGGGTCTGTGCACAGGCCTGTGCCCCACGTCCACCCTCCCACATGGGCTGATGGCCAGCAGGGAGCAGCACGACCCCGTGTTCTGGGGAGCCATGTCGTGAGTCTGCAGCATCCACTGCCACAGAGATGCAAGATGTGCTCAGGCCTTTCTCCCAGCAGCACTTTCACCGTAAGGCCCTCAGGTGGCTGGGGCTGGAGGCCGTGAGCACAAAGAAACAAGTATGTGAAACCTTTCTCCACAGATTACTAGACGGTTCCTTCCGTCATTCATTGGCACGTGTGGGAAGCTGTGTCAGGTGTGGAAATACAAAAATACAGGAGACATGCCTCGGCACTCAGGGTGGGGGCAGTGGGACGGGGGGATAAGGTGCGAGACAGGAAGGTGAGACCACCCCGAGGCCTGCCATTGGTGCGGCAGATCCCACAGACGGTGTGGGTAGGTGGGGCTGTACCCCGCTGAGCTCCCGTGGTGCCCAGAGCCTTCCTCTCTCTGCCACTTTCCTTGGAAGCCTGTTTGCTCCCTTTTGCCTCAGAGGGTCCATGGTGGGGGTCACAGGCCCCACATTTCATAGGAGCATTTTCATAGCCTTTATTTTTGGTGTCTTTAACACATGCTTCCCTGGTGGCTCAGTCTGTAAAAAATCCACCTGCAACGCGGCAGACCTGGCTTCAATCCCTGGGTCGGGAAGATCCCCTGGAGGAGGGCATGGCAACCCACTCCAGTATTCTGGCCTGGAGAAGCCCATGGACGGGGGAGCCTGGCAGGCTATCCATAGGGTTGCAAAGAGTCAGACTTGACTGAGCAACTAAGCGCACACACACACACATGCTTAACATAAACAAGACTCGTGTCATTGACCAGGTAACCTCCCTGGTGGGTCATTTCAAACACAGAGAACGTAAAGGTACAAGCTGCTAAAGGCCCGGTCACCTCTCGGGCAAAGGCTCAGGAAGAGTTACAGCCTTCCAGAATGAGCCAGGTGCTAATTTAGAACCATCACCTGCCTGTGGATGACGTGCAAAGCCGCAGATGCTGTGTTTGGGCTCACCAACTGAGACGCGGCCAGGAGAAGAGCCATAATAAGCAATTCAACCGAGCCTTCGATTCACTCTTTTGAAACCTCTTTCAAATGAAATCCTGAAATAGTACTGCATTTCCACAGGCATCAAGCTGTCAGCTTCAAAGAACAGGCTTCTGAGGCTTGATCCCTTTCACAAGCAGCTGAGGCCCATGCCACCAAGAAGGGGAATAGATGTTGGAGGGGGATGGGAGAGGCCTGTCCTGCCACCATCCTGGCCTCAGTGGACAGGTTCCCACACCAGGTGCCTGGGGGGCTCGTTCTGCACACATAGTGGCAGTGGTTGCAAGGGTGCAGGGGTACTCTCCTCTCTCCTTCCTCAGAGCAGAGAGGCCAAGCTCAGACCTTTGCCATGGCTGGGGTTTAGCAGGGTCTGTGACAAATATTTCTTGTCACATCGTCAGCCAAAAAGCAGCTGGCCACCCACCTGCTGCTTGCTCTGGCCCTGACCCAGGGGACCCCAGTAACACGGAAGGCTCTGTCTCTGAGTCAGACGGACTAGCCTCCCAAGCCATCACCACCACCGGCAGCTCCGTGACGTGGGCCATTGTTTAGCCTCTGTGGGCCTCAGTCTGCCCATCTGGCAGCCAGGCAAGAGGCCCACAGACTAGCACGGGGCTCAGTGGGAGGGAGTGGCAGCTGCTCCCCCACCTCCGGCTTCCCTGTGGCCAGGCTGGGGGAGCTGCGAGGGAGACTCCTGGGGCATGTTGGTCCAGAGGTCGGTCAGAGCATTGGCAACTCTTCTGAGGTGCGGGGAATGGAAGGAGAGAGTGTTACACAATGACTGCCTGGGTAGAGAGGATGTAAATGCTCCTTATGTACAAAAAAGATCATGAGGCAAGAGAAACAGTTTGTCAGTTGATTGCTACCACTTATTTCTGGACAAGACAGGCAGCCAGGCCTGCCTTGATGTAAATTACAGCAGAGTATCAGTTCTGCTGACTTGCACGCAGGTCTGGCAAATCACTTTTGTCTCCCCTGCTTCCCTGTCAAAAGGTACAAAAGCCTCCCGCCCCCTCCCTCGGTACCATTATCTTTCAAGCTGATTCTTAGCTTTTGAAGCCCCTGCCATCTGTTCTGTACAGTTCTGCACTTTGCATGTTCCCACAATGCCTTCTGATAGCTCTGCTGGTATCAGAACAGTACAGTACAGCCACACTGCCACCTTCTTAGAGCCTGGGGTCCCCTTGTTCCTTCAAAGCTGTTTAGGAAAAGCCATATCCTCAAGTTACCAAGACACTTCTGAGGAACAAGACCACCTGAAACTGCAAGAAAGACTATTTTCAAACCAAATGCACACAGGGTTTGATGGTTTGAGGGGAAAATTCCATCAGAAAACAACCGTGTATGTTTTTAAGGAGCATATGTGCAATTTTGGCAAAAATGCCTTCTTAGAAGGATGGGAATCATTGGAACCAATGAACTCTGAAGTCACGATTCATCTCTCTGCCTTGTTGCAGTATGTCAACTATTATGAAAAACAAATTGCTCAAGAAGGCACTTACTGGGGGCGGTTATCACTGGACTGGTGCGGCAAGGATGAAAATATGCCAGTCGCGTTTGAGAAGACCCAAGGAGGCACATTGTCCAGCCTCCCGTGCTCCAGGACAGGACCACCTCCCAGCAGGGTGGCTGCCAGATGCCTGCAGCTGGCAAGACGGGCTTCACAAAGGGCACGGCCCCGAGCTCCATCTGAACTGGGCATGGGCAATGGTCGCACCTTCCTGTTTTCCTTTTTGGAAGACCTTTCCAGCTACACACCCAAGAGGGCACACTTGCCGAGGAGAATTCTTAGTCGCTGGCTCTGTTCTCCCATGGCCTCTGTGTCACCACTCACCACTCTGTCAGTTTTTAGTTGCAGATTACAAACAGCAACTCTAGCTGGGTAGGAAACGTGTGTCTTAAAGGATATTGGCTAAGTCACAAGATCACAAGATTTGGCAACTCCCCAGTCCTTCCCATGCTCACACCCTGTGACCTACACCATAGATGCCCCCAAAGCCGACCACTGTCCACTACAGCCAGGACCCTTGGCTCGTATGCCTCTGTCCAAAGAAGGACAGGTGCTCCCCCAGGAGGGTGCCTTTTTGAGGCTTGGGCGGCAGGAGTGAAGAGGGTGTGCACAGCAGGCAGCCCACCACCCCCTCTTCACTCAGGCTGGGCCAGTCCCAGGTTCTCTCCTAGTAGAAACGGTACTGAGGCAGGCAGGGTCGCTGCTGCTACCTGCACCACCTGCTGCCACTCAGCTGCCAAGGAGTGTGGCAAAGCTCCTGGCACACCCGCCTTTTCCGGGACTCTGAGTGACAGCCTGCCTGGGACAAGACGCAAATGATTGTCTCATCTTTCCTTCTAAGTCTTTAGCCAGCTGGGGGATTTAAAAATAAAGAGTTGGAACTGATTTGAAGTGTAAGCCTGTATCCTGACAGTGTGCATAAATTCCCCCAGCTGTCACCGAGCAGCCACCCCCCCAGTTCTTTCAAGCATCTGAGCCACTGTCTCCTAGGCTACAGGGAGCCCGGCCATGGAGGTGAGTCGGCCTCTGGCGTCCCTCTCCCTCCCTCAGTGCCAGCTCCCGCCCAGTGCCCAGTGCGCTCTCCCTTACTAACCACAGAGCTCCATCTGGAGTGAAAACAGCCCAGCCGGCTTTGGTGGCCCTGGTGGCACGCACAGCACTGGAGCCCAAGTCTCCAGAAACGACTCTGGGCTTTTCACCCTCAAAGCAGTGAGCTGATGTAGGCTGCAGTGATCACACACACACCTACCCCATGCTTCTGTCCCTGGGTCCCGAGTGAGGCCAGAGATGGCTTCTGTGCTGTCAGCCCATGTTTATGTGGCTGGCGCTGTGCTTGGCAGGCTGTGGAATAGCCTAGTTAAAAGCAAGAGACAAAACAAGCAGGTCAGCAGGGAGAGGGGTCAAATCAGAGCTCAGAGCAAAGGTTCACTCTGAGCATGGCACCGGCGGAGGCTCTGCAGAACACGCTTGGCACCCTTCACCAGGACCACCCTGTTTTCTCAAAGATGACGCCAGAGGAAGATGAGAGGGCAGCCCTGAATGCTCCCCTGGATGCCACAGGCCTCCCTCTCTGCGCAGTCAAGGAAGAATAAGATAGCCGCCAGGGAAATGTTCTGGGAGATGGGGCAAGAGCTTGTCAAGAGTGTAAGGATGTCATCTACTGACCAGTACTGGACCTTGGCCTACAGCTGGCCAAACCCTAGGGGGCTTAGGGGAGGGCTCGAGACCAAGCCCATCTCTCTGTCTCCATGGAGCTTGGCCAGCAGGGTGGAGAGTCCTCCTTCCTGTCCTGGCTCAGACAATAAACCAATGAGCAAAGATGCATAATTTGTTGGGATGATAAGAGGCTGTCCTATGGGATGAGCAGAGAAGACCTCCGATAAGGTACAATTTGATTAGAGACGTGGAGGAAATGAGGGCCGGAACGTTCTTCTGAGGGAAAAAATGTGCCAGGTCAGGGGAACAGCCAGTTGCAAAGGTCTTGAGGCAGGAGTGCAGCCACCACGTTTCTGGAACAGGAAGGGGTCCAGAGAGTGCGAATGGCCCTGTCAAGTGTTGGAGCATAGACTTTGACCCCAAGTCACTGGGGGGCTGGGACAGAGGAATGCCCACCCTTCCAGAGAAGGGGCCTGTGAGGGCAGAGGGGAGAAGGGTTTCATTTTACAGCAGGTTTGAAGAGACTGGGGTGGGGAGGGTGAGAGGAAGGAGGCAAGTGCCCAGGACAATTGCACTTCTTTCCACTCCTCTTGGGAAGCACACAGGCTCCTCCTGGAGCCGGGAAATGGAGGCAAACAAATGACTGAACAGAGGGAAACTATTCCTGCCCCCTTCCTCAAGCCTCCTCCTCCTCAGGCTTGAAACCCTGTATGGCCCTTTTAGACCACTTTCGAGCGAATGTACACACGTGCACCCAACCATCAGCCCACCACAGCCAAGTTTCCTGTGCCAAGGCTGCGAGTCCTGCAGCAAGGGGCCACCAAGGGAACCAGGCTGGACCTTGTCCCTGGGGCTCCGCCTGAGGCTCGCAGTCTCCTGCTCTCCCTACCCCAGCAGAAAATTCTCCCAGTCCGCACCCCAGGGGACATCAAACCTTGTCTCTACCATCTGCAAGTGCCCAGCTGCCTTTCAGGTCGGGCCTTAGAAAGCATGAGGAAAATTGGGGGCCGAGGCCTTCCAGGCTCTAAAGGGTTCATGCTCTGAACTTTAAATAGCTGTGCTATGCTTTTAAATTTGACACATTTCTTTTTCTGAACCTAAAAACAGCACAATGGAGCAAGCAAGCAAGAAATGTAGTGAGTCATCCTCAGGAGGAAGGGAGCTAGGAGGTGGTGGTCAGGGGAACATGGGGTGGGGGGCAGGGTAAAGAGTGCAAACAGCAGTGGGAATACATGAGGCCAGTAGGATTGGCTGTGAGTCCTCTCTGGAATAAGTGACACTGTTCTCTGGGTGTCATCTGACACCTGGCACTTACCACTGCCATCTGGTAAGCCTCGGGTGTATTGGAAAGACAGAGGAAGGTGGCAGAGATTTAAACCCAACATCTGCTCGAGTAGCACACCCCTCAGACATTAGTAAAGAACGCACTTTATCGCCATACATCCGCTTGCTTAGATGACCCTTCTCAGCACCAAGATTTTACAGTTGAGGAAACTGAGGCACAAGAGGCTTGTGAATTTCATAAATTCTCCCACATTAGGTCAGGACTAAAGCCTGGGTTTCAAGACTCCGTGTTTACCTGCTGCTGCTACTGCTAAGTCGCTTCAGTCGTGTCCGACTCTGTGTGACCCCATAGACAGCAGCCCACCAGGCTCCCCTGTCCCTGGGATTCTCCAGGCAAGAACACTGTTTACCTAGATTTGGGCAAATACTGTGTTTCCTTTACAAACTTCTGTCAGAACACAGCCTCACGTTTTCTTGGATTACATAAAATTTGGACAGCAGGTATGGAGCGAACTACTGCAGGGGAAGGGAATTCTTGGTTTAGCATATAGGGATTAAAAGCCTACTGCAGCCTAGGATGATCCAAATCATGCTTGCAAACAGGCAGCCCGGATGCCTTCCAGCCAACTTCAGAACCAGTCATACCTGGAGGGGTGAATGCCAGACAGGCCTCCAGTGGGCACAGAGCTCAGGGCTACACTGATAGCACTCTGGGCATGGCCTGCAGTAGGTCCGGTGGCCCTTAGCTCCCAAGCTAAAGCTGGGAGGCCACGGCCTGCTCCACTTTCTCCAAGCACCCATTTCAATTCAGAAGAATCATGGTTAGTGCTTTGGAAACTGCAAAGCTCTTAGAGTATCTGTTTTAATGTAGACCCTGCCACTCAAGAGACCTTGACCACATGGTGAGCCTTAGACAAAACTGGGAGATGGAGGCAGCAGTTGTCTTAAGGCATCAAATCTGGCTTGATTGCATCCTGGGCCCCCGGCTCTTTCTCCACCAGGTGCTCTGGGGTCAGTCAGGCAAGAAGTCAGATCCCCACATTGCTGCTTGGAGCTGGGCATCCTTGGACTGTACATAGTCTCTTGGTGCCTCTCAGTTTTCTTGTCTATGAGATAGGATGGGGATTATATAAACTGTCCTCACTGGGAAGTTCCAGAGATTAGAAGGAAACTGTATGTAATAATCATCTTCATGTATATATCATAATGTCATATGATAATGCGTGTAACCACTGGCACATAGCAAAGGCTCAGTAGACAGTGGCTTACGCACCTCCCCCCTGGAGTCCCCACAGAGGCCTGCAGACTCTCAGTCCCCATGGGAGGCAGCCCAGTGCTTTTGAATGTGGACCGTCAATTCAGACAAGCTTTTAGGTGCGTGCCTGTGGACAGCAAGTCCTTCCGCTGAGCCACCTTTCCGCATGAAAGGATTCAAAGGACCATTAAAAATTAGATAATAGGAATTAAAAACTTTTTAAAAGAAGATCCATCAGGACTGCAAGTTGGCAAAGCTTGGGTTAAGCCAAATTCAGGTGTTACACTCTACGGAGGTCACTGCCCTCTGCTCCGCCCTGAGCAGGGCTCTCTGCTGTGGACCAACAATCGAGCCGGGCAGATAGAGGCAGGAAGGGAGGCTGGCACTTTGGGGCTAAGCCAGGGAGCTGGCAGGACATGGTGTTGCTTTGCCAAGACCGTGAGAGATGCGTGGCTCATGAACAGTTCAGAGCACCGCCTCGGAGCTGGCACCCATGTATCTGGTCCAACGCCTCTGAGAAGTGAGCCTCATGAGAGCACCCCCATCTTCTATGATTGTTACAAGGATTAAATGCATTACTTCTTACAGTGCTTGGCTATCACTTGGTACCACAGTAAGTACTAAGTAAATGTTTGATTTTTTTCTAAAAAATCAGATAGTGAGGATAAAGCTCCTGGAAACTAGCAAACGTTCAATAAATTCCTGTGTAAAATCAGCCCCCAAATGCCATCTCTCCGCCACTGTCCTCACTCCAGCCAGTCTTTTGTTTCCTCTGAGAGGGTCCATGTTGCAGAAGTGAGTGTTAGAGGAAATAAGCCTTGATGGTCATTGGTCATTCCCAGCCCTTTCAGGGGTATTTACCTTTCACAAACCACATTTTACCCTCAGTGAAAACAATAACTTGTGGAATTTCCAGCCTCTGAGCTTGACAGTGTGATGCGGAGCTAAAGGCGAAAAGAGATGGGAGAGTCAAAGGCCTTCAACCCCCGCCTGTCATGGTTTCTGCTTGAGTATGGACTGGCACTAGGGTGCGCAGGCGGTATCCTCTGAAGACCTGTCTGTTCCCAGAACTCTAAAAAGCAGGACAAGGACTTCCCTGGTAGTCCAGTGGCTAAGACTCCACACTCTCAATGCAAGGGGGCAAGGTTCGATCCCTGGTCAGGGAACTAGATCCCACATGCCACAACTAAAGATCCTGCATGTCACAACTAAGACCCAGTACAGCCAAATAAGTACATAAATATAAAAAAATAGAACAAGCAAAATTTTACGAGTGGACAGATTCCTCCATGATTTCTCAGGGTACTTTCAGCTATACATCATACACTACCCAACTATCAGTGGCTTAAACAATAAGCATCACCTCATTTAACAAGTCTGGAGCCAGGAGGTTGCAGGGTTGGTTCAGTGGCTCAATAATGTCATGAATGATCCATGTCCTTCCTATCTTCCTTTTCTATCATCCTCAGAATGTGTTGCTTCCTCTTCTCATGGTTACAAGATGGCTGCCACAGCACCAAGCACCACACACTTAAAAGACAACATCCCACCATGAGTCAGAATCTCTCTTTCCCACCCTCTTTCTCTCTCCCCTCAACCCATTCCAGGCAGGGAAATCTTTCCCACAAGCCCCCTCATAGACTTTCCCATAATTCTAATTGGCCAGAACTGAGTCACATGCCTATCACTGATCACCGGCAAAGACAGTAAGGATTAACAGGATAGCTTTAGAGCTACTATACTGTTGAATAAACAAGCATTTGTGGTCCTGGGGGAAGGAGCCATTTTCTGAGACATCACCTGTCAAATGCCTGAAACAAACTTGGGTCCTATTAACAAGGAAGGAGGGGGATGGTTGCTGGACGGGCAACTTGGAGCCTGGCCTGAAACTGAAACCATCTCCCTTATCTCCCTACTTCCCCACATGGTAGGCTAAAGCAGAGAAACATAGACAAGATGAGACAAACCACAATACAGGTGAAGGTGTTAGAAAAAATTCTACAACAGAATCATGATCAAATGTTCCAGACTCACCAGTTAAAAGACAAATGTTGACAAATCAGGTTACTATGGAGAGATATGTCCTCTTTATTAAGCATATAGACTTGAAAGATTTAAAGGAAAAGGATGAAAAAGGACCCATTGGGCAAATATTAACAGAAACAGAGCTGGTATCACTGTGCTCGTGTCAGGTAAAATGGATTTCAGTACAAAAATTTAAAGTATTAAGGATTAAAAAGGTGACTATGTGATGATAAAAGCAAATTCACCAAGAAGATATTTCCATGTTAAACATGTATATACCCAACAAAATATTAGGAACTCCAAAATATATGAAGGAACCATTGATAGAACTACAAGGAAGAATCAATAAGTCAATCTTCCCAGTGCAAGATTTCAACACATGTCTTGACTACTGACAAGCACAGCATAACAAAATATCATCAAGGACAGAAGACTAAATGACACGATTAACCTTGATAAGAGGGACAGATAGACAAGTTGACAGAAGAGTGAGAATACACACTGGGGTCTCCATGAACATGTGGAGCATTAAAATTTTGATTATATACTAAGCCATTAAGAAAAACACTAATAAAAAAAAAGCTGGAGGAATCAGGCTCCCTGACTTCACAGACTACACTACAAAACTACAGTCATCAAAAGAGTATGATATAGGCACAAAAACAGATACATAGGTCAATGGAACAGAATAGAGAGTCAATAAATAAACCTTGCAACAAAATAATCTAGGACAAATGAGGCAATAATATATAAAGGAGAAAAGACAGTCTCTTCAAAAAGTAATGTTGGCCTAAAGCAACTAGAAAAAGAAGAAAGGAAAAACTCTAAAGTTAGAGGAAGGAAAGAAATAAAAATCAAAGCAGAAATAAATGAAAAATACATGAAGGAAACAATAGCAAAGATCAATAAAACTAAGAGTTGGTTCTTCAAAAAGATAAACAAAATTGACAGACCATTAGCCAGACTCATCAAGAAAAAAAGGGAGAAGATTCAAATCAACAAAATAAGAAATGAGAAAGAAGTTACAACAGACAACACAGAAATATAAGGGATCATAAGAGACTATTATAAGCAACTATATGCCAATAAAATAGACAACCTGGGAGAAATGGACAGATTCTTAGAAAAGTTCAACCTTTCAAGACTGAACCAGGAAGAAATATAAATTATGAACAAGGCAATTACAAACACTGAAATCAAAACTGTGCTCAAAAATCTCCCAAAAAAGCCCAGGGCCATAATGGATTCATAGGTGAACTCTAGCAAATGTTTAGAGAAGGGCCAACATCTGCTGGATCATCAAAAAAGCAAGAGAGTTCCAGAAAAACATCTATTTCTGCTTTATTGACTATGCCAAAGCCTTTGACTGTGTGGATCACAATAAACTGTGGAAAATTCTGAAAGAGATGGGAATACAAGACCCCCTGACCTGCCTCTTGAGAAACCTATATGCAGGTCAGGAAACAACAGTTAGAACTGGATATGGAACAACAGACTGATTCCAAATAGGAAAAGGAGTACATCAAGGGTGTATATTGTCACCCTGTTTATTTAACTTCTATGCAGAGTACATCATGAGAAATGCCGGGCTGGAAGAAGCACAAGCTGGAATCAAGATTGCCAGGAGAATATCAATAACCTCAAATATGCAGATGACACCACCCTTATGGCAGAAAGTGAAGAGGAACTAAAAAGCCTCTTGATAAAAGTGAAAGAGGAGAGTGAAAAAGTTGGCTTAAAGCTCAACATTCAGAAAACAAAGATCATGGCATCTGGTCCCATCACTTCATGGGAAATAGATGGGGAAACAGTTGAAACAGTGTCAGACTTTATTTTTCTGGGCTCCAAAATCACTGCAGATGGTGACTGCAGCCATGAAATTAAAAGACGCTTACTCCTTGGAAGAAAAGTTATGACTAACCTAGATAGCATATTGAAAAGCAGAGACATTACTTTGCCAACAAAGGTCCATCTAGTCAAGGCTATGGTTTTTCCAGTGGTTATGTATGGATATAAGAGTTGGACTGTGAAGAAAGCTGAGCGCCGAAGAATTGATGCTTTTGAACTGTGGTATTGGAGAAGACTCTTGAGAGTCCCTTGGACTGCAAGGAGATCCAACCAGTCCATTCTAAAGGAGATCAGTCCTGGGTGTTCTTTGGAAGGAATGACGCTAAAGCTGAAACTCCAGTACTTTGGCCACCTAATGCGAAGAGGTGACTCATTGGAAAAGACTCTGATGCTGGGAGGGATTGGGGGCAGGAGGAGAAGGGGACAACAGAGGATGACATGGCTGGATGGCATCACCGACTCAATGGATGTAAGTTTGAGTGAACTCCGGGAATTGGTGATGGACAGGGAGGCCTTGTGTGCTGCGATTCATGGGACTGCAAAGAATAGGACACGACTGAGCAACTGAACTGAACTGAATGCCTATCCTTCTCAAACTCTTCCAAAAAATTGCAGAGGAAGGAATACTTCCAAACTTATTCTATGAGGCCACCATCACCCTGATACCAAAACCAAAGACACCACAAAAAAGAAAATGACAGGCCAATATCACTGATGAACATAGATGCAAAATTTCTCAACAAACTTTTAGCAAACAGAATCCAACAACACATTAAAAAGATTATACATCATGATCAAGTGGACTTTATCCCAGGGATGCAAACATTCTTCAATATTTGCAAGTTAATGTGATACACCATATTAACAATTTAAAAGATAAAATTATGATAATATCAATAGATGTAGGTAAAGCTTTTGACAAAATTCAGCACCCATTTATCATAAAAACTTTTCAGAAAATGGGCAGAGAAGGAAATTACCTCAGCATAATAAAGGCTATATATGACAAGCCCACAGCAAACATTATTCTCAATGGTGAAAAACTGAAAGCATTTCAAGATCAGGAACAAGATGAGGGTGTCCACTCTCGCCACTATTATTCAACATAGTTTTGGAACTCCTAGCTGTGGCAATCAAAGATATAGAAGTAAAAGGAATCCAGATTGGAAAAGAAAAAATAAAACTTTCACTGATTGCAGATGACATGATACTATAGATAGAAAACCCTAAAGATAGGATCAGAAAATTTCTAGAGCTAATCAGTGAATTTTGTAAAGTTTCAGGATACAAAATCAATACACAGAAATCCCTTGCATTCCTACACAATAAGATGAAAAATCAGAAAGAAATATTAAGGAATCAATCCCATTCACTGTTGCAACCAAAAGAATAAAATGCCTAGGAATAAATCTACTTAAGGAGACAGAAGACTTATATACAGAAAATTATAAGACATTCATGAAAAAAATCAAAGGCAATACAAACAGATGGAGAGATATACCATGTTCTTGGATTGGAAGAATCAATATTATGAAAATGACTACACTACCCAAACCAAACTACAAATTCAACGCAATCCCTATCAAATCACTGATGGCATTTTTCACAGAACTAAAACAAAAAATTTCACAATTCATATGGGAACACAAAATACTCCTATAGCCACAGCAATCTTGAGAAAGAAAAATGGAACAGGAGGAATCAACCTTCCTGACCTCAGACTATACTAAAAAGCTATAGTCATCAAGACAGGATGGTACTGGCACAAAAACAGACATATATACCAATGGAACAACATAGAATGCCCAAAGATAAACCCACACACCTCAGGGCACCTTCTCGTTGACAAAGGAGGCAACAATACACAATGGAGAAAAGGTAGTCTCTTCAGTAAGTGGTGCTGGGAAAACTGGACAGATACCTGTAAAAGAATGAAATTAGAACACTTTCTAACACCATACACAGAGATAAACTGAATGGATTAGAAACCTAAATGTAAGACCAGAAACTATAAAACTCTTAGAGGAAAACACAGGCAGAACACTGTATGACCATAAATCACAGCAAGATCCTCTATGACCCATCTCATAGACTAATGGAAATAAAAACAAAAATAAGTGGGACCTAATTAAACTTAAGAACTTTTGCACAACATAGGAAACCATAAACAAGATGAAAAGAGAACCCTTAGAATGGTAGGAAGTATTTGCCAACAAAACAACTGACAAGATTAATCTCCAAAATCTATTAATAAAAGCAGATCATACAGCAGGCTTCCCAGGTAGCGCTAGTGGTAAAGAACCTGTCTGCCAATGCAGTAGATGTAGGAGACTCAGCTTTGATCCCTGGGTTGGGAAGATCCCTTGGAGGAGGGCATGGCAACTCAGTGCAGTATTCTTGCCTGGAGAATCCCAGGGAAAGAGGAGCCTGGCGGGCTATAGTTCTTGGTGTTACAAAAAGTCAGACACAACTAAAGCAACTTAGCATGCACATGCACGCATGCAGCTCAATATCAGAAAAACAAACAACCCAATTAAAAAATCATCAGAAGACCTAAATAGACATTTCTCCAAAGAAGACATACAGATGGCTAATAAACACATGAAAAAAGGCTTAACATCGCTTATGATTAGATAAATGCAAATCCAAACTACAATGAGGTATCATGTCACACCAGTCAGAGTGGCTATCACCAAAAATCTATCTGGAGAAGGAAATGGCAATCTACCACAGTAGTCTTGGCCTGCAAAATTTCATGGACAGAGGAGCCTAGTGGGCTACGGTCCACGGGGTTGCAAAGGAGTTGGACACGACTTAGCAACTAAACAACAATTTTATCCATGGTCTCCAATAAGCAGGATTGAAAATGGTTCCTGTTGGGAACAGGAGAAAAGATAGGTGGTCCTTAGCAGAATGGGCACAGTTTGGACTAGGTTATTACTTTATTTCAGAATTCAGAAGGTGCAATGACCATGGTCTAGGCTTTTCTGTGAAATTCTATTGCAACACACAGACACACAAAAATCTATAAACAATAAATGCTGAAGAGGATGTGGAGAATAGGGAACCCTCTTGTACTGTTGATGTGAATATAAACTGACAAAACCACTATGGAGAACAGTATGGAGATTCCTTAAAAAACTAGGAATAAAAACCACCACATGACCCAGTAATACCACTTCTAAGCATATACACTGAAGAAACCAAAACTGAAAGACACATGCGCCCCAATGTTCATTGCACCATTATTTACAATAGCCAGAACATGGAAGCAACCTAGATGTCCATCAACAGATGAATAGATCAAAAAGCTGTGGTACATACATACAATGGAATATTACTAAGCCATAAAAAGGAATGAATTTGAGTCAGTTCTAGTGAGATGGATGAACGTAGAGCCTGTTATACAGAGTGAAGTCAGAAAGATAAAAACAAAAATCATGTATTAATGCATTATATATATAAGCTATATACATATATAAAAATATATACAGATATGTATATATACACATATATACAAAGCTAGTGGACATGATGAAATTCCAGCTGAACTATTTCAAATCCTAAAA
The DNA here is from genome assembly GCF_032452875.1 of Bos javanicus. Lineage (NCBI taxonomy): Eukaryota > Metazoa > Chordata > Mammalia > Artiodactyla > Bovidae > Bos > Bos javanicus. The sequence goes on from NC_083897.1 coordinate 131,383,801, forward strand.
GATGATACTGTTAAAGCGCTGCACTCAATATGCCTGCAAATTTGGAAAATTCAGCAATGGCCACTGGACTGGAAAACGTTAGTTTTCATTCCAGTCCCAAAGAAAGGCAATGCCAAAGAATGCTCAAACTACTGTGCAATTGCACTCATTTCACATGCTAGAAAAGTAATGCTCAAAATTCTCCAAGCCAGGCTTCAACAGTACGTGAACTGAGAACTTGCAGATGTTCAAGCTGGATTTAGAAAAGACAGAGGAACCAGAGATCAAAATGCCAACACCTGTTGGATCATAGAAATAGCAAGGGAAATCCAGAAAAACATCTACTTCTGCTTCATTGATTACACTAAAGCCTTGACTCTGTGGATCACAACAAACTGGAAAATTCTTAAAAAGATAGGAATACCAGACCACCTTACCTGCCTCCTGAGAAACCTGTATATAGGTCAAGAAGCAACAGTTAGAACCAGACATGGAACAACAGACTAATTCAAAATTGGGAAAGGAGTATGTCAAGGCTGTATATTTTCACCCTGCTTATTTATCTTATATGTTGAGTACATCATGTGAAATGCCAGGATGCATGAAGCACATGCTGGAATCAAGATTGCCAGGAGAAACAGCAATAACCTCAGATATGCAGATGCCACCACCCTTACGTCAGACAGCAAAGAGGGTCTAAAGAGCCTCTTGATGAAGGTGAAAGACGAGAGTGAAAAAGCTGGCTTAAAATTCGACATTCAAAAAACGAAGATCATGGCATTCAGTCCCATCACTTCAAGGCAAACAGATGAGGAAACAATGGAAAAAGTGACAGACTTTATATAGTCAAAGCCATGGTTTTCCAGTAGTCACATATGGATGTGAGAGCTGGACCATCAAGAAGTCTGAGCACCTAAGATTTGATGCTTTTGAATTGTGGCACTGGAAGACTCTTAAGAGTCCCATGGACTGCAAGGAGATCCAACCAGTCCATTCTAAAGGAAATCAGTCCTGAATATTCATTGGAAGGACTGATGCTGAAGCTCCAATACTTTGGCCACCTGATGTGAAGAGCTGACTCACTGGAAAAGATCCTGATGCTGGGAAAGACTGAAGGCAGGAGGAGAAGGGGATGACAGGATGAGCTGGTTGGATGGCATCACTGACTTGATGGACATGAGTTTGAGCAAGCTCTGGGAGATGGTGAAGGACAGGGAAGCCTGGCGGGCTGCAGTCCATTGGGGTCACAAAGAGTCAGACATGACTTAGCAACTGAACAACAACCAGGTGGGTCCACAGGATAGAGTCTGGCATGTACGGTGAGTTCAGTTTCTCAAATACCCTCAGACTTAAAAAAGAGCCAAAATGAGATTCAACTTTAATTATGAATTATTTAGTAGGAATCGTGGTATAGACACGTGGAAAACAGTATGGAGGGTCTTCAAAGAAACTAAAAATAGAACCATGATGTGGTCCTTGTCACATGGTCCCCACCCCATTCCATGCCCCATCCCACTCCTGGGTATACATTCAAAGAAAATGAAACATTAATTCAAAAAAGTACATGCACCCCAATGTTCTAAACAGCATTATTTACGATAGCCAAGATACGGAAGCAACCCAAGTTTCCATCAACAGATGAACGGGTAAAGATGTGGTAAATATACGTGCACACACACACAATGGAATACTACTCAGCTGTAAAAAGAATAGACTTCTGCAATTTGCAATAGTATGGATGAACCTAGAGAGCATTATGCTTAGTGAAATAAGTCTGACTGAAATAGACAAATACTCTATGTAATCATTTATATGTGGAATCTAAAAAATAAAATAAATCTATATTAAAAAACAGAGACTCACAAATACAGAGAAGTAATTAGTGGTTACTAGTAGGGAGAGGGAAGGGGGAGGGCCAAGATGGGGTAAGCAATGAAGAGGCATCAAATACTATATATAGAAATAAACAGGGCTTCCCTGGTGATTCAGTGGTTGGGAGTCTGCCTTGCAGTGCAGGGGACTCTGGTTTGATCCCTGGTCCAGGAGGATCCCACGTGCTGCGCTGCAGGGCAACTAAGCTCATGTGCCACCACCACCTACTGAGCCAGCACTCTAGGGCTTGTAAGCCACAACTACTGAGCCCACGTGCTGCAACTACTGAAGCCCGAGTGCCCTAGAGCCCCTGCTCCGTGGCGAGAGAGACCACTACAGTGAGAAGCCGTGCACAGCAAAGAGTAGACAAAGCCCACACGCAGCAACAAAGACCCACCACAGTCAAAAAAATAAAAAATAAGCAACAAGGATATACTGTACAGTACAGGAAATATAGCCAATATTTTATAATAACTATAAAGACCACAATCCTTGACCTTGAAAAATGTAAATAATCCCAAGACATTTACAAATCTTTTAAAATGGCTAAGTAACTCACAGGCAAAAGAGGAATTCAAATGACAGCTTCAAAATATCCAGACGTAAATGAGAATGGTGCATATCAAATCTTGTGACATACAGAAAAAACAATGCTTTGAGCGAAATTTATAACCTAAATACGTGCATTAGAAAATATGAAAACCTCAAGAAAACACAGGCAGAACACTGACATAAATCGCAGTAAGATCCTTTCTGAACAACCTCCTAGAGTAATGAAAGTAAAACAAAATGGAATATAATTAAACTTAAAAGCTTTGCACAGCAAAGGAAACCACAAACAAGATGAAAAGACAACCCTCAGAATGGTACAAAATATTTGCCAATGAAACAACTGACAAAGGGTTAATCTACAAAATCTGTAAGTAGCTCATGCAGCTCAGTACCAAATACAAACAACCCAATCAAAAAGTGGGCAGAAGACTTAAACAGACATTTTCCAAGGAAGACGTACAGATGGCTAACAAACATGAAAAAATGCTCAATATCACAAATTATTAGAGAAATGCAAACCAAAACCACAGTGAGGTATCACCTCTCACCGGTCAGATGATCATCATTAAAACGTCTACAACCAACAAATGCTTGAAAGGATGTGGAAAAAAGGGAACTCAGGCACTGTTGATGGGAATGTTAACTGATACAGCCATTATGGAGAACAGTATGGAGGTGTCTTCAAAAACTAAACATAGAACTACCATATGACCCAGCAAAACCAGGGTGTATACCCTGAGAAAACCACAATTCAAAAAGACACATGTACCCCATGGAAAAGAAATGCAAAAAAGCAAAATGGCTGTCTGGGGAGGCCTTACAAATAGCTGTGAAAAGAAGAGAAGCCAAAAGCAAAGGAGAAAAGGAAAGATAAGCATCTGAATGCAGAGTTCCAAAGAATAGCAAGGAGAGATAAGAAAGCCTTCCTTAGCGATCAATGCAAAGAAATAGAGGAAAACAACAGAATGAAGACTAGAGATCTCTTCAAGAAAATTAGATACCAAGTGAATATTTCATGCAAAGATGGGCTCAATAAAGGACAGAAATGGTGTGGACCTAACAGAAGCAGAAGATATTAAGAAGAGGTGACAAGAATACACAGAAGAACTGTACAAAAAAGATCTTCATGACCAAGATAATCACGATGGTGTGATCACTCACCTAGAGCCAGACATACTGGAATGTGAAGTCAAGTCGGCCTTAGAAAGCATCACTATGCACAAAGCTAGTGGAGGTGATGGAATTTCAGTTGAGCTACTTCAAATCCTGAAAGATGATGCTGTGAAAGTGCTGCACTCGATATGTTAGCAAATTTGGAAAACTCAGCAGTGGCCACAGGACTGGAAAAAGTCAGTTTTCATTCCAACCCCTAAGAAGGGCAATGTCAAAGAATGCTCAAACTATCGCACAACTGCACTCATCTCACACACTAGTAAAGTAATGCTCAAAATTCTCCAAGCCAGGCTTCAGCAATACGTGAACCGTGAAATTCCAGATGTTCAAGCTGGTTTGAGAAAAGGCAGAGGAACCAGAGATCAAATTGCCAACATCTGCTGGACTGTCAAAAAAGCAAGAGAGTTCCAGAAAAACATCTATTTCTGCTTTACTGACTATGCCAAAGCCTTTGACTGTGTGGATCACAATAAACTGTGGAAAATTCTGAAAGAGATGGGAATACAAGACCACCTGACCTGCCTCTTGAGAAACCTGTACGCAGGTCAGGAAGCAACAGTTAGAACTGGACATGAAACAACAGACTGGTTCCAAATAGGAAAAGGAGTACATCAAGGCTGTATATTGTCACCCTGCTTATTTAACTTCTATGCAGAATACATCATGAGAAACGCTGGGCTGGAAGAAGCACAAGCTGGAATCAAGATTGCTGGGAGAAATATCAATAACTCACATATGCAGATGATACCTCCCTTATGGCAGAAAGGGAAGAACTAAAAAGCCTCTTGATGAAAGTGAAAGAGAGTGAAAAAGTTGGCTTAAAGCTCAACAATCAGAAAATGAAGATCATGGCATCCGGTCCCATCACTTCATGGAAAATAGATGGGGAAACAGTGGAAACAGTGTCAGACTTTATTTTTGGGGCTCCAAAATCACTGCAGATGATGAAATTAAAAGACGCTTACTCCTTGGAAGGAAAGTTATGACCAATCTAGATAGCATATTCAAAAGCAGAGACATTACTTTGCTAACAAAGGTCCATCTAGTCAAGGCTATGGTTTTTCCAGTGGTCATGTATGGATGTGAGTGTTGGACTGTGAAAAAAACTGAGCATTGAAGAATTGATGCTTTTGAACTGTGGTATTGGAGAAGACTCTTGAGAGTCCCTTGAACTGCAAGGAGATCCAACCACTCTATTCTGAAGGAGATCAGTCCTGGGTGTTCTTTGGAAGGAATGATGCTAAAGCTGAAACTCCAGTACTTTGGCCACCTCATGCAAAGAGCTGACTCATTGGAAAAGACTCTGATGCTGGGAGGGATTGGGGGCAGGAGGAGAAGGGGACAACAGAGGATGACATGGCTGGATGGCATCACCGACTCAATGGATGTAAGTTTGAGTGAACTCCGGGAGCTGGTGATGGACAGGGAGGCCTGGCGTGCTGCGGTTCATGGGGTCGCAAAGAGTCGGACACAATTTACAATAGCCAGAACATGGAAGCTACCAAATATCCATTAACAGATGGATGGATAAAGAAGATGTACTACATATATACAATGGAATTTTAGCTATAAAAAGGAATGAAACTGGGTCATTTGTAGTGATATGGATGAACCTAGAGTCTGTCATACAGAGTGAAGTCAGACAGAGAAAAACAAATATCATATTAATGTATATATAAGGAATCTAGAAAAATGGTACTGAGGAACCTATTTCCAGGGCAGGAACAGAGATGCAGATGTAGAGAACAGACTGTGGACACATGGGGGAAGGAGAGTGGCAGGGGGAAGAAGAGCATGGGATGAACTGAAAGAGTAGCACTGACATATACACACCACCATGTGTAACACAGAGAGCTAATGGGAAGCTGCTGTACAGCACAGGGAGCTCAGCTTGGTGCTCTGTGATGATCAAGATGGGTGGGATGGAGGGAGGGAAGGAAGGAAGGTTCAAGAGGGACGGGTATATGTATAACTATGGTTGATTCACTTTGTTGTACAGCAGAAACTAACACTGTAAAGCAATTATACTCCAATTATAAAGAAAAAATGAAGGACTTCCCTGGTGGTCCAGTGGCTAAGACTTTTTGCTCTCAATGCAGGGGGCCTGGGTTCGATCCCTGGTCAGGGAACTAGATCCCACATGCCACAACTAGGGGTTCTCATGCTGCAACTAAGACCCAGTGCAGCCAAACAGAAAAAGAAAAAGAAAAGATAAGAACATCAAGATTGATGAGCTAGGTTTTCATTTTAAGAAATTAGAGAATGAAAAACCAAAGATAATAAAATAAGCACAGATTACTGAAACAAAAGACAACAATATCAATACGCAAAAGATCAACAAAGCCAAAAGCGGCTTTTTTAGGAAAAGTAATGAAACAGGTTATTATGCAACATTGTTCTTTACAGCATTGGACTTTACATTCACCACCAGACCCATCCTCAACTGAGCATTGTTTCTGCTTTGGTAAAGAACAATACTGCACAGTAGCCTGGAATGTTAGGTACGAGAATCCTGCTAAATTGGACATGGTCAAGCAGGAGGTGGCGAGAGTGAACATCAACATTTTAGGAATCAGTGAACTAAAGTGGAAGAGAATGGGCAAATTTAATTCAGATAACCATTATATCTACTATCATGAGCAAGAAACCCTTAGAAGAAATGGATTAGTCCTCACAGTCAACAAGAGTCCAAAATGCAGTACTTGGGTGCAATCTCAAAAACTTCAGAATAACCTCAGTTCATTTCCAGGGCAAACCATTCAAAATCACAGTAATCTAAGTCTATGCCCCAACCACTAATGCTGAAGAAACTGAATTTGAATGGTTCAATGAAGATCTACAAGACCTTCTAGAACTAACACCCAAAAAAGATGTTCTTTTCACCATAGGGGACTGGAATGCAAAGGTAGGAAGTCAGGGGATACCCAGAGTTACCCAGACTCCAAGGCAAGTCTGGCCTTGAAGTACAAAATGAAGCAGAGCAAAGGCTAACAGAGTTTTGCCAAGAGAATGCACTGGTCGTAGCAAACACCCTTTTGCAACAATACAAGGGAAGGCTCTACACATGGTCATCACCAGATGGTCAATACTGAAATGAGACTGATTATATTCTTTGCAGCCAAAGATGGAGAAGCTCTACATGGTCAGCAATAACAAGACCTGGAGCTGACTGTGGCTCAGATCATGAGCTCCTTATTGTAAAATTCAGGCTTAAATTGAAAAAGGTAGGGAAAACCACTAGGCCATTCAGGTATGACCTAAATCAAATCCAAGAACTTCCAGATATACAAGCTGGATTTAGAAAAGGAAGAGGAAACCAGAGATCAAATTGTGAACATTTGTTGGATCATAGAAAACGTGAGGGAATTCCAAAAAAAAAAAAAAAAGTCTACCTGCGCTTCATTGACTACACTAAAGCCTTTGACCGTGTGGATCACAACAAGCTGTGAAAAATTTTCTAAAGAGATGGGAGTTCCAGACTACCTTACCTGTCTTCTGAGAAACCTGTATGCAGGACAAGAAGCAACAATTAGAACTGGACATGAAAAAACTGACTGGTTCAAAATTGGGAAAGCAGTGCATCAAGGCTGTATATTGTCACCCTCCTTGTTTAACATCTATGTCAACAGAGTACATCATGTGAAATGCAGGGTTGGATGAATCACAAGCTGGTATCAAGATTGCTGGGAGAAATATCAACAACCTCAGATATGCACATGATACCACTCTAAAAGCAGAAAGTAAAGAGGAACTAAAGAGCCTCTTGATGAAGGCGCAAGAGAGTGAAAATGCTGACTTAAAACTCAACATTCAAAAAACTAAGATCATGGCATCTGGTCCCATCACTTCATGGTAAATAGATGGGGAAACAATGGAAACAGTGCCAGATTCCATTTTCTTGGCCTCCAATATCACCACGGATGGTGGCTGCAGCCATGAAATTAAAAGACACTTGCTCCTTGGAAGGAAAGCTATGACAAAGCTAGACAGCGTATTAAAAAGCAGAGACATCACTTTGCCAACAAAGGTCCATATAGTCAGAGCTATGGTTTTTCCAGTAGTCATGTACAGATGTGAGAGCTGGACCACAAAGAAGGCTGAGCACTGAAAAATTGATGCTTTCAAACTGTAGTGCTGGAGAAAACTCTTGGGAGTCCCTTGGACAGCAAGGAGATCAAACCAGTCAATCCTAAAGGAAATCAACCCTGAATATTCATTGGAAGGACTGATGCTGAAGCTAAAGCTCCAATACTTTGGCCACCTGATGCAAAGAGCTGACTCATTGGAAAAGACCCTGATGTTGGGAAAATTGAGGGCAAGAGGAGAAAGGGACGACAGAGGATGAGATGGTTGGATGACATCACCAACTTGATGGACATGAGTTTACTTGAGCATGCTCTGGGAATTGGTGATGGACAGGGAAGCCTGGCGTGCTGCAGTCCATGGGGTCGCAAAGAGTAGGACATGACTGAGTGACTGAACAACAATGAAATACAATGAAATGAAATGTATACAACAACAATGAAATGTTAAACATCATCTAGTTTGCACAAGAGAAGAAACATAAAAAGTATTATGAAAAGGGGGACATGAGTACAGAAAAACTAAATGTGAATAAAAAGATAATAAAGGATACTAGCAAATTCAACAATATGGCAGTAATTTTTAAGGTGAGAAAAGAAGTGTTGGCAATGCCTGTGGCACACTCATCATGAAGGCAGATGCCTGCAAGGGCTTCACCTGCCTGTCGTAAGAATAGCTTCTTGTGGTGGGATTTTTAGAGGGATTCAGAATGAATGAAAAGATTCAGAATGAATGGAAAGATTCAGAATGAATGAATGTGTGATGCAGCAACGTAAATGAATCTTCACAAAATAGCAGGACATCCAAAAGATTACAAACAGCATGACACTCTTCTTAAAAAATTCAACACATACACACACATTTTAGGAACAGATGCATATGAAACCCAAGAAAAGCAAAGGAGAGAGGAACAAAGCATTTGGGCTTCTTAAGATTCTGTCAGCTGGTAAGATGGGCATAGGATGGGGTTGAGGACCATGTGACGAGGTTTTAGTTAGTGTCGGGGTCCTGACTTTTGTTTGGGGTAGTGGGTTTGCATGCGCTTATGGTTAAAAATAGCTAGCTAAATAATTAAATAAATAGGAGCAGGCCATACCCGACCAATGATGCAAGCAGGTCGACCGGAGAAAAGAAGGTGGCAGAACAGGTACTGAGTTGGCAACCAACATCACTGTTCTTCCACACAATCTAGGGGACAGACAGAGTTGACACTGCTGAGCAGGTAAGGAGACAGGGAAAGTGTGCCACTGCTGGGCAAACAGAGCAGCTGAGATCAGCGCCTGATTCTGACAGGAACCAAGAGCCCCTGAGGATTCTGTCTGGACCTTCCCTGATACAAACTAATGAAGGAAGAGAGGATTCCTGAGAGGGTAGTTTTAGCCTGAAACTATAAGGACCAGGGGACAGGCCATAGAGACCTTGGAAACATCATTCAGGCATCTCCTAGAGTCAAGTGCCTGGCTGCTGCAGGTGGGAGGTGGGGACCTCCATCAGCCTGGGGCAATTCAGGGGACAGGACAGGCAAGCAGCTGTATTTAGTGATGGAGTGGGGAGGGGTAAGGGGGTCGGACAAAGGTGCCCTTGTGGCAGGGATGTGAGTGGCACTGTGCTCCTGTGCTTCCCCAACCTGTGCGTGCCAGGCGCTCAGCTTTTCTTTCACCTGCACCATCCTTGCTGCTCTTACTTTCATTTTCCATGAACAAAAATAGAAGCTCAAGTCATTTTTCCCAGTTTCAGAGCTCCTTAGTGGCAGAGGGACAGAGGGGAAGAAATTGTGCAACTGCCAAGTGCTGAATAGGGTTGCTAAAGTTAGCAAATAAAAGCACGGAATGACAGTTAAATTTGAACTTCAGGTAAACAATGGATCAATTTTCAGTACATGCATGCCCCAGGCTAATATCTGGGACATGCTTATATTAAAAAATTATTTGTTGTCTGGGATTCAAATTTAATCAGGTGCTCTGTGTTTTATCAGGCAACAGTGAAGCCCGGGTATCAGGTCCCTCTGCCACCATTAGTTACTTAAGAAACAGACGGCAGTTCGCCAGTTCATGTGAATTACGCCCAATGCTCAGTAGTGGAGGCAGATGTCCTGTTTTCCACTGAAATGCACTCTATTGCTTTCCCACTTTGCAGGGGTAGGGGAATTACTGGTTTTTCTGCTATCGAAGATGTAACTGGGTGTGGGGGGGGGGTGCTCATCCCCTTGTGTGAGCTGATCCCCTTCCAAGGCAGAAGCTCCAGAGTCAAGTGGGGAGAGGAGGAGGCACCGCACGAGGCAGGCAGCCTCGGGTTTCCCACCTCCCTGGCGCGACGGAGCTTTGTCTAAATCCTGTTTCTCTCCTTCCATCGATCACCCCAGACACCTCTGCTCCAACGCTTGTGAAACTCAACTCCAGCCTCTGCATGAAAGGGAAGCCCGAGATGCAAACCTCGCACAAAGCTTTGCGGGCTTGTTGGAGGAGGCGCCCTCCTTGCCCATGTCCCCTCAAGAGCTGTCTGCCTTGCGGGATGTGACACATGGCCCCTGTGGAAAACCATTTCAGCTCTCGGGCCAGCAGGTTGGGCGGGTGGTGGGGGGAGCTGGGGTGCGCTCTGGAGACTTGGCGAGGCAGCCGGGAGGCGAGGCTATAATTAAATCAGACTGTGAACATATTGTTCGCGGAAACCTTGGCTGAGCATGAGTCATGATGTGGAAGTGCATCACACAGCTTCAGAATCCCCATTTATATTAGGGTTATTTGGGGTCTTTATACTTCGGCTCAGGATCCCCTGACAGATCCCTCATATTGATTCCCCCTTGTTGGGGGAAAGCCTCGAGCCTGCTAAGGGTCCAACTGGGCAGCCAGGAAGGACAGCAGACCCACCCCAGGGGTGGATGTCCCGGGCTGCCAGGAAAGAAAAGGAGGGGAAATCTGTCTATTTCGACAAATGTTAACATTTCAATTGTTTAAAGTGAAGTTTGTCAAGAGGTTGAAACTCCAGGTTAAAACGGACTTGCCAGGTCCTTGTGCAGGTTTTGGTTAACTGAGCCTCCAGAACAGGTAGCACTAAGTGCAGCCCAGTGAGCACGCACAGGCCCGCCTCCACACCCCAGGCCCAGCAGGTGCTCACAGCCCTTTACACCCACTACCAACTCAATGTGTGACCCAAGTTGAATGGCTTCATCTCTCTGTGTCTATGAAATAGTAGTGATGGGAATAATATTTCCCTCTAGGGTGGCTGTGAAGATTCATGAGGTAATATGTGTGAAGTGCTTAGCACTTGGCTCAGCGGAAATGCTAATGTGTGACCTTTCAATACCACCACCAGCAGTGGACCTGGGGGCACTGCCAGGACCTGGGAATAGGGCCACCCAGGCTGTACAGAAGGCCACAGGCCAGAAACCTGGCAGAGGCAGGATGCACCGACTGGGGAGCCTGTAGGCCTGCCGTGCATCCTGTCCAGCCAAGATGGCTGCAGATGAGGAAATGCACCTTATGAATGTGAGCAACCAAATGTGGCACAGCCCCCTTCTGACTCCCCATCAGGTGCTCTTCCCCGCACTCCCTGAGGGCCCTGCTACACTGACTCTATTGGAGAGGGAAGCAGGTTGTGCCTGCTGGGAGATTTGCAGTGCACCAGGCGAAGAGGGACTATCTGCCACTTTGAGCCACACCAGGCTGGGGGCAGAGTCCCCTCACCACAAGGCAACCACCCTCATCACTCAGCTCACATTCAGGCTGCAAGTTCCAGCACTGTCACCTCATTCCGATCCTCACACCAAACATAGGGGCCTTGGGGACAGGGAGGGAGGGTGCCCCGCTCTGTGGATTCCCTGGGTGCTTTTGAATCAAGAGCTGTTTCATCCACTGAGACCCAACATGTACCTCATGTTCCCTATGCTTTAAAAGATATTATCTACCATGCTGCAAGTGATAAATTAATTTGTTCTCCTCTAATTTATTAATTGGAGACCAACATAACGGCCAAATGGAGTTTTTGTACAGCAAGAAATAGTGTTCCCAAGCTGAGGAGCTGGGATTCCTGCCAAAAGCAAAGAAATGTGACATTTTTATTGGCCCAAGATGACTTATCAGAGCTCCAAGAACAGTCTCGGGAAGGCTTTATAAAATGACAACATCTCATGGACTCCTGTTATGATGACTGCCCTCCCAAGAGGTCCAGAGACCCCAGGAAGGGAGCCACAGGCTCCAATCCCACCATGGCAGTCTAAGCCTGCCCCCTGCCCTGCCCCCCACCCCGCCCCCTAGTGATAATGGTTGGGTGAGGACCCAAGGAGGTGACAGTGCTGAAGAAGAGGAAGGGACCTAATATCTGCTGCTGGGGTCAGGGCCTCCAGCCTATACCCAAGGCAGACTACCCACTCTGATAACTTGGGGCCCTCGCCCCTTGGTGACAAGCCAAAGCAATAAAGGGACCAGAATATCACCTTCCTAGACCTTTAGACATACATGCCAAAGCTCTACCCTGTCCTAAGATGCTCAGGGTCTCAGGGAGTACTTCTACAACGGAGGAAATCCAGAGCCTTCCTAAGGATCCTCCTGGAGAACACAGCCAACAGGCCTGCAGTTCTCACCATATCAAGCCTGTGGAGCCACCCTTCCCATTCAGTATGCTCAGTTCTCACTCATTAGACATTGCACACACCTCACAGATGTACCCTAAAAGAGAGGAACAGACCCTGACTCTAAGCTGACCTAAGCATAAGCCATGTTTATTCAGTTACAAATTCTTGGCTTTGCTCTAAATCTCTGGTACTGTGGAAAGATCACTTGGATTAGAGTCAAAAGGACATCATATGGAATTTATCTCTGCTACTCTGTCACTTCAAACTCTGTGAAAGACTTAAAAATAAGACAAAACTTATACACCTATAAGTTCCATTAGAAGTCCATTTACCAGGCTCCTAGTGGTCCCATGGTAAAGAATCCACTTTGCAATGCAAGGGACACGGGTTCAATCCCTTATCCAGGAAGATTCCACATGCTGTGAGGCAACTGAGTCAGTGAGCCACAACTAATGAGACTACATTCAGGAGCCCAAGAGCTGCAACTACTAAAGCCTGAGCATCCTAGAGCTCATGCTCCACAACTGGAGAAGCCTCACTCCAACTAGAGAAAAGCCCACACGAATCAACAAAGACCCAGCACAACCAAAAATAAATAAATAAATATATAACAGTCTATTTATCCATAGTAAGTATCAATAAGGGGAAAAATGTAATGAGTGGCAACTTAAATTAGAAAAAAGAATAAAACAATTTAATAAATAAACACAAAGTAAGATGAGTAAAGTAAAATCTAGCCTAACAGTTCACCAAAGTTAATTACACTGAATTCACCCAATAAAAGAGTTAAAAATAAAAATGCAGGTATACGCCACTTAGAGGAAAAACAAAATAAAATGACAAAGACTGAAAATAAAATGCCAAAAACATATCACAGAAATACAAAAAAGAAGAAAGCAGGAATAGCAGAGGTAAGGAGAAAATTAAGCCATATACAACAAACCCACAACAAACATTATCCTCAATGGTGAAAAACTGAAAGCATTTCCACTAAAAATCAGGAATGAGACAAGAGTGCCCACTTTCACCACTACTATTCAACATAGTTTTGGAAGTCCTAGCCACAGCAATGAGAAGAAAAGGAATAAAAGGAATCCAGATTGGAAAAGAAGAAGTAAGACGCTCCCTGTTTGCAGATGACATGATCCTCTACATAGAAAGCCCTAAAGATATCACCAGAAAATTACTAGAGCTAATCAATGAATACAGTAAAGTTCCAGGATATAAAATTAATACACAGAAATCCCTTGTATTCCTATACAATAATAATCAGAAAACAAAAAGATAAATTAAGGAAACAATCCCATTAACCATTGTAACAAAAAGAATAAAATACTCAGGAATAAATGTACCTAAAGAAACAAAAGACCTAAATATAGAAAACTATAAACACTGATGAAAGAAACCAAAGATGACACAAATAGATGGAGAAATATACCATGTTCGTGTATTGGAGGAATCAATATAGTGAAAATGAGTAAACTACCCAAAGCAATCTATAGATTCAATGCAATCCCTATCAAGCTACCAACAGTATTTTTCACAGAACTAGAAAAATAATTTCACAATTTGTATGGAAACACAAAAGCCTCGAATAGCCAAAGCAATCTTGAGAAAGAAGCATGGAACTGGAGGAATCAAACTGCCTGACTTCTGACTATACTACAAAGCTAGAGTCATCAAGACAGTGTGGTACTGGCACAAAGACAGAAATATAGATCAATGGCACAAAATAACAAGCCCAGAGATAAATCTACGCACCTATGGACATCTTATCTTTGACAAAGGAGGCAAAAATATACAATGGAGGAAAGACAATCTCTTTAACAAGTGATGCTGGGAAAACTGGTCAACCACCTGTAAAAGAATGAAACTAAATCACTTTCTAACACCATACACAAAAATAAAATAAAAATGGATTAAAGATCTAAACGTAAGTCCAGAAACTATAAAACTCCAAGAGGAAAACATAGGCAGAACACTCTCTGACATAAATCATAGCAAGATCCTCTATGACCCACCTCCCAGAGTAATGGAAATAAAAACAAAAATAAACAAATGGGACCTAATTAAACTTAAAAGCTTTTGCACAACGAAGGAAACTATAAGCAAGGTGAAAAGACAGCCTTCAGAATGGGAGAAAATAATAGTGAAAAAAGCAACTGACAAAGAATTAACCTTAAAAATATACAAGCAGCTCATGCAGCTCAATAGCAGAAAAATAAATGACCCAATCAAAAAATGGGCCAAAGAACTAAACAGACATTTCTCCAAAGAAGACATACAGATGGCTAACAAACACATGAAAAGATGTTCACCATCACTCATTATCAGAGAAATGCAAATCAAAACCACAATGAGGTACCATCTCATGCTGGTCAGAATGAGTGCCATCAAAAAGTTTACAAACAATAAATGTTGGAGAGGGTGTGGAGAAAAGGGAACCCTCTTACACTGTTGGTGCGAATGCAAACTAGTACAGCCACTATGGAGGACAGTGTGGTGATTCCTTAAAAAACTGGAAATAGAAATGCCATATGACCCAGCAATCACTGCTGGGCATACACACCAAGGAAACCAGAATTGAAAGAGACACATGTACCCCAATGTTCACTGCAGCACTGTTTACAATAGCCAGGACAGGGAAGCAACCTAGATGTCCATCAGCAAACGAATGGATCAGGAAGTTGTGGTACATATACACAATAGAACATTGCTCAGCTATAAAAAAGAACACATTTGAGTCAGTTCTAATGAGGTGGATGAAACTGGAGCCTATTATATGGCGTGAAGTAAGTCAGAAAGAGAACCATCAATATAGTATATTAATGCATATATATGGAATTTAGAAAGATGGTAACAATGACCCTATATGTGAGACAGCAGAAGAGACACAGATGTAAAGAACAGAGTTTTGGACTCTGTGGGAGAAGGCGAGGGTGGGATGATATGAGAGAATAGCACTGAAACATGTATATTACCATATGTAAAATAGATGACCAGTGCAAGTTCAATACATGAAGCAGGGCACTCAAAGCTGGTGCTCTGGGACAACCCAGAGGGATGGGATGGGGAGAGAGGTGGGAGGGGGTTTCAGGATGGGGGGACACCTGTACACCCGTGGCTAATTCATGTTGATGTATGGCAAAAACCACAATATTGTAAAGTAATTAGCCTCCAATTAAAATAAATTAATTAAAAAAAAAGAAAGCAGGAATAGTAAAGGTAAGGAGAAAATTAAGGCTCAAACACTAAACAAGATCAAAAAGGACACTGTGTATGATAAAAACATATGAGATGTCAATTCATTCCGTGGAATTTTTTTTCTTGCTACTCCTTGTCTGTGGCTGCTGGGTCTCTTTCAAAAAAAAAAAAAAGAATATATAATTTTTATACATTTATGTTTATTAAGTAACACAGATGCCAAAATAGGCAAAAAAACACTATAGAAATGCAAAAAGAATATAATAAAAATGCAGTGTTAGAGGAATGCTTCAATTCACCTCTTTCAGAACTATTATACATCTAAGAAGCAAAAAGTTAGCAGAAGCATGGATGAGGTGATTGATTCAACTAACAATTTGGGGTAACAAATACATAGAGAGCGTGACATTCTTCAAATGGAAAATATACATTTTGCTTCTATGTACATGAAACACAGAAATAGGTCAGGTACATGGCTGCAAAGAAAATCTCATTAAATCTTTAAGGAATAATGAAAGAGTGACACTTTAAAATATAGACTATTTTAAATGTGGAAAGAAAAACATTCTACTAGAAACCCCTTAAAGAGGATATTAAAAGGGGAATTATTGCCTAGAACCTAATGAAAAAGAGAACATTTCATATTAAAATTTACAGGATACAGTGAAAGCAGGGTTTAAAGGAAAATTTATAGCCTTAAATATCTTCATTATTCTAAAAACTGTCTAAAAATGAAGGACCTATAACCAATGTTAAGAAATTAGAAAAAAAAAAAATAGCAAAGTACTAAACCCAGAGAAATCAGAAGAGAAAATCAGTATAGATAAAAGCACAGAGTAAATAAGTGTCCCTCCCCCCAAATAGTTCAAAGGAAAACTAAATGTAAAAGCTGGAACTTACAAAAGACAAATAACAAGGTCTTGTAAGCCCCCTTGCAAGGCAGATCAAGGGGAAAAGGAAGCAGCAGCAGTTCACAATAGAGGAATAAGAAAGGTGAGAAAACCACAGATTCAGTAGAAATTAATAGAACTATGAGGGAATTCCCTGGCAGTCCAGTGATTAGGACACCATGCTTTCACTGCCAAAGTCCCAGGTTCAATCTGTGGTCAGGAAACTAACATCCCATAAGCGGCATGGCCAAAAAACCACAACTATAAGAAACAGTAACATGTAATTGTAAACAATGTATAGGAAATGGATGATTTCTTTGCAAAACTGAAGCCAGCAAAACAGATCAACCTATTAAGATCAATTACCATGGATGAGGTTGGAAAGGAGAGTAGCTGTCCACCATGAAAAATGCACTGAGACCACACAGGCCCACAGATGAGGTTTGGGGAAAAATGGGTCTGCTGCTTTTTGTACCTGCTTCTCTCTAACTGAATGTATACACAAACGATGTATGGCTCCTATCAAAATGCAGATTTGAAGCCAGTAGGTCCACTGGACCCAAGACTCTGCATTTCTAACCAGTTCCCAGATGAGGCAGATGCTATTGGTACATGGACTCCACTTTGAGTAGCAAAGATTTAACTATTTTAGGCAGTGGGAAAAAAAAAAAAAAAGGGAGATTGGTTCAAGATGGCAGAGAAGAACACACACTCGTTTCCTCCTGCAAGAGCACCAAAATCACAACTAGTTGTCAAAACCACCATCAAATAGGAGGACACTGGAACCCATCAAATAAAGTTTTCCCAAGTCCAAAGACAAAGGAAAAGCTTCAATGAGATGGTAAGAGTGGCACAATCACGATAAAATCAAATCCCATACTGGCCAGGTGGGTGACCCACAAGCTGGAGAACAACAATACCAAAGAAGTTCTCTTACTGTTGTGAAGGTTCTGAGCCCCATGTCTGGCTTCCCAGCCTGGGGATTAGAAAAAGGGACTGAGAATCCCCAGGGAATCTGACCCTGAAGGCCAGCGGGATTTGATTATAGCACTTCCACAGGACGGGGAGGGTGATGGGGGTCAGAGACTCCAGTCTCAAGGGGTACAAACCAAATCTTGCCTGCACTAAGACCCAGAGGAAAGAAGCAGTGACTCCATAGGAAACTGAGCCAGATCTACATACTAGTGTTGGAGGGTCTCCTGCAGAGGTCTGGGTGGACAGTGGCTCACCATGAGGATGGGAGCCCACCAGTCGTGAGAGGTGTCCTTGGTGTGAGCCCTCTTGGAGGTCACCATTAACCCGATCATATACTCTGTAGACCCCAGGGCTGGGTCACCTCAGGCCAAACAACTAAGAAGGAAGAAGCACAGCCCCAGCCATCAGCAGACAATAGGATTAAAGGTTTACTGAGCATGGCCTTGCCCACCAGAACAAGACCCAGTTTTTCCCACCGCCAGTCTCTCCGATCAGGAAGCTTACAGAAGCCTCCGCCTCATCCACCAGAGGGCAGACAGAAGAAGCAGGAAGAATCACAATCCTGCAGCTGCCAGAGTGAAAAGCACATCACAAAAAATTAATCAAAATGAAAAGGCAGAGTTATGTCCCAGATGAAGGGACAAGATAAAACCCCAGAAAAACTAAATGAAGTGGAGATAGACAACCATTCAGAAAAAGAATTCAGAATAATAACAGTGAAGATAATCTAGGGTCTCAGAAAAAGAATGGAGAAGATGCAAGAAATGTTTACCAAAGATCTGGAAGAACTAAAGAACAAACAGAGATGAACAATACACTGGAAGGAATAGATAGCAGAATAACTGAAGCAGAAGAATGGAAAAGTGACCTGGAAGACAGAATGGTGGAAATCACTGCCTCAAAACAAAATATACAATAAAAAAATTTTTTTAAATGAAGACAACATAAGAGATCTCTGAGACAACATTAAAAGCACCAACATTTGCATTGTAAGGGTTATAGAAGGAGAAGAGAGAAAGGACCTGACAAAATATTTGAGGATATAATAGTGGAAAACATCCCTAACATGGGAAAGGAAATAGTCAACCCAAGTCCAGGAAGCACAGAGAGTTCCAGGCAGGATAAACCCAAAGAGGAATACATCAAGACACATAGCAATCAAACTGACAAAAATGAAAGACAAAGATAAAATATTAAAAGCAACAAGGGAAAAATGACAAATAATATACAAGGGATCTCTAGAGATTTCTTCAAGAAAATTAGAGATACCAAGGGAACATTTAATGCAAAGATGGGCTCAATAAAGGACAGAAATGGTGTGGGCCTATCAGAAGCAGAAGATATTAAGAAGAGGTGACAAGAATACAAAGAAGAACTGTACAAAAAGATCTTCACAACCAAGATAATCACGATGGTGTGATCACTCACCTAGAGGCAGACATACTGGAATGTGAAGTCAAGTGGGCCTTAGAAAGCATCACTACGAACAAAGCTAGTGGAGGTGATGGAATTCCAGTTGAGCTATTTCAAATTCTGAAAGATGATGCTGTGAAAGTGCTGCACTTGATATGTCAGCAAATTTGGAAAACTCAGCAGTGGCCACAGGACTGGAAAAGGTCAGTTTTCATTCCACTCCCAAAGAAAGGTAATGGCAAAGAATGCTCAAACTACTGAACAATTGCACTCATCTCACACGCTAGTAAAGGAATGCTCAAAATTCTCCAAGCCATGCTTCAGCAATACGTGAACCGTGAACTTCCAGATGTTCAAGCTGGTTTGAGAAAAGGCAGAGGAACCAGAGATCAAATTGCCAACATCTGTTGGATCAGAGAAAAAGCAAGAGAGTTCCAGAAAACATCTATTTCTGCTTTATTGACTATGCCAAAGCCTTTGTGTGGATCACAATAAATTGTGGAAAATTCTGAAAGCGATGGGAATACCAGACCACCTGATTTGCCTCTTGAGAAACCTATATGCAGGTCAGGAAGCAACAGTTAGAACTGGACATGGAACAACAAACTGGTTCCAAATAGGAAAAGGAGTACGTCAAGGCTGTATATTGTCACCCTGCTTATTTAACTTCTATGCAGAGTACATCATGAGTAACGCTGGACTGGAAGAAGCACAAGCTGGAATCAAGATTGCTGGGAGAAATATCAATAACCTCAGATATGCAGATGACACCACCCTTATGGCAGAAAGTGAAGAGGAACTAAAAAGCCTCTTGATGAAAGTGAAAGTGGAGAGTGAAAAAGTTGGCTTAAAGCTCAACATTCAGAAAACTCAGATCACGGCATCTGGTCCCATCACTTCATGGGAAATAGATGGGGAAACAGTGGAAACAGTGTCAGACTTTATTTTGGGGGGCTCCAAAATCACTGCAGATGGTGATTGCAGCCATAAAATTAAAAGACACTTACTCTTTGGATGGAAAGTTATGACCAACCTAGATAGCATATTCAAAAGCATAGAGATTACTTTGTCAACAAAGGTCCATCTAGTCAAGGCTATGGTTTTTCCAGTGGTCATGTATGGATGTGAAAGTTGGACTGTGAAGAAAGCTGAGTGCCGAACAATTGATGATTTTGAACTGTGTTGTTGGAGAAGACTCTTGAGAGTCCCTTGGACTGCAAGGAGATCCAACCAGTCCATCCTAAAGGAGATCAGTCCTGGGTGTTCATTGGAGGGACTGATGCTGAAGCTGAAACTCCAGTACTTTGGCCACCTCATGCGAAGAGTTGACTCATTGGAAAAGACCCTGATGCTGGGAGGGACTGGGGGCAGGAGAAGGGGATGACAGAGGATCAGATGGCTGGATGGCATCACCGACTCGATGGACATGAGTTTGAGTGAAGTCCAGGAGTTGGTGATGGACAGGGAGGCCTGGCATGCTGCGGTTCATGGGGTCGCAAAGAGTCGGACATGACTGAGCGACTGAACTGAACTGAATATACAAGGGAACTCCCATAAGGTTATCGGCTGATTTTTCAACAGAAAACTCTACAAGCCAGAAGGGAATGGCATGATATATTTAAAGTGATAAAAGGGAAGAAACTACAACCAAGAATACTCTACCTAGCAATGCTCTTGTTCAGATTTGACAGAGAATCAAAAGCTTTATAGACAAGCAAAAGTTAAGAGAATTCAGCACCATCAAACCAGCTTTATTATAACAAATGCTAAAGGGACTTCTCTAGGCAGGAAACACAAGAGAAGGAAAAGATTTACAAAAAACAAACCTCCAAAATTATGAAAATCATAATAGGATCATATATATCGATAATTACCTTAAGTGTAAATGGATTAAATGCACCACCAAATCACACAGACTGGCTGGGTGGATGAAAACATCTGCATGTATTCACTTATACTTACCATATCACTCTACTTAACCTCCCAAATTGTATATAATTATTTTATATTGTTAGGTTAATCATGTTTTCATTATGGATTGCAATTATATTTTATTTTTGTTTGGCTATTGACTATGAAAACTGATAAACCATCTTTTACTATTGTGATTTGTTGTTGTTGTTTAGTCACTCAGTCGTGTCCGACTCTGTGACCCCATGGACTATAGCCCGCCAGGCTTCTCTGTCCATGGGATTCTCCAGGGAAGAATACTGGAGTGGGTTGCCATGCCCTTCTCCAACTACTGTGATTATGCAGCTATTATTCATTTTAATACCACTGTATCATGATGGGGCAACAGAAAATATTAACACTAGAATTCTGTATCACTAAAACTACCATTTAATAGAAAAACCTGTAATCACTTTTTAAAATCCACATGCACATTAGAACTATCTTGGAATTTTTTGAAAAGTACAAAAACAGCCAGCTATTGCTTTTCTTCCTCCAAATCTTCAAGTGTGAGTCTAATGAGCAGCCATGTTTAAAAACAACTAGATTACATGATGATATTTTACTTCTATCTACTTTGTTTCACTTTTTCTATTTCATATTGAGTGCTCTCATTTGTTTGTCCACTTATCCTTCTCATTTTTCTATTGTTCTTTCTCAAGCCTTTATTTAGTAAAAAAGCTTTTGTATACATATATATATATATAGTATATATATCTATTTTTGAAAACTTATGAATTTTTGCCTACCAAAAAAACTTACAGGACATTTTGGTTCCACTTGTTTAAGTGTGAATAGAATGCTAGATTTCTAATTTATATTGACTCAAAACTTTGATATTGTTTCATTTATTCTGATATCTAGTGTTACTGCTAAAAGTCTAGAAAGCTTATTATCTTAGTGATTTTTTTTAAAAAAATTTAAATGAGACTTAAAACTTCTAATCCAATTCTGAGAATATAAAGAAATACTATGTTGTAAAAAAAGAAAAATAAGAAATTAACATGTGATATATTAACTAAAATACAGATTTTTGTCCTAATTTCACAATATTTTATACTAGCATCAATTATTTGCTTTTATATCTTATTCAAGAGTCTACATTGTATTTAGTTGCATTGAGCAGCTTCAGATGCATGCAACAAATTCTGACAAATTCTTTTCATTTTTATTCTGTTACAATTATTTTCTAATTTTGTTATGGCTTTTTAGATACACCCATCATTTATAAGTGGACATTTAATTTTCAAATACATGGGATTTTATTTAAAGTATCTTTAATATTAATTTCTTATTTTGATACTTATTTCTCATTTAAATGCTTTCTTCTCTGCAATCACCCTCTGTTTTTTTTCAGTTTAACTTTATTGAGGCTTTTGATGGCTAAGTTGAAGATCACTCTTGGTAAATATCACATTGCACTTGAAAATATGTGGGTTATTTTAAAAATCTTTTGATATTGATTTCTAACAGAATTATACAGTGATAAGAGAACAGACTCTGTATGATTTCAATACCTGTACACCATGAAATTTTTGCACTTTATGTCCCTAGATATGTTCCATTGTCTTTTACTTTATAGTCCATGGGAACTTGAATAGAATTTGAATCCTACAAAATAAATAAATAAATGCTTTCTTCTCTGCAATCATCCTCTGTGGTTTTTTTTCAGTCTTTTAACTTTACCAAGGTTTTCAATGGCTAAGTCAAAGATTTCTCTTAGTAAATGTCACATAGCACTTGAAAGTAAGTGGGATATATTCAAGTATCTTTTGATATTGATTTCTAACATAATTTCACAGTGATTAAGAGAATAGACTCTGTATGATTTCAGTATCTTTAGATAATGAAATTTTTGCACCTTGTTTGATGTCCCTGGATGTTTCAGTTTCTCCTGGTTTACAGTATATGGGAACTTGAACAGAATTTGTACCCTGCTGTTGTGTGAAAACTGTATAAATCTTACTTATGTTGAACAGGTTCACAGTGCTTTTCAGGTCTATTATATCCTTCAACTTTTCTGTCTATTCTATTAATTTTTGAGAGTTTGATATTGAAACTCCAACTAAAAATCTTAATTTATCTACTTAAAAATAATTGCAATATATAGTGGAACTATATGTAACTTTGTTCTGTGTTTTCCAAGTCTTCTGTAGATGTGTTATCGTACTTTCATAATTTAAAGTATAAAGAAATAAAAAACTTTTTTTTAAAGATAAGGTTTACCAATTCATTTTACAAAGCCAGCATACCTTAAATACCAAAACCAGACAAAGCTAATTTCAAGAAAAACAAATTCTCAACCTCAAATTCATTTATAAATATAGATACAAATTCTAAAAACAGATTAGCAAATAGACTTAGATATGAAATTAAAAAAATCACAAAGCGTTTCAGTATGAAGAAACCTATCAATACAAGTCTTTGTTTTGATAAACCGAGAAAGAAAATATAAGCATATTGATAGATGCTAAAAGCAGCCATATCCCGGGGACTTCCTGGTGGTCCAGAGCTTAGGAATCCACCTGCCAATGCAGAGGATGTGGGCTCGATCTCCGGTGCAGGAAGATCCCATATGCCATAATGCAACTAGGCCCGTGTGCCACAACTAAAGAGCCTGTGCACTGCAATGAAAAGATCCTGCATGATGCAACAAAGATCCTGTGTGCTGCAACTAAGACCCATTGCAGCCAAATAAATAAAATACAATAAAGATAAAAGCAGCCATTCCTAATAAAAACTTGAAGGAAAATAGGAATACATGAAAACTAAGGATATTTATTTAAAAACCAACAACAAAGATTATCTCAAATGCCAAAACCCTGAAAATATTTCATTAAAATCAAGGAGGAGACACGGGTGCACACTAATACCATTATTATTTAACACTGTTTTAGGGCTTTAGTGGTTCTCAACCCTGGATGCTCATAAAGAATCATCTGGAAAGCTTTCCTGAAATATATATCAATTTAATCTCTGACCATAGAAGTCTGGCACTAGAACTTTTTAAAAAGCTTCCTGGTTGATGTTAATGCAACCTGGGATTGGAATCATTGTCTTAGAAGCGTCATCAAATGCAGTATGCAAAGAAAATAAAACAGGTATAATCTTTGGGGAAAAAGTAGGCTTGCCAGAAAAATACTGAACATCTAGTTAAATTTGAATTTCTAATGAACAATGAATACACTTTTAGGATAACTATGTCCCATGCAATATATATTTCCAGACATAATTATTCTAAAAAATTACTCATTGTTTATCTGAAATTATATTTAACTTGGCATTCTGTATTTTTGCTTCCTATCTCTGGTAGCCTTGAATGAAAATATATAAATCAGATCTGTTTGTTGATACTGTAACTGTCTACCCCCAAAACCCAAGAGATACTATTAAAAAACTTTTTAAATTAATATTTGGTAAGAAGGTTGGATATCAGATATATTACAGTAATATATTGATGTTTTTTTACTCTAACAATAAGTACCTAGAAATGCAAATGGGATAAGTTTTCATTTATAATAGTGGCCAAAAATGATAAAATACTTAGGAATATATTTAAGAATTTGTAACACAAATAACAAAAGTTTAATTTCTATACTATACAAAAATATCTTACAAACTGATAAGAAAAGGATGAAGAGAAAAAAAGAAAAAATTAAAAAAAGCAAAACAAGAAAAGGATGAAGAGCTCCAAAGAAAAGTAAGCCCCCCAAAACATGAATACACAATTCACAGAAGAGCAAGCCAGAACACATGAAAAGATGCTCAAATTCTTTAGTAGTTGGGGAATATAAATTAAAGTACTTATGTGATGTCATTTTATACTCAGATTCATAAAACATAGAACTGTAATATCTAATGCTAGTAGAGATGAGGAAAAGGGAATTTTCATACACTGCTGAGGGAAATGGCACTGCCAAAGACTTTCTGGAAGCCAATGTTGCAAAAGCGTTGGACCCAACTTAGTGACTAGACAACAACAATACAGCAACAGCCTTTAATTTTAATATTAACCAGCAATTTGACTTCTGGCAGTATCCCTTTAGGAGGGCTGGATTAGTACTCCTACATAGGAACATACATTCAATATTTATTGCAGCTTTACCTGAGTGGTCAAGAGCTGGAAACAAAGTAAAAAGCACCTATTAAAAAGCAGGATGGCTAAATAAAGGGTGATCCTTCATAGTGTGCATGTGTGCCAAGTCGCTTCAGTCATGTCTGACTCTTTGTGACACTATGGACTATAGCCTACCAGGCTCCTCTGTCCATAAGGATTCTCCAGGCAAGAATACTAGAGTGGGTTGCCATGCCCTTCCCCAGGGTATCTTCCAAACCCAGGGATTGAACCCACATCTCTTACGTCTCCTGCATTGGCAGACAGGTTCTTTACCATTAGTGCCACCTGGGAAGCCACTTTCATAGCACTGAAGTATAATAAATTAGTAAGAATAATAAGAAAAATAAATTAATGATCAAAAACATTCATGGCAGCACTGTCCATAATAACCATAGAGCCTATCATTAGTACAATGGATAAATTCCAATATATTCAGTTCAGTTCAGTTCAATTCAGTCGCTCAGTCGTGTCCGACTCTTTGCGACCCCATGAATCGCAGCATGCCAGGCCTCCCTGTCCATCACCAACTCCCGGAGTGCACTCAAACTCACGTCCATCAAGTTGGTGATGCCATCCAGCCATCTCATCCTCTGTCGTCCTCTTTCGTCCTGTTCCCAATCCCTCCCAGCATCAGGGTCTTTTCCAATGACTCAATTCTTCGCATGAGGCGGCCAAAGTACTGGAGTTTCAGCTTCAGCATCAGTCCTTCCAAAGAACACCCAGGACTGATCTCCTTTAGGATGGACTGGTTGGATCTCCTTGCAGTCCAAGGGACTCTCAAGAGTCTTCTCCAACACCACAGTTCAAAAGCATCAATTGTTCGGCACTCAGCTTTCTTCACAGTCCAACTCTCACATCCATACATGACCACTGGAAAAACCATAGCCTTGACTAGATGGACCTTTGTTGGCAGAGTAATATCACTGCTTTTAAATATGCTATCTAGGCATAACTTTCCATCCAAGGAGTAAGTGTCTTTTAATTTCATGGCTGCAATCACCATCTGCAGTGATTTTGGAGCCCCCAAAAAATAAAGTCTGACACTGTTTCCACTGTTTCCCCATCTATTTCCCATGAAGTGATGGGACCAGATGCCATGATCTGAGTTTTCTGAATGTTGAGCTTTAAGCCAACTTTTTCACTCTCCACTTTCACTTTCATCAAGAGGCTTTTTAGTTCCTCTTCACTTTCTGCCATAAGGGTGGTGTCATCTGCATATCTGAGGTTATTGATATTTCTCCCAGCAATCTTGATTCCAGCTTGTGCTTCTTCCAGCCCAGTGTTTCTCATGATGTACTCTGCATATAAGTTAAATAAGCAGGGTGCCGATATACAGCCTTGACGTACTCCTTTTCCTATTTGGAACCAGTCTGTTGTTTCATGTCCAGTTCTAACTGTTGCTTCCTGACCTGTATATAGGTTTCTCAAGAGGCAGGTCAGGTGGTCTGGTATTCCCATCTCTTTCAGAATTTTCCAGTTTATTGCAACCCACACAGTCAAAGGCTTTGGCATAGTATATTCCCACAATAAGAAATCATACAGTAATCAGTGAGAAAACTGTAACTCCATACATTCCGAATGTCATAAATACGTCATTAAAAAGGAGAATGTACTGAAAGGTTCCATTTATATAAAGCATAAAACAGTCTTAGAAGAAAATCTGTGCTGTTCCAAGTCAGGATAATGGTTAGTGTCAGGTGGGGGTAGAGTCGGGTATGTGGAAGGAGGTGTGAGGGGGATTCTGGGACACTGGTAGTGTTCTGTTTCTTGATTTGGGTGCTGGTTACATGGGTGTATTCACTATGGAAATTCACCAAGCAATACCCTCATGATTTGTACCTTCAAAAAGAAAAGAATTAGAGCCATTACAGTTTACAGGGGTCTCAACTAGATGTTATTGGTTGAGAAATGCAGAATGCAAAAAATAATAAATACTAAAATACCATTTGTATACACCATATAATAAACTACCTTGATTATATATTACTGTATACATAAATATATGTATATCTGATGACAAATATAGCTCTA
The DNA here is from genome assembly GCF_032452875.1 of Bos javanicus. NCBI lineage: Eukaryota > Metazoa > Chordata > Mammalia > Artiodactyla > Bovidae > Bos > Bos javanicus. Next base: position 131,410,610 of record NC_083897.1, read on the forward strand.
TATAGGTTTGTGTGTGTATTCCCAGTCATATCCAACTCTTTGAGACCCCATGGACTGTAGCCTGCCAGGCTTCTCTGTGCATGGGATTTCCCAGCAAGAATACTAGATTAGGTTTCTATTTTCTTCTTCAGAGGATCTTCCTGACCCAGGGATCGAACCCATGTCTCCTGCATCAGCAGGAGGATTCTTCACCACCATCACCTGGCAAGCCCTCTATATAGGTCTACATGGGATAAATAAAAATATGGAAGACCATACAGTAGGTTAACATGGCTTCCCTGAGTGACAGAGAAGGGAGGTTAGGCCCTTGCTTACGTTAGAGAAGGAAAACTGGAAGGACAAAAAAAATGTGCTCCTGTTTTTAAAAAAGTGTATAATATGATCCCATTTATGTTTTAAAAAAAAACAGTAAAGAAGAAAATTATTTATTTAGAAATAGTTCTGCTGCTGCTGCTAAGTTGCTTCAGTCGTGTCCGACTCTGTGTGACCCCATAGACAGCAGCCCACCAGGCTCCCCTGTCCCTGGGATTCTCCAGGCAAGAACACTGGAGTGGGTTGCCATTTCCTTCTCCAATGCACGTAAGGGAAAAGGAAAAGTGAAGTCGCTCAGTCGTGTCCAACTCTTCGCAATCCCATGGACTTCAGCCCACCAGGCTCCTCCGTCCATGGGATTTTCCAGGCAAGAGTACTGGAGTGGGGTGCCACTGCCTTCTACCAGAGCTTAAAAACTGAGATCCAGTAAATGACACATATTGCATAATTCAAACACCATGGCTTATTATGAACACTGTTCAGGTAAAAATATGAAGTCTCAAGATTATTAACAAATAGCAGTGGATACAAAATGTCTAATTACTACCTTCCAGCATTATGGTGGACAATCTGAAGATTCTTTTATTATATTTACCTAGAAGTACTGAGTAAAATGTAACAATTACATTTAAATGTACAGCTAAGCTCACAAAAAATAAAAGCAAATCCCCAGGTGCCAAAAACAAAGATGGAAGTGAAAAAGCACAGGGGTGAGTGCTTAAATAGGGGGTATTTGTCTCTAACATCCAGGGTTTTGGTGTTAATTCCCACAGAGGGGTAGCAAATGAAGTTTTGGGAGGCTAGAATTGGAAATGAGAACTTTCTATAAAGCCAAGACCCTCAAAAGACTATTCTATTTATGTAAGGATTTAAAAACAAGAGAGACCACAGGACACAGGGCTTTGGGTGGGGGGGGGGGGCGGCGCGGGGAGGGGAAGAAAAGCTCTCCGAGAATTCAAAACCACAGGACTACAATTCACGCTGCTTTTACTCTACCCACATAGTTCAGAAACTCCAGACGAAAAAGCCACGGTAGAATTATTCCTCAAGCAGTGATACTCCTGGGACACAAAGCAGAAGTAAAAAAAACACTCTGAAGAGATACTTCTACATCCCAAATACCATGAGATTTTCCCAGTGGGGGGTGGGGGTGGGAAATATATATATTATATATGTGTGTGTGTGTGTGTGTGTGTGTGTGTATAAGCCCTGCTAATGATGAGTTCACAATAAAAAAATGCCAAAGCCCCTGAGTGAACAATCCAACCTGGCCTAGTCTACATGTACAAAAAACAAACAATTCTACCCCACTAACTGCAAATACAGCAGGAGAGAAACAGAAAGTGCTTATAAAGGAAATACACATAAAATGACTGAAAACCAAAAAGGAAGCAATCAAATCCTAATAGAACTAAATTCTCTGAAATTAGGAACTTTTTGAGAATATAAGGAACTTCTAGAGAATACAGTTGATCTTATTTGCCTAGTTACATAATCGCTATATAATGAATTAGTGAATACTGAAGTTTACTCCTCCAGGAAATACAGAGTTTGGTCCTTGTGAGCCTATGGTCACACATTTCTGTCAATCAATAATGTCACCTTGTTTTGAGTGTGCTTCTGTTTAAGGACACCTCATGTAATATATTTAGTTGATTCCTTAACACTGAACTCACGGCAGCAATGTAACTCAGGCTTGAGCAAACCTTATCTAATACATGTATTTTCTTCTTAAGGTACCTCACAACCTTCCTGCACTCAGGAAAACTTTAGATAGCACTTCAGCACTATATACTAACGCATATATATGGAATTTAGAAAGATGGTAACAATAACCCTGTGTACGAGACAGCAAAAGAGACACTGATGTATAGAACAGTCTTATGGACTCTGTGGGAGAGGGAGAGGGTGGGAAGATTTGGGAGAATGGCACTGAAACATGTAAAATATCATGTATGAAACGAAAAAAAAAATAAATAGCAAGATAACCAACAAAAAAAAGCACACAAATTTATAAAAAACCAGCACTAAATGCACCTCAGAGAGGTGACTTGTTTATAGTATGAGAGAGACAAGAAAGCAGACCACCTCCTTGCCCCACCACAGCTGGGAATAGGCGCAACCCCAAACGATTGCTCCTTTGCATATGACCACCATAAACATTACTTTTGGGTTACACACAGATTTTTAGAGACTAGGTGAATTCGCAAATACAGAATCTGCAAATAATAAGGATCCGTTGTGCATCTGATGTATCTTTATATTTCCAGAGTTGGAAAGGATATTTTTGGTTTTTGACAAGATGCAAAAAGCACAAATTATAAAGGAAAAGACTGACAAACTGGATAAATTAAAATAAAATAAATTGAAATTTAAAACTTTTGCTTCAAGACCAGAGGCCGAACTCGGGATCTGACAAGATGGCTAGGCTGCCCTGCAGGGTTATCAAGGAAACCTAGAGTCTGCTGGCAGAACCAGTTTCCGGCATTAAGGCAGAACTAGATGAGAGTAACGCCCATTATTTTCACGTGCTTGTTGCCAGGATTCCGCTTTTGAGGGAGGGAGTTTTCAACTTGAACTATTCCTTCCAGAAGACTACCCAATGGTAGCTCCGAAAGTACGATTCATGACCAAAATTTATCATCCTAATGTAGACAAGTTGGGAAGAGTAAGTTTAGATATTTTGAATAAGTGGTCCCTAGTACTGAAGATCTGAACAGTTCTGCCATATATCCAGGCTTTGTTAAATGCTCCCAATCCAGATGATTCATTAGCAAATGATGTAGTAGAGCAGTGGAAGACCAATGAAGCCCAAGCCACAGATACAGCTAGAGAGCATGGCCTATATATGCCATGAATATGGCATGAATAATATTTACATTGACCCAATCACCAAGTGTTCTAAGACTTTCTCCTTTTTTGTTTGCATTTAATGAATACAGTCTTACAAACACTGCAGAATAAAATCCTAGAAAGCTTCAGTCCTTTGGTGATTAAATGCACATTAGCAAATCTATGTCTTGTCCTGATTCACTGTTGTGAAACATCAGCAGAGGCTAGAAGTATCATCAAAACTGTTGACAAACTTTTACAAGGGCCCCACTCTGCTTTTATTTATTTCCTCCATCATGGTTTAAGTATAAAGCACCAGAAATGAAGGAAGTTGTCAGGGTTAGCTGCAGGGGTTTGGGTATTTTTATTATTTTTTGTGTGGGGAGGTAGTTTTAATTTTATGGGCTCCTTTCCTCACTTTTATGGTGATCTAATTGCACTGGTTAAAGCAGCTAACCAGTTCTTTAGATATATGCTCTCTATCCAAATCTAACTTTATTCAGATGATGTAGATAGACAAACTTGATTGTTTCAATCAAAATGGGAACATTAAACAAACATCACAGCCCTCACTCTGCTGTCAAGTGTAGAATCCTCTTCAAGAAAAAGCTTGTAACCATTTTGGATGGCTTTTCTGAAAACTTCTGTAAATCTTACTTTTTAGTAAAATATTTTTTGTTATTCTACTTATACTACTTTTGCCTTTGTACAGTTTATTGTGTATTTCATGGTTACAGTGTGATAATTCTATTTAAAAACTGATGGAACATTCTACAAAATAAAGGAAAACTTTTGCTTGAAGACATATCAATATATCAGAAAGTGAAAAATCAAGTCACAGACTGGACTAAGTTATCTGCTTCCCAAATTTAGAACACAGGATTAGTACCGCTCAATCAGCAATGTATAAAGTGTATTCAAGACACTTCTCAGAGCATATTATTTTGATGTCACTACACCAAATGTTTATCAAAAGCTTGAATCAGATAAAGAGTACTTCTGGAGGATTCCCTGAAGGAAGTGCAGATCACCCACCCCTCTAGACTGGTAATTACAAACTCAAAGGACTAGAGAAGCCAAGAAAATAACAAAATTAAATGAATGTAAATATGTGACCCATGGAGGTCACAGGCACATCTAAGGAACAGTTATTCACTCCACAGAACACTTTTGAAGGTTGATTTTTGCAATCAGATTGAAACAGAATGGGACCTTCTGGTCCTTGCCCCCCATGTCCTCTGCCTGCTTTTTGTTTATGGAAAAACTTTAGCCAAGGACAAAGTTTAATCAGAGAAATGAGAACATTTGAATGAAATGTTGTTCTCTTCTGAAAACAAAGGAGATCAAATAATAATAATGTATCTCTTTCAATTCTGGTTTCCTCGGTGTGTATGCCCAGGAGTGGGATTGCTGGGTCATAAGGCAGTTCTATTTCCAGTTTTTTAAGGAATCTCCACACTGTTCTCCATAGTGGCTATACTAGTTTGCATTCCCACCAACAGTTAAGAGGGTTCCCTTTTCCCCACACCCTCTCCAGCATTTATTGCTTATAGACTTTCGGATCACAGCCATTCTGACTGGCGTGAAATGGTACCTCATTGTGGTTTTGATTTGCATTTGTCTGATACTGAGTGATGTTGAGCATCTTTTCATATGTTTGTTAGCCATCTGTATGTCTTCTTTGGAGAAATGTCTATTTAGTTCTTTGGCCCATTTTTTGATTGGGTCATTTATTTTTCTGAAATTGAGCTGCAGGAGTTGCTTGTATATTTTTGAGATTAGTTGTTTGTCAGGTGCTTCCTTTGCTATTATTTTCTCCCATTCTGAAGGCTGTCTTTTCACCTTGCTTAGTTTCCTTTGTTGTGCAGAAGCTTTTAAGTTTAATTAGGTCCCATTTGTTTATTTTTGCTTTTATTTCCAATATTCTGGGAGGTGGGTCATAGAGGATCCTGCTGTGATGTATGTCAGAGAGTGTTTTGCCTATGTTCTCCTCTAGGAGTTTTATAGTTTCTGGTCTTATGTTTAGATCTTTAGTCCAGAATTGAAAGAGACACGTGTACCCCAATGTTCATCGCAGCACTGTTTATAATAGCCAGGACATGGAAGCAACCTAGATGTCCATCAGCAGATGAATGGATAAGAAAGCTGTGGTACATATATACAATGGAGTATTACTCAGCCATTAAAAAGAATACATTTGAATCAGTTCTAATGAGGTGGATGAAACTGGAGCCTATTATACAGAGTGAAGTAAGCCAGAAAGAAAAACACCAATACAGTATACCAATGCATATATATGGAATTTAGAAAGATGGTAACAATAACCCTGTATGCGAGACAGCAAAAGAGACACTGATGTATAGAACAGTCTTTTGGACTCTGTGGGAGAGGGAGAGGGTGGGATGATTTGGGAGAATGGCATTGAAACATGTATAATATCATATATGAAACAAATCACCAGTCCAAGCTCGATGCATGATACTGGTTGCTTGGGGCTGGTGCACTGGGATGACCCAGAGGGATGGTATGGGGAGGGAGGAGGGAGGGGGTTTGGGATGGGGAACATGTGTATACCTGTGGTGGATTCATGTCGATGTATGGCAAAACCAATACAATATTGTAAAGTAATTAATCTCCAATTAAAATAAATTTATATTAAAAAAAGAAAACAAAAATGAAACCAAAATCTTCATAATCAACTAAATTCCCATTGTGAACACTTAAAATATAAAATTATCAAAATAATACATAAAATAATTTATGAAAATAAAAAATTAATAAATAAAATAATAATAATAATGTAGTGATTAAGCATAGTCAAGGACCTTTAGTTCTTTCTCAAGGCCTATAGATAATATTCAGAGCCATATCCTGTCAGGTGTCTTATAGATACTGAAACCCCAGGTAGAGATGTTAACTACATGATGACCAGACTGTACCCATGACATAAGGGGCCACAATTCTGAGAACTGGCCTTAAAGAAATGGAAACAAACTGAGCCTGGAAATGAAGGTCAACTGTACTTAAAATAATGGAGATGACACTGGTTAAACCACTGATGACCAATTTGAGGTGATGGAATTCCAGTTGAGATATTTCAAATCCTAAAAGATGATGCTGTGAAAGTGTTGCACTCAATATGCCAGCAAATCTGGAAAACTCAGCAGTGGCCACAGGACTGGAAAAGGTCAGTTTTTATTCCAATCCCAAAGAAAGGCAATGCCAAAGAATGCTCAAACTATTGCACAATTGCACTCATCTCACATGCTAGCAAAGTAATGCTTAAAATTCTCCAAGCCAGGCTTCAACAGTACATGAACCATGAACTTCCAGATGCTCAAGCTGAATTTAGAAAAGGCAGAGGAACCAGAGATCAAATTGCCAACATCCTCTGGATCATCAAAACAGCAAGAGGGTTCCAGAAAAACATCTATTTTTGCCATCTAGTTTTACTTTATTGACTACACCAAAGCCTCTGACTGTGTGGATCACAACAAACTGCAGAAAATTCTTAAAGAGATGGGAATACCAGACCACTTGACCTGCCTCCTAAGAAATCTGTATGCTGGTCAAGAAGCAATAGTTAGAACTGGACATGAAACAACAGACTGGTTTCAAATAAAGAAAGGAGCATGTCAAGGCTGTATATTGTCACCCTGCTTATTTAACTTATATGCAGAGTACATCATGTGAAATACAAGGCTGGATGAAGCACAAGCTGGAATCAAGATTGCTGGGAGAAATATCAATAACCTCAGATATGCAGATGACACCACCCTTATGGCAGAAAGTGAAGAAGAACTAAAGAGCCTCTTGATCAAAGTGAAAAAGAGGAGAGTGAAAAAGTTGGCTTAAAACTCAACATTCAGAAAACTAAGATCATGGCATCCGGTCCCATGACGTCATGGAGAAACAGTGAGAGACTTTATTTTGGGGGGCTCTGAAATCACTGCAGATGGTGACTGCAGCCATGAAATTAAAAGATGCTTGCTCCTTGGAAGAAAAGATATGACCAACCTAGATAGCATATTAAAAAGCAGAGACATTACTTTACCAACAAAGGTCTGTCTAGTCAAAGCTATGGTTTTTCCAGTAGTCATGTATGGATGTAAGAGTTGGACCATAAGGAAAGCTGAGCACCAAAGAACTGATACTTTTGAACTGTGTTGTTGGAGAAGACTCTTGAGAGTCCCTTGGACTGCAAGGCGATCCAACCGGTCAATCCTAAAGGAAATCAGTCCTGAATATTCATGGAAGGACTAATGCTGAAGCTGAAACTCCAATACTTTGGCCACCTTATGTGAATAAATGACTCATTTGAAAAGACCCTGATGCTGGGAAAGATCGAAGGTGGGAGGAGAAGGGGATGACAGAGGATGAGATGGTTGGATGGCATCACCGATGTGATGGACATGAGTTTGAGTAGGCTCTGGGAGTTGGTGATGGACAGGGAAGCCTGGCGTGCTGCAGTCCATGGCGTCACAGAGTTGGACACGATTGAGTGACTGAACTGAATTGACCAATTTGAAGATGACTGTAAGAGCTGACTGTTCTGTTTCTTCATGAACCCTTCCTCTGTCTATCAAAGCTCTTACCCGCTGCTTGTTGGGGGCGGGGGGGTGGGCGGTGGTGGTGAGCTGGCCTTTGGATAGATGTCCACCCCCACGTCCTGCCCCCCACCCTAGTTGCCAGCACCTGAAATAAAGCAAACTTTCCTTTCCACCAACCCCGCCTGTTTATCGGCTTTTGAGAGGCGAGCAGCTGGACCCCACCTTTTGGTAACAAGATGACCACTTTAAAATCATGTATTTAAATTAACCAAACTAAGACACCCAAACCACATTTTTCCAATTTCTATTAAAATATAATTTTATGGATTCTAATATATTGTGAATATAACAGTCTACACTGAGGAAATTCAAAAATAAAGATCATGAAACATGTAAAAAAACAAACCAAAAAAAAACCCCACAGAGGATTAGCACCATGAAGGGTTTTAGAAATCAATAAGAAAAAGATAAACAGATATTAGAAACACAAGCAAAGGATAAGAACAAGCATTTTCTTAGAAGAAAACAGACTAACCAACTAACTAATGAAAAGATGCTCAATTTCATTTGTAATTAAGAAATATAAATTTAAAATGAGAAATTTCACAACTCTATATTAATTGTATAACATATATACACACATACTTTGTAAAACTGAATTTTAGTTAAGCACAACTCTTCTCAAGCATAAGTTTGTGACATTAAATGATAATGTTTAGTAAAATCAAAGGACATTTTTTAGGTAAAATTTCCAACAAAGGCATACAATTAATCCCAGAGATTAGAAGCCCAAGGGAGAAAATGAAAGTTGTAGAAAGAAACCCGAGAATAAATAACCAAATGACATTCAGGAAGCAACAAAAAAAGACTCATCTGGTACTGCCAGAGATTGGATATTTCTTAAAACAACTATTCCAGGATGAGCAGTGGATTTTCATGTGAGATAATGCAGCAGAAGCTCAGCACACGTCAGCTTATACACAGTCAGAGTACTCGTTTTTTGTTTTTTTTTTCAAAAATTATTTTTCCGGAACCACTCTCAGTACCAAATTCTGTATCAATCAGAGTTCAAACAGAGGCCAAACCAGTGAGGGAGGTGGGGAGAGGGGTGTGTGTGTGTAGACGTGGTTTATACAAATGTGGAAGCTGGTTAAGCAGGCTCTGTAGGGCTGTCGACAACATACCTGATTCTGGAGCTCGATGTCCACAGGGTAGGCAGGCAGGGCAGATCTGGAGCAGGCTCAAACCCACACGCACAAGCTGGCACCTCACAAGAACTTGGCATCCTGAGGAAGCCAGGGCCCTCCATCATGGCGCTAAACATACACTGGGCCTGAGGAACTTCATCACGGACCTAAACACACACCTGGTCCAGAAATTGCATCATGGCATTGAACACACACACCTGGCCCAGGTGCTCATCCTGCAGCTAAACCCACACAGTGGTCCCAGGAATAAGAGCAGCTGACATGGGATCCCAGGGAATACAGCAATTGCAGGCCTAGCTGCCGCTTCACACCAAGGTCAATCAGCAGTTCAGCAATAGCGTATAGGAGCTACACCATGGCTGCCACTTCTCTTTGCCTTCCAAATCTCTTAAGAATCTCCACCATGGTCCACCTTAAACAGAAACATGCAAGAAAGGGAATTCTGAGAACTGTAGTTCAGCCTAGCCAAATTGACACATTCTTTAATGGTTATGTGTCTCTTCAGACTCCCCTATTGCTCTTGAGTTAGCTGTAGCAAATTCTTTTTTTCCCTAGGAAAATTATGCATCATGATCAGAAAATGTAGTATCTTTGTTATTGGTTGCTTAGTGTTTGATATATGTTTTGTGGTCTAATACATGACCAGTTTTTATAAATGTTCCATATGAGCTTGAAAATAATGTGTATTCTCTAAAACTGATTGCAGAATACATATACACATACATGATCAGGTAAATTAATTAGGTTCTCCAATCTTCTATACACAAGTTTTTTATGTAAGTGATCAATTACTGACAGATGTATATTAAAAATCTCCCTCTATCAATTTCTCCCAGCAGTTACGTCAATTTTTACACTATCACTTTTAAAACTCTACGTTTTTAGATGCATAATTTTATAACTATTGTATCTTCCTGGTGAATCATTCCTTTTAGCATTCAGTAGTGACCTTTTGGGAGAGGAAATGGCAACCCACTCCAGTATTCTTGCCTGGGAAATACCATGGACAGAGGAGCCTGGTGGGTTACAGACCATGGAATCGCAAAGACTTAGACATGACTGAGCAACTAAGCAACAACAATGACCTTTTTATCCAAATGATATTCTTTTCTAAAGTCTATCCTGTCCAAATGTAATATCACTGAATAAAGCTAATATCACTTAAACCATAGTAATAATACCATAATAGCAATTTAATTATGCTTTTTTTCACCTTGCCTTTGAGGTTTCTTTTACTTACCTGCCAATTCAGCAATGCATTTTTAAAAGATATTTGTTACACGTGATCCATTATTTCTGGTGTGTGTAGCAAGCAGGCATATTGATATTTAATCTGGCATATTGATAGATCCTGAAGTTCCCAAACTTAGAGAAAAATGAAACATGCACTCACCTTTAGTAGAAATCTCTTATGTTTGATATGCAATCAGAATGGCAGAATAAACTACACAATGTATACACAACCAAGCCCCATCTTACCAATGAAGGTGTCAAACTGTATTAATTATAGGGTTCCATCTGGATGTATTCACTTTTTATCTCCAATAGACAAGAAAAATTATGCTTTTTCAAACAATACACTCCAACACCCTCCCCCCAAGATTCTGATATGGCCCCCATCCCTGAAGTGTGGTTCTCCCACAACAGAAAATCACTGGTTTATGGTATCTCCAAAGAAGATTACAGTTTAAAGATGGAAACACTTTATTCCATTAATAGTTTTGTATTCCTCCTCCCACCCCTCAGCCACTCACAGATGCTGTACTTTCCTCTGGTGTTCTGTGGGTTCTTTTCAATATGTTTCCAAACTGCTCAGGTCTCCTGGTCAGGTGGCATCCAAGAGACCAACACTAGGCTTAAATTCAGTTTCTACCCGACAATGTGGGACTCCCACTACTGGAGTCAAATTCTATAAGCTGACATTTAACCTAGTCTTACCAATAACAGCTTACTAGGGACTTACAATACCCACATTATACATCTACTTATGGCATAAATTGGGGTCTACTTCTGTCTACTGTTGAGTATGGATTTCAAGGGTCATGGTAAGGACTGTGTCAGAGATTTGGGCCAACTATTTCAAGGAGGGAAAGCCCTAATTCTTGTTATGCAAGCTTGGTGTCTGATTTGTTCAACTGGTCAAATTTATGCACTACATAGAAAGCCTTTAAAAACTCATTAAAGTCAATGCTTCCATCTTTGTTTAAGTCCATCCTTTCGGCGAGCTCATCAAACTGGGAATCATCAATATGGACACTGTAGTGACTTTTGAAAAGTTTCCACATGCTACGAAATTCTTCCATGGAGATCAGGCCTGAAAGAATATAGAAGGCTGTGAATATTCATTTTTAAGACCCATCCTAGGGAGGGGTGGGGTTTCCCAGGGGGCCCAGTGGTAATGAATCCGCCTGCAATACAGGACACATGAGTTCGATCCCTGAGTCAGGAAGATCCCCTGGAGAAGGAGATGACAACTCACTCCAGTATTCTTGCATGGGAAATCCCATGGACAGAGGACCCTGGCAGGCAACAGTCCATGGGGCAGCAAAAGAGTCGGACATGACTTATCAACTAAATAACAACAAAAATGCCTGGCCGTTGAGAAACTGAAGGAAATGGAAAAGTAAGATTGTAAATGAAAGAAACAATATGTCAGTTTAAATTACCAAGTGATCCTGAGATTTTTTTTTAATTTATTAGTATTTTTTTTCTTTACAATATTGTATTGGTTTTGCCATACATTAACATGCATCCGCCATTATTCTAAAGCTGGAATGAGTAAACAGTGAACCAAAGGTGGGGGAGGGGACTGCAGACTGTGGTACTAATACATGTAATGTAGAAATTACAAGATCTAAAACCTAAGGGCGAGGGACACGAAGGATGGTAGAGAGGAGAGCTACATCAAAGGAAAGGGAGAATTAGCCCTGAGACTCAATAAGAGGATTGTAAACAATGGCTCCACCATTTTCTATAGGCAGTAACTTACTTTTGTGTTTTGATTAGTGATTTTTTGGTATTTAATGCTCTCTGCAGTTGGGGATTATTTGATGATATTTTTTAAAGCTTCAAGATTATCTGATGATATTTTTTAAAGCTTGAAAATAAATAATTGTGCATCAAACCTAAGCAGAAAGAGTTTTCATAGTCCTCAGTCCAAAAAACAGAATCAGAACTCTAGGAATGATTTTTATTGCCAGAAATAATTATGATTTTTAAATGGACAGTTAATTCTTTTTCCATCTGTGCTGGTGATTTATAAAAGGAGCTGGTCTTATCTGACTAATGGATACATAAGCCTGTACCATATGGATTTGAATAGAGAGTTTGTGGCCAAACTAAAAAAAAACAGTAATATTAAACATGAGTTTATCCCCATGCTCTCCTCTCTTCCCTGAGTTAAATCAAGTTTGGATGAAGAATGCATTAGATGAAAACAGAGTTCTGGTTTCAAATAAACAGACTAGCCTTTGCTTTCTACTGCTACTGAACCAATCGAAGCAAATTTACCTGAGTGATCAGAGTCAATGATATTAAAGATGATTTGCAGGTCAGATCGGTATCTGTACACTGTTTCAATTAGAGAAGACTGAACCTAAAATAAAGATTGTCTAAATGTTAAAACATACAGAATAGCAGATCAATTTTAGTAAAAGTAACAAACACACAACATGGTCACCAATTCAGAGTATGTGATTTAGATAGAAATTTGAGAAGGCAAGCCTTCCTTGGAGACCCAACCCTCTTAAATCAGATAAAAGACCATGCTCTTGTGTTCTGTAGTGTCTTCAGCCTATGTTCCTCAGAGGATGGTCCAAAGTGAATCTGGAAGGAGTAAATAACAATAGCCAATATTTATTGATAGCACCTGTGTGCCAGGCTCTGCATTCAGAGTGTCTATGGATTATTTCATTCAGTCCTCAAAAACAGGCCCAAGGAACACAACCATTATTGTGCCCATTTTACAGACTGGAAGACAAACAGGTAAAGTAAGTTTCAGAAGGTTCACGTAATTGGTAAGTGAGATTTAAATCTTGGCCTGAAGCCAAGACCTATGAGCTTAGTCACCATGGTAAACTGTCTCTCAAGTGAAGCCAAAAGTCTCCTTCCTGTGGATATTTTAGCTTCCCATGTGTACATTTACTTCCTTTTCTCTAATCAACTTTTCATCTCCCCTGCAAACAATCACCCCAGTCCTAGTTCCCATCAGCTCACTTTCAGCCCAATATTGTAACTAGTTACTGATGAGTACCGAAGGTCTGACAATTCTCCCTGGGGTATTCCCATTTTAATAAGAAATTCTAAATTTTAAAATTCTTAATGTATAAGATATCAATAAGTCTATACTTTGTTGTTGTTGTTCAGTCGCTCAGTTGTGTCTGACTCTTTGCGACCCCATGGACTGCAGCACACCAGGCCTCCCTGTCCATCACCAACTCCTGTAGCCTACTCAAACTCATGTCCACTGAGTCGGTGATGCCATCCTACCATCTCATCCTGTCGTCCCCTTCTCCTCCTGCCTTCAATTTTTCCCAGCATCAGGATCTTTTCCAATGAGTTGGCTCTTCGTATCAGGTGGCCAAAGTATTGGAGCTTCAGCATCAGTCCTTTCAGTGAATATTCAGGGTTGATTTCCTTTAGGATTGACTGGTTTGATCTCCTTGCTGTCCAAGGGACTCTCAAGAGTCTTATCCAACACCACAGTTCAAAAGCATCAATTCTTTTGACATTCAGCCTTTATGGTTCAACTGTCACATCCGTACATGACTACTGAAAAAGCCATAGTTTTGACTAGACAGACCTTTGTTGGCAAAGTGATGTCTCTGCTTTTTAATACGCTGTCTATGTTTGTCATTGCTTTTCATCCAAGGAGCAAGTATCTTTTAATTTCATGGCTGCAGTCACAGTGATTTTGGAGCCCAAGAAAATAAAGTCTGTCACTGTTTCCATTGTTTCCCCATCTATTTGTCATGCAGTGATGGGGCCGGATGCCATGATCTTAGTTTTCTGAATGTTGAGTTTTAAGCCAGCTTTTTCATTCTCTTTCACCTTCATCAAGAGGCTCTTTAATTCCTCTTTGCTTTCTGCCATAAGGGTGGTGTCATCTACATATCTGAGGTTATTGCTAGTTCTCCTGACAATCTTGATTCCAGCTTGTGCTTCATCCATCCCAGTGTTTCTCATGATGTACTCTGCATATAAGTTAAATAAGCAAGGTGACAATATACAGCCTTGACATATTCCTTTCCCAATTTTGAATCAGTCCATTGTTCCATGTCTGGTTCTAACTGTTGCTTCTTGACCTGCATACAGGTTTCTCAGGAGGCAGGTAAGGTGGTCTGGTATTCCCATCTCTTTAAGAATTTCCCACAGTTTCTTGTGATCCACACAAAGGCTTTAGCATACTCAATGAAGCAGAAGTAGATGTTTTTCTGGAATTTTCTAGCTTTCTCTATGATCCAGCAGATGTTGGCAATTTGATCTCTGGTTCTGCCTTTTCTAAATCCAGCTTGTACATCTGGAAGTTCTCGGTTCACATACCATTGAAGCCTAGCTTGAAGGATTTTGAGCATTACTTTGCCAGCATGTGAAATGAGTGCAATTGTGCAGTAGTTTGAACATTATTTGGCATTGCCCTTCTTAGGGATTGGAATGAAAACTGACCTTTTCCAGTCCTGTGGCCACTGCTGAGTTTTCCAAATTTGCTGGCATATTGAGTGCAGCACTTTCACAGCATCATCTTTTAGGATTTGAAATAGCTCGGCTGGAATTCCATCACCTCCATTAGCTTTGTTCATAGTGATGCTTTCTAAGGCCCACTTGACTTCACACTCCAGGATGTCTGGTTTTGGGTGAGTGAGCGTGCCACTGTGGTTATCCAGGTCATTAAGATCTTTTTTGTATAGTTCTTCTTTGTATTCTTGCCACCTTTTCTTAATATCTTCTGCTTCTGTTAGGTCCATACTGTTTCTGTCCTTTATTGTGCCTATCTATGCCCAAAATGTTCCCTTGGTATCTCTAATTTTGTTTCTTGGTATCTATACTTACTGGCAGTTAATAGGAGTGTGTTGAGTGTTTTAAAAAGTGTATTACATGAAATGCAGATTTCATATCTGCTCTTCTGCTGAACAGAACTTAAGATAAGAATCACATATTTGACAGAGATTTGCTCGCAGAAACTTCTTCATTCTTCTCATTTTGGCTATCCTTACAACACACAAATTTCCTGAACAGATCACAACATACCTGGAACACCCCCCCTTAGCTGTTTTCCTAAGACTGCCATGCCCATCCACTAGCCAATTCCACTTTCAACTTTTTCAAAGAACTAAGGAACTCATAAGTTGTCCAGAGGATATTCAGTGCCAGCCAGGTTTTAACTGGTGTTATTTCACTTACCTCTTTCACAGGTTTCTGAATGTGGACATCCTGGAAGCCAGACATGTAGTCAATATTTCCATCTTTGTCTGTGGTTACCAGATGAGAACTCAGTGATCTCCATGGTAAGTTCAGCCCCAAAACATTCTCCATTGAAAAAGCCCACTGGCCCATTGAAAGTTTTCCTAACGGCAACAACAAAGCCCATATAATTGGTTGATAAGTTGATTTTTAAAAAATGCAACCTCATCAATGGAGCAAGCAGACAGCCTGGGTTTTGAGGTCTGGGTGCCTCTGCTACCCTTTATCATCTGTCTACCAGACCCCACAGCTCTGAGGGAAGATTAACTAAAGAAAGCCTTAGAGGTTCCATGGATCTTTTCCTTACTGTTATGGGTAAGTGATCAGAATTTGGGTATGCTAGATCTTTTTCCCTTTTTCTTACTAACAAAGTAAGGTATAATTATAATAGAAGACTTGAAAACACAAAAGGATATAAAAGATAAGATTACTTTTAACATTTGAGCATATTGCTCATGTCTCATTTTCTTAGGTAGTATCCTTTCATCCTCTAATATTACATGTAGTATTTAAAAATATACTTTTGCTTTCTGATTATTAAAGATACGCTCATTTGAAAGGATTTTGAATAAACAGAAAACATTACTATTTCTACTGTTTTTCTATGTATATAAACATGGACACATATAAAGGTACAATATTTTATATTTCTTAAAGCCAAATATACGTTGTACCATATGTTTCATATATGTGTATTACATATGGCAACACACACATACACAACAAA
The DNA here is from genome assembly GCF_032452875.1 of Bos javanicus. Lineage (NCBI taxonomy): Eukaryota > Metazoa > Chordata > Mammalia > Artiodactyla > Bovidae > Bos > Bos javanicus. Next base: position 131,426,698 of record NC_083897.1, read on the forward strand.
CATAGATATTCTAACCTGATTCTTTACTTACAATCATGGACATGCATCTATGTTAATAAACATAAACCTACATCATTCTTTTAATGGCTGTGAAATTATTCCATTATTTTCTTAGGATCATTCCTAGAAGTAGAATTGCTAGACCTAAAGGTATGTACATTTTAAGGCTTCTGATATATTTTGCCAAACTGCTTTCAAGAAAGAGTAGTCATTTGATACCCCCACCAAGACCATTCACCACACACTTAGCTGCTAAGGACAAAGGTTATTTAGAAGTGTATTCCTCATTTCCAAGCCCAAGGGGATTTTCTAGCTACCTTATGTAATTAAGTTGTAGTTAATTTCACTATGTCAGAGAATTTATTCTATATGTTTCCAATACAAAATTTGTAGAGATTTGCTTTATGTTCCACTTAATGGTCAAACATAAATGTTCCATTTATGCTTGACAAGAGTGTATATTCTGCAATGTTGGATAGAGTTCAACATATGTCTTTTACAAAAAGTTTGTTAAACTTTTGTCTGTTTATACTTTCAGTTCCTGAGAAAAGAGTGTTACAATCTCCCACTATGACAATAGATTTTTCAACTTCTACTTGTTCAGTCCATTTTTGTTTTACACAGTTTTTAAGGAGACTATATAAATAGGTACATACACATTTCAAATGGATTCAATTAGAAAACTGAGTATTATTATAAAGTATCTCTTTATAGTTCTAATAATGTGTATCTCCTTGAAGTCTACTTTGTCTGATATTAATAGAGTTGTTCCCACTTTGTTTTTTTTCAATGTTTTGTATAGATCTTTCTAGACTTAAAATGAGGTTATAGCCCAATAAACCTATAATTAGTTGAAGATATAATAAATAAAAAACGCATTTAACACATCTAACCTACTGAACAACATAGCTTAGCCTAGCCTACCTTAAATGTGCTCAAAACACTTACATTAGCCTAGAGTTGAGCAAAATTATCTAATACAAAGCCTATTTTATAGTAAAGTGTTGACTATCTCATGTCATTTATTGAATAATGTTCTGAAAGTGAAAAATTGGCTGTATGAGTACGGGATGGTTGTAAATGTATCAGTTGTTTACCCTTGTGATCACCTGGATGGCTGGGAACTGTGGCTCAATACTACCACCCAGCATGAGAGAGCATCATACTATATATTGCTCGTCTGGGAAAAGGTCAAAATTCAAAATATGTTTCTCCTCAATGCATATGGCTTTCATACAATTTTAAAGTCAAAAACTCGTAAGTCAAACCACCATAAATTGGGGACAACCTGTACATATGATTCCACTGTCTACTGGCTTCTGTTGCAACTTTTGAGAAGTCTGATGTCACTCTAACTGTTGTATCTTGAGCAATGTGTGTTTCCTCTGGTTGCTTCTAAGATTTTCTTTTTGCTGTTGGTGTGCTGCAGTTTCACCGCAAGTGTGTATAGGTGTGAATTTGATTTTATTTATCCTATTTGAGAATCACTGTTCCTCTTTACCTGTGAGTATGAGTTCTTTCAACAATTCTGGAAAACTCTCAGCCATTATCATGCAAAATATATTCTCTCTTACTGTCTCTCCTCCCGGGACCATGCTTAGATGTATATTAAACATTTTATTCTTAATCTTTCTAATTTTTTTTAGCAATATCTAATTTTGTATTTAACCCATTCATTATGGTTTTTAACAAGTTATTTTTATATCTATATAAAATAAAAATGGTTCTTTAGATCATTTTAAAATGCATACTTGTGACTCCATCTTTCATTTCTTTAAACATTTTCTTCCCTAGTAATTTTTACTTTGCATTTGATAATCCCAATATATGATATCCTTGGGAAACTAAATCTGTTGCTTATTGTTCCTGCTGACTCTCACTCATGCTCTCCTTGTTTGTTTGGGGATCTTTGGTTGCGACCTCATATTAATTGATCTCACTCTCTGGATATATTAGTGGCGCAAATTAGGGATACTTCCCATGAACATGGATTTACATTTGCTTGCCAGGAGTCAGGGCACTACAGACCTAGGATTACTCTGGTCACTTTGAGGATCTAGGCCTAATGTTGGAAGTCTCAAATTCAGCTTACTCATCTTTTCTACTATCCTACAGTTAATCCCAAGATTGACTGCTACAGCAATATTAGCATTTGCCCCCAAGACAATCGATCCTATGATGCTTGCTTGCTGCTCCATGCTTTAACATGCAGCTTTAAAAATCCACTAGCAGGGAGAGGAAATATAGCCTAGAGATTTACTTTAATTACTGTGAAGCTCATAAATGCATTAAAATCCTGCATCCTCTAGAATCTGTCTCTTGTTTTTTTTTTCTTTCTTTTATTTTTTTTACTTTACAATATTGTATTGGTTTTGCCATACATCAACATGAATCCACCATGGGTGTACACGTGTTCCCAATCCTGTACCCCCCTCCCACATCCCTCCCCATACCATCCCTCTGTCTCTTAACAGGAGGACTTTTGAGAGTATCTAGTCTCACATACTACCAGAATAGAAGTCTAATTCAGGGTTGTTGTTGTTAAGTTGAAAGACGCTTATTGAAAAGGAAGAATATGCTTTTTTCCAAGCATATAATGGATTATATTTTATCTCTATCATCCTTCAGTGGTAAAAGTAGAAAACTGAGCTTTTAAGACAGCAAAGAAAATGAAAACTAATCTGTATAGAACCTGGTATGTTCAGAAATGGTAAGCATTAAATTTTTTTTACCTGATTTATTGCGGTCTTGAAGTTGGAAAGCTCGAATGAGGTCAGTTTTTCGTGAAATCATTCTCTCTTTTAACATCCTGATGGCACTACTTTCAATAGCATTCACCCTATATTAAGAAAAAAACTGTTAGGTGAAAGTTACATAAGTCATTCTGTTCTGTTTCATTTTAATATACTGTGTTGCCACTTACCAGATTCTACATTAAATAAGTTCCTTAACCTCACATGTAACATATTATTAGGTGGTGAATGTGTTTATATGTATGTGTGCACATGTTTTGTGAAATTTTAAAAGGATTATCACTGGTGTTTTCTTTTTGGTTTCAAAGATTCACATGACCAATTAGTGCATGAGAATGTCCAAGACAAGAAGGAAAACAGAGGGACTTGCTATAGAAGATGCTGGAATTTATCTTAACTTACTTAAACTAAAGAGCAGGCATTGACACAAGAGAAGACAGACACGTACCTGAATAGAATATAATGGAATTTTCATAAATACAGCTAACTATACATGGGAACAATATATATGATGAAGCAGGTATTAAAATTCAGTAGAAAAGGACAGTTTTTTAAAATGGGGGCTAGCATAATTAACTCAATGTCTGGATGCTAAATTTCTACCTCAGACCATTTACAAAAATAAATTCACAATAAAGGAAGAACAGAGAAACAAAGTAGTTATCAGTCACATATCCCTCAAAAAAGCAAAATGGCATACGCAAATCCAACCATATCAAAAATAACATCATAGGTGAATAGATAAACAAATTAAAAAAAAAACAGAGATTGTGAGGCTGGATTAAAAAAACAAGATCCAACTATATGTTGTCTATAGGAGACACACTTTAGCTTCAAAGATACAAAGAGTTTGAAAGGAAAAAGTATACCATGTAAACACCAACCATTAGAGAGTTAGAGTGGCCAAATTTATAGTAAACAAAATAGATTTTAAGACAAAAGCTATTACTAGAGATAAAGAGGGATATTTTATAATGATAAAAGAACCAGTCAAGAAAATGGCAATAGCTCCAAATTGATCTACAGATTCAAAATAATCCCTATCAAAATCCCAGTGGGCATATTTTGCAGAAGTTGACAAGCTGATTCTAAAATTCACATGGAAATCAATCTTAAAAAAGAAGAGCCAAATTCAACTCACATTTCCCAATTTCAAACTTACAAAAAACCTTTACTAATTAAGACAGTGTGTCACTCACATTAGGACAGATATATAGGTCGATGGAATACAACTTAAAGTCCAGAAATAAACCCATACCTTTATGGTCAATTGATTTTGGACAACTGTGTCAAGAAAGTCAAATAGGGGAGGGATAGTCTTTCTAACTGATGTTGCTGGGACAATTAAATATCCACATTTTAAAGAATAAAGTTGAACCCCTACCTCATACCATACACAAAAATAAACTCAAAATGAGTAAAATATAAATCAAATGTAAGAGCTTAATCTATAAAGATAATTTATAAAATTACTGGAAGAAAACATAGAATAAAATTTCACGACTCTGAGTTAGACAATATCTTTTTAGATACATCATCACAAGCAAAGAAGAGAAAATAGATATATTTGATTTCATCAAAATTTAAAACTTTGGTGCTGTAAATAATAACATCAAGAAGGTAAAAATACATCCTACAGAATTGGAGAGACAATTTACAAATCCTATATCTAATAATCCCTTCATGGATCACAGCCTTCTCGAGGTGAAGGGGCTTGCATAACTCAATGAAGCTATGAGCCATGCTGTGCAGGGCCACAGAAGGCAGACAGGTCATAGTGGAGAGTTCTGACAAAATGTGGTCCACTGGAGGAGAGGATGGCACACCATTCCAGTATTCTTGCCATGAGAATTCCATGAACAATATGAAAAGGAAAAAAGACATGACACCAGAAGATGAGCCCCCCACATCAGAAGGTGTCCAATATGCTACTGGGGAAAAGCAGAGGGCAATTGCTAATAGCTCCAGAAAGAATGAAGCAGTTGGGCCAAAGCAGAAACAATGCTCCATTGTGGATGTACCTGGTGGTGAAAGTAAAGTCCGATGTTGTAAAGAATAATATTACATAGGAACCTGGAATGTTAGGTCCATGAATCAAGGTAAACTGAATGTGGTGAAGCAGGAGATGGCAAGAATGAGCATCGACATCTTAGGAATCAGTAAACTAAAATGGATGGGAATGGGTAAATTTAATTCAGATTACAATTATATCTACTACTGTGGGCAGGAATCCCTTAGAAGAAATGGAGTACTCCTCATAGTCAACAAGAGTCTGAAAAGCAGTATTTGGGTGCAACCTCAAAAACAACAGAATGATCTCAGTTCATTTCCAAGGCAAACCACTCAGCATCACAGTAATCCAAATCTATGCCCCAACCACTGATATAAAAATGCTGAAGTTGACCTGTTCTATGAAGACCTACAAGACCTTCTAGAACTAACACCAAAAAAAGATGTCCTTTTCATCATAGGGGATTGGAATGCAAAGGCAGGAAGTCAAGAGATTTCCCAGAATAACAGGCAAGTTTGGCCTTGGAGTACAAAATGAAGCAGGGCAAAGGCTAACAGAGTTTTGTCAAGAGAACACACTGTTCACAGGAAACACCCTCTTCCAACCATACCTGGGAGGACTCTACACATGGATATCATCAAATGGCCAATACTGAAATCAGACTGATTATGTTCTTTGCAGCCAAAGATGGAGAAGCTCTAGATAGTCAGCAAAAACAAGACCAGGAGCTGACTGTGGCTCAGATCATGAGCTCATTACAAAATTCAGACTTAAGGTAGGGAAAGCCACTAGGCCATTCAGGTATGACCTAAATCAAATCTCTTATGATTATACAATGGAGGTGACAAATAGATTTAAATGATTAGATCTGGCAGACAAGACTGCCTGAAAAACTACTGATGGAGGTTTGTAACACTACAGGAGGTGGTGACCAAAACCGTACCCAAGAAAAAGAAATGTGAGAGGACAAAGTGGTTGTCTGAGGAGGCTTTACAAATAGCTGAGAATAGAAGAAAAGAGAAAGGCAAGGGAGAAAGGGAAAGAACTGAATGCAGAGTTTCAAAGAATAGCAAGGAGAGATAAGGTCTTCTTAGTGAACAATACAAAGAAATAGAGGGAAACAACAGAATGGGGAAGACTAGAGATCTCTTCAAGAAAACTAGAGATATCAAGGGAACATTTCATCTAAAGACAGACACAATAAAGAACAGAAACAGTAAGTACCTAAGGAAGGAGAAGAGATTAAAAAGAGGTGGCAAAAATACACAGAAGAACTACACAAAATAGGTCTTAATGACTCAGATAAACACGATGGTATGGTCATTCACCTAGAGCCAGACATCTTGGAGTATGAAGTCAAGTGGGCCTTAGGAAGCATCACTACTACAAACAAAGCTAGTAGAGGTGACAGAATTCTAGCTGAGCTATTTCAAATCCTAAAAGCTGATGCTGTGAAAGTGCTACACTCAATATGTCAGTAAATTTGGAAAACTCAGCAGCTGCCAAAGGCTGGGAAAGGTCAGTTTTCATTCCAATCCCAAAAAAGGGCAATGCCAAAGAATGTTCAAACTACTGGACAATGGCATTCATTTCACATGCTAGAAAGGTTATGCTCAGTATCCTTCAAGCTAGGCTTCAGCAGTATGTGAACTAAGAACTTCTAGATGCACAAAGTTGGGTTTTGAAGAGGCAGAGGAACCAGAGATCAATTTGCCAACATTTGTTGGTTCACAGAGAAGGCAAGGGAATTCCAGAAAAACATCTACTTCTGCTTCACTGACCATGTTAAAGCCTTTGACTATGTGAATCACCACAAACTGTGGAAAACTCTTAAAGAGATGGGAACAGCAGACCACCTTATCTGTCTCCTGAAAAACCTGTATGCAGGTCGAGAAACAACAATTAAAACCAGACATGAAACAACAGATTGGTTCAAAATTGGGAAAGGAGTATGACAAGGTTGTATATTGTCACTCTGCTTACTTAACTTATATGCAGAGTATATCCTGCGAAATGTTTGGCTGGATGAAGCACAAGCTGTAATCAAGATTGCCAGAAGAAGTATCAACAACCTCAGATATGCAGATGATACCACTCTAATGGCAGGCAGTGAAGAGGAACTAAAGAGCCTCTTGATGAGGGTGAAAGAGGAGATCAAAAAAAGCTGGCTTAAAACTCAGCATTCAAAAAACTAAGATCATGGCATCCGGTCCCATCACTTCATGGCAAATAGATGGGGGGAAAGTGGAAGCAGGGACACATTTTATTTTCTTGGGCTCCAAAATCACTGCAGATGGTGACTGGAGCCATGAAATTAATAGATGCTCCTTGGAAGAAAGCCATAACAAACTTAGCGTATTAAAAAGCAGAGATATCACTTTGCCGACAAAGGTCCATCTAGTCAAAGCTATGGTTTTTCCAGTAGTCATGTACGGATGTGAGAGTTGGACCATAAAGAAGGCTGAGCACTGAAGAATTGATGCCTTCCAACTGTGGTGTTGGAGAAGACTCTTGAGAGTCCCTTGGACAGCAAGGAGATCAAACCAGTCAATCCTGAAGGAAATCAACCCTGAACTTGGAGGACTACTGCTGAAACTGAAGCTCGAATACTTTGGCCACCTCAGTCACAAGAGCTGACTCATTGGAAAAGACCCTGATGCTGGGAAAGATTGAGGACAGGAGGAGAAGGGGGGGCAACACAGGCTGAGATGGTTGGTTGGAATCACGGACTCAGAGGACATGATTTTGAGCAAAGTCCAGGTGATCGTGGAGGACAGAGCAGCCTGGCACGCTGTATCCCTCAGGTTTGCAAAGAGTTGGATATGACTTAGCAATCGAACAACTACAATATCTAATAAGTGACACAAATATAGGATATATAAACAACTCTAACAATGTAATAGTAAAAAGTGTAATAATTCAATTAAGAATGAAAAAAGGTGGGAATTCTCTGGCAGTACAGTGGCTAGAACTCTGATTCTTTCATTGATGGGGCTTGGTTCAATCCCTGGTCAGGGATCTGAAATCCCATAAGTCACATGGAACAGCCAAAAAAAAGGAAAAAGGATCTGAAACAGACATTTCTCCAAAGACAATATACAAATGTCCAATAAGAACCAAAAAGATCCTCAAAGTCAATGGTAGGTAAGGAAATACAAATCAAAATCAAGACCTCACATCCACTAAGATGGCTATAATCAAAAAGATCATAACAAGGGTTGTCAAGGATGTGGAGAAATTGGAATCCACATACATTGCTGATGGGAATGTAAAATCATGCATTCCCTTGGAAAAGAGCTTTCAAGTTCCTCAAAATATTAAACATAAGAGTTGTTATAATTCTACTTTCAGGTATATACCCAAAAGAAATTAAATGTATAACAAAACCTTGTCCACCAAAGTTCAAAACATTACTCACAGTAACCAAAAAGTAGAAACAATCTACATTTCTCTTTTAAAAAAAAATATTTTATTTATTTATTTATTGGCCACGTGGCATGTGGAATCTTAGTTCCCCAACCAGGGATAAAACCCATGCCCCCTGCATTGGGAGCTCAGAGTCCCAACCACTGGGCCACCAGGAAGTCCTAATCACATTTCTATTAGCTGATAAATGAACAAAGAAAATGAGGTCTACTGATACAATGGAATGTTATTCAGCCATTAAAATAAATTGATACATGTTACAAAGGGAATGCCTTGGAGGAGTGCATGGCAACCCACTCCAGCATTCTTGCCTGGAGAATCCCATGAACAGCGGACCCTGGCAGGCTATATAGTCCATGGGGTTGCAAAGAGTCAAACATCACTGAAGCGATGAGCACATGCATACAACGTGAATGAACCTCAAAGGCAGCGTACTAAGTAAAAGAAGCTAGTTACAAAGACGACATATTATTTAATTTCATTTACATGACATATCCAGAATAGGCAAATCTATACAGAGAGAAAACAGACTGGTAGTTGACTAGAGTTGTGATGAGGGAGGTGATAATGATGAATGACTACTAATGGATACAAGTTGTCTTTACAGAATGGAACAAACATTCAACAATTAGATTATGGTAGTGAGAAGGCAATGGCACCCCACTCCAGTACTCTTGCCTGGAAAATCCCATGGACGGAGGAGCCAGGTGGGGCTGCAGTCCATCAGGTCGCTAAGAGTCAGATACAACTGTGCGACTTCACTTTCACTTTTCACTTTCACATATTGGAGAAGGAAATGGCAACCCACTCCAGTGTTCTTGCCTTGAGAATCCCAGGGACGGGGGAGCCTGGTGGGCGGCCGTCTATGGGGTCGCACAGAGTCAGACACGACTGAAGCGACGCAGCAGCAGCAGCAGCAGCAGTGTTACACAACTGGGTAAATATACTAAATATCACTGGATTGTATACTTTAACTTAGTAAGCTATCATGAGAAACGCTGGGCTGGAAGAAGCACAAGCTGGAATCAAGATTGCTGGGAGAAATAGCAATAACCTCAGATATGCAGATGACACCACCCTTATGGCAGAAAGTGAAGAGGAACTAAAAAGCCTCTTGATGAAAGTGAAAGTGGAGAGTGAAAAAGTTGGCTTAAAAGCTCAACATTCAGAAAACAAAGATCATGGCATCCGGTCCCATCACTTCATGGGAAATAGATGGGGAAACAGTGGAAAGTGTCAGACTTTATTTTTTGGGGGCCTCCAAAATCACTGCAGATGGTGATTGCAGCCATGAAATTTAAAGACGCTTACTCCTTGGAAGGAAAGTTATGACCAACCTAGATAGCATATTCAAAAGCAGAGACATTACTTTGCCAACAAATGTCCATCTAGTCAAGGCTATGGTTTTTCCAGTGGTCATGTATGGATGTGAGAGTTGAACTGTGAAGATAGCTGAGCGCTGAAGAATTGATGCTTTTGAACTGTGGTGTTGGAGAAGACTCTTGAGAGTCCCTTGGACTGCAAGGAGATCCAACCAGTCCATTCTGAAGGAGATCAGTCCTAGGTATTCATTGGAAGGACTGATGCTGAAACTCCAATACTTTGGCCACCTCATGCGAAGAGCTGACCCATTGGAAAAGACCCTGATGCTGGGAATGATTGAGGGCAGGAGGAGAAGGGGACGCCAGAGGATGAGATGGCTGGATGGCATCACCAACTCGATGGACATGGGTTTGTGTGAACTCCAGGAGTTGGTGATGGACAGGGAGGCCTGGCATGCTGCAGTTCATGGGGTCACAAAGAGTTGGACACGACTGAATGAACTGAACTGAACTGAATGTAAAATTAATATGGAGACATTTTTCTACCACAGGTGAAAATCCAAAAGATAAAATGAAATTATAAAAATGTGATTTCATAGAACTAAAGCAATATCACGACATCAACAAAATATATATAACATGCCTGTAAAAGTCCTCCATCCCTCAAATGCAAAAAATTCCTAAAAATATATCAGAAAATGACAAATGGTCCAATGTAAAATGGGGGAATATGATAAACAGGAAATTCAAAGAAAAGAAAACACAATGTCCAAAAACAAGATGGATAAACTCAGCTGTATAAAAAAATGCTAATTAAAATAATTAGATTTACCATTTTTATCCATCAGTTTGTCAAAAATGAAGAAGGGTAATAAAATTGGAGATTAATGAGGATGTGGAGAAATTAATATGCTGTTTTCCAGATTGTTAACTGTGACAACTTTTTTGGAGTACCTAGCAAAATTTCAAACATATAAATCCCACATTTTAAAATTTCATGTTTAAAACAAGCACTAAAAACTTATGAATATGTGTATATATGTATGTACACATATACACACAGAGGAATGTTTGTTACAGTACTGCTTTTAAGTACAACACCCTGAAACCAATCTGGATGGCCATCAATTGAATACAATTTAGCTATCCATAATTGTTATGGCATACATATAGTATAGAATATTATGCATCTACTACAAAGAATGAGTTAGGTCTACATGTATGAACTCGGAGTGATGTTCATGATACAATCTTTAGGGAAAGAGTCAGTTGCAGAATAGACTGTGCAGTGTGATTCTATCTTTGTTAAAAAAAAAAAAATGTATGTATGTTGTTTACTGCCTTTCTCCTTCCACTGGGATATGCTTTGATGATGAAAAAGACTTTTGCCTATTTTGTTTATTTCAATATCACCTGTGCCTAGAACAGTGTCTGACACATAGTAGGTGCTCAACATTTAAGTTCCATGAATGAGAAATTGCTTGTCTGTTTTTGTAGGAGCAAGGAGAAGAGGGTGGAAGGGTCCCCTCCAGGCTATTAATTTCAGCTGCCTCTGCGGAAAAAAATTACTGAGAAGTACTGGGAGAGATCACTAACATTTTCTTTATACAACTTTGTTTTAGCACACCTAACAACAAATATATTTGTTTTAGAATACAAAAATATTAAAAAGATAATGTCAAAGGGGGGAAATAAAGGTAAGGGATGCATGCCATCACACAGTGAGACACACTCAACTCCATCATATACACTTCTGGGTAGAGAAGGGACAAAGACAACTGGGTTGTGTTTGGGGGCAGAAAAGGCAAGAGCTTATGGGACTGGGTAGGTACAGAGACCTCCTTTTCCTTATATTCAATTAGGGACTGTTCATGGATGCTGACTGCTTTAGAACTACTGCTCTTGGTTTCAAATAAGAGCACATTCACCACTTGGTTTCCAGAATTATTTCATTTTGTTTCTACTAATGAGTAACAGGTAAGTTGTTTTCTTCAATCCCAAGGCTGCTCTTAGGCACTCTGGACTGGTTCTACGTGGTCACCATTACCAGAGCTCAGAAAGCTCCTTAGAGTATACACACCTTTGGTAAAGAGGCCTGAAGCATGTTGCCTTAGTTATTTGGTACTGGAAAAATCGAGGGGTCGTACCAGAACTCATTCTGATATAAGCTCCTCGATTGCTACCTTCTTCATAATAATTAGACGCAGAAAATACAGTAATAACCTGGTTAAAGAAAAAGAACGTCAGGTTCACATAGTTCTCAAAATGTCCTTCAATAAAGTCAGAAACAGCTTAATTCTTAAAAACCAAAAGTTATACAAAATTCAAAATTCGTACAAATTATCAAAGTCTAATGGGATTTCCTGTGATTCCACTGAAGAGAAGCAAGGTTTTTAAATCATTGTCCCCATGAGTACTAACTTCTAGCCACTCATCCCCACAGTGCATGGCCTTGCAATCCTGTATTCAATTTCAGTTCCTTACTGCTCAGTTTTGTAAATTCCAATTTTCCAGCAGGGTAAAGCTTTTATTTTTCTTTCCTTGTGATATTTGACCATTCAAAATAAAACTTGTGTAATATCACAGTCCTTTTCTTTTGTCTGTAGCTGACTGATTTACAGGGCTCAGGGCCCCCATCAAACCAGTGCTTCAAGGTCAGAGAAATAGTGGCTAGATAAGGGACCATGATCACTCTGTTGGGAAGGAACCAGTCTTGGGGGTGTGATGGAAGATGAAGAGTCTTGGAGCATAATACTTGTTAGTGACAGGAAAGCTGATTTAGACCTAATCCTGCCCAAATGCACATGTCACTTCAGACAAGCCACTGCTTTTTTCTGTTTTTTTTTTTTTTTAATTACAAATAAACCCTAAAGAATACTTGCCTTACCATCCTGCAAAGGATGAGACTCCAATGAATTAAGAGAGTTAAGAAAAGTGAAAGTGTTGAAATAGAAGGAAAGGCCATGAAATTTGGTATTTCTTTTTAACTACTGCTGTTCACTAAGAGAAAGGGGGGCATCCCAGGACAACTTGGGGCCAGAAACCAGCTCCTCAGACCTCACCTCTCTAGCCTATCAGAAAGCACGGAAGAAGCAGAACACACTCCATTTCAGTGGTTGCTGCCAAACTGCCCACAGTGAGGGACCTGGCAGAGCTCCCCTAGTCAGTGAATAGAAGGGCAGTGTGTTTTGTGGCTCTGTTCTGCACAGGCAAGTACAAAAGGTAAAAGAGAGCAAGTGATTCACTGCCACCTTTCTGTGTTCTGGGAGGATACATACACTCTTCACCCCACTACTGGAGACTTGCCTTGCGATCAGCATAAAATAAAGCCTTTGTGTGTGTGTACTTAGGGTCCTATGTCAGTTCCTATCGCTGGGATTAGGAAGATCGGGGAAATAAACCAAGTATCTCTTGGGGTAAGGGACAATGAGGCTCCTTCAAATAACCTCTGTGAACCCGACAGTCTCCTGTTCTTGTCTACCAAAGCATGGAGTTCTGTTCTGGGACTAGGGAAGACATCTTCCCATGGCCTTGAAGTCAAACATCCTGTAAAGAAAGACTAGGCCTCGAGGGAGGGATGTCGGTGAGGAGGTCACCCACACCGTTAGCTTACCTTCCCATCGTGGCAGATTTCATACCCTTCAGGCTTACACTCATGAGATCTAACAAGCATCTTCAACTGGTATTTATTAAGAATCTTGGAGGTAATGTCTGGTCCAAAGTAGCAGCCCCCTCCTCGGTTCGTGTTTGGGTAGCAGCCTCTTTTGCCTCTGGGATCACTCCAAAGGATATCGATAACCTTGGAACAACAAATTAGATTAGGCTGTCACTGACAAGTGAGAGTTTATCCTTCTACGTTCAACTTCTTTTCCAGAAACATTAACCAAGTTATCACAAAGTCTCACTATTTCTCACCATTTCCTAACTCTAATTCTCTTTCAAAACTGTTTCATACTCACCTCCTCCATGAATCTTTTCCAAAATAATTTCAATGCCCATAGCCACCACAATCCCATTCTACTCATCCCCAGTAACCAAACACAGCAATATTTAGTAATCACGAAGAATCAGCCTTTGGGCTTTTTTAAAATCTACATTTTTAAAATTCTATCTTCATTATTTCACAATTGCTGAATCTACAAGCTCTTTTCTCTTAAAAAGAACTTCACTGCCATGTTCAAAGCAGAAAGTCATTCCCCACAATGAACACACATTTATTTGGTGTTTTCAATTATGTTCAAACAGGTATGCTAGGTCTCCCAGCTATGGTTTTGGCCCTGGTTTTTGTCCTGTTGAATAAACAGAATGAGAAGGCCTTTCCCCATCACAGATATAGTCAACTGTTCATCCAAGAATAGCTTCTAAAGCATCGCCTTCACTTTTTGCCCCACCACCCCCTTGATGAGTTCATTCTCAGCTTCAGCAGTATATTTAGCCACTGACTGGTTTCCACAATGTGTTCTCTTGAATCCACAAGTATGTTATTAGTATAATATTTCCTTTTGGACTTGAAACAGCAAATGCAGGCTGCATGATACTCAGGACTGAAGACCCAAGTTTCTAAGAATTTTTCATAAAATTTGGGGGCTCCCTGTTTGTACCTCTAATCTACATAAAACATTTCTTTATTTAAACATCTCCTATGGCATCCGGTCCTATCACTTCATGGGAAATAGATGGGGAAACAGTGTCAGACTTTATTTTTCTGGGCTCCAAAATCACTGCAGATGGTGACTGCAGCCATGAAATTAAAAGATGCTTACTCTTTGGAAGGAAAGTTATGACCAACCTAGATAGCATATTCAAAAGCAGAGACATTACTTTGCCAACAAAGGTCTGTCTAGTCAAGGCTATGGTTTCTCCTGTGGTCATGTATGGATGCGAGAGTTGGATGGTGAAGAAGGCTGAGCGCTGAAGAATTGATGCTTTTGAACTGTGGTGTTGGAGAAGACTCTTGAGAGTCCCTTGGACTGCAAGGAGATCCAACCAGTCCATTCTGAAGGAGATCAGCCCTGGGATTTCTTTGGAGGGAATGATACTAAAGCTGAAACTCCAGGACTTTGGCCACCTCATGCGAAGAGTTGACTCATTGGAAAAGACTCTGATGCTGGGAGGGATTGGGGGCAGGAGGAGAAGGGGACGACAGATGAGATGGCTGGATGGCATCACTGACTCAATGGACGTGAGTCTCAGTGAACTCCGGGAGTTTGTGATGGACAGGGAGGCCTGGCGTGCTGCGATTCATGAGGTCGCAAAGAGTCGGACACGACTGAGCGACTGAACTGAACTGATGGGAGCTTCAGTAGTAGTGTGAAAAACTAGCTTTAGAGCTAAAGCTATGCAACCTTGGAGATCAAACCCATCAATCCTAAAGGAAATCAGTCCTGAATATTCTTTGAAAGGACTGATGCTGAAGCTGAAACTCCAATACTTTGGCCACCTGATGTGAAGAACTGACTCATTTGAAAAGACCCTGATGCTGGGAGAGATTGAAGGCAGGAGGAGAAGGGGACCACAGAGGATGAGATGGTTGAATGGCATCACCGACTTGATGGACATGAGTTTGAGCAAGCTCCAGGAGTTGGTGATGGACAGGAAAGCCTGGTGTGCTGCAGTCCATGGGGTCGCAAAGAGTCAGACACAACTGAGTGACTGAACTGACTGATGCAACCTTGAGAAAAATCTCTGGGTCTCATTTTCTTTAAAATCAGAGGTTTGGGCCAGATGACTTGTAAAGTATTGCAAAGTTCTAACAGACTTTTTTTCTAATTTTTCATAGTCAAATAGACTGTATTTTCCACATGTTTCCTTGGAGGGCATGAAGAAGCATGTATTTTAAGTTGTGCAGTTATTCCAGTGAATCCAAGTCAGATCTTAAAATGAAGACCATCTCATACCAGTCAGAATGGCTGCCATCAAAAAGTCTACAAACAATAAATGCTAAAGAAGGTGTGGAGAAAAGGGAACCCTGTTACACTGTTGGTGGGAATGCAAACTGGTACAGCCACTATGGAGAACAGTGTGGAGATTCCTTAAAAAACTGGAAATAGAACTGCTTTATGATCCAGCAGTCCCACTGTTGGGCATACACACCAAGGAAACCAGAATTGAAAGAGACACGTGTACCCCAATGTTCATCGCAGTACTGTTTACAATAGCCAGGACATGGAAGCAACCTAGATGTCCATTAGCAGATGAATGGAGAAGGAAGTTGTGGTACATACACACAATGGAACACATTTGAGTCAGTTCTAATGAGGTGGATGAAACTGGAGCCTATTATACAGAGTGAAGTTAAGTCATAAAAAGAAACACAAATACTATATATTAACACTGCTGCTGCTGCGTCACTTCAGTTGTGTCCGACTCTGTGTAACCCCAGAGATAGCAGCCCACCAGGCTCCCCCGTCCCTGGGATTCTCCAGGCAAGAACACTGGAGTGGGTTGCCATTTCCCTCTCCAATATATTAACACATATATATGGAATTTAGAAAGACAGTAACAATGATCCTATATGCAAGGCAGCAAAAAAAAAAAAAAAAAAAAAACACAGAAGAACAGACTTTTGGACTATGTGGGAGAAGGCCAGGGTGGGATGATTTGAGAGAATAGCATTGAAACATGTATACTACCATATGCAAAATAGATGACCAGTGCAAATTTGATGCATGAAGCAGGGCACTCAAAGCCAGTGTTCTGGGACAACCCAGAGGGATGGGGTGGGGAGGGAGGTGAGATGGAAGTTCAGTATGGGGGACACATGTATACCCATGGCTGATTCATGTCCATGTATGGCAAAAACCATCACAATATATAAAGTAATTATCTTCCAATTAAAATAAATTAAGTAATCTTAAAAAAGGAAAAAAGACCTGAAATGGCTGTCCCACTAAACCTGACCCATTTACAGGTTTGGTATTGAAGGGGAGCTAGAAATAAGTAAGGGGAAAGACAGTGAGGTGGAGAGAAAAGAAAAACTGCTCTAGAATACTAAGTATCTCGTCAGAACTGGAGAAACCCTGCACCAGGCATATCCCAAACACTTGAAGATGACTGATTTTTTGATGACCGATTTCAGTGAGAATTAAAACCACACAAAGAAAAGTAGTATCATGATTCTCCTTTCTCCCCCATCAAATTCTAACACGGGCAGAACCCTACCCTACAAATAAATACAAAGAAATCTATTTATTTTGCTGGTGTTCATAACAAAAATAACATTTGCACTTGAAACTGAGTCATATCTGAATTTTACACCATGAATTCATGTTTTGGAGACATGATTTGACCTTTAATAAAATGAAAGTGAAAACATGGAACACAAAGAGGTGCATTTTATAAGGAGAGAATTAACTTCTAAATTCCCACCTGAGATGCAAGCCATTTACAGCCAAAATTACCCCAGGAAAACATTCTAAATTACTCTTAAAGCACATTATACATGATTTTGTATACAAAACCTTATACAAACATAGGGATGAGTGAACATTTTATATATGTGATAATGTACAATATATGATGAATTATACGAAACTAAAATTTTACACTTTTTTCTTTTTGCCAGATGCATATAGTTGAAATCTACATAAATTAAATGTACATATGCTGGAATTCTGTTGAACTAGAATAAGCACTGGCCATGAAAAGCTCTTCAGGTGTCACCTGTGTCACCTGGGAACCTACTCGGGCCTTAGCTGACTGCTCAACGAAATGAGGAAGATAGAGGTAACATTCACTTTTCTTTGGTTCAAAATCATAAAGGGTCATAAGGGGTATTAATTTTATAAAAGTGAGCTTCTTCAGAATCATCCATTCAATGAGTTCTACAATTCTTTTCTTTGCCAAGAATTCATCCACTTGACTAGGTTTACCCAGTCCATGACCACAATACAGATCTAACTCTGAGGCTCACAAAGAATGCTATAAAGGGCCCTTTGCTGGTGAAACAAATTCCTCTCTCTTCTCAACATCCTCTCCTCTGAAATGCAAGGGCCTTTGGGGTGGTGAGGGCATGAAAGAGTATTTACAACATTTCATCTTGAAAATTTTCAAACTAAAAATTGGAAAGGTTTTACTTTTATATGACCTGGTCAACAAAACTCTATTTGTGTCTCAGCCTTTAAACCTCTTAAATCCAAAATAAATCCTGCAAGAAGTGTCCCATGCCTGTCTACAGTTTTAAGTAATCCTGTTTTCAAAAGTATGCTTTGGGGAGAGATACTAGCTCAGAAAGATATATTGAAAAGCTTCTCTTCTAAAACACTAATACTGTAGATTCACTTCTGTATGTTCCGTTAGTTATGTGTCTTCCTTCCAGCTTTTGAACATGCCATTTTAAAAGCTGTGCTCATCACAAACCTTCCAGCAGGTACCTAGATGTCGTCAGAGGCCTACTCCTGTCTACCCATCACCTTGTTGAACAAGGGGAGACTAGAGTAGATCATTTCTTTCCTGAGACCTCCTACCACTCTTGTCATCTTTCCCTTCAGAAAAAGAGCATGGACATTAAAGTCAAGCCTGGGATCAAATCCTGCTCAAATCAAATCCAGTGACTAGCCACGTGACTACAAAATTTAAATTGCAACTATTTAAAATTACAACTCTGTCCCCTACACCTCAAGTTCATGGTTTCTCCTAACCTTGTTCTAGTTTTAATTTTTTCCACAGAACGTCTCACTTAACATATGTACTTACTATTATATAATTATATATGTAATATAAATAACATGACTTCATATATACATATATATTTATGTTATTTAGCTCCTACGCCTAGAACGTGAACTCCATGAGGGAATAGATCTGAGTTCAATTACTTTCTCAAAAGCTTAGAACAGTCCCTGACACATAGAAGGTACTCAACAAATACTTGTTAAGCAAATTAAGAGAAGGAAGTCACTCAGGATATAAATAATTAAAATTATTTTTTAAACCTTTCTGGCCTCCTCCTTCTTATACATCTGTCCTAAAGAGGTTACGCTTGTTTCTATATGATGACTCAGCTTTGAGTACACACATTCCCCCCACATCTCAGGGAATATAAGATGAAACTTACATTATAGTCCTCTGCCAGGAATCATGCACTTCCATGATTATGGAACAAACAGCCTATGATCTTTATTGCAATATGGCCCATAGATATTAAGAAATAAAGCAATTGTGTTTTTAATCTGAAAATTTCAACTCTATCTAACTAAAGTGTGCATGACCATGACATACCAACAAATGAGGAAAAAAAATTAAAGGTACAATTGAAATTATTAAAATATTGGGAATGAAATCCTGGTCAATTTTATCCTGTGTCAGTTCCAGTCATGTACACTGAGTCTGTAAGATGCCTCATCTATATTGTTGGAATGAGGGGAGGTTCTATTATAGAATAATGGTCACCAGTTTCCTCCCTCCCACTTCTTAAGGCTCCATTCCTCTATAATTCTAACTCATCCAGGCTTCCAGATGTCATGATTTTCTTCTTGTACAACTGCAATCTTTTTGGCATCATCCTTTTTATTCACCATAACCTTTGTTCTTTGGATTATGGATATCAAAATTTAAGGAGGCATCCTTTCCTACTTGCTGTAGGATGCCTCTTATACTTGGTTTGACTGTTAAATATTTTGGATGCACAAGTCAGTGATGAATTCTATTTCTCCCTTACCATCTCTTCCCTCTCCCTCTCTATCCTCCCTCTTCTCCTTCTCCTTATTGATTAGACTGTGTTTTACATTTTCTAGAAATCACATTTTCAGAAATCACATTTTAGATCAACATTTTCAGCAATCAAGGTATAAGGGTACAGAATCAAGAAATGAAGACTTCTTGGAAGTAAGCAATTAGAAGAAGGCTGCTGCTGTTGCTGCTAAGTCGCTTCAGTCTAGCAGTTTCATAATACTAGTAGCAAGAAGAGACCAGCTAGACGTTTAATTGATAGAATTAGGGAAAGGAACAGATAAGAAAGAACCTTCTGAGGGCCAGAACAAGACTTGATGATTGTCAACACTCTCTTTCCTGCAAAGGAGTTCAATTTTAATGTAATCAGATTGTGGAACTATTTTGTGAGCCCCAGGGCATTATTAAAAACAATAGCACAATCAGCTAGCAATTAGTGAAGGCTAATACTGGGTCTGATACAAAAAGAGGCAAATGGACCAAAGCTTAAAGGAGAAATCAGGGGAAAAGATAGTTGAAGAGAGCCTAGCTAAAGCTACAACCATCCATGGTAGTCAGGGAAACTGTGTGCATGCCCAAGGCAAGACCTCATGACGCATGACATCAGAAGCTACACAATGAAAAGGAACAGACTTCACCAAATTAGTCCAGACAAGCCAGTAAACAAATAAATGAGCAAAAAAAAAAAAAAAAAAAAACCAAAAAACAAATAACAACAAGCCCCAGAGGAGCATGGGAATAATTAAAGTTACTGCTGCTGCTGCTGTTGCTAAGTCACTTCAGTCGTGTCCGACTCTGTGAGACCCCATAGAAAGTTACTATATTGCCTAAAATATTCAGTTTTCAACAAAAAATTACAAAACGTGCAAGAAAAAAACTTCACAGGGAAAACTAAGCAGACAATAAGCCTTTGAGGATTAGGAGTAGACAACAAACTGTGGAAAATTCTTAAAGAGATGGGAATACCAGACTACCTGACCTGCCTCTTAAGAAATCTGTATGCAGGTCAGGAAGCAATAGTTAGAACTGGACATGGAACAACAGACTGGTTCCAAATAGGGAAAGGAGTACGTCAAGGCTGTATATTGTCACCCTGTGACAATTTAACTTACATGCACAGTACATCATGAGAAATGCTGGGCTAGATGAAGCACAAGCTGGAATCAAGATTGATGGGAGAAATATCAATAACCTCAGATGTGCAGATGACACCACCCTTATGGCAGAAAGCAAAGAAGAACTAAAGAGCCTCTTGATGAAAGTGAAAGAGGAGAGCGAAAAAGTTGGCTTAAAACTCAACATTCAGAAAACTAAGATCATGGCATCTGTTCCCATCACTTCATGGCAGATAGATGGGGAAACAATAGAAACAATGAGAGACTATTTTCTTGGGCTCCAAAATCATTGCAGATGGTGACTACAGCCATGAAATTAAAAGATGCTTACTCCTTGAAGAAAAGTTACAACCAACCTAGTCAGTATATTAAAAAGCAGAGATATTACTTTGCCAACAAAGGTCAGTCTAGCCAAATCTATGGTTTTCCCAGTAGTCATGTATGGATGTGAGAGTTGGACTATAAAGAAAGCTGAGCACCGAAGAATTGATGCTTTTGAACTGTGGTGTTGGAGAAGACTCCTGAGAGTCCCTTGGACTGCAAGGAGATCCAACCAGTCAATCCTAAAGGAAATTAGTCCTGAATATTCATTGGAAGGACTGATGCTGAAGCTGAAACTCCAATACTTTGGCCACCTGATGCGAAGAACTGACTCATTTGAAAAGACCCTGATGCTGGGAGGGATTGGGGGCAGAAGGAGAAGGGGACGACAGAGGATGAGATGGTTGGATGGCATCACCGACTCAATGGAAATGAGTTTGAGTCTGTTGGTGATGGACAGGGAGGCCTGGCGTGCTGCAGTCCATGGGGTCGCAAAGAGTTGAACATGACTGAGCAACTGAACTGAACTAGCAGACAAGTATTTCAAACCAATTATTATACATATATATAAAACACTTCACTGAATAAGAACAGAATACATTTTCTTCTCAAGAGCACACAAGAGCATTTTTCAAGACAGACTAAATGCTAGAGCATTAAAAAAAAAAAAAGGCCTCAATAAGTTTTAAAAGGATTTCAATCATGTTAATATGTCCTTCAACCACAAATTCAAGTAAAAATAATTAAGAGAAGGAAATATGAGAAATCCACAAATATGCAGAAATTAAACAACGTATTCCTAAATGACATATATGTTAAAGAAAAGTAATTAGAAAATTCTCTGATATGACTGAAAACAAAAGCACAACATAGCAAAATTCACAAGATGGAGCTAAAGCAGTACTCACAGGGAAATCTATAGCTTCGTTGGCAAAGGATAAAGAGTTCAAATGAAAGACACTAACTTTCACCTAAGGAAACTAGAAAAAGAAGACCAAAATAAATCTAAATCAGAAGGCAAGGAAAAAATAAAGACTAAAGCAGAAATAAATGGAGAGAACAGAAAATAGAGAAAAATAAAAATAAACAAAAATTGATTCTTTGAAGAGACCAATAAAACTGAAAATCTTAGTGAGACTGACCAAGCAAAAAGAGACTCAGATTACTAAAATCAGAAATGAAAGAGGAGGCATCGCTCACAAAGAAATTTCAAAATATATATTTTTAATAAATATATTTCATATATATGTATATGTTACAATCAACTTTAGGCCAACAAATTAGATAAACTAGATGAATGGACAAGTTTCAAGAAAGACACAAACTATCAAGGATACCAAGACACAACTACTCAAAAAGTAAAAAATCTGAATAGAACTATAGCAAGAAAGAAGACTGAATTAGTCATTTTAAAACTGCCTACAAAGAAAAAAGTCCAGGCTCAGATGGCTTCACTGATGAATTCTACTACATATTTGAAGAGTTAATATCAATACTTCACACAAACTCCTCCAAAAAAATAGAAGAGGAGATAATGCTTCCTATCTCATCCTATGAGGTCGATTTTACAATAATACCAAAGACATCACAAGAAAGAAAACTATAGACTAATATCCTTTATGAATATAAATATTAAAATCCTCAAAAAGTAGCAAAATGAAGCCAACAACAGATAAAATGGATTATATGCCATGACCAAGTGGGATTTATCCCAGAAATGTAAGATTGGTTTAACATCTGAAATCAATCAATGTAATACATCACATTAGTAGAATAAAGAACAAACAATACATGATTATCCTAACAGATACAGAAAAGCATTTGACAAAGTCCAACTGAACTGAACTGAACTGAACACTCTATCATGGTAAAAAACACCCAAGAAAGTAGGCACAGAAGAGAAATTCCTCAATCTGTTGAGGGATAGTTAACATATAAACAAACAACTAATATATTTAATGGGAAAGACTGAATGCTTCCCCCTAATATTAGGAATTAGACAAGGATGTCGACTCTGACCACTTCTATTTTTCAACACTATACTAGAGGTTCTAGACAGGACAATGAAGCAAAAAAAAGAAATAAAAGGCAGCCAGATTGGAAAGAAAGAAGCATGTTCTTGTTTATATTTAATACAAAGTCCCAGGGAATCCACTAAAAACCGTTAGAATAAACAAGTTTATCAAGGTTCACAACATGAGATCAGTATATAAAAGTCAATATATACCAGCAATGAACAATCCAAAATGTAATTAAGAAAACAATTCTATTTAATATAGTGTCAAAAGTATTTGGGAATAAACTAGGAATAACTTTAATAAGTGTTTCCATGTATGTGATTACAAAGCACTGTTGAAATGAAAGATCTAAACAAATGGAAAGACATCACACATTCATGGAATTAAAGATACAATATTGTTAAGATTGCAATAGTAACTAAATTGATCCACAAATTCAAGGCAATCCCTACCAAAATTTCAGCTCTTTTTTTTTTTCATAGAGATTGACAAGCTGATTCTAAAATTCATATGGAAATTCAAGGGACCCAGAATAGTCAAAACAATCTTGAAAAAGAAGAAAGCTAGAGAACTCACACTTTATAGTTTCAAAACTTTCTACAAAGCTATAGTGATCAAAACTGTGTTATCCTGACATAAGGATAGACATATAGATCATCGGATAGAATCAAGAGTTTAGAAATAAACCTTCATATTTATGGTCAATTGATTTTTCATAAGGGTGCCAAGAAAATTCAATGAGAGGAAGTCTTTTTAACAAATGGTGCTGGGATAATTGGATATCCACATGCAATAAAATGAATTTGGACACCTACCTCACACTATCCACAAAAATTAACTCAAAATGGATCAGACACCTAAATGTAAGAGCTGAAACTATAAAATTTTCAGAGGAAAACATAGGAATAAATCTTCACGATTTGGGGTTAGGCAATGGCTTCTTAGATACAACACCAAAACTCAAAGCAAAAGCACTAATCTTTTATTCTGACTGAGTAAAATGAGCCAGAGCCAAAAGATCACATGCTGTATGGGTCCTTTTCTATAATACGTCCAGAATAGACAAATGTACTAAGACCAAAAGGTCTAATCTGCAGGGATGGGAAGAGAATGGGAAGTGACTGGTAATAGGTATGTGAAGTTCCTTTTTCAGGTGATGAAAATATTCTAAATTTAGATTGTGGGGACAGTTGTACATTTTGAATATACCAAACTCAATGAATTATATACTTTAAGTGAGTGAATTATATGGTATTTGAATGATATTTCAATTAAGCTGTTAAAATATAGTAATGGATTTAGAGAAAAGGATATGATCTGCTGAGAAAGGCAAGCCACTTTTTATATATTACTAGGGACAAAATCATCTATGCTGCATCTTCACTGCCACTTTAGTGAACAGTCTGATTACTTACCTGCTCCCATTCCTGCTTTGTTAATTGTTCAGAAAAGGATCCACTTGTTCTGATTCCCAGAGCCACAGTGGCTGTACCCAGTTTATTTTTCTTCTCAGCACGGTCTCCATCCATTGGAATTGGCGGCATCAGCACAGATCTCATCTACAAAACAAATTCACGCTTTAGCCAAACCCTATGCTTAGTGTGCTGCACGTAGAAACTTCAGCACTAGTTGCTATTTTGTCTATATTATTGTGCCTCAACTCAATGGAAAATACATGATCACCTGTTCCATCTCACCTACCTCCTTCATCTTACTGATGCACTGATCTCTATAAACTGGGCCTGTTAAGCTCTGTTTGTACATTTTTAAACTAGAGACACTGTCTTACAGGGAAAGTTTCCCATTAGAGTTTCTAAAAGACCTCAGAGGCACAGATGTCAGTGGAGACATGTTCTTTGGCATTGTGACGGGAAATGGAAGATGCTAAGGGAAAATAAGTCTCCCTCTGAGCCTTTATCTATACGTGGAGCTGAGAACTAATAGGCCTGGAGTTCAGAAACACCTCTTAAGAGGATGGCTGCTTTTCTTTTTGTTGTGTTTTCCAGGAGAAATGAGAGAAAGTATATCTATGTCCAAGAAAGTTCACAAAGGGGACATAAATTGAAAACTTTGGAAGCCTTCTAACTTGAGTGCACTGGGTTCTCAGTCTGAGGTGCCAGCAACTGAACATTATATCTAATCCTAGTAACAAAGGCGATGTATTTCTTTGGAAACAAAATGTCTTTCTGATAGTAGATCAATTACTATAATCCATTCTATGTTCCCTTATATAATTTGAGACTGCAATTTTATACTTGTTTCTCTGTAGCACCATACCTTTACACAAAACAATTTGAAGCAATGGTTCTATTACATTGGAAGCCTTAGTTCAGCGATGGACAATTCTCTGAGGTAGGCACTTAAGTTTCTTCTATAAACTACGGTGTCTATAAAATCTTACCTTTATTTTTCAAAAATAAAAGCAAACCGTATTCTGAGGTCCTATCTCATTGAGACGGTTGGAATTCAATCCAGCTGTTATTAGTGAGCTCACAGCCTACCTCCCTGTCTACCCCCCAGCAAATGTCTCCAGGTCTTAGGCAGAGCAGAGTATTTTGGGAGGACACTCTGAACTTGGGGTCCACACAACTCACTTCTGATAAGGTCATCGGGCAGGACAAAGCCACATGGTCTCTTAAGTACTGTGGCTCTTCTGTTTTCAAAGCCACGTGGGATCAGGACACTTTGCCCAGTCCCTGCTGGGTGCCACATCATCATTTTCTCCTGGGGGTCCTACTAGCAATCTCTTCCCATAACCTCTGCCAAGGAGTTTGAAGAATACTAAACCAGAGGCTAAAGTATTATAGTCTTCCTTCTCTGTCCCTCTGCATTCACCACCCCACCCTTTCCAACCTGCCCACTTTACAAAATACCTTTAATGAACCTGCAGTGGAGGTTGTCATTGAGTTCCCCCAACTCTACCCCTTCCCCATGAACAACTAAATCATACAGCAGGTGTAAACGAGGAAGCATGTTCACCCCTACATTTGGAGGTCCAAACAGATGGGCAAGTGGGGGTTATAAAACTAACCTGAAAATCTGTTTTTGTATCTCATCTAGTAGAGTTCCAAAGGCTTAAACCTACTACTTTCATTACAGTTCAATTATATTTCACACAAAGAACACGTGCTACCAGTTCAACTTCATTCCAGCAGGGTAGACAAAAAACATACAAGTCAAATTTCTACCTTTAAAGCCAGTCTTAACAGTAGGTGGAACAATGATCCCCTAAGGGGGTGAAATGTGAGGTATCCTGGGAAAATTTCTGGCCTCAAAATTTCTCCCCAGGGTCTCTCTTGGTGACTGAAATTTAAACCTCAGTTTTAAGTATCATGAAAAAGAGGACAGAGTTGGAGAAGAGAGCTTTATGTTCAGAGCTTACTCTATGCCATCTTTTTCATCTAGGTAATTATATTTAATCTTCCCAGCAATTCAATATGGCAGGTATTTTTTAGCTTTAGTGCATAGATGTGGGAACTGAGGCTTAGAAATCACTGGCACCTTACCCAGTCACCCAGCCAGGAAGGGGCAGAAGCAGGATGTAATAGATGCAATGTTAGCTACATCTGTCTGATGTCAGAGCTTCACAGTGTTTACTAGGTTAAGGTGGCTCTCAATTTAGGGTCGCCACAGAAATAGTCATGGACATTTCAGAGAAATGCTCTTAATATCTCAAAAAGCCTGAGAGAGGACTGGCTTCTCAGGCTAACCTCAGGAAAGGAAAAGTTTTCAATCTGATTAATTAGTAGTGGCTGCCACAGCTGATTAGTGCTGTTGTCACAGGGCCAGTGGTGGTGGAGTGTCGCATTCCCGCCATGTGCTTGCCAATATTTGACTGACAAAAACATCATGTTCCCTTGCTCTTGGCTAGAATCATATCCACTCATTATGTTAACAATTACTATCTCATGTTGATTCAAACAGCTTATTGGCTTGACTATTTGCTGAGATCCTAAAAAAGGTACCTTAAATTAGGGTGGCCTTAAAATTTATTGCAACTGGGGTGCTTCTGAGAGTAAAGGGAGGTGGTATTAACACCTACACCAAGACAACAGGTGTAAACCAGGAAGTATGGTTATCACTGGGTGAGGCTGGGGAGGGGGTATGTAAAATCAGCACAGAATCAGGAAAGGAGTTGTAAAAAAAAGTTTTTATCCAGTTTTACCTTAGGTTTGCCCTATTTCAGTCTTAAATCTCTTAGGAAATATTCATCAAACATTAATACTGACTACATCTTAGGTGCTGGAGTTATATCAGTGAACTAGAGAAGCAGGGGAAGATGATAAACAAATAGTACCACAATTGCTTATTTAATTTTGGTAACTGTTATGAAGGATAGGTACAAGGGGCTTGAGAGCATACGGACGGGGACCTGATCTAGTCAGGAGGTCGTGGAGGGCTTTCCAGGGGAGGGGTAGGTTTAAGCTGAAATTAGAAGGATGAGAAGGAGTTGGCGACAATACAATCATTCATATGTATATAAAGGTATAAGGACTCTAAAAACTCAAGGTGAACAGGAATCGCATGTCCACATCAAATTAAATTCTGGTTCTAGATTCCCCTTGCCTGGATTGGTAGGAATTTGATTAACAGTCCTGAGGAGCAGGGTTCAGGTTTCTCACTAGGACCGCACATGATCACCGGGCTCAGAGTTGCCACTGGTCGTCATGCCCAGGTGGTTCCCCTGTTCCCCTAGTCTGGGGGCATTGGCTGGGCTCTTGACAGGCAGAAGGCAATCCAGTCACTCTGCAAAGCCCCACCAAAGAAGCCTTTCACTAAGCCTCAGAGCTTCAGGCTCCACACAGCCACTTCCCTCAGAGGGTCAATATATATTCCTGCTTTGCTTCTGCTGTATTGAATATGGTTACTTAAGTTTAAAATATTAAACTATCCCCCCCCCCTTAAAAAAATATGAGCCATTTAGAATACATATGGGAAATCACACCAATTCAGAAACAAACTGCTGTATGATTCTACTTCTAAAAGGCTCCTGGAGGAGTCAAATTCTTAGAGCTATAACACAGAATGGTGGCTGCCAAGGGCTGGGGAAGGTGGAATTGGGAATTAGTGTTTAATGGGTATTTTCAGTTTCAGAAAATGGAAAGTTTTAGAAATAGATGGTGGTGACAAGTAGTGACAGTTGCACAATAATGTGAAAGTACTTAATGCCACTGAACTGCACACTTAAAAATGGTTAAAGTGGTAAACTTATGTTGGTATATTTTACCACAACATTGATTAATTAGAAATTTTAACTTTTCAAAAATCAAGATTTTTCACTTTTAGAAACTATTATGAAATGCCAATATTTTCCCACTTTCACCATGAATTTTTAAAAATATTTTTTCTATGCATAGAAGTTATCAATTTAGTTCTTTATCACTCAATCATGGATTTTCTTAAAATTTTTACTCATTTTTTCAGAGTTATAGCAATCACTAAAACATGAATCTATATAAAACAATACATGAAAGGAGGTATGTATCCCTTTGTAAATCTGAGACAACATTCATGCAAACATTGCTTCTTACTTTGTTTCTTTCTATACGGTGGAGTAAATTCAAGTCTGTGGACTCTGATATCCCTCCATGTATGACCAGGACTTCATTGTCAATGATTGTACCAATTGGGAGCCAGGTATAGACCTCTTCCAAGATTTGTAAGATTTTTTTCCCATGCAGCTGTAAGTAAGAGCTTGAGTAAGTTTGTTTTTCTGATAGGTTCAATTTTACTCAATAGTCCCAACATATGGACAAAAACCAACAGTTTTCATGCCACCCAAACTAGGTCAGGATGGACACACTAACCAACAAGCATGCATGAATCATCTTTTAATTCTCTTTTTTTGATACTTTGACTTGCTGACCCAGGGGAAGAGACTGCCCCTCCCAAGGCTAGTTAATTCCTAGAGATAGAAAGGAGTTGTCTTTTGTATGTAAAGCAGGGTGCCTTTCATATGCAAATAAACCTACTCAGAGCCCATCCTCCCAACTAGTCCTTTGCGGATTTAACCAGCCTGCCAATGCAGGAAACATGAGAGACCTGGGTTCCATTCCTGGGTCAGGAAGATTCTCTGGGAGGAGGGCATGGCAACCCACTCCAGTATTCTTGCCTTGAGACTCCCATGGACAGAGGAGCCTGGTGGGCTACAGTCCATGGGGTCACACAGAGTCAGACACGACTGAGCAGCACACCCAGGGCCACTATTTCCTGCTCCAATCACCCCAGGGCGAGCCAGATACCAAGCAACCATGGACAGCTTGTAAACCCCAGAGCCTGCTGAGATTACTCAAACGAGCCAATCCTAAACCTGCTTACACTGCCTCACCCATTTCTTCCTGAGAAAACCACAATAAAGGCTCTTGCCACTGCCTCTGACCCTGAGGCGCAGCCCCATACAGTGTGGTGCTCCACTGACTTCAGTTTCTAAGGAATTGTGAGTAAAAACATTTCCCTTCATGACAGTCATTTTCATGTTTTACCAAACCTGAGTAAAAAAACCCCAGGTATCTTTGAAACAACAGAGTTTGTATCTGTGTTAAAACTCACACAGAAGTCACAATGAAAAAGCTTCGTTTAGTCCAGAAAGAAAAACAGGTCTTCACCATGGCCAAGGCTTCCTTTTGTGCTTTTATTGGCCCGGATTCTGATTAATTTTCCCATCATCCTTCTTGAAGCTTTTTCTTTTTTTAAACTTCTATGTATAAACAGCAAAGAGGATGTAAAAAAAAAAAGTAGATGAGTCTTACCTTATATTTATGTAAAATTTCTTTCGTGAAGCCATACCTGAAAAAAAAATGGGATTTCAACTCTTTCACTGAATGTTGATAACTCCCACTTACCTGAGTCAAGTCATGCAAAAAAGCGAGTCCTTGATATCTTACTATCACAAGTATCAAGAACTCAAGCAACTAGACTTCAGTTGGAACTGTTACTTACTCAAGTCTTTGCTAGGCACTATGGGAAAGAACAAAGGCAGCTGATGACGTCATCCCTACCCTCAAGGAGTTTAGAGTATAGCTGGGAAAAGAAGATAAATTTTCATGAAACCAATACAAGACAACTTAAGAAATATGTGGTGGGCACCCATGTCTGAGTACTGCAAGTATTCAGAGATGTGTGCTGTGGCCACTGAGGGAAGGTGTGTGGGAGAATGTTTTTCATTTAGATAGAATTTCTCAGACATCCTATACCTTATGGTAAATGAATGATTAGGAGGGAAAAAAGACCAAACAAAGACAAAGAAAAGCCTAGAAGGTAATAAGTTGGTTCTTAATACTCTCTCTGACATAGCTCATGTAATCGTATTGAGCGTTTTAATAAAAAGTATCAGGAAGTTTAATGCCTGAATAGCAGTCACTAAAAGGGATTTAATGATGAGATGTTTTTTCCAATACTTTCCTTGCCTTAAGATAATAATATATACCTTGAACACCCAACAAAGTGAAGTCAGAATGCAGCATACTCACTCCAGGTTTCCACACAAATCATGTCATGTGAAGCTTCTACAGTGTAACATGATGTTTCCTGAAATGAACTCAGTCCTGCCCATTCAACAGCACCTCAAATCTCAAATCAGCTTACCCCCAACTGAATTCATTATTCTCCCTCAGCCCACCTTTCTCCTCTTATCATGTTCCCAGTATCAGTGATATTGCAAATTCAACCTAGGAATCTGGAGGTCATCTTGATTCTCTCTTCTTTCAAGTCCTCCATATCATGTTACCAAGCCTTAAATCAATGCCTGAACTCCTCTTGAATCTATCTACTTCTTTGCTTCTCCATCTCCCAGTCTAAGTGAGAGCCCATCATCTATCTCTTCAACTCTTATATTTCCTACTGGCATCCCCATATCTATTCTTGTCCCTCACCAAACTACTCTTACTGCTGCATCTTACAACACAAATTTTATAATACTCTTCAATGATTTTCTTCTGTTCTCAGAAGAAAGCTCAAATTCCTCTACAATAATTTCTTATGTCTCCAGCTCTATCAGATACCATTCTGTTCTTCAGTTTATGCTTCTCCTATCTTGAATTTCTTTCAAATCTAAAAAGTCCTTTCTCAAGCTCTGCCTAAGTTGTCTCTTCACTGTGGAACACTGTTTCCCATCCACTCTTGCCATGGTCCTCTCTTGGTTTCCTAATTCATCCTTCAGGTCTCAGGCTAATGTCATATTTCTATGGGAGAACCTTCCAACCACCTCTCAGACAGGTTGGATCTCCCTCTTTACAAATTCATCACATTTGAAAAACCTGCTCAACTTGTGTCTTCCCTGCTAGATGTAAATTCTAGAAGGGCAGGGGCCATGTCTCTTTCAGTAACCATTCAGCCCTAGATCCTGAAGCTGAAGCTCCAACACTTTGGCCACCTGACGTGTAGCGGTGACTCACTGAAAAAGTCCCTGATGCTGGGAAAGACTGATGGCAGGAGGAGAAGGGGGTGACGGAGGATAAGATGGATGGATGGCATCACCAACTCAATGGACATGAGTCTGAGCAAACTCTGGGAAATGGTGAAGGACAGGGAAGCCTGGCATGCTACAGTTCATGGGGTCACAAAGAGTCGGACGACTAAGCGACTGAACAGCATCAACAAATAGAACTGAAGAGCTAAATAAATGGAAGAATAAATGGCATGCCCAAATAAATGTTTTGAGCTATATTACATATATGTATTGAGCTATATTATATATATATATATATATATATATATATATATATATATATAGCCTCTGAAAATAGCCTTGGGATTTTTTTCCTTCATATTTAGCATTTTCTTCCATACCTTAGGGTTAGAATTGAAACTCTTGTTTTCAGGCCAAGTGCCAAAACTGCCCCAAAGAGAAAACTCATCAGTTGCTGAGCTTTGATGCAGTTACTCAAAAGCCCAGCACTGAAGCATCTAACATGCCATGCCTTCTACTTCCCTAGTGCAACTGGATTCTGTTTTTTCATAAAACAAGAAACAAAAGGAAAAGAAAAGGAGGAGAGGAAGAAGAGGAGGAATGGAAAGGGGAAAGGAGGAAGAGGAAAGAAAGGAAAGAAGAACATTTGTCACTTACTATGCCTTTCACAGCAAAAACTGGTAAACCACTTAACCAATCTTTATTCCCCCAGCTTCCAGTGAGTCAGATAGCTGAAATGCTATGTTACCACTATTCTCCAATATGTTTACGAACAACTATGCCAGAAGCCATCACCATGTCATAAAAAAATTACACATCAGTGAAAAACACAGTACTAGTTTCCGAGACAACTCTGAGGCAAGCCAAAAGAGTATCGAGAGAATGAGTCCATCTAAACCTGCTCATAGAACAACCCCACCTCCAAACCTGGCCTAACACGTCTAGAAAGCACACAATTTGACTTGGGAAGGGTGGGTATGGGAGGAAGAACATAATAGAAGGGAGAAGGAAGGATTGGAAGAAAAGATAGGAAGGGAATTTTAGAGCAATTTATACTCACACAGTAGAGGACTGAGGGAGCTAAACTGGGGTAAGAACTGAGATCTTCCTTGAGATTCTCATCCCTACTTCTCTACACTCACGTCTAACTCTCTGCTAGGAACTAAACATGGTAGCATTTTCCAGAACAGGAAACAAAAGAGGAAATCTACAGGGCTAGGTTACCTCATATTCATCATAAAATCCTCATGGTTGCCTCTGTTCAAGTGCAGGTCATTTGGGTACACAAGAAAACTCACAAACAGGATCATTAGGATCTCCATGGAATTTTTTCCTCGATCTACAAAATCACCATTAAAAACATATGGGTTGGTCACTGAGGGGAGACCATTCTGTGGAAGGAAGAGAGGGGAAAAGGAGCAGTTAAAAGAATGTACTTTTTAAAGTAAGGTCTTGTACTTAACGTTCACACGGATATGGAGAAAAGAGGCTGAGTCAGTTCTTCCACTGGGAAAAATCTGCTTACCCACTCAAGCCTATTTCACTCTTCCAGGGCAAGGGTGAAAGGTTTCACTCTTCTCCTGCAAGAGACCTTTTGGAAGTAAAGAATTAGCTTGGGACAGGAAGACTCCAGGGGGGTGGCTCATCCTACTCACTCCCACCCATGAAAACTATGAGTTTTCTCTGAAAGGACCTGATAATTATCCTATTAAAAATGGATTCTTTCATCTCTTCCTTGGGTAAAGAGGGAAAAACATTGAACTAAGTAAGAGCCAGAAGTCGTTCATTCTAAGGGACCCTCTGTTTAATTTCTCTAGGCTGTGATTCTCTCAATTTGTAAAAACAACTCCATCCCAGATCAAAAATGAGAGATAGGATATGAACGTACTCAGGAAAGTGTAAGGTACTGTCCAACTGTG
This sequence comes from Bos javanicus, assembly GCF_032452875.1. NCBI lineage: Eukaryota > Metazoa > Chordata > Mammalia > Artiodactyla > Bovidae > Bos > Bos javanicus. Next base: position 131,459,659 of record NC_083897.1, read on the forward strand.
AGCAGAGCTAATATACCATCAGTCCACTCTGATACAATTACACCAGGTGTTGGAGGCATGTGTTCTTGACTGCTCACCAACCAGAGCCATATTTGTTGTTTAATATGTTGATTACCACTCCTGAGCATAATACTTTAAAATATAGTGTTAGCATAAAAAAAGACTGGGATTAGGACAAAGGTCTTTATAGCAGCTATTCTTTCCTTTACTTCTGTACTAGTAAACTCTAAAATAAAACACACCATGTCTGGTAGAGAAATGGTTGAGTGCATTTTTATTGCATAGTAAGATAATTCAAATGTCTAAAAAATACATTACAAAAAGAAAATTTTAAATACTTATATATTCTAATATATGTCCTCTTTCCAAAAAGTTACCTTCAAGAAGTAATTCACATATTCTAGATATGTTAAACTTTTTCAAATGATTTTTGATTTTCTCTTTTGTTAAGTTTCAAATTATGTAAGAAAATATTACTTTATACTCACCACCTAGTATTTATATACATTTTAAATTGTTCATATCAATATGACAAAAATAGTTGAAAAAAATAAAATACAAGTTGTAGCATATAACTTAGGAATTCCAGAAGTCAGTATGCAACAAAACATGTTCTAAAGGCAACTGGAAAACAGCAAGCAAGCAGTGGTGTAGCGTTCTGGGCCAGAAGACTTATTCTCTAATTCAACTCCACTATTACCCATGTGTCCCTGGGCAAGTTATTTGATCATTATGAACTCTAGTTTCCCATCTGTTAAATTATAACTTCCATGCTTATCATACAGGGCTACTTTGGAACTCACATGAGACTGTAGTGTGTAAAAACTACAGTGTGCTTTTACTATAGTGTGTAAAAATTATAAAGTACCACACAAACTAAGAGATTCATTTTATTATGACCTCCATGTTATTTCTAACTTTACAATCCCACTAATTTATATTGTCTTATACATGAATTCACATAACCTATTCACACTGGGCTTAGATAGTGTGAGCAATTATAAAACTATAGGTTATTGTTCATCAAAACATAAAGGAAAAGGCAGTGTTTCTGCATCTCTAATACTCTTCCTTCCCCCAGACTTCAGCTGGCTGCGATGAGTAACCTGGAGAAGTCTGAGGAGTGCTGGAGGCTATAGGTTCTATTGGGATGTCCAGGACTGAAGGGGGCTTAAGGAGCAGCAGAGAGCCGTAGAAGAACTAGGCCTGAGGGGACATGTAGACTCTGTGATTAAGGGGACACTTTGTCTCAGAGCATGTGTGTGGTCTTGGTTGTGGGGGAGGGATCTGTATCTTACCGGAAAGGCAGGAGAACTTTCACATCTCTGAAACTAAAAGAACACTAACACTTCATTTAGAGACACCTAGGAACACAGAGACTTCCTCTCACACTCTTGATGCAGAAGCAGAAAGTGTTGTTGTGCCTCCAACTATGGAGAAGCTTGGCCTAGCTTAAGCAGAAAATTTAAAATGGAAATAACCTCATATTTAAGAGGATCCAGTAACCAGAGAGAGGCAGACCAATCAGACCTACTCAAGTACCATTCCCTAATGAGGTAACAGTGCTGGAGGAGACAGAGGCCAACTTTTTAAAAAATGAGAGTACCGTGAAATAAAGAACAGAAAGTCAGTAATTCTTGGCATTAAAAATATACTATTGAAATTTAAAATATCAATAGACTGGTGATAACTAAAAGATAGAATGGTTGAAAAATACATTGCTGACCTGAAAGAGCAAGCAGATGAAAAATCTCTCACAAAGAGCAAAAGGCAAAACGATGGAAATCATGAGGCATGAGTAAGAGGTTAGAGTTCAGAGTCAAGAGAACTAATATGCCAACAATAAGCATTCGAGAATCAGGAAAAAGGAACAGATGGAGAAGAGGCAATAATTACATAAATAAGAGAGGGAATTTTCTACGGTTTAAAATGAGACTTCACCCTGAAGTTTGAAAGAGCTCATGACTCCTGTGTTCAATGAACCTGTACTGATTGCTTGTTATGCACCAGACATAATTTTAGGTGTTAGAAACACAGAAGTAAACAATACGAAGTCTTTGCATTCAAAGAGTTTCCATTTAAAGAACCTAGCATCCACATGCCCCACAAAGGAAAACACTCAAGAACATATTTTAACCAAATAAGAGCAGTAACAATAAAAAGTCCTTAAGCCTGGGAAGGACTAAGAGAAAAGATTACAGATGTGAACAATGAACCTTGCAATACATAATTAAATATAAATCAATAGCAATAATGTAGAAATTGTTTTCTCTGAAAGAGCTAACAGAAAAACCTAAATGAACTTTTTGGCCAACCCAATACAAAACAAGGATTCAAGAAATAGAAGAGATATAGTATGAAGGAAATCTGATAATGGTCAAGAACTAAAAATCTGGCATGAGCCAAAACTAAGGATTTGTAGGGGATGTGAAGGGAGAAAAGTAAAATTCTCTACAAATCTCATCTGAATGGGGAATGTATATGGAAAGTGTGAAAACACATATTTATCTTCCTGGAGGAGAGAGAGGATGATGAAGAAGGAATAAAGTTATAGCTATTTGAGAAGCATACACACATACATCATTTATTAGAAATGTCAGGAATGGGTAATGAATAGGAAAGCATGGTAAAAATGCCAAAGAAAACAATAATTTAAAAAACTTCACCAAAACAGCAAAAGGAAAGACTACTTTAAAGCACAAAACTCCAAGTATGTATAGTTTGTGAGAAATACACATGAAAAAAAATAAAGGGTGACTGAAAGCAAGGTAAATGAAACAAAGAAAAGGTAAAGATGAAAATATTAATATTTGACAAAGTGGAATTTAATATTCAAAGTGCTAAAAATTATCACAAAGCAACATTATATCATAATAATGGGCACTTTATAAAGAAAGTTTAATTTATAAACTTGTATTCAATAAACAAAAGAACAAGTTTTTGCTTCATATATTTACTATAAATGCAAGAAGAAAATTTTTAAAAACACAGAGTAAATTATTCAAACTTAATTATTGGTTTAAAATAATGTCCACAAATTATTTGATACTCCCTTTAAAAGGTGAAGCCTAACACCACTCCCTGAACGTGGGCTGGACTTAGTGATTTGCTTCTAAGGAAGGAATAAGAAACAAAAGCAAGAATGCCGGTGTGTAACTGTGGAGACTAAGTCATAAAGGAGACTACAGCCTCCTATCTGTTCTCTCGGATCACTCACTCTGGGAAAAGCTACTGCTCTGTCATGAGAACACTCAGATACCCTGTGGAGAGGACCATGTGGCTGTTCTGTCAATAGCCAGTAGGGAGCTAACTGAAAAGCTGTGTCTGCAGCCATATGAGTCAGCAATCTTGGAAGTGGGTCCACCAGGTCCAGTCAACCTTACAAATGACTGCAGCCCTGGCCAACAGCTTGATAGCCAGCTCATGAGAGACCTTCAGGCAGAACCACCCAGCTAAGCTGTACTCAGATTTCTGAATCACAGAAACTGTGAGATACTAAACATTTGCGGTTTTAAGCCAGTTAAGTACTGGGGTAATTTGTTATACAGAAATATATAATACACATATTTTAAAAGATACAAATGGAAAAAATTGAATGTATAGTTTACCCTTGAACATTGAGCGTTTGAGCTGCAAGGGTCCACTTAAACACAAATTTTTAGTGTAGTAAATACTACACTACTGCATGGTCCATTGTTGGTTGAATCTATGGATACAGAGGAACTGCTGATGAGGAAGGCCAACAATCAGTTATACATGGATTAACTCTTATATTGTTCAAGGGTCAACTGTATAACTAATGAACTTAATAGATAGAAATACGAAGAACTCTACATCCTATGAACAGCGGGTACAATTAATTTTTCATTTGTCCACGGAGGTTTCATGAGAATCTATCATATACTTGATTTCAAAGAAATTCTTAACAAATTCAAAATAATAAACATTTCATAGGATGCAGTCTCATATCATAATCCAATAAAACCTGAAGCAAATAATATGATGCAAAAAATTCTAGCTTTTTGAATTAAGGTCCTTGGAAATTAAATATTATGGTCTTCATACCATTGGATTAAAGAAGAAATTAACAGCAATATTATAAATTTGACAGAAGGCTCACTAACAGCTAAAGTAAGAAAAAATGTGTAGTCTTAAATGCCTTCATTATTAAAGAAGATGCACATGAAAGACTATATTCACCTTAACACATCAGAAAAATAAAATCAATTAGATAAAGATAAAAGCTGAAATTAATTAAATGGAAAACAAAAAATGAAAGCTATATAATCCAAAGAGTGATTCTTTGAAAGAACTAATAAAATTGATGATAAAACTCATCATAAGCTTGATTAAGGATAAGTAAAAAAAGATAACAAAAAACATTTAAGATTAAAGATTAGAAAAAAGACAAAGATATAGAGAAGTAAGTTTTAAACTTATATATATAAAAAGAGAATATAATATTGGAATCTGTGGCAATATACTATGACAATCTAGAGATATGGAAGATTTTCTTGAAAATTAGAAGCTACTAAAACTGATTCTAGTAAAGATACTAAAACTGATCCTAAAACTGGAATGCGTGAATTTAACTCAAATGACCATTACATCTACTACTGTAGGCAAGAATTCCTTAGAAGAAATGGTGTAGCCCTCAGAGTCAACAGAAGAGTCTGAAATGCAGTACTTGGATGCAGGCTCAAAAATGACAATGATCTCTATTTGTTTTCAAGGCAAACCATTTAATATCATAGTAATCCCAGTAATCCAAGTTTATGCTCTGACCAGTAATGCCGAAGAAGCTGAAGTTGAACAGTTCTATGAAGACCCATAAGACCTTCTAGAACTAACACCCAAAAAAGATGTCCTCTTCATTAAAAGGGACTTGAGAGAGTCAGTTCCTAGGCAGGTTGATAGGGAGTCTAGGGGTCCCCAAAGAGAGAGGGGTCTGGAATTCTCAAGGAGGAAGAAAGGACAAACTTTTTTTCTTTCTCCACATTCCTTAGGATTATATAACAATAATGTATCCTGCCTAAGGACAGTCTTTGGATTAAACCTTCTGTTATCTTAAAATGTTAATTATGGGAGTAGACCTGGTCTTTACAAGGATGTATCTTGCCTGAGGACAGTGTTACCTTAAAATGTAAATTATGGGAGTAGGTCTGATGAGGTCTTTACAACCTCCAGACATTCTTTGGATTCATTAGAGAGTATATAACTTCATTGTTAACACTAGCAAGCGGGTACTCTTTCTGCCCCCTTCTGATGCCTATGTCAGAAGCTTTCTCTATCTCCTTTATACTTTAATAAAACTTTATTATACAAAAGCTCTGAGCGATCAAGCCTCGTCTCTGGCCCCGGATTGAATTCTTCTCCTCCGGGGGCCAAGAATCCCGGTGTATTCGCGTGATTCAACAACAACCTTTCATCTTGGGGGCTCGTCCGGGATCCTTCAGGACAAGGTAAGGATGCTTGGAGCTTTAGTTCTTTGTTCTCTTGGCGAACACGTTTTCTGCCGTGCTTTACTAACTCTACCGTGTGCTTGTGTGAATGAATGGCATGCCCTGCGTGAAGCAAGTAAAGGGCCCTGCTCTGCGGTTCTACGGTGATCTCATACAGCTTATGGCAGAAACCTGTCGGGGCGTTATACCGACCTGCCAACGCCAAGAGGTACCCAATGTCTCTTTCGGGAACCGACCAGAAATGGGCAAAGCGTGTGGACCGAACTCTCCTTTCTTGGTCAAACTTTTCAGTTTCTTTGACCATTTCATAACTCCTTGGGAATTAGAAGTACTAACCTAATCTATCGGATCATAGACTTTCAAGGGACTTGTGATCTATACTGTTATTGTGTACTGTGGCTTAGGTCCCAAACTTAGATTGGTAGTCAAGAAAGTGCCTAGCCTCACTAGAAATCGAAAGTTCGGAAGCTAGATGGAGCTCTAGCTCCCAGAACATCTCTGAGGTTAAAGGTTACTCAGATTGGGACTGCGATGGGTTTTTTTTTTTTCTTTGGTAATGCCGGCTCTTAGTGGATCAGAGGAGGCTGTTATACTGGTGTGGTGATGCTTGGAAAGAACATCTGTTTTATGTTCGCGTCGGTCTTATTGTGGTCAGGAAATACTCAGGGTCGTGCACAGGCACTCAGGTGACAAATGTTTCCCCCGGTAGTCTTAGCTTGGGAGGCATTCCAGAAGGTTACTCTGATTCACCCCGGGTGACATCAGAGGCAAACAAGGTTAAGGGTGAAGAGCTGGACGTCAAGTAGGGATGCTATCAAGTCTACCCCTGGTACATCCCCACCCCATCTCGGTGGTAGAACCGGGAGGGACGAGTACGGCACCTGCGTTGGTAAGGGACAGACTAAGTCCGACCAGGAAGGAAAAGCTTTTGGTGTAACGTCTGTCTACACCCCCATCTAGAGCAGGGAGGGATGCCTCCGGTAGAAAAAATGGTGCTGGTTGCTTTTTTTTCCTCTCTTACAGATGGGAGCTAACAATTCCAGCCTCACTCCTTTGAACTGTATCCTGAAAAACTGGGATAGATTTGATCCCCAGGGCTTAAAGTAGACACACCTGGTCTTCCTGTGTATACTGCATGGCCACGGTATCCATTGGAGGACGGCGAATGGTGGCCAGTTGGAGGGTCTCTTAAGTATAATACTGTTCTACAATTAGACCGGTTCTGTAAGGAACAAGGGAAATGGGTAGAAGTAGCATATGTGTTGCCCTTTTTCTCTCTGTGAAATATGCCAGACTTATGTCCTAAGGGTATAGATTTGGGCGTGAAATCTTCAGCTCCCTCCTATCCTCTTACTTTGCCCCCGTACCAGGGACTCCAAACTGGGATTCAAACTGCCCACATGGAGGTCCAAACAACTCCTGTCTCAATACGACCTCAGACTACTCTGGTTTCAGTAGAAACTCAGACCATCTAAGTAAGAGATGAGATGGAGGACAGGAGACAAAGAGAAGAGGAAAAACAGGTTTCTCCAATCTATCCCTGGGATCATATGCACAGAGCAGCCAGAGAGACTGAGGAACAGCCACACAAGCTGTTGCTTCTTTATGAAACACCCACCGGGAGAAATAATCAGTCTGTGAGAGTTAATAAGCCTTTTTCTTATCAAGAAATACAAAGAATCAAGGAGGATCTGGGAGACTATTTAGAGGACCCAGAAAAATATATTAGAGCTTTTAAAGGTGTTACTCTGCTTTATGACCTCACTTGGAAGGATGTGATGTATATCTTGGGACAAACGCTGACTCCTGAGTCAAAGACTCGAATTTTGGGGAAAGCGGTTGCTTATGGAGATGAATGGCTTGGTAATGAATCAGTAGGGAAGAGGAAGAACGAGATAGCGGCCCTCCCCACTGGGAATCAGGCGGTCCCAACTATAGAACCAGACTGGGACTACAACACAGCTAAAGGAAGATGGGATCAGAGTCATTTTGTTAGATGTATTCTTGAGGGACTTAGGCTGGCTCGTTCTAAGCCTTTAAACTATGGCAAATTGGCAGACATAGAACAGGAGGAGAAAGAAGCTCCTGGTAAATTCCTAGATAGACTGAGAGAAGGCCTTCGCAGATTCACTGAGATTGATCCCGAAAGTGAAGAGGGAAAAGTGATCTTAAAGGATAGATTTCTCACTCAGTCGGCTCCAGATATCCGCCGTAAGCTATTAAAACAGGCGTATGGACCAAATCAGTCTTTAGATACTCTGTTACAACTGGCTCAGACAGTCTATTATGGTAGAGAATATGAGGAAAAGAAAGAAAGGCAAAAAAAGACAAAGGAAAAGGCGGAAGCCTTCGCCATGGCTATGAAAAACGTTCTTAAACAGCCTGAGGAAAATGCCCAGAGGGGCCCAGGTGAAAAGGGATGGGCTTGCTACTACTGTGGAAAGGAGGGGCACCTCAAGCGAGATTGCCCTCAGGCATCTAAGCCGCCCCATGTCCAGTCTGCAAAGGACCACACTGGAAGAGAGACTGCCCCCAGAGGCGTAGGTCTCCCGGGTCGGACTCTCAAGACAAATCAGGACTGAAGGTGCCCGGGGGTCCCCACACAAGCTCCCGTCCTAATTACACCTGAGGAACCCCGGGTATTAATAGTTGTGGGGCGCCAATCCGTCGATTTCCTTTTAGATACTGGGGCAACTTATTCTGTGCTTACTGAAGCCCCTGGCCCACTTTCTTCCCGATCTGCTTCCGTAATGGGACTGTCTGGACGAGCCAAAAGGTATTATTTCAGTTATTCTTTATCTTGCAACTGGGTTTCTGTGCTGTTTTCACACGAGTTTCTGATCGTGCCAGAATCTCCCTCACCCCTTTTGGGAAGGGATATACTGAGCAAGGTCCATGCCTCTGTTTTCATGAATATGGAGCCCTCCCTTTCTCTCCCTTTAGTTGAACAAAATGTAAATCCTAGAGTATGGGCTGATGGAAAATCTGTGGGTCAAGCACAAAATGCTATTCCTGTAGTTGTCAAGCTCAAAGACCCACACGTATTTCCACATAAGAAGAAGTATCCACTGAAACCTGAAGTTAAGGAAGGGTTAAAACCCATCATCAAAAATTTAAAGGAGCAGGGACTATTAATTCCCTGTAACAGTCCTTGCAACACTCCTATTTTGGGTATAAAGAAATCGAATGGTAAATGGAGACTAGTTCAAGATTTACGAATAATAAATGAGGCTGTAGTTCCTTTACACCCCGAGGTGCCTAATCCTTATACTCTATTGTCTGAAATTCCTGAACGGGCCAAATATTTCTCAGTAATTGATTTAAAGGATGCCTTCTATTCAGTGCCTTTGGCGGAAGAAAGTCAATTCCTATTTGCCTTTGAAGACCCTACGCAGCCAGCTTCTCAGTTAACCTGGACAGTTTTGCCCCAGGGGTTTCGTGACAGTCCTCACTTATTCAGACAAAGTTCGTCACGGGATCTACAAAACTTTAATAGCTCTGAAGCAGTGGTGTTACAATATGTAGATGATATTTTGCTCTGTGCTGAGACAGAGGAAGCTTGTTCGCAAGCTTCAGAGGATTTCTTAAACTTTCTGGCAGGTTGTGGTTACAAGGCATCAAGAGAAAAGGCTCAGCTTTGTCAACAATCGGTTAGATATCTGGGCCTAATCATATCAGAAGGGACTAGGGCCATAGGCCCTGAGAGAATTAAACCTATACTAAATCACCCCCTACCTATGACTTTAAGACAATTGAGAGGATTTTTGGGAATCACAGGTTACTGTCACATTTGGATTCCGGGTTACAGGGAACTTGCTCGGCCTTTATATAAACTTATAGCTGAAACTCAGCAGGCCCAAACCGACAAACTGGTTTGGTCTCCAGAAACTCAAAAGGCTTTTAAGGTTATTCAGACTGCTCTCCAGCTCTGAGCTTGCCCACAGGGTCAGAATTTAATTTGTTTGTCACTGAAAGAAAAGGTGTGGCATTGGGAGTTTTGACACAACCCCAAGAGCCTCACCAACAACCTATTGCTTATCTAAACAGAGAATTAGATGTAGTTTCACGTGGGTGGCCCCACTGCCTAAGAGTAATTGGGGCAGCGGCTTTATTAGCACCTGAAGCTTTAAAAATAATTAATGGACGAAACCTTACTGTACTGACTTCTCATGATGTGAGTGGAATCTTACATTCTAAGGTTAATATTTGGATGACAGACAGTAGGCTTCTTAAGTATCAGTTATTGTTGTTAGAAGGACCAGTAACTAAGCTTAAAGTTTGTGGAAATTTAAATCCTGCCTGAGAAGGAAAATGAAACACCTGATCACGATTGTTCTCAATTCCTAACTTTGAGCTATGCAGCTCAGGAGGATCTAAAGGATACCCTATTAGACAATCCTGACATGGAAATATTTACAGATGGCAGTTCTTTTGTTCAGGATGGAAAGCGTAAAGCAGGTTATGCTGTGGTGACTGCTGAACAGGTTTTGGAAGCAAAATCTCTCCCCCAGGGAACCAGTGCTCAGTTAGCGGAGCTTGTGGCCCTGACCCGAGCTCTCGAGTTAAGCAAAGGGCAGCGGATGGGCCTGATAATCTATGTGAGTCTACTTCTGCTGACTCCAAATATCCTGAGTCTGCTGTTGTATCCTCAAGACAATATATTCCTGTCCTGGGCTCACTCATATGCTACATTCCACAATCGGTCTAACTGCTGGGTCTGCAGAGAGCTCCCCTCTTCGTCAGTGGAAGGCTTCCTGTGGTGGACATCCCCACTTCAAGAAAAAGACTTTCTCCAAGTCTGTGAATACCTTCGACAACAATCACATGTGATGCCTCTTCTTCATCTGATGACATCTACCAACCCTAAAATGGACTGGTGCAACTTTGTACTCTAACTATGGACATAATGTGACTTTTAATTTTGATTCCTCAATTGCCTCACTTTGGGAGACATTAACTAGTTCCCCATGGTGGACAACTATCTTAATTACAATAATTCTGGTGTTTTGTTTTTGCTGTTTGCTCCCTGCATCTGTAATTGTATAACTGGATTTGTTTCCAGCCGCATGAAAACTTTTAAGTTACAAATGGTTGCTCAAACTCCTGCTACTGCTGTAGCTTCCTCCAACTACTATTTGGGGCCCCTGGATCAGATATCCTCAATATGAGGATTAGGAGAATATGTTGCCTCACCAATTTAGGGACAACGCCCCTTATCAGCTCGGAAGTAGTTTTGGAATGAAAACGACGCCCCTTTTCCCTAGGCAACATAATTCTCCTAAAAGAAAAGGGGGAATGAGAGAGTCAGTTCCTAGGCAGGTTGATAGGGAGTCTAGGGGTCCCCAAAGAGAGAAGGGTCTGGAATTCTCAAGGAGGAAGAAAGGACAAACTTTTTTTCTTTCTCCACATTCCTTAGGATTATATAACAATAATGTATCCTGCCTAAGGACAGTCTTTGGATTAAACCTTCTGTTATCTTAAAATGTTAATTATGGGAGTAGACCTGGTCTTTACAAGGATGTATCTTGCCTGAGGACAGTGTTACCTTAAAATGTAAATTATGGGAGTAGGTCTGATGAGGTCTTTACAACCTCCAGACATTCTTTGGATTCATTAGAGAGTATATAACTTCATTGTTAACACTAGCAAGCGGGTACTCTTTCTGCCCCCTTCTGATGCCTATGTCAGAAGCTTTCTCTATCTCCTTTATACTTTAATAAAACTTTATTACACAAAAGCTCTGAGCGATCAAGCCTCGTCTCTGGCCCTGGATTGAATTCTTCTCCTCCAGGGGCCAAGAATCCCGGTGTATTCACGTGATTCAACAACAACCTTTCAGACTGGAAGGCAAAAGAAGGAAGTCAAGAGATACCTGGAGTAACAGGTAAATTTGGCCTTGGAGTACAAAATGAAGCAGGGCAAAGGCTAACAGAGTTTTGCCAAGAAAACGCACTGGTCATAGAAAACACCCTCTTCCAACAACACAAGAGAAGACTCTACACATGGACATCACCAGATAGTCAATATCGAAATCAGAATGATTACATTGTTTGCAGCCAAAGATGGAGAAGCTCTATACAGTCAGCAAAAACAAGACCGGGAGCTGACTGTGGCTCAGATTATGAACTCCTTATTGCCAAATTCAGACTTAAATTGAAGAGAGTAGGGAAAACCACTAGACCATTCAGGTATGACCTAAATCAAATCCCTTATGATTATATAGTGGAAGTGACAAATAGATTCAAGGGATTAGATCTGATAGACAGAGTGCCTGAAGAACTATGGACAGAGGTTCGTGACATTGTACAGAAGGCAGTGATATTCAAAATGGACTACAAAGTCCCATGCCCCTAGGATGAATACTGGAATTTTCCACTTGTTTGTACTCTATATAAATAGTTGGGGCTTATGTTTATTTTAATAAATTCTCACTCCCTCTCAAAAAAAAAAAAAGACCATTACCGGGAGCCAGCATATTGCATATTGAGTGCATATTGCATATTGCATATTGAGTGCAGCACTTTCCACAGCATCATCTTTCAGGATCTGGAATAGCTCAACTGGAATTCTATCACTGCCGGGAGCCAGCGTGAGGAACTCTGCCCATGACAAAGGTCATGAGGAAGGAGGTTCGGCATACGCAAAGGCGGGATTGAGCTTCAGGAGTCCGCCCAGGAAATTCTCGAGCATCTAGCCCCAAAACCAGAGTCTGCCTACTTTCTGTTTTGTGCTTTCACCTACACCTCTGACTTTACAGGGGGCTGTCCCCCACTACCTCTCTCTGAAAAAGAGTTAGCTTACAGTTCCAGTTAATAATTCCTGGGTGTGACAGTGTTTAACCTACAAACTCCTTTGGAAATCCTCTAGCCTGCCTGAATAGGTTTTTCCAGCCACATGTGATTGTTCAGAGCCTCCCAACTGTGAGAGGCAGGAGATGTTCTAAACTGTCCCAACACAGATTCTTTTGAGTAGTTAAAAGATTGATTAGAAATTGTATTGGTGAAGGGATTTTCACTTGTTGGGCCAATGTTTGCTGCTAAGTTTCCATATCCCTTACCTGCTGTGTCCCTGGCAGTGTATTGATTAATATAATTTGTGTAAATAGTAGCTTTAATGTTTGTAACCTGGGACCCTTGAGTTAATTATTTTTCTTGTTATAGCCCACCACACCTTTGCTCTGTAGGAATGCAACTTTATCTAATGCTTTTGGAGGGTGGCTCCTGACCAATCACCTTTAGAGAAAAATAAGTTTTCTGAAGAAAGGGTCTTAAAATGTTAACAGGCCTCCGGGCCAGAAGATGATGCAAATCACCTAAGCTTTTGCATATGATAAGTTTGCAGGAAGAAAGCCTGGCTTGCTGCATGACTCTACCCCTTCCCCCATTATCCTCTATGCATAACTTAAGGTATAAAAACTACTTTGGAAAATAAAGTGCGGGCCTTGTTCACTGAAACTTGGTCTCACCATGTCGTTCTTTCTCTTACCTTCTGGCTGAATTATTCAGCCTCTTTCTTCACTGAATTTTCCTACTGAGCTATCCTTATTCTATTACTCTTTATATCCTTAATTAAAGTTTAATTAAGCAGTTGTTTCCTGATCCTCGCCGACGCCGTCCCCGCTTTGAATTCCCTGGATCCACCGGGGCTGGACCCCGGCAGACCATCCCCAAAAAAAAGAAATGCAAAAAGGCAAAATGGTTGTCTGAAGAGGCCTTAAAAATAGCTCAGAAAAGAGAAGCTAAAGGCAAAGGAGAAAAGGAAAGATATACCCATTTGAATGCAGAGTTCCAAAGAATAGCAAGGAGAAATAAGAAAGAAAGTCTTCCTCTGTGATCAATGCAAAGAAATAGATGAAAACAATAGAATGGGAAAGACGAGAGATCTCTTCAGAAAATTAGAGATACCAAGGGAAAATTTCATGCAAAGATGGGCTTGATAAAGGACACAAATAGTATGGACCTAACAGAAGCAGAAGATATTAAGAAGAGGTGGCAAGAATACACAGAAAAACTGTACAAAAAAGATCTTCATGACCCAGATAATCATGATGGTGTGATCACTGACTTAGAGCCAGACATCCTAGAATGTGAAGTCAAGTGGGCCTTAGAAAGCATCACTATGCACAAAGCTAGTGGAGGTGATGGAATTCCAGTGGAGCTATTTCAAATCCTAAAAGATGATGCTGTGAAAGTGCTGCAATCAATATGCCAGCAAATTTGGAAAACTCAGCAATGGCCATAGGAAAAGGTGAGTTTTCATTCCAATCCCCAAGAAAGGCAATGCCAAAGAATGTTCAAACTACTGTGCAATTGCACTCATCTCACCTGGAGCAAAGTAATGCTCAAAATTCTCCAAGCCAGGCTTCAGCAATACATGAACCGTGAACTTCCAGATGTTCAAGCTGGATTTAGAAAAGGCAGAGGAACCAGAGATCCAATTGCCAACATCTGCTGGACCATCGAAAAAGCAAGAGAGTTCCAGAAAAACATGTACTTTTGCTTTATTGACTACGCCAAAGCCTCTGACTGTGTGGATCACAACAAACTGTGGAAAATTCTTAGAGATGGGAATACCAGACCACCTGATCTGTCTCCTGAGAAATCTGTATGCACGTCAAGAAGCAATCGTTAGAACTGGACATGGAACAACAGACTGGTTCCAAATTGGGAAAGGAGTACATCAAGGCTGTAAATTGTCACCCTGCTTATTTAACTTATGCAGAGTATATCATGCAAAATGCTGAGCTGGATGAAGCACAAGCTGGAATTAAGACTGCCAGGAGAAATATCAATAACCTCAGATATGCAGATGATGTGACCCTTACGGCAGAAGGTGAGGAAGAACTAAAGAGCCTCTTGATTAAAGTGAAAGAGGAGAGTGAAAAAGTTGGCTTAAAACTCAACATTCAGATAACTAAGATCATGGCATCTGGTCGAATAACTTCATGGCAAATAAATGGAGAAACAATGGAAACAGTAAGAGACTTTATTTTGGGGGTCTCCAAAATCACTGCAGATGGTGACCGCAGCCATGAAATTAAAAGACGCTTGCTACTTGGAAGAAAAGCTATGATCAACCTAGACAGCATATTAAAAAGCAGAGGCATTACTTTACCAACAAAGGTCCATCTAGTCAAAGCTATGGTTTTTCCAGTAGTCATGTATGGATGTGAGAGTTGGACCATAAAGAAGGCTGAGCGCCAAGAATTGATGCTTTTGAACTGTGTTGTTGGAGAAGACTCTTGAAAGTCCCTTGGACTGCCAGGAGATCCAACCAGTCAATTCTAAAAGAAATCAGTCCTGAATATTCATTGGAAGGACTGATGCTGAAGCTAAACTCCAATACTTTGGCCACCTGATGCGATGAACCAACTCATTTGAAAAGACCCTGATGCTGGGAAAGATTGAGGGCAGGAGGAGAAGGAGACAACAGAGGATGAGATGGGTGGATGGCATCATCGACGCAATGGACATGAGTTTGAGTAGGTTCCAGGAGTTGGTGATGGACAGGGAAGCCTGGCATCCTGCAGTTCACAGGGTCGCAGAGTCGGACACAACTGAGCAGACTGAACTGACTGAAAACTGATTCAAAAGAAATAGAACACTAAAAAAGTGCATTGGCTGCATACAGCATTTTTTTTTTAAGCATTTTTTGGTCAACTTTTTAATTTATTTTTTTAACTAGTAAGATAATTGCTTTACAATATTGTGTTGGCTTCGCATGAATCAGCCATAGGTATATTATGTCCCCTCCTTCTTGAACCTCCCTCCACCTCCCACCCCATCCCACCCCTTCAAGTGGTCACAGAGCATCACCTTTCAGCTTCCTGTGTCATACACTAAATTTCCACTATCTATTTTACATATGGTAATGAGTACATCATGAGAAACGCTGGACTGGAAGAAACACAAGCTGGAATCAAGAGTGCCGAGAGAAATATCAATAACCTGAGATATGCAGATGACACCACCCTTATGGCAGAAAGTGAAGAGGAACTAAAAAGCCTCTTGATGAAAGTGAAAGAGGAGAGTGAAAAAGTTGGCTTCAAGCTCAACATTCAGAAAACGAAGATCATGGCATCCGGTCCCATCACTTCATGGGAAATAGATGGGGAAACAGTGGAAACAGTGTCAGACTTTATTTTTCTGGGCTCCAAAATCACTGCAGATGGTGACTGCAGCCATGAAATTAAAAGACATACTCCTTGGAAGGAAAGTTATGACCAACCTCGATAGCATACTCAAAAGCAGAGACATTACTTTGCCAACAAAGGTCCGTCTAGTCAAGGCTATGGTTTTTCCTGTGGTCATGTATGGATGTGAGAGTTGGACTGTGAAGAAAGCTGAGCGCTGAAGAATTGATGCTTTTGAACTGTGGTGTTGGAGAAGACTCTTGAGAGTCCCTTGGACTGCAAGGAGATCCAACCAGTCCATTCTGAAGGAGATCAGCCCTGGGATTTCTTTGGAAGGAATGACGCTAAAGCTGAAACTCCAGGACTTTGGCCACCTCATGTGAAGAGTTGACTCACTAGAAAAGACTTTGATGCTGGGAGGGATTGGGGGCAGGAGGAGAAGGGGACGACAGAGGATGAGATGGCTGGATGGCATCACTGACTCGATGGATGTGAGTCTGAATGAACTCCGGGAGTTGGTGATGGACGTGAGTCTCAGTGAACTCCAGGAGTTGGTGATGGACAGGGAGGCCTGGCGTGCTGTGATTCATGGGGTTGCAAAGAGTCGGACACGACTGAGCGACTGATCTGATCTGATCTGAATGTATATGTTTCCATGCTACTCTCTCAATTTGTCCCATCCTTTCCTTCTCCAGCTGTAAAAAGGAACGGATTTGAGTCAGCTCTAATGATGTGGGTGAACCTAGAGCCTATTATACAGAGTGAAGTCAGAAAGAGAAAAACAAATATCGTATATTAACGCATATATATATATAGCATCTAGACGGAGAAGGCAATGGCACCCCACTCCAATAGTTTGCCCAGAAAATCCCATGGACGGAGGAGCCTGGTAGGCTGCAGTCCGTGGGGTTGCGAAGAGTCAGACACGACTGAGTGACTTCCCTTTCATTTTTCATTTTCCTGCACTGGAGAAGGAAATGGCAACCCACTCCAGTGTTCTTGCCTGGAGAATCCCAGGGACGGGGGAGCCTGGTGGCTGCCGTCTATAGGGTCACACAGAGTCGGACACGACTAAGTGACTTAGCAGCATGGCATCTAGAAACATGCTACTGATGAACTTACTTGCAGGACAGCAATGCAGATGCAGACATAGAGAACAGACTTGCATGTGGCTTTATAGCAGAGCTCTCTTTCCATTTTCAAAAGCAAATAGTTTTTTTTTTTTTTTTTAAAGCAAATAGTTTGAGGTTCCTTCAACCAATGATTCCCATCCTTGCCTGCATATTAGAATCACATGATGATTCCTAGGTGTCCATCAGCATCTCTGGGAGTGGAGATGTACATCTCTCAGTAGTTTGGTGTTTTTTTTTTTTTCCTATTTCCTTGGGTGATTACAAAGTTTAGCTAAGTTTGAGCACAAGGGATTTAAGTTCTAAACCACAGAAAAAGATGTAAATCTCTCCAATTTATCTGATAAGATCAGTATAACCTTAGTATAAAAATTTGAGAACAACAGCAGCCAAAATTTGAACAAAGATGTAAACTATTTTTCACTGGGATGACCAATTTTCTGGTAGTAGAATTCATCTCCAGTTAAATCAACTTCGTTTACAGGTATTTCACCTCTTCTATGAGCCATGAATAGTGAATTTCTTTAGTCAAAGCTAATTTTAAGTCCCAAATAGTAATGATCAGCTAAGCCATACACCTTACATAGCACACTTGACACCCAATAAGCTTTAACCTTTTCAAAAAAAATCACATGTCTTCAAAAGAATAAGGTTTGTGATAATGAAGCTCATTCAGTAGAAAATGTCACTGTCTCTGAAAGTGATTCTAAAAGGAGTCCTAATTATATACTGAACTTCTGTTAAGTGTTGAGCCTCTGAAGGCAAAGGCAAGACTTATTTGGGTGTATAAGATCTGCACTTAAGACACAACTGGTCCAGGACTAGTTGTATTACTTTACACAGTCTGAGTTCAAATACATTTTAGTCTTAGAATAATAGGAGAATTGGAAAACAGATAAAAAGATGATCTAAGTCTTCTGGGACGTGGGTCTCTAGGATATTTAGACTTCTGGTTACTGAGGCTTCTCTGGATTTCTTTCAAAAGAGGACTTACTGCCGCTGAGTGAACCCATCCTTCACTCAGTTCCAGTAAACCAAACTCTCTGGCTTATTCCGCAGCTGATACACTGACAGATATAGAAAACCCAGGGTTAACTACGACTCTGCACAGCATCAGATGACCTTCAGGGGGAAAAGCAGCAGACCACAATGAACTGAGTAGAGATAGAGAGTCCTATTTCCCTCTGATATATTTTACATAAGACATCTAGAAATAACTGCAATTCTTTTGGACATTTTCCCAAAGCACATCAAATAACCTCTGGACCTCAACTCCACATTATTTTAATTTTTATTTCATTTGCAAACTGTATTTAAGAGATCTGTTCCGATTGTAACATACTGTCTTAATTTTAAAGGGTAAAGAATTGACTGCTGTGGCAGTAGGAAGCATATCAGCAACAGAGAAAAAAGAAAATATTTAATGACCTTCACAGCTGGCAAATTTGGGTCATAAGGGGTGGGATGGAGGATGGTGGGGAAGAGAGAAAGAAAAGGAAAACAAGGCTGTGTGGCTCCCACGGACCGCATCAGTATGACACTGGCAGGGTTGAGAAGCAATTAGCTTCTCTCTGTCCATGTACATCTCTTTTTCAACTGCAGGAGGTCTCCACAGACAGCATCAGTTTAACAAACTAACTTTCTAATACTTAGTCTAAAATTTCCAGCTTTCTATTCAATGAGGGAAAATGTCTTGTAATTTTAGCAAGGCTAAAGTTCTGAATGAAGAATTCCAAATTGGTCACTTCAATTAAGCGAGAGTGCTGATTAAAATTAACCTTTTCAGGAAATAAAGTCTAAAAATAGGACCTAACTAATGCCAGTGGAAACAGTGACAGATTTTATTTTCTTGAGCTCCAAAATCACTATGGATGGTGACTGTAGCTATGAAATTAAAAGACGCTTACCCCTTGGAAGAAAAGCTATGACAAATCTAGACAGCATATTAAAAAGCAGAGACATCACTTTGCCAACAAAGGTCAGTATAGTCAAAGCTATGGTTTTTCCAGTGGTCATGTATGGATGTGAGAGTTGGACTGTGAAGAAAGCTGAGTGCTGAAGAATTGATGCTTTTGAACTGTGGTGTTGGAGAAGACTCTTGAGAGTCCCTTGGACTGCAAGGAGATCCAACCAGTCCATCCTGAAGGAAATCAACCCTGAATATTCATTAGAAGGATATATACTGAAGATCCAATACTATGGCCACCTGACGTGAAGAGCTGACTCACTGCTAAAGACGTTGATGCTAGGAAAGATTAAGGGCAGGAGAAGGGGGTGACAGAGGATGAGATGGTTGGATGGCATCACTGACTCAATGGAGATGAGTTTGAGCAAACTCCGGGAATTAGTGAAGGACAAGGAAGCCTGGCATACTGCAGTCCATGGGGTTGCAAAGAGTCAGACACAACCTAGCGACTGAACAACAACTAATGCCACGTAAATCTGTTCACTTGATGATATCCAAAGCCATATAAAGTTGAGATACTCTTTTAGTAAATGTGTATCATGGTTAATCATATGGCACGCAAAGGAATTCCTTAAAACCTGATAGGATTGTGAGCTGAAACTGTCTAGCTTGGTCTTAAGGTGCTAAATTATACAATTTGTAAGGATAACCAAATATTAAAGAAACTAAAATGTCAAAACAAAAATGATCACTTGTACAAATTCCATCATTTATTGCAGCACACCACAAAAAGGGTGTGGGATTAATCTTTTCTGATTCTTCAAAACTTTCCTTCATGATTAGGCACTTACTAAATTACTAAAACTCTGTGAAGGGACTATCTTAATGTCACCTTATCCAGAAAGTCTCCCACGACTTAGGTGCCCCTCCAATGTGCTCCCTTGGAAACATGCATACCCCAATTATAACATGTCCTACCCTGAACTATCTTGTCTTTTTATTGGTTGACCTACCCCACTAAACTGTGATGCCTTTGGGGCCAAAAGCTGCATCTTAGTCATACTGTATCACCAACATAGCACAGTATCTCATTTATAATAGGTATTTAATAAATATATGTGAAATGAAATTTATACTCATCTTTGTATCTTCCCACAGTTTTTACACAGGGCTTTGAACACTGTAGGGACTGGATAAAAGTTTACTGAATGAGTAAATTAGTGGACAGATGCACTTCTGCATATGATCAGTTGTAACAAATAGAAGTCTTAAACTGAACCAGTCATTTGGATGAAAAGAGTAATATGGCAAGGCATCTCAGCGACCCTACATTGTAACTCTCCCTCTCAGGCTATGCCCTGTGTTGGCCCTGGACCAGCCCCAGCCCTGCAGCCTACTCACTCTATACTATAAAAAAGAAATGATGAGGGAGAAACTGTCTAGCAAAACACCAACTGAAAGATGAATTACAATTATGTTTTAATTCAAAGCCTGAGTTTTTCCTGGTTTCTCTTTTAGGTTGATGGAAAGAAAAAAGTTAGAGTACAGTATAAGCTTTGGCCACTTATAGCTTAAAAAATCTCCCACAGGATATAGTTTCCAAACTATTCCCTAAAATTCAAGTTCAACCAGAACTTAAATAAAATAAACCAATTTTAATTAATAATAAAGTACTTTTAATAAATTAAATAATAAGTTAAATAAGGATGAGTTAAAGCCTGGTCACTAGCTGCTTCTAGAAAGAAGAGAGTGAGCCCATGGCTTACACTGAGGTGCCTTAGTCCTGTGTGCTCCCATGAATGAACCAGAGGAGAGCGTCACATGCGGGCATTACCTATCACTGGGCTTTAACACATTGCTGATGCACTGAGTAACAAGAACCAGTCACCATCACAGAAACTCTACCTTTTCCTGAAGCAATCAAGTGACTGCTGTGGTCACAGTGAGCATTTGCTGTAATCCTCATGCAGGCAAGCTCTGCATCTGATGCCTCGAGAGAAACCCACCACTCTCTACCTCTCTCCTCATTTTTAAGGTGTTCTTCCTTTCCTCCTCATCTGCTTTCCTGGCCTATTACTCTTTCCTCACCTGATCTTTCTTTTTTTCATGCTCTCTCATCTTGTACCTAAGAACCAACAACACTCCTCATACTGCAGCACTGCTCAAACGAATTTTCCAGATCAATGAAGTTTATTCCTTTAAAAGCTAAAATACATTTTTAAATTACTTAACCATTCTGGCTAAGAGTTCTGAAAATGGGCCATTTGGTCTCTCTACTTCTTAACAGAGTGTACATCATAGAACTTCAAACTTTCTTGACCATGCAGGTTCATCAATCTAAGCATCCCCTCAGGCACATCCCCTCAGAAGGGCTCAGGACGGAGCTCTTCCCGACACACACAGCCCCATAACACTTAATGTTACTGCTTCATTTCTACCTCATTTTGATAGTTTTAGATCTCCTCGTACTGTCAGAATTTTATTTTTCATCGTTCTCATTCTATCTCACTTTTCCTTTCCCCTCTCACTCCCTAATCTGTGGCAGCGTGGGTAACCAGACAGGCAAACTTACAGGAATAATGTGTCAGATAAGGTTTTGCAGATATATGGTCATTGGGCATTGAGTAAGGGCCTAGAACTCATCCCGTGAGTAAAGTTCATTGGATTTCTGACAGTGATTTCAAGAGTTCAGAGACCCTTTTTACTTAATTCTGGACTTGGAACCATAGGAGTGATAATAAGATGGGAGTTTGTTCTTTGGACAGGTGGATATCACTGTCCTTTGTATTCAGGTAGAAACGTTGTACCCAGAACAATTTCTGTTCATGGTTTTAGGCCTACTCTACTTGTGTGATCTACCACCATTACTCATTTAAACTTTGGATAAAAAGTAAGACAGAAAAGGCAAATTGCTGACTGTCACAAGTTACAGATCACCATACAGAATAGCTTCTTGAGATGCGTCTGTGTCCTGCCCATTCCTTCCTCGGCCTCTAACTTAGCACACTCCTTACCCACAAGCTAAGTGTCTCACCATCCTCGCAAGGCCACCAGGTCACTCTCCCTTCTCAGACACCATTAATTGCATCATCTTTTCAGTTTCTTAAGATGGAAGCCTGCTGTCATCAATGGCTCTCCCCTTAGTTGTCTTTTTTAAACCAGGCAATTTCAAGATTCTGGTGCATGTAGTTTATTCCATGTCCAGGGTACTTTTTATCTGCTCCTCACTCAAGTCTGTTAAAATTCTAACTCATGGCTCTACTTTCCAAATATCTTATTTCCAGACATTCCTCTCACCTCCCTCTACTCAAATCTATCCCAAATAACAGAGCTTTACTCTTTCATCACTGGGCTCTCAATCTCCACTTCCTGAACACCATCATTGGTTAACTCTCAAAATATTTCTTGTTTTCATGTGAATGCTATAATTTCACCTTAAGTCCTTTTTATAGTACTTCTTACCACCCACCTCCTCCTGTTCAGTCTTTACATTAGAACTTTCCAGTTTTATATATTCCATTTAGTTTTGCCAATGAAATTAAAGAAACATTCTCTTCTCGTGTCTGTGTACTCCAGTGTCCCTTCCCTGATCACACCTTAGTATCTTCAACTACCTCTTGAGAAATTTTCTTTTCTAATTGCCTAGGAAGTCACTTTTCCCATTTAATTTACTCAACTATTTTCCCTTTTCTGTATTTCCCCCAAACCTCCAGAGAAATAATTATCAGATATTCTGCTGTGGTTATTACCCACATGCCTCCACCCTTCCTCCATCCTCAGACTGTAATCGTCAAAAATAACAAGACTGCACTTCTGAACATTTATATGGTGCTATGTGTAGATTTAAACAAATCCCATTCCTCAAACTGTGTAAATGAACTCCCTTCTGCCTTCAACTCATTCAGCAAGACATCCCTCTGGAAATCTTGGCCTCCCTTAGGAACGGTGCTGGACTCCTGACTCCTGCAGGCCTCTGGAAGGAAAGGACCCATTCCTCCCCAGGATGGAGACCTCAGGGTCAGGAGCTGGAGAGGGTTCACCTGCTCCATAGGGCCACCAACAGACCAACACTTTGCCAGTCTTGGATAAAAGCCTCTCGTCCTTCTAGGCTCTGACTAAACTTCCTCTCCTGCTTTTATCTCTCAGGCCTGTGGCCAACTCACTCACCACACCTGCTATTCACGTGCTTGATCTCCTCATCTCCAATATTCTCTTTCATTCACTTCAACCACCGACATTCTGGACTCCACCTTGGACCCATTCATCTCCTAGGACTATACCCCTTGCAACTTCTCAACCATCCTACTTCCTGGGTCTTCACCCCAGTAAGCCTGCTCCCTGATAAATATATACACACACACATGGGCTTCCCAGGTGGCATAGTGGCAAAGAATCTGCCTGCCAATGCAGGAGACACAAGAGACTCAGGTTCAATCCCTGGGTCAGGAAGATCCCCTAGAGTAGGAAATGGCAACCCACTCCAGTTTTCTTGCTTAGAAAATTCCCTGGACAGAGGAGCCTGGCTAGCTACAGTTCATGGGGTCACAAAGAGTCAGACATGACTGAGCGACTGAATACACACACACACACAAATACACATACATATGTATATATGTATATATACACATATACACATACGTATATACATAAACATATATATGAATCACTTTTCTGTACACCTGAAAACAATATTGTAAACCAACTATATTTCAATAATATTTTTAAAAAAAAAGAATATTGCACGTGGAGAGGCACAGCTGCACAAACCATAAGTTCCCGCCTCGGGTTCCCGGCTTTCCCTCAAGGTGAGCTTAAGCTAGTCCCTTGTTCGCCCCCACAGACCCGCAGTTCTATTTGCTGCCCTAAAAGGAGTTATGGGACCGCGGGCTGGAGTGAAGGCTGAAGCGGGGGAGGAGCCAGCCGGGGCCACGTGCTCCAGAAAGAGGCCGCGGGACCGGCGCTGTGGACGCAATAATGCAGCGAACCACGGTCTGCCGCCGCTTGGCACTGGACGTGGGGTCCCCTCTGGAGGTGCCAGGGCGTGGTGGGCCGAGCAAGCGGCCGAAATGGGGCTGCGGGATGGTGGTCAGTGTCCTTAGAGGAAGGGCCCTTTGACCCGAGCAGCAGCTCGGGGCTTCCATTGTCCGCTGGTCCGGCCCTGGAGAAATTGCTCAGATTTGGAGATGAGGAGACGTGCAGTCACATGGCGGGGTTGGCCCTCCGGTTTTCAGTGTCTCCTCAGGCTTCCTAAATACGCATGTTGACGTACCGTCTTCTTACTTATGGAGCATTTTGGTTCTTGCTCTCAGGCTCCGGTGGACACGGGTGACTGAGAGGATAGGAGACCAGGGAAACCAGGTGTGTGAGGGCCTGAGGCCATTGTGAGCTGAACCAGTGCGGGTGGAAGTCATCTTGAGGTAAGCTGATCGATCCCCTTGGCCACCTCTGGTGCCCACTCCGTTCTGGTCATCTTGGAGCTGGGTAGCATCTGGGGCCTGAGGCCCTCAGGGCAGGAGGAGGATGAGCACCCTTTAGTTTCCCAAGGCATTTTCCTAAGAGAGCTTTGGTCCTGCTGTTGTGTTGGAAGAGGCAGCTTCGGCGAGTTGGGGCCCCATTCGCGAAGCCACGGTGAGGTTCCGAACTTGGGAACCTGTGCTTGGGAGGCGGGTTTCAGACGCCAGACACTGGGCCCCTTTGTGGTATTGGGTAAAGGCTGGGTGGCGAGCCTTCTCTGTAAGTGTGGGTCCCCTGGGAGTGAGGTGCTCCTGGAAAGCAAGCACTCAGGCAATAGAGTGAGTCCTCCAGCTGCAGCTGGAGGAGGCCAGTGGCCAGACGTGAAATGGAGAGAGACCCCGTAGGGCGAGGACGACATTATGCCCTGGGGGTGCTGGGTAGGCCTTGGGCGCCACTGACCCAAGGGCGACCCAGCACACCTGGCTGTAACCCCCAGTATCACTGCTGACTCCAGAGTAGTACACGTGGACCCTCTGTCCCAGAGCTGCAGACTCTTGAGTGTCTGGGTCAGGACCGACTGGGGCCAGGACCCTGAGAGGAGGAAGCTGTGGAAGGAGGAGAGGTCCAGGTCATGAATCCAGGGGAGTTCAGGGCAGGGGGAGAAAAGGGCCAGGCTGGGGCTGCCAGCCAGTCCCTTTCCTGTGCAGACAGAGTGTGATCAGAGCCCAGGCCACGGCAAAGAGTCCCAGAGCTCTGCTTCTGCAGTCCCGGCACCGGACCAGGGTCCCCACACCCTTCATATCTCCTGCCTCACCAGTGGGAGAGGTCTCTGTGCACAGGTGCTCCCCAGATCCTGCCGGTGACACCCCATCAGTGAATCTGCCTACTTGGCCCTGTGCAGGGCAGGCAGTACTGGGAGGTTTCAAAAAAAAAAAAAGAAAAAAAGAAGAATATTGTAGGCAAAAAAGGAATTAAGGGTCATGGAGGTTACGTGGCTTACTCAAGCTCTTACAGTCCCCAAAGAGTAAAACTGATTTCCCGTCATAATAATCAGACTATATTTTCTTTCAGGCTATTTGAGATACCTATGCTGTGACCAATTATTTGACATGCTATCTTGTGGGGAAGACGTTCCGATCAAAAAGAAAGATGAAGGGGACACCACTCTAAAGGTAGAAGTTACCTCAGGATCAATTTTCTATATCTAATCATCCCATAAGCAAATATTTAGGTTGCAGTGCTAGCTCAGAGAGAGAAATGAATTCAGTCAAAGAGATGCACAGAAACTCCATGCCAGCCAAGCTGCTTTGTGCCCTCTGTGCAGGCTTCCACAAACAACACTCAAACGAAAAGGAGTCACAGCATTGGAAGAGCAGCTGAGCCCAGCAGTGGTGAATCAGGGTGGAGAAGAGAGCAGTTTGGAACTTTCTATGGGGGACTCCTTTCATGCACAATTAGTGTGCACTGGAGGAGAAGACTGCTGTGGCCTGCTCACTTCTGAACAAAATAACAATAAAGTAAAAAACTGCTCCCCTCTCCATCCTGTGCCATCTACACATTTACAAAGTAATAAAGAACATAAATACCATCAGGCACAAATCCTAATGGATCTACAGATAATACTAATATTAAACAGATACTCAAATCTTTAACTCTTTTTGTGGGGAAAAAAAACCAACAAAACTTTCAACTTCTTGAATAAAAAATATCCTATTACATCTGTATTTGTACATATCCCTAATAAAACTAATACTGTTATCTGCTGTAGTCCTGCCTTCCCCCAACAAAAATGTAAATAAATATTTAGCAAAACAATAATTTACCTTATAGAAGATCAGAAAAAGGTCATCTAGCTTCCCATGCAAATCACCTGAAAATGAAATGAAAAATATCAGTATTCAGGAGGAAACAAGAAAATGCCCTTTGTACAAAAGAATTTAAAACCTGAAATACTGCTGATACATGCCAAGCATTCTCAGGGCATTGGGTTGCTATCCTAAGATGATATTAATTCAAGAGACGGTTTGTTTCCATAGCACCCTGTGGAAACTTCATCCCTTTTCCTATAGGGGGCAGCATCCAATGTCACGATTTCCTATTCATTCCTGCCATTTATGCTGTGCTTAGCTGACTCTGTGCCAAGTGCCAGACTAAGGGTTTACATGAACTATCTTGTTCAATCCTAAAACCACTAGTCAAGTATGGATGTGAGAATTGGACTACAAAGAAAGCTGAGCACCAAAGAATTGATGATTTTGAACTGTGGTGTTGGAGAAGACTCTTGAGAGTCCTGTGGACTGCAAGGAGATCAAACCAGTCAATCTTAAAAGAAATCAGCCCTGAATATTCATTGGAAGGACTGATGTTGAAGCTGAAACTCCAATACTTTGGCCACCTGATGTGAAGAACCAACTCATTGGAAAAGACCCTGATGCTGGGAAAGATTGAAGGTGGGAGGAGAAGGGGATGACAGAGGATGAGATGGTTGGATGGCATCACCGACTCGATTGACATGAGTTTGAGTAAGTTCTGGGAGATGGTGAAGGATAGGGAAGCCTGGCGTGCTGCAGTCCATGGGGTCGCAAAGAGTCGGACACGACTGAGCGACTGAACTGAACTGATAACCACTCTATGAGATGGGTATTGTTTTCACCATATTCATTTTACAAATGAGGCTCAGAGTAGTTAAGTAACTTACAAAGTTGTCCAGCTACCAAGTAGCAGAGCTGGAATTCAAACTCAACTTTATCTCACTTCAAAACTGTACTGTACTCTACTGCCTACACTAGGAGAATCTCTAGAAGAACAGCAATATTACTTATTTATCATTAAACCCCTAAATGCCTCCTATAGTACCTGCTGCATAGTAGGCATTCAATAATTAAATTCAATTGCTAAATGCACAGCTTTTTAAAGCCACGTTTCCAAGGACATGCAGTAGAATCTGAAACTTAAAAATTCTGAGTAGATATTTGACATTCTCTTAATGAGACTATTAGCAAAAATAAAAATGAAAGCATTGCTTTATAAAACTCAAGAAATCATGTAAATATATGAAGCCATTAATTTAAAAACAAGAGCAAATATGTGAATATTCAAAAGCCATATTTGGATAACTATTTCTAGGTAAATATTTGTCTTTCATAAGCTCTGATCATAAACTTTTATTCCTTATATCCAACTTTATTACCAAATGTAATTTAATTTAGGAATACTTTCCCCAGTTGCTACATTCCCCAAATGCTACAAACAAAATTAACCAAACATATACAAGAGGTAAGTCTAATTATTATGGGAATAACAAAATAAAAATATAACATCACCAGCACTTATTTATAAAATGACTACAATATTAATATTAAGCAAGGAGATCAAACCAGTCGATCTTAAAGTAAATCAATCCTGAATATTCATTGGAAGGACTGATGCTAAAGCTGAAGCTCCAATCCTTTGGCCATCTGATGCAAAGAGCTGACTCACTGGAAAAGACTCTGATGCTGGGAGAGATTGAGAGTGGGAGAAGGGGACGACAGAGAATGAGATGGTTGGATGGCATCACTGACTTAATGGACATGAGTTTGACCAAGCTCCGGGAGTTGGTGATGGATAGGAAGTCCTGGCATGCTGCAATCCATGGGGTCACAGAGTTGGACATGACTAAGCAACTGAACTCAACTCATTTACATATTGTCTAGGGCTGCTTTTGAGCTACTAGGGCAGAGCCGAGTAGTTGGCCACAGAGACCGTATGGTTTACAAAACCAAAATGTTTATCATCCTGTTCCTTAAAGAAGAGCTTGTCAAGCCCTCATCTACAACAACATCCCTCATGGTTAAAGTCACCCGTGTTAAAGATCTTGGCTAAAACGTACTCATATGGCCAAAAGTAAGCACTTCATATGGGCTACGGTAGAAGAAAGTTCTGGAGAGCTGTTTTTGACACCTTGATACTGTTTCTTGCTGGGTAACCCAGAAAAGGACCCACCACTTTGAGCTCATCAAAGTGAGATGTGATGATCTTCTCATCAGCAAAGTGAGGATAATACAAACTTCTCCACCCACTTCAGGGGGACATGGGGAGATGATGGATGCCAAGGTGCTCCACAGACCATGAAGAGCTACAGGAATGTCCAGAGGGGTTGCTGCTGCTGTTCTTAATGTTCACTACTATGTGCTGTTGCCACTGGATCCTACAGAGACCCTGGAACTTTTCCGTGATCAGCAAGGCAAGGATAGCACTGGTCACTGGGAGATTTACCAGTCGGCAAAAGCCATTTCTGGAGCTTTCAGCAATATGGAAATCAAGAGATTCACTGGCTTCATCTTTAGGAGCTTTCAAAATTGTGTCAAATAGAAAAATGTAGTTTGGAAAAAATGTGACTTTTAAATTGTTTCCAATTTCACATTAGGAGCTTTGAAAAGCTCCTATTTAAGGAGAGCAGCCTTAAAATGGGACTGCAGAGATGAGTGGTTCTTAGTTCAAGGCAGATCCCAAGGATCCCCAGTATCTCAGGTTTCTGGGAGATAGTGAGGAACAGGGAAGCCTGACGTGCTGTAGTCCATGGGGTCACAAAGAGTAGGACATGACTTAGCGACTGAACAACAACAAGAATATTAAGAGCGTATTAATACTACTTCATACTTAAATCTCATT
This sequence comes from Bos javanicus, assembly GCF_032452875.1. NCBI lineage: Eukaryota > Metazoa > Chordata > Mammalia > Artiodactyla > Bovidae > Bos > Bos javanicus. The sequence goes on from NC_083897.1 coordinate 131,488,396, forward strand.
GCTCTCACTCCAAATCTAAGGAAATAAAAATGGAAGAACTTTACTTATTAGTTAAATATATATTTTTAATTATTTTGTTTTCCTAATTCTCTTCAGGATGACTTGTCTTTCAAAGCTTTGGGTAGTCAGAAGTGTTGTAGCTAGCAAGCTAATAAATGAATTGGTTTCAGCATATTAAGAGTTGAGGTTACAAAGATATAACCAACTTCTAGTTGGACAGCAAAAGATAACACTCGATATATCATGTAAAAGCCACAGAAAGATATTTTCACTGCATATAAAAATATAAGTACATACATGGTTAACTTTTATAATATAAATGTAGACTAAAACACCTATATTTCATGCACATTAAGAACCATGAGCATGTTTAGATGTGCATGTAAAAAAACTGCAGCTGGAAATTAAAATAATGGTAAAGGTTCATCATAATTTCTCTCCCTTTCCTAATACTGTCTTAAACAGAGGATGGTTTTGAAAATGTGGCCCCGATTTTAAATGATGGCCAAATCTTTCTAGGTTCAATCGGGCTATTAAAGACAATTTAATGAAATTTCCTATGCTATGGAAATGTATGAGCCTGGATTTTCCTTCTACCAATGGTGCTATGTGGGAAAAGTCTGGAAATATTAATAAATGCCCAAGATGTATCTTTTAAAAAATGCAACTGTCCAATCAATCCATTCCCTAATCCCTGTCTTGTGATGGAAAATGAAACACCAGTCAGAGCAGTGCATAATGGGACTGGGATAGCAGATATGGGACTGGCTCTAACCTGGGATGCAAAAGATCTGAAATTCTGACTCTGCCACTAACCAGCTGAGTGAGCTGGGGTGGAGAGAAGAGGACAAGTTATTACATAGAAATGCATGGAAGGCAATACCATTTCTGGGCCTCAATTTTATCCATAAGAACAAGGGATAGATCAGCTGACCTCTGTAAGAACCATTCAGTCCTTACACTTTGTGATTCTAGAACTTACATGCCCTCTAATTAATTCATGTCTTCTTCTAAATTCTTTTATGCAAAGACAAGTCTCCAATGGCAACTGGAGGTGTACTAGAAACATACAGGAGCAGATCACAGTCTCTGTTTGGCTTATTATATTACACTTTGAGAGCAAATCTTGCCCTGGCTCCACAGGCTTCATTGGCTGGCCTGGCTTCCTAAGCCTCATAACTCCAAATTCTTTATCTGCATGGAAAGTAAAAGCCAATGAGGCCTTGAATAAAAGTTCCCCCTGCTGAGATGCATCATCTGGTAGGCAGAGATGTGGTAGCCTGATCAGGTTGAAACTGAACCATTAAGGACTCATCAAAAGCCTGAGTCCGGGCATGACATGGAGCATATACTGCTACATCAAGTCTCTGTCACCACTATCAGATGCTAGAAATGGAAATGGTTGAATTAGATTGTCAAATCCATTCTACCTGCCAGAGTAAAAGAAACATGGGCTAATAAGTGATTTGGAAAATAACAATCACTGTGTTGTAACCTAAAGGCTTAATTAGAAGTTAAGAGAATTGCTGTTCCTTCCACACACTCCATTCTCAGACAGTTGCAAGCATGCTGAGCACCAACTGTGTTGAATTTCAATGTGTACTGCTTCCTGAAGCAATATCCTGCCAGGCTGGCCTATATGATAACAAAATCTCAGCTCTTGTTATTTAGAAGAACAAGGAAAAGATTTCTGGGACATTCTCACTCTTCTAAAAGCTGCAGATACCAGCTGAAAAATCTCAAACAGCAGCCGAGGGAAGAGAAGAGTTTAATCTCCACCCTGCCTTGGGCTTTTCCCTTCCCAGCAGAAGTGGCATGCAGAGGCCCATCTAGAAAAAGCAACATGGAACAAAGACAATGATAGCTAGATGGAGAGCAAAGAATGCTTATTCCACCCATGGGTAGTTTTCTGTATTAAAATGCTGCCTGCCTTTATAAAAAGCTAAGAGTTCTTTAATTTCTCACATAATTAATTCCTGCCAGCTGGTATGCAAAACAAAGACAAGATGGGGAACAGTAGTATCATGATAGATAACTCTATATTAACACTTTTCCCTCAATATAGTCCAATTTACACAGTTTTCAAGTTAGGCTAATGATGTAGAACCAAGAGGCTCCTAAATATTAATCTGGCAACTGGGCTCTGAACTTACCACAGATTGTTATCTCTTTGGATGGAGATGTGTTTGTATGAGTGAAATTCGGCATTTGCTGCAGGACTTTCTTGGTTTCAAACAGCACCTCTAAGACATAATAAGCATGAAGTATCTGTGAGGGTGAAGAAGAAATAGACATAATGAACTAGGAAGAAAGGCATGAGTGCATAGAAAGCAATGTATTATCCTGGCACAGTATCTGGCACATAATAAGCCCTCACTAGAGATTTGTACGGAGAAGGCAATGGCAACCCACTCAAGTACTCTTGCCTGGAAAATCCCATGGATGGAGAAGCCTGGTAGGCTGCAGTCCATGGGGTTGCTAGGAGTCAGACATGACTGAGCAACTTCACTTTCACTTTTCACTTTCCTGCATTGGAGAAGGAAATGGCAACCCACTCCAGTGTTCTTGCCTGGAGAATCCCAGGGACGGGGAGCCTGGTGCGCTGCCGTCTATGGGGTCGCACAGAGTCGGACACGACTGAAACGACTTAGCAGCAGCAGCAACAGCAGAGATTTGTAAGTTGAATGAACGAATGGTTCCTAGCATGTCTATAGTCTCATGTTCTTAATTAACATCACCCATTCACAAAACATTTCTGATGATTCTTGGTCCTTAGAACCCAAGAGAGGAAACAGGGAAAAAAGGAGACTCCCCTGGCCTAAGAAATTAGCAGGCAAAAACATAAAGAATAAAAGGAAAGGCAGGAAGAGAGAAGGAGAAAGAAAAAGAGGGAGAGAAAGATTGGACAAGAGGAGCTTCTTTGCATTTCTGTGCGACTTCCTGCCCCCAGGCTGGAAGCTAGGTGGGGGTGCTGGGTTAGGAGACCTCACAAGGCAGCCAGACAAGCCTCAAGGGACTCCTGAGCCAGGTGTCCCTGCTGTGGCTCAGTATTTCGTACACAGATGTGAGGGTACAAGCCAGCAAGCACATTTATACACAAGTCTAAGTGTAAAACGTACTGCAAAGTCAAGTAAACAATTCCGATTATCTCCTGTGATGACTATTCATTCCTTGGTCTCCTCCAGTTACAGTGTTGATGAAAGCATTGTTTTGGACAGATTTACTGGGTTTTCTCCTCCAGGCTTTTTGGTTTATCATTCTCTTTTTTAATTATAAAATATTCCAAATACATAATCCAAAAAATGATGTAGCTGATACAAACTTAGGTTTCTCCAGTGGTCACATATGGATGTGAGAATTGGACTGTGAAGAAAGCTGAGCGCCGAAGAATTGATGCCTTTGAACTGTGGTGTTGGAGAAGACTCTTGAGAGTCCCTTGGACTGCAAGGAGATCCAACCAGTCCATCCTAAAGGAGATCAGTCCTGGGTGTTCTTTGGAAGGACTGATGCTAAAGCTGAAACTCCAATACTTTGGCCATCTGATGCAAAGAACTGACTCATTGGAAAAGATTCTGATGCTGGGAGGGATTGGGGGCAGGAGTAGAAGGAGACACCAGAGGATGAGATGGCTGGATGGCATCACTGACTCAATGGATGTGAGTCTGAGTGAACTCCGGGAGTTGGTGATGGACAGGAAGGCCTGGCATGCTGCGATTCATGGGGTCGCAAAGAGTCGGACACGACTGAGTGACTGAACTGAACTGAATACCACTTTATGGTCAGAAATGTTTGTACCTGTATTGTCCAATGCAGTAGAAACTGGTCACATGGGGCTATTGACCACTTGAAATGGGGCTAGTCAAAACTGAGACATAATATAAGCACAAAATACACACTGGATTTTAAAGATTTAGTATGAAAAAAAAGTAAAATATCTCATTAAAAACTTTTAATACGATTACATATTAAAATGGTAATTTTACATGTTGGAATACATAAAACACATTATTAAAATTAATCTCACTTTTTTCTTTTCACTTTTATAATATTGACTACTGATGGTTTAGTTGCTAAGTTGTGTCTGACTTGCAACCCCATGGACTGTAGCCCGCCAGGCTCCTCTGTCCATGGGATTCTCCAGGCAAGAATACTGGAGTGGGTTGCCATTTCCTTCTCCAGGGGATCTTCCCGACCCAGGAATCGAACCTGGGTCTCCTGCATTGCAGTCAGATTCTTTACCTACTGAGCTATGAGGGAAGCCTAATATTGACTACTAGAAGATTTTAAATATGTATGTGGATCACATTATATTTCTATTGGACAGCACTGACTGGTTTAGATTATTGGAGGCTAAGAGAGGTTGTTATCTACATACTGTTCAGATAATGCTTTAGGTGAGCTTCCTAGATGGCTCAGTGGTAAAGAATCTGCCTGCCAAGCAGGAGATGCGGGGTTTGATTCCTGGGGTGGAAAGATCCCCTGGAGGAGGGCATGGCAACCCACTCTAGTACTCTTGCCTGGAGAATCCCATGGACAGAGGAGCCTGGCAGGCTACAGTCTATGGGGTCACAAACAGCTGGACACAACTTAGGGACTAAATAACAACAACAATGCTTTGGGTATCAGATTTAGGACAGATGGAACCCTTTGGAACAATCCTATCTCATGGTGTCCTGAAGTTTCCATTTCCAATTAAAATAATGAAATTATTTTCTAATCAAAAATATTTAAGTTTGGAGAATTTTCATGATTAAATAATTAAAACAACAACAACAACAACAACAGGAAGCAGGATTTGAAGCAACGTGAGAATTAGGAAGAAAGAGAAGGGACCCTGGATGTTGATTAGTAGGGAGCAAGCCCTATTTCCTGTCTCCCCACACCTAATGGATTGATAAGGATTCCCCCCACAAAAGCATTTTAAATCTATTCAACTTGATAGGGTGAGTCAAATCTTGAATGTAACCTTTCCTTTAGCCACATTTTAAAGGAACAGGCAAAACACTTTGATAAAATGATTTACTAATATATGAACTGGCATTTATTTAATTTACTGATTCCTAAAACTGGCTTCAGTGTTACCTTAGCTTGCCACTGTAGACTTTTTGGACCATTTGTAGCATTAATAAGAGTAATTGCTGCCTGAAAGGGCAGCTGTTTTAAGTTAAATTAACAAATATTCATTGAGGATATATTGCAACAACAGAAAATTCCTATTATGAAAATAGTTTTTCTGGGTCCTTTTTCAATTGTCTAAAATCACGTTGGTTATATTAGTCCCTACAGAGCCAGTGTACTTCTCTTTCAATAGCATTTTAATTGTGTTTACAATTGCAATATTAAATACTACTCAAAAGAGTTAACTCATGTTGGTTTATATGCTTATAAATATATTCAGATTAAATGGCAACTCAAATAAAATATTCACATTCTTTTTAAGGCACTTAGAGAGGAAAATAGTACTTTTAAAGGATTTTCTTTTTTAAAAAGTAACTAGGGAATTCCCTGGCTTCCCAGTGGTTAGGACTCCATGCTTTCACTGCTGAGGGTGTGGGTTCAAGCTCTCGTTAGGGAACTAAGAGCTCGCAAGCTGTGCAGCATGGCCAAAAAGAAAAGCAACTAGTTTTTAAACAGAAAAAGAAAAGTTCTTTGTAAAGTTGAAATACAAATTTAAATAGCAAAAAGAAGCATAACAATGAAAAGCAATTCTCCTTCTTTGCCAGACATCAGTCCCCTTTCCCTATCCCACAAAACAGCCACTGTTTGGAGTATCTTTCCAAAAAATATTCTATGTACTTGCCAGCCTATAAAAATCAATATAACTACATATGAATATGTAAACATATATATAAGCACATAATTCCTTAAATAACATGTGGTATATTCACACAAAGGAATATTATTCAACCAAAAATAGGAATGAGGTACTGATACATGCTACAGTATGACTGAACCTTGAAAACATTATGCCAAGGAGAAGCCACCAGGCACAAAAGGCTACATATGATTCCATTTATATAAATGTCCAGATTAGGCAAATCTGTAGAGACAGAAGGTAAACTGGTAGTTGACAGGGGCTAGGGAGAAGGGAGAAATGGGAAGTAACTGCTTAATGGGTACCAGGCTTTGTTTTGAGGATGATAAAAATGTTCTGGAATTAGACAATGGTGATGGTTGTACAACACCGGGAATATACTAAAAACCAATGAATCATACACTTCATTTAAATTGGTTTAAAAAATCAATTTTATGTTATGTGACTTTTATCTTAATTTTAAAAAACCAATATATATATATATATATAATGCTTATTAATTTTGTTTAACAAATAGGAACACACTGTACACTATGTTGAATCTTTTCGTCTTTCCTTAACAACACAATCTTTTCATTTTTATAAAATCAAAACTGTCTATCTTTTCAGAGCTCCTTGGATTCTGGTCTTATCTTTTACATCCTTGAGCATATTAAGCGTACTTACTTTAAAGTCTGAGTCTGATAATGCCATTATCTAAAAACTCTATAGGTTTGTTTGCACTGCTTGTGGTTCACCTAAGTTTTCTTTCGTGAATCTTGCATCTTCCTATGCTTGGTTAACACTTGTATTAAGTTCTGGATATTGTATATGAAAACTTGAAGAAATAACTTGAAGCTTATTTTCTTACAGAAAGGATTTATATTTTCTTTTGGCAGGTGGCTAGGAGCATTAGCTGTCCAGGATGATCTCAATTTTAGGAATTAGATGATTGAAAATTTTGCTTCAGACCCTACAGAGCCAGTACTTTTCACTCACTCTTACTCCTAGGGTATGCCCTTAAGGTCAAAGTGATGGTTTCGGGGTGATGTCAGAAAATAATGGAGCAGGTAGTTCCAAGATCCCATCCCTCTGCAGAAACACTGAAAAATCAAGCCAAAAAAACAGATCGAACAAACAAACCAGTCAGATCCAAATTCATCAGAACTCTGGAAAATAGTCAAAGCTCACAGCAACCAAGGAAATGCTGAATCAAGAAAGAGACAACTTAAATATGGTTCAGTCAATCACCTGGTGGCTCAGACGGTAAAGAATCTGCCTGCAACGCAGGAGTCCCAGGTTCAATCCCTGGGTCAAGAAGATCCTCTGGAGAAGAGAATGGCTGCCTACCCACTCCAGTACTCTTGCCTGGAGAATTCCATGGACAGAGGTACAGTCCATGGGGTCACAAAGAGACACAACTGAGCAACTAACACACTAAGTAGAAAGCAAAGGCGATGACAGATTTGTAAACAGTCAAGCCAAGTGGTAAAGGAGTAGTATACCAACACAGAGCCAGTCTGCAGAGATGAGATTTTTCGTCCTTCCCTTCTTTCTTTTCCCCTTTCCTCCTTCCTTCCTCTGGCCTTTCTCTCTCTTTCTTTCTTTCTTAATGGCTCTTGGTGTTCAAGGAAATCCTTATCAAAACATTAAGTGAGTACAGGCTAAAAGAAAAGAAATTTCAGGGGATTTCCCTGGTGGTCCAATGGTTAAGACTCCACACTTCTACTTCAGGGGCACAGGTTCAATCACTGGACAGGGAACTAAGATCCTACATGTTGCATGGTATGGCCAAAAAAATAAAAATATTAATAAAAGTAATAATAAATAAAACTAAAAAAGAAAAGAAACTTCAGATACCCCTCATACAACTATACCTAACAGACATCTACAGAATACTCCACCCAACAACAGCAGACTACACATCTTTACAAGGGCTCATGGAACATTCTCCAGGACAGACCAGATGTTAGGCCACAAAATAAGCCTCATTACATTCTAAAAAACTGAAATCACACAGAGTATCTTCTCTGACCACAATGGAATGAAACTAGAAATCAGTAACAGAAGGAAAACTGGAAAATTCACAAATATGTGGAAATTAAACAACGTACTTTTGAACAACTGATGGGTTAAAGAAGAAATCACAAGGGAAATGAGAAAATACTTTGAGATCAACAAAAATGAAAACATAACATACCAAAATTTATGGGATACAGTGAAAACAATGCTTAGCAAGAAATGTATGGCTGTAAATGCCTACAAAAACAAAGAAAAATCTCAAATGAAAGCCTAACTTAATGCTTAAGGAGCTAGAAAAAGAAGAGCAAATTAAACTGAAAGCCAGCAGAAGAACTAGAGTGCAGATAATTAAATAGAGAACCAAAAAATAAAAGAGACAATCAACAAAACCAAAAGTTGGATCTTTGAAAAGAGCTACAAAGTTGAGAAAATTTTACCTAGACTGGCCAAGAAAAAAGAGAGAAAAAGCAAATAACTATAATCAGAAATGAAAATGGGGACATTACCACTGACCTAAAAGAAATAAAAAGAATTACAAGAGAATATTATGAACAATTGCATACTAACAAATTAGATAACTTAAAAAGATGAAAGGGACAAATTCCTGGAAACACACAAATTATCAAGACTTACTCAAGAAGAAATACAAAATCTGAACACATCTAGAACAAGCAGAGATTGAATCAGTAATCATAAAGTGCAAGACCCAAGAGCTTCACTGGTGAACTCTACAAAACATTTAAAGAAGTAACACCAATCCTTCTCAAACTCTTCTAAAATACAGAAGAGTAGGAAGCAATTCCTGACTCATTCCATGAGGCCAGTATTATCTTGATATCAAAACCAGATAAAGACACCACCGGAAAAGAAAATACAAACCAATATCCCTTACGAATAAAATGTAAAAATCCTCAACAAAACACTAGCAAACCAAATCCAACAGAATTTTTAAAGAATTACATACAATGACTGTGGGATTTATTCCAGGAATATAAGGGCGGTTCAACATAAGAAAACTAATCAGTGTAATACACAGCATTACTAGAATGAAGGGGGAAAAAAACACACAATAATCTCCACTGATGCAGAAAAAGCATTTGACAAATTCCAACACCTTTTCATGATAAAGCCACTCAGAAGACTAGGAATAGAAGGAAACTTCCTCAACTTGATAAGCATCATTTATCAAAAAAAAAAAAAAAATACAGAATATTAGCCAGACATTAAAACAAAGGAGTACTGAAACATACTATGCCATGAATGAACCTTAAAAACATTATGCGAAGGGAAAGCAGCCACATACAAAAGGAAACATATTATATAATTCCATTTGTATGAAACGTTCTGAATAGAAAAATCCATAGAAAGTAGAACAGTGATTGCCTGGAGTGGAGGAGGAGGGAATGGTAATGGGTGTGGCACTTCTTTGGGAGGCAAAGAAAATGTTCTGGAATTTGATATTAGTGATTGTTGCACTATCTTGTGAGTATACTAAAAAGCACTGAATCATACACTTTAAAATGGTGAATTTTATAGTATGTGAATTACATCTCAGAAAAAGAACAAGGAAATACTGTGAGCCTATAGACAGAAAGGAGGTTTTTGTGCACCTTAAGAAACTTCTATTTAAATGGTTAAACAAAGCAGAGGGTAGCGCTCACTTTATGTGAAGTTTTTTCCCCAAGGGAATGCATTTCTGCTGTAGTGTTTTCATTCATTCAATAGATAGTTATTGAACACATGTTATGTACAAGAATAAGGACAGTATCTGCTTCCACTTGCCTGTTGTTGCTTGAAGGCCTCAATAAGTAAATCAATGTCCGTAAAAGTGAGAGGAAATTGCAGCCGAGGACCACAGTAGGAGTCTGGGATTTCTATCAACCCCAAATAGTCTTGTCTATCCTTGTCCTGGATGCTGCTACCAAAAAGGCGAGTTACTAATCCTGGAAATGGAAAGACAGGAAAGGGGGGGGGGGATCAACATTCCCATACTTAAAATACAATTGATACCTTCTTGAATATCTAGCCCATGTAAAGCACTGTGTTAAATGTTACACATACCAAGATATCCCACACATAACCATGAGGAATGACTTGTTCTGAGATCAGTAGGTATATTCACATGAATCATCATTATTCCTTCCTGGGTGGACATTTTACCAAAGCAGTGAGTTCATTAGTGAGGAGGAGAGGATGGCGCACAGAGAAAACTGATCAATCAAGGTATTTTGATGCTCTGAAGGGCTTTCCAAGTGGCTCAGTGGTAAAGAATCTGTCTGCCAACGCAGAAGACTCAGGTTCTATCCCTGGTCTGGGTACATCCCCTGGAGAAGGAAACGGCAAGCAACCCACTCCAGTATTCTTGCCGACCAAATCTCATGGACAGAGGAGTCTGCCAGGCTGAAGACCATGGGACAGCAAAGAGTTGGACACGAGTGAGTGACTGAGCACAGCACAGCTCCAGTCTACCTTTTTTTTTTTTTTTTTTGCGCACTCTAATATCTTAGAGTTTTACAAATGAGGCTGAAGATGCATTGTATTTGATTCAAACATCTGTAACTTTTCAGGATCCACAGAAAATTAAATGGCAACATTCAATTTTTTCCTGTTAAATACTTCAAATTTTACTTAGCTGTAACTGATTTGTTTCTCTCATCACATAAAAATAAATTTTCTGACATGATTTTTCTTTCTTCTTGGTAACAAAGTAGATAAAGTTACATGACCAAACACAGGCAGAAATTCCCAAAGGGCCTCTCTCTGGCAGAGAAATTTCTGTGTAACAGATTACCTGCACTGCTCATTTCAGTAGGTGCTGAAACCCAGGATCTCTTTCTTGCTAGACTGCCTATGAAACAAGAAGAGAAATCTGGCCAATTCAGGTGGAGAAAGATGAAAAGGGATATGGCAGACTGATTGCAAAAGTATCCCCCATTCTCTATTCCAACCTCTGGTCATGCCCTTTTTAAATAAGATTCTGCAGCCACCCTCATTCAGAGCCTCTTTCTCCAGTCCTTGAAGCTGGGTTGGGTTTGTGACTTGAGTTCGATTGAAGAATGTGGTGGAAATGTTATGTATCAGTTCTAAACCAAGGCCTCAGGGCGCCTTGTATGCTTCCATGAAAGCATGCCACTCCCACAAAGCCAGTCTACTGAAAGCTCCAAGATCATGCAGAACAGAACTGAGTCATCCTAGCCAAGGACACCTAGATCAGCCACCAGCCAGCAGACCTGCAAACACATGAGTGAACTCCAGCCAAGACCTGAAAAACTCCCAAATCAAGTCTGCCGAGATCTGTAGAAGTGCTCAACTAATCTGTAGACTTGTGAGCAGAAAGAAATGTTTATTACAGGCTACTGAGTTATTGTGGTTGTTTAATACACAGTATTATTGTGGTGACAGATAAGTGACATGGAGGATGATAACATACTCTTCAATTCATTAACACTGAATTGCTACTAAGCTCATTAATCAGAAGCTCTCTATAGGCTTGGAAGGTACAATGTCAGCAGATATAGACAGAAAACACCGCTTTTCATAATTCAGTTAGAATGAGAGATTACAATTAAAAACTAAATGAAATTTCCTTCTACAGTCATTATATTTGGTAATTTTAAAATGCTTTCTAAATTATTGAGTACCCCAATATTTTGGGGGGACAGTTGATGATGCTTTATAAGAAATTAAATTTAGGAGTAACAATGTCTGTCTTCACTGAGATACAGCAGAGGCTATTTTTCTCATTTGGATACGGTTTGAAATTTGAAAAAAATTACTATTTCATTTTATGTTTGAAAACTAGAAATGCAGAGAAGCTTCATAAATTTTATCTCAGGTTCCTTTTGTAGGCAGAAAAGCCAAAATATTCTACCTATCTTAATGATCATTTCTACTTGGTAGTCTTTCTTAGAATTGCAGTTTACTAAAAAAACAAACAAAAAAACCCTTTCCTCTTAACTCTACATACTGAAAAATTAAGCTCTTCTTGGGAAAACACAACAAACAAACAAAACCAAAAACAACCCTGTAGTTTCACTATATCATTTTAAAACTAACTAACTGAGTAATCCCAACTGGTGAGGTATAAACAAGAAGTGACTCTCTTTTCCCGATCACTGCCTTCACCAGTGTTCTGTCAAATTTCCCTTTCTCATCAGCTAAGTGACACATCATGTCAATGCCATCAGTTCTGGTTATTAAAACTCAGTCATGTTATTTAAGACCATAGTAAAAATATTGTTTTTCTTCTTTAAAAGAAATACAATTTGGTCCTTCCTTTCATGCATCTGACGATTCTCACTTCTTTTAAGTTCAGTGATAAATACATGAAAAAGCACCATTTCCCTAAACCTATTCTTAATCAAAACTGCTCAATATAAAGTATCAGTAAACATCAAGTCATAATCCTTCTGCTGTTTTTTATCCACATAAAAAAGAATAAAATAGATTCTCTTCCAAATATGGGTAGCTAATGTGGGTCAATATATGAAAACAATCAAAAAGTTTAACATTTCTAATTTACGTACTATCCTTCTGGGCTGTAACTATTGTAACAAGTAATAATAATCTAATGAATGCCAGCAACATAAGAATATTTGCAAAACATATAATTAGAATTAATCCTTACCTATTTGGTTTACAATTCTATCAACATGAATCTACAGTAATTAAATATAATAAAATCCTGAATTACAATAGAATTATGCCTTTACAAGTTGTTCTAAAGAAAATACCTCACAAATACCCCCTACACACAATCTTTTCTTTTACCCAGTACAGACTCAAAATCTGGACAGGGAAAAATCTAAAGCCCATAATTAAAAAAAAAAAAAACAACACAATTTCTGCCTCTACCACCCACATGTCACTTTGAAAACAAGCTCCAGACATTGCTGGAAAAAGAAAATCACCAACTGAACCATGTTTATAGTTACTTCATTTCTGAATTATGAATCTGGATTAAAACCTTGAGTGTCCATACAGTAAGTTAAATAGATGTCAAAATGACATTTTTTAAAATTCAACACCTGTTCTTGATTTTTTAAAAAAACTCAAACAACTAGGAATGGAAGGCTACCTCCTTAATATGTATTTTTTAAATGCCCACTTTCACTGTTTCATTTTAACACTGTTCTGCTATCTCCAGCAAATACAATAAACCATGAAGCAAAAATAAGAGCAGTGACTACTGGAAAGAAAGATACAAAAATAAACTTACTTTAGATATTGAAATATCTAAACTCAAGGAAATCAACTGAAAAACTTCCAGAATTGATAGGAGAATTAAAATAGTACAGAGGTTAATCTCACTGGTTTGAACCACAGCTCCACCACTGATAAGATGAGTAACTTTGTGAGACTACCTTTGTAAGACTTAGTATTATAAAGACGGATGATAATAATATTAATTCCACTGGTTTGTCATGAAAACTAAATGAAATATCTGAAGCACTTGAAGACATGGCACATGGTATTTAGTAAATATCAGTAATAATAAAAATTATTATTTAATGTTACTGTAAATAGTAACACAGTATAAAATAAACAGAAACCAAAAGCTTTATTAAATACTAATCCAGTCCCATCACTTCATGGGAAATAGATGGGGCAACAGTGGAAACAGTGTCAGACTTTATTTTTTGGGCTCCAAAATCACTGCAGATGGTGATTGCAGCCATGAAATTTAAAGACGCTTACTCCTTGGAAGGAAAGTTGTGACCAACCTAGATAGCATATTCAAAAGCAGAGACATTACTTTGCTAACAAAGGTCCATCTAGTCAAGGCTATGGTTTTTCCTGTGGTCATGTATGGATGTGAGAGTTGGAATGTGAAGAAAGCTGAGCACTGAAGAATTGATGCTTTTGAACTGTGGTGTTGGAGACTAGCGAGTTGCTTGGACTGCAAGGAGATCCAACCAGTACATTTTGAAGGAGATAAGCCCTGGGATTTCTTTGGAAGGAATGATGCTAAAGCTGAAACTCCAGTACTTGGACCACCTCATGCGAAGAGTTGACTCATTGGAAAAGACTCTGATGTTGGGAGGGATTGGGAGCAGGAGGAGAAGGGGATGACAGAGGATGAGATGGCTGGATGGCATCACTGACTCAATGGACGTGAGTCTGAGTGAACTCTGGGAGTTGGTGATGGACAGGGAGGCCTGGCGTGCTGCGATTCATGGGGTCGCAAAGAGTTGGACACGACTGAGTGACTGAACTGAACTGAACAATCATTAGGTTGAGATAGTGGGGAAAATATCTTATGACAGCAACAAAAAATATAAAATACCTGGCTTGATAGGACATTTTGATTGATCTGGGAAGTAGAAAGAGAAGTCAAAATAACACTTTCACTCACTCCATCCTACTCCCCACTTCCACCAGCCTCTGTTAAAACCACTGCTATTAATATATATAGGCTTTCTACCTGTGAGAGGAGGCTAATGCGAAAAAGCAACCTGGGGAATGGATGTGTAGAGTCTCCCCATCAAGTCCTATGGATTAGTTTTGAGCAAGCAGTAGGACATGCAGATCACCTCTCACCTCTGGAACACTTAGAATATCTCAGGGTACTCGGTGGCTCAAAGTCAAAACCATTAATCTGGCCCTCGTATCTGGAAATGTTAAAGTGACCTTGTGGTCCCTAAATATATCCTGCTTAAGGGTCACAGCACTTCCGCCAAACAGGCCTAGGTACATTTGGGACATTCCCACAAAAAAGGGCTAACAGAAAGCAACCTACAGTAATGTACAGCATGGTGACTCTAGTTAACAATATTCTACTCCATATTAAAAAGTGCCAAGAGAGTGTATTTTAAAAGTTCTCACCACACACACAAAATTATAACTGTCTTTGATGCATGTATCATTAAATAACTAACACTGTGGTAATCATTTTGCAATATATACATATATTAAATCATCATACTTTACACCTTAAATGTATGTAAGATTATGTGTTAATTATATTTTAATAAAGCTGGAAAAAAATTTTTAAGTGAAATTAACATATAGCAATAATATGTAAATCTCTTTTTCTGATATATATAATAACTAAATCAGTATGATTCATGGACTATATAACAGAGAGATGTATAAGATAACAGACAACCCAGAAATATATCCTATTACACATTTTTAAATGAATATATTGAACATTATAAAAGAGTCACTACAAATTACAATGAAAAGATACATTATGAAATAAATGTAGGAAAAATTAGGTAAACTACTTGGACATTTGCTTTGCAGTTGTGTTTTTTAATTATTCTCAACTACTAGGCATCAAAATTTCCTTGTTAGTTTGTCAAAAATTCAAAATTTATGAAATGTTAACATTTTTAAATTCAAATCATAAAAAACTAGAAAAATAGGCATAGTCATCCACATTTGAAATATTTTAGGGCCTTCTAAGTTAAAACCAGGAGTCACAAAGAAAGATATTTAGGATTCATTTTGATATTTGGCAAAACTAATACAATTATGTAAAGTTTAAAAATAAAATTAAATTAAAAAGAAGAAAGATATTTAGACTTGAAAAGAAAAATATTTTAAATAATTAATGGATGAAAATTTCCTAAACCTGACAAAAATATCAACTTCGATATAACAGAAGCTCAGTAAACCCCACTCAGGATAAATAAAAACGAAACCTCATCAAGGCATTTTATGGTTAAAACACTATTTTTCAATGATGTCACTTTGGTTATTTTGTTTCTTCCCCACCTCCTTCAGATGATAGAAGGGGACGATAGAGGATGAGATGGCTGGATGGCATCACCAACTCAATGGACATGAGTTTGGGTAAACTCCGGGAGTTGGTGATGGACAGGGAGGCCCGGCGTGCTGCAGTTCATGGGGTCGCAAAGAGTCGGACACGACTGAGCGACTGAACTGAACTGAATACAATTAAGTTCACTTGTCACAGTGTGTATTCTATTTGGGAATCACATTCTCTCTTTCTTCCTGTTTTTAATTATTTTTTTAGGGATGTGAAATATTACTATGGTTCTAAGAATCAGAACTACAAAAAAGGTATTCTCAGAGAAATGTCACTTTTCTCTCATCCCTCCTACCTAATCCCCATTCTACCTGTTCTTTCTTCCCTGCTCCCACTCATCCCTCCATTCCCTCATTCCCTGTAGGTAAATATTGCCTTTCATTTCTGATTTATCCTGTAGGTTTCTTCTGTATTTTTACACAAATGAGCATACACACACACACTCATATCAGGCAAAGGTTTCTTAAGCAGGATACAGAAAACATTAACCATAAAAGAAAAAAACTGTTCTACATTAAAATCAAGAATGTCTACTCATCAGAAGATACCACTTAAAGACTAAGGGGATGGATAAAAGTCCTAGATGGGGATCAATATTTGCAATAAATTTATCTAACAAAGATTCACAGTCTCATATTCAGAATACTTATAGAACTCCTACAAATTGGTAAGAAAAAGGCAGATAATCCAAAAGAAAAATGAGTAAAAGACCTGAACAGGCATTTTGACAAAACCAGATGTCCACATGACTGTTAAACATTCAAACAGGTGAGCAACTTCTCTGCTCACCAGGGAAATGCCAATTAAAGCAGAAATGTGGTATCACTACATACCCACCAGAATGGCTAACATGAAAAGGACTGATAACTTCAAGTGTTGATGAAGACACTGAACTACTAGAACTCTCCTACACTATTGGCAGTATAACTTGTAACAACAATTTTGTAAAACTGTTTATCAGTACCAAATAAGGCTGAACATATGTATGCCCTGTAACTGCAAATCTCCTTTCCTGGGTTGTGGTACATCTTTATAAATAAGTGAAAGTGAAAGTGGAGTCGCTCAGTTGTGTCCAACTCTTTGCGACCCCATGGACTGTGGTCTACCACACGTCCATGGGATTTTCCAGGCAAGGGTACTGGAGTGGGTTGCCATTTCCTTCTCCAGAGGATCTTCCCGACCCAGGGATTGAACCCAGGTCTACAATGCTGTAGGCAGACGCTTTACCATCTGAATGCTGCTGCTACTGCTCCTTCAAGAGATGGATCTTTCCTAACCCCTTTGAATCTGCACCTAGTCCTGTGGCTTGTTTTAACTAAAAGGATATGGCAGAACTGATTTTGTGTGAGCAGAGGCCCAAAGAGGCTTGCTGCTTCTCCCTTTGCCCTCTTGGGATCCAGAGGCCATGTAAATAAGTCCAGGAAATACTGTTGGGCAGAGGCTACATGAGGAAAAGTGAGATATCCAAGTTCATAGCTAACATCAAACTTCCACACGTGTGAATAAAACCATTTGGACCTCCCTCCCCAACCCAGCTATGCTGAGTAAGCCCAGCTGATCACAGACAACACACAAGCCATCCCCACTGAGCCCTGTTCAAACCAACAGAATCACAAGCAAAAAAAATGGCTGTTGTTTTTAAGCACTAAATTTTGGGGGGCGGGGGGGGCTGGTTGTTATACAGCAATAGATAACTGAAAACGAATATACAGCAAAAGAAAATAATACATGTGTTCACTAAAAAGGACAGGTACAAGAATGTGCATAGTAGTACCATTTAAATTATCAAAACTGAAAACTCAAATGTCTATAAACAGTAGAATGGATCAATTTTGGTATATTCATAAAACTAATTATTATTCAGCAATAAGAATGACCAGATGGATGACTCTCACAAATACAAAGTCGAGTAAAAGAAGCAAAACTATACGCTTTCATTTATACAGAGAAGTTCAAAAACAAGCAAAACTAACCTAGGAGGCAGAAAAGTAGTGACGGGGTGCAGAGACTGGGTGGTGAGTATAGGAAGACGGGAGGTGGTTTCTGTGGTTATGATGATGTTATACTTCTTGCTCTGGGGGCATGTTACAAGGCTGAGTTTACTCTGAGAAAATTTATTAAATTATATATTTATCATTTGTGTACTTTTCTGTAATGTGTATGCTTTTCTTCCAGATAAGTTTATATAAGATTATAAACTGCTGTCTCCTTCTCTGATAAAATTTTAAAAATATTTTTAAATCACTTACAGAATTTTTTTAAAAGCACATTTTAAAAAATACAGAGCCTGAGTAAATATCTTTGGGCTGGAACCCAGCCATCTGTAGTTACGAATCTCCATTAAGTGATTCTGATGCATAGTCCAGATTAAAATATTAGGTCATTAGCAGAAGAGGGCTATTTCATTTCATCATTATTATATTTCCTCTCAGAAATGTTTTTGCCAAAGAACATGAAGCACAAAAAACTGTCTTCAAATTGTAATTATCTAAAAGAAAAAAAAAATGGCAAAATGCCCACTTCCACCCACTCCCCACTCCTCCAGTTTGGCTATTCTACCATTCAGAAACCTTCCACAGATCATTAAATGCTTCAATTAGTTTCACACATATGTACTTAGCTCAGAGCGTACCATTAAAACACCATTCTTTTGCCACTTTGAAGGGCGCCCGATAGATTAAAAGATGCTCTTAGATGTCATACACATTGTTAACTAGAGCAAAAAATGGCTGGTCCAAATTAAAGAATAGGTTTCTAAGTCAAGTGTCTACCTTGACAATAACAATAGGCAGATTAATTTGCAAGAGGAATACATGACTTGTGAATAACTATAATTTTAAAATCATTTTGAATCACACTTATATTGTCTATATCTGAAATGATTTATTTAGTCATCATTCCAGAAGGACTAAATAAATGACAGATAAATAGATAGACAGACTGACAGATAGCTAGCTAGCTATGGAGAAAACAGAAATATGATGGTGCCCACTGTGTTTAATCTTCCATACCCCCTCAGATCTGTTTCATGAAATATTCAAGATATTTTGATCTCTCAGCACAAAAGTTCTGTGGATAAAAAATAAGATCTTTACTAAGTTACTATTGTACATCTTTAGGTTGTGGTTCAGAGAAGATACTCAACATACTAATGTAGAATGAAATCTAATTCTTTTTTTTTTTAATAAAAAAACTAAATGGTCAATTTAGTTGACACCAATCAGGGATGGAAAAAGCCAGTTGAACTGATTTTACCAGTTGTTTGGTGTCACATAGACAATATCTTTTTAATTTCTTAGTGTTCTCCCATTTTCAAGAGTTGACATTCCTTGATGAAACAATTCAATATTTAATGACTGCTTTTCAAAAGACTAGACTTTCTACTTACCTGGCTCTTTCTCCGGCACATTTGTATAGTTTTCCAACATGAAGGAGAAGAAGTTTGAGAGCTGTACAAAATAAAAATACACCGATCAATTAATGAACCCCAAACAGGTACCGTGGCAAACGTTGTTGGTGTTCCATGCGAGTCCCCTTTACTTCTCTGAGGTTCTCATCTCCAAGCTGCCACAGATGCTACTGGGTCCTGTCTTCACCAGCCCTCCTCCTCCCTAGGACTTTCCTTGGCCGATGGGAAAGTCCATAGGCCCCGCAGAGTCGCTTAGGATATCAGATATCCCCCTCCTGGGGGACCGCCCATAGGAAATGACTAACTGAAGCAAGGGTATCACAGCCCAGACCACCTCCTCCTTTGCCACTGGTGGGACAATCTGACACATTTCAGAAACCATATTTTTGCCTAGCTTTTTCCCCCATCCTATCTTGCTTTTCACGCTCCCTTACAGGTTTTTCCTGTGAATACCCTCTCAGGAAGTCACTTGTACAAGAAGCCCTATCTCAGACTCTGATTCTAAGAAACCAATCTAAGACAACTACTAGATATTTCTTCATTATGTTCTTCTATTCCTTTTTATGGTGAGAGTAAGAGATATTCTTAAATGTCAAACATATTTGGGAAAGGAAGGAAGGGAAGGAGGGAGGAAGGAAAGATGGAAATCTACCAGCATTCCAACCATCACCAAGATACTTCCTCTGTGACTACAAATTATCTGCAAAGACCTGCATGTATATAGCACAAATAACTTCCAAGCCTCATCTCCTATGAAGAGTGAACACTAAGGAACCTTATCAATCTGGGAGTAGAACTGGGAAGGAAAACCTTCCATACAAATACCAAAATGTATGATTTTAAAGCTGTTGATGGATTTGTCAATTATGAGTCAATAGAAATCACAATGAGACACCACTTCACATATACTAGGATGACTATCATCAAAAACATAAACAACAAATGTTGACACAGATGTGGCAAAATTAAAGCCCTCAACACTGCTGGTGGGAATGTAAAATGGTGCAGCTGCTTTGAAAAACAGTTTAGTAATTACTCAAAAAGTTAAACTCAAAGACTCAGAATTTCCACTCCTAGGTATATATCTAAGAGAACTGAAAAAAAAATATGTTCACAGAAAAATCTGCACACAAATATTCATAGCAGCATTATTCATAATAGACAAAAAAAGTAGAAGCAACCCAAATGATGTATTCACTGAGGAAAGGATAAACAAAATGTCCTAGATCTATACAACAGAATAACGTTCAGCAATAAAGAGGAATGAAGTACTGACACATGCTGTAACATGGATGAACCTTGAAGGCATTATGCTCAGTGAAAGAAGCCAGTCACAAAGGATCGCATACTATGTGACTTTATTTATTTGAAATGGCCACAAAAGGCAAATCTAGAAAGACAAAAAACAGATTAGCAGTTGCCAGGGACCGCAGAGAGCAGGAATGGGGAGTGAGTGCTAATGAATATAGAGGTATTTTTTGTTGTTGAAGGGGGTGTTGATGAAAGTGTTCTAAACTATATTGTAGTGATGATTACACAACTTGTGAATAAACTAAAGGCCACTGAATTGTCTACTTTAAATGGGTGAATTATACCCCAATAAATGTTATTTAAAAAGACTCAATATTTAAAGAATGTACTAATACTGGAACATTTGTGCATAAAGCATATCAATTTAAGAGCTCACTCTCTCTTAATCTCCGTCACTATATTCTACAGTGCTTAAAAGGACAGTCAGTGATGTGAACTGCTAAGGGAATATCTGACTAAATCATAGTATATAATTTTTATAGCTACTAAGAATAAATCCAGCAATTTCTTTAATTCTTTTTGAAATCTTAATTATTTTTAATTATAGTTATTATTTTTATATAACATTTTACTTAAATTATATTGTGTGATACATTTATAAAGACACAATTGTTGAAAAATACAAATGATACAGAATAAAAATGAGAAGTCCCCTCCTACCTACCAATACCATGCTTCTTCCCAGAAATGGACACAGTAAATACTTTATATCATTTCCAAACTTTTATTGTATGTTGCATTTTCTTTCACATATATGGGATAAAATTCTTCATATTGTTCCACAAGTTGATTTTTCATTAACAAATATATTGTAGATCTTTCTGAGATCTTTTTATTGTTAAAGCTGGATTTACATATTGCTTTTGCAAGCTTGAAAAAGTCTTTCCCCACTCATCTATATTTTCTTCTAGAATTTTCCTATGTTTGACCCCAAGAGATTCTTCCATTTATTTAACTCCTTAAAACATTTTTTGCTTCATGAAGTAGCAACTTTACTATTAGGGCACATATTGAAAAAAAGAATAAGACCATTTTTTTTTAGTTAACTGGACATCTAGTAGCTGTCTTAAAAATATGAACTTCAGAACTGAAAAACACTATCCTGTTCCCAAATCATACTCTCTCAATAGCTAGTTCCAAAACAGTGTCACTATATCCTCTATAAAAGTCTTTCACCAAGGTTCCTCTGCTATTAAAATGGACTCAATCTTTCATGCTTTCAATAAAAGGAGTAAAGAGAAGCATTTTATCAAAAGAAGAGACAAGCTTGCAAAACAGACCTGCAACTGGCCTTGCTCATCAGCGTATTCGATGGACTGGAAGATAGTGAGGGCATAGCGCTGTCTGGTCTTCAACCGGGCGCTGTAACCTCGGTACCAGTTCTGTATGACCAATGCGGCTTTTAGTGCTGCAGACCCACAGGATATGAAAGACAAAGAAAAACAGTTACTATGGAGCTTTGGTGGGGAGGGGTGCGGACGATAAGTGCTTCAGAAAAAAAGTCAGTCCACCTGGATTCCTAGGTTCTAAGAACATAAAAACTACAGACAATGAGATGTAACTTTATGCTTCTGTACAATGTCCTCAAGTCTCAAATAGGACTAATGATGACACAGCCATCAGAGTAGAATTTTTGAATCCTATCTCTGCTGATTACTGTCTATGTGATTTGGGGGAAGTTATTAGAGCTTTCACAGCTTTAGTTTCCTTCTCTGGCACTACTTAGGCATATGAAGTCTATGCATGCCCTATGAAGCAGCAATTCCATCCTTCACTATATACCCCAAAGCAATTCTCACACAGGTCATAAAGGAGACATATAGGGATACAATAATTCTTTGTTGGTGGCAATAGGGAGTTTGACACCAATGCAGCCTGGCTGTCTACTGCTAGGAAGGAGAAGATGTGATTGTGGTGGATGCACACCATGGAGTATTATGCCACAACTGGAAGCAACATATTACAATGTGGATGGGTCTTAAAAATACAGTACTTCAGTCAGAACAGTTATTAGAAAATGAAAGACAGAATGAAATATAACATACCATTTTATATAAATTTTCAACACACATGAAACCACAAGGTATGTTTCATAAGAATATACAGAAAGGAAAATACATGAAAAATAAGAGATTGGTTATTTGTGAGGGGTGGGTAAATGAATGAGCATAGAGTACATGGTTAAAGGGGAATAAGCTAGTGAACTACCATAAGAAACGGTCTTGTGCAGACCAGTATGACAATGTACAACATACTGAGAAGTATGATTCACTCTACCTTCTGCACCTGTGATTCAACTGTTAAAAGAACACACACCCCCTCTCCTTCACAGAGTTACTGCTGCTGCTGCTACTGCTAAGTCCCTTCAGTCCTGTCCGACGCTGTGCGATCCCATAGACGGCAGCCCATCAGGCTCCCCTGTCCCTGGGATTCTCCAGGCAAGAACACTGGAGTGGGTTGCCATTTCCTTCTCAAATGCATGAAAGTGAAAAGTGAAAGTGAAGTCGCTCAGTCGTGTCCGACCCTCAGCGACCCCATGGACTGCAGCCCACCAGGCTCCTCCGTCCATGGGATTTGCCAGGCAACAGTACTGGAGTGGGGTGCCATTGCCTTCTCCACACAGAGTTACTATGAGGATGAAATGAGATACCATAGGTGAACAGTTTAATCCAATGCCCAGTGTAAAACACTTGATAAATAAATGGCAACTATAGTGACAGGTACTGTTTTGCTTGTCGATTATTCAGGCACACTGGCTCTCTTCTGGGGCTGGGAGCCTCTGAACCATCCTGCAGCTTCACAGCTTTGAAGAAAGAAATCAGGTGAGAGATAATGAGAGTTAAAATATAGTCTCTTATGTCTTTCTCAACTTTTAGAGTGACGAGTAATCAACACCAGCTGGCTTCTTTTATTCAGGCTATAATTTTTCCCAGTTAGCACATAAGAATTAAGAGTTGACTCTAACAAGAACAATCTGAGTTCGGAAAGCAGCAATCCAGCCTCTCAGTTTAGTACTGCTGTGGTACAATGAGTATACACTAGTCATCTGAGGGTATCTGTTTGTGAACTTCTCCAACGTTGTCAGGTTCCAGAGACTGTCATTTCATTATTCAGCTTCCAGAAAACCCCAGGAAATAGGCATAAGGTCAAGTATCATTACCTTTACAGGGGAAAACCAGAGGGAGAAGAAATCAAGTGACGTTCAATATCACAAAGCAAGTAATTGTTGGTACAATGTCTGAAAACTCAAGTGTTCTCACCATATCATTATGTGCAGCCCAGGCACACCTGAAAGGCCTCTTCTGTGGGACAGTCATTGTCATAATCAACCAACTCTCATCTCAGGGGCTCTCTATTCACCAAGCATAACAGAACTCTTCCAGGGCTATTTCCTGGGCACGTACTGAGGGCCAGGCAAGGAATTCATCTCTGTAGTCAGTCCTTACCACTCTATGAAGCTGGGGGAGACTTACTTAAGGGCACGTAGCCAGTAAGTGGAAATGGACAGCAATGAATTGAACCCAGGTCTCAATGACCCCATGGCCCAAGATCTTAACTTCCATAGAGCCATTGATCTTTCCAGTGCCTCTTCATCTACATAGTGATGTCATAGAAAAAATGACCACTAAAATCTCTTCTATTTAGTATTAACAACACCAAAAAAAAATCAAGTTTATTGTTATTTCTGTAACAGTAGGGCAAAGTAGCACCATAAGTTCAATAGTCTATTATAAGACATTCAGTTCCACAAGTATTATCATCTCCATGTTACACATAAGGATACTTCAGCTTCAGAGAGGCTAGCAACTTCTAGTACCCTCAAAGACTTTCTAATTATATGTAGTATTTCATTTACAAATTCACAAATTACTGTGAACAAACAGGTTACCATCTCAGAAACCAAGAGCCAAAAGAGCCATGCAAACCAGGATGCACAAGACTGCCTCAGAGTCCACGGTCTTGGCTCAAACATCACCTTCTCAGTGAGGCCTTTCCTGACTACCCCTTGAAAATGGCACCCAACTCCCCACTGCCTATCTCCTTTATTTTCTCTCCACAGCACGTGTCACCATCTGATAGAGCATATGTTTTACTCATTTGTTACTGTCTCCTTTCACTAGAATGTAAATCTCCATTAAAGCTGGGATTTTGGTCCACAGGGTTAGCTGCTATATCCCCTGGGTCTGGAACCATCCCTGGAACATAGTAAATGTGCAATAAATATTTATTAAATGACTAAATGAATGAATGAAATTACTGTTCAGTTAAAACTTACTGTCTTGTGTTTCTCTTCATGCTAATTGGTGAATCTTATGCTTGGTTTGGTTTTTTAAATAGGCATTTATTCGACAGTCCTTTAAATAAGAAGTTTTATATTCAGAATGATAAGGCATTTAAAGACTCTGCTTTTGAAATTCTGCTGGCAGAGGCCTCCTGAGGAGGCAACAGGATGAGTGAATATTTAATGTAACTTTAAGTCAGGAGAGAGACACGAGTGTGATAGAGCTGATTAAAATGAATTCAAATGAACTGGAAAAAGAATGAACCGTCCAGAAGCAAAAGACTTTAAACAAGAAGGGAAAGCATCTATCGCCTCAGCTGTTCAAAGCACAGAGAGAATAGGGTATGGCTCAATTCTGGGACCACAGTTTTCACTGTCACTTTTGTTTACAGGTGTCTGCCATCTGCTAGAGTATATGGCTGTCCCAGTGAGACTTCCAACTTCATCAGAAAAACAGCTCAAAGCACATACACGCCCAGCAGACAGGAGATGGTCGGTCACAAAGCCTGCTTCCTGAGCAGCAAGCAAGGCAGGGACCCTATGAGGCTCGCTCCTCCACAAACTCTGGCATCCCTACCAGCAAGCGCACAATACAGCATCCTTGTCCCTGGAAAGCATTTTTCTTAAACAAGAGATAAATAAGAGGAAAGCCTGAGGTCCAGCCTTCAAACAATGACAGATGTTTTAAACAAAACTATCACTTTTCCAAATGACAAAAGAGATCATAGTTTTATTATTCTTGGAAACATCTGGCCTTCCAGTCAGAGAAGGGGAAGAAAAAGAAGTCATTTCTCTGACTTTTTAATTACTCACACACTTGCCGACCCACCAACCCATTCACATGGGATAATAAAAATAAGTTCTGAATTTGTAATCTGGAGATTTCCATTTTGGTCCTAACTCAACCAGGTGACAACTATGTAGCCTCAGGCAAATCGCTTAACCTCTCCGATCCTCAATTTCTCATATGAACAATGAGAATTTGGAATTATATAATCTCTAAGATTCTTTCCAATTATAAAATACTCTAGTTCATTCCTCTTTTTTTTTTTTTTTTGGTAGTGCCCCAGCTGCAGCCTACCAAGCCTATAGCAAAGCTGAAAATAACCATTAAAGGATAAAATAGGGTGTGTAAATGTGAACACTCAAATCAGAACCTTCTGGGCACAAAAGACAAATTCTTAAGGCTACTTAAAAAAAAAAAATCTGAATTATCCGTGTAGAAAAATTCAAGTCAATTACTAATATCCTTGGCTTTCCCATCAAGAAACTATAGCCATCATAAACCATTAGACCAAAGCAAAAATCAGAAGAAATAGATGTCTATCTTCTTTGTGAGTTGTACCTTTTATCATTAAAAATATTCATCTTTGTTTCATTTTAAAATAAATAAATAATTTTAATAATGAAAAAAAAGAACTATAGCCAAAGTTTGCTAGCAACTGGTCTAGGAACAAACAATTCACCTATTACTCTTGCGTTAAATGGCCTAAAACATGATTACTGTGTACATTTGTTAACTGGTTCAAGTGATAGCCAATAGAAGATGGGGAGAAATGGATGGGGAAAAAAGTAAAGAAAGGGTGGGGATACAGAAACAATGGGAAGTCCAGAAGATTCAATGAAAATTGAGAGATTATGAGAATGGGATAACAATCATTTGATCATAAAGATCCCAGCGAGGTCGAGGTGATCGAGGTGGCCATGGTAGCCAGGAAATGGGAGGGAGCAGCTGAAGTGGAGCAGCAGAATGATTGTTCTAAAACAATCATTATCATGAAAATACAAATTTTTAAAATAATTATTGTATAATAAATTTAGCTATGTAAAAGATTTACTATTATTTTAAATGATTAAAATATTTTCTTGTACGAAGTATGTTGTATTTAACAATTCAATAATGACCTTTAATCCTCACTCAAGAAAAAAAATTAAATACCTTAACTACAATTTCATTTTACATCTTCTGTTATTAATTACTAATTGGAGTTATACTGCCACATTCATTCACCCAGGATCAAATATAATTAGCATTAAATCTTCAAATTTTGCAGCTGCTAGAAAGATAATGTAGTATAAAGCCATAATCATATAGAAAAGTGTTCTGATTACAGGAAACACAGGCATACCTTGGAGAGATTTAGGTTCCAGACAACCACAATACAATAAATAATGCAATAAAGAGACTCACATAAATTTTTTCCTCAGTGCATATAAAAGTTATGTTTATACTATATTGTATCCTACTAAGTGTACAATAGCATTAAGTCTTAAAAAATGTACATATCTTAATTTAAAAAATACTGCTAAAAAAGTCAAAACAATTACAATAGTAACATCAAGGATCGCTGATCACAGATCACTGTTAACAACCATAATAAAATGGAAAAGTTGAAAAAACTGTCAGAATTATTAAAATGTGACACATGAAGTGAACAAATGCTGCTGGAAAAATGGTGCCAATAGGATTGCTACAAACCTCAATTTGTAAAAAGTACAATATCTGCAAAGCACAATAAAGCAAAGTGCAATAAAACAAGGTATACCTAAAATTGGCAATTGGGGCTGAGGTACTGCCCTTTCTTAAATTGAATTGATATGTATCTGTAACAGGATTTTCTAGTAATTAACAGGATCCAACTACAAGGCTGGCTTCTTGGTGAATTTAGTCAAGGCTGGAATTTGGCCAAAAAAAGTAAAGAAGTGGGACTTCATATCTTTCAGCACTACCTTCTACCTTCTAAAGTACTAGAGTGCTATCTAAAGAGTCAATGTCAGAGTCTCATAATACTTGACATCTCTAAAGCAGAGATGGAGTAATATCTCCATCACAGTAAAAAGGGAAAAGATGAAAATGAATTTAAGTGGTATAAAGAACAAAAGGGTTGATTGGCTTTTTGTTTGCCTATTTCATGTAAGCAATAGCTGTGTGTAGTGTTAATCCTACATAAACCATAAGGCCAACATGTTATCATATTAAAAAATGAGTAGATCAGCCCTGGGATTTCTTTGGAAGGAATGATGCTGAAGCTGAAACTCCAGTACTTTGGCCACCTCACGTGAAGAGTTGACTCATTGGAAAAGAGTCTGATGCTGGGAGGGATTGGGGGCAGGAGGAGAAGGGGACGACAGAGGATGAGATGGCTGGATGGCATCACTGACTCGATGGACATGAGTCTGAGTGAACTCCGGGAGTTGGTGATGGACAAGGAGGCCTGGCGTGCTGAGATTCATGGGGTGGCAAAGAGTTGGACACGACTGAGTGACTGATCTGATCTGAACTAAAAAAAAATTGTTATTGAGAGGGATCGTAATTTCAGATGGAGACCATAGTCTCCTTTTACAAAGAAATGTACTTGTCTAAAATGATTCCCAATCAAGGCCAACGAACCAGAGTTTATAGTATATGATACGAGCTGAAAATAAAGATACAGCAGCTGTGACATATTGATGATAATTAAAGCCACAGGACTAAAGTCACTCAAGGAGAGCATTAGAGTGACCAAGTAAGAGAGCCGAGATAAACCCAGAGAAGCCCCAATATTTAGAAGTTGGAAGAAAATGAAGCCCTCATAAATAGTTCAAACAGAGACATAATAGGAAAACCAGGAGAAGAGGCTGTCACTGAAGCTAAGAGCCACTGAGTATTTTAAGATGGAAGTGTACAGGAGGGCCAGATATCGCCAGGAAGTCAAGCAAAATAAGTACTGAAAATGCTCCATCGGATTTCGAGGTCATTCAAGAACTTGTCTAAATCATATTCCATGGGGTGGGATAAATAAAAACGTAGGAGACAGCAGTGTGAATGCACCCTTCAGGGGCAAGCTCAGAAAAACAGGCAAGAAAGCAGAATGAATGGAGAGAACAAGAACGCTAGGGAAGGCTCTTCTTCCAAAGGGAAAGAAAACACAGCTACAAAGGCACTTCTGCACAACTGGGGAATTCTGAATATGAACTATATGCCAGAAAATATTACTCTATTAATTTTATTTTTTCAGTGTAATATAGTATTTTAGTTATGTAAGAGAATATGCCTCTTTTGGGACATTCAGTTCAGTTGCTCAGTCATATCCAACTCTTTGCAACCCCATGAACCGCAGCACACCAGGCCTCCCTGTCCATCACCAACTGCCGGAGTCTACCCACACCCATGTCCATTGAGTCAGTGACGTCATCCAACTATCTCATCCTCTATCATCCCCTTCTCCTCCTGCCTGCAATCTTTCCCAGCATCAGGGTCTTTTCCAATGAGTCTGTATATATTACCCCTTTTCAGAAACCCAGGCCAATCCACAGCCCTCATTTTGGGGGTCTGCTGGTTGTGACTTTTCCCCAGTTCCCAGTGGCCAATTTGGGAATTGCTGGTGGTGCACACAGTGCCTTCTCTTGGCCAGTTCACTGTCAACATCTCGGTTACGGCTGTTGTGATGAAGTACACAGGTCTGTTTGTCTTGTTTTGTATGGATAAAGGCTACTGCTAATAGAAATCTTGGAAGCCAAAAAGAAAACAGCTGCGAAAATTGGTGGGCATAAGTTGAATACTTTGAAAGCTATCAGAGTACTTGCCACCTAACTCTAAAATACCCTCATGTTAGGACAAGGTGGTCACTGAATGGGTTAGACTGACATTAGGTTGCCTGCCAACCTCAAGAAAATTTGTGTAATGAGTTACACTGTAAAACATCACGCAATTTCCAATACAGCAACATATTCATCTTTCTTAGCTCTGAGAAATCCAAGATCAGATCAGATCAGTCGCGCAGCCGTGTCCGACTCTTTGCGACCCCATGAATCGCAGCACGCCAGGCCTCCCTCTCCATTACCAATTCCTGGAGTTCACTGAGACTCAAGTCCATCAAGTCAGTGATGCCATCCAGCTATCTCATCCTCTGTCATCCCCTTCTCCTCTTGCCCCCAATCCCTCCCAGCATCAGAGTCTTTTCCAGTGAGTCAACTCTTCGCATGAGGTGGCCAAAGTACTGGAGCTTCAGCTTCAGCATCAGTCCTTCCAAAGAAATCCCAGGGCTGATCTCCTTCAGAATGGACTGGTTGGATCTCCTTGCAGTCCAAGGGACTCTCAAGAGTCTTCTCCAACACCACAGTTCAAAAGCATCAATTCTTCGGCGCTCAGCCTTTTTCACAGTCCAACTCTCACATCCATACATGACCACAGGAAAAACCATAGCCTTGACTAGATGAACCTTTGTTGGCAAAGTAATGTCTCTGCTTTTGAGTATGCTATCTAGGTTGGTCATAACTTTCCTTCCAAGGAGTAAGCATCTTTTAATTTCATGGCTGCAGTCACCATCTGCAGTGATTTTGGAGCCCAGAAAAATAAAGTCTGACACTGTTTCCACTGTTTCCCCATCTATTTCCCATGAAGTGATGGGACCAGATGCCATGATCTGAGTTTTCTGAATGTTGAGCTTTAAGCCAACTTTTTCACTCTCCACTTTCACTTTCATCAAGAGGCTTTTTAGTTCCTCTTCACTTTCTGCCATAAGGGTGGTGTCATCTGCATATCTGAGCTTATTGATATTTCTCCCAGCAATCTTGATTCCAGCTTGTGTTTCTTCCAGTCCAGCGTTTCTCATGATGTACTCTGCATATAAGTTAAATAAACAGGGTGACAATATACAGCCTTGACGAACTCTTTTTCCTATTTGGAACCAGTCTGTTGTTCCATGTCCAGTTCTAACTGTTGCTTCCTGACCTGCATACAGATTTCTCAAGAGGCAGATCAGGTGGTCTGGTATTCCCATCTCTTTCAGAATTTTCCACAGTTTATTGTGATCCACACAGTCAAAGGCTTTGGCATAGTCAATAAAGCAGAAATAGATGCTTTTCTGGGACTCTCTTGCTTTTTCCACGATCCAGGGGATGTTGGCAATTTGATCTCTGGTTCCTCTGCCTTTTCTAAAACCAGCTTGAACATCAGGAAGTTCACGATTCACATATTGCTGAAGCCTGGCTTGGAGAATTTTGAGCATTACTTTACTAGCGTGTGAGATGAGTGCAATTGCATGGTAGTTTGAGCATTCTTTGGTATTGCCTTTCTTTGGGATTGGAATGAAAACTGACCTTTTCCAGACCTGTGGCCACTGCTGAGTTTTCCAAATTTGCTGGCATATTGAGTGCAGCACTTTCCCAGCATCATCCTTTAGGATTTGAAATGGCTCAAGCGGAATTCCATCACCTCCCCTAACTTTGTTCCTAGTGACGCTTCCTAAAGCCCCCTTGACTTCACATTCCAGGATGTCTGACTTTAGGTCCGTGATCACATCATTGTGATTATCTGGGTCGTGAAGATCTTTTTTGTACAGTTCTTCTGTGTATCCTTGCCATCTCTTAATATCTTCTGCTTCTGTTAGGTCCATACCATTTCTGTCCTTTATCGAGCCCATCTTTGCATGAAATGTTCCTTTGGTATCTCTGATTTTCTTGAAGAGATCCCTAGTCTTTGCCATTCTGTTGTTTTCCTCTATTTCTTTGCATTGATCGCTGAAGAAGGCTTTCTTATCTCTTCTTGCTATTCTTTGGAACTCTGCATTCAGATGTTTATATCTTTCCTTTTCTCCTTTGCTTTTCGCTTCTCTTCGTTTCACAGCTATTTGTAAGGCCTCCCCAGACAGCCATTTTGCTTTTTTCATTTCTTTTCCATGGGGATGGTCTTGATCCCTGTCTCCTGTACAATGTCACGAACCTCCATCCATAGTTCATCAGGCACTCTATCTATCAGATCTAAGCCCTTAAATCTATTTCTCACTTCCATTGAACTCCAGAAAGAATGAAGGGATGGAGCCAAAGCAAAAATAATACCCAGCTGTGGATGTGACTGGTGATAGAAGCAAGGTCTGATGCTGTAAAGAGCAATATTGCATAGGAACCTGGAATGTCAGCTCAATGAATCAAGGCTAATTGGAAGTGGTCAAACAAGAGATGGCAAGATTGAATGTCGACATTCTAGGAATCAGCGAACTGAAATGGACTGGAATGGGTGAATTTAACTCAGATGACCATTATATCTACTACTGCAGGCAGGAATCCCTCAGAAGAAATGGAGTGGCCATCATGGTCAACAAAAGAGTCCGAAATGCAGTACTTGGATGCAATCTCAAAAACGACAGAATGATCTCTGTTCGTTTCCAAGGCAAACCATTCAATATCACAGTAATCCAAGTCTATGCCCCAACCAGTAATGCTGAAGAAGCTGAAATTGAACAGTTCTATGAAGACCTTTTAGAACTAACATCCAAAAAAGATGTCCTTTTCATTATAGGGGACTGGAATGCAAAAGTAGGAAGTCAAGAAACACCTAGGGTAACAGGCAAATTTGGCCTTGGAATATGGAATGAAGCAGGGCAAAGACTAATAGAGTTTTGCCAAGAAAATGCACTGGTCATAGCAAACACCCTCTTCGAATAACACAAGAGAAGACTCTATACATGGACATCACCAGATGGTCAACACCGAAATCAGATTGATTATATTCTTTGCAGCCAAAGATGGAGAAGCTCTATACAGTCAGCAAAACCAAGACCAGGAGCTGACTGTGGCTCAGACCATGAACTACTTATTGCCAAATTCAGACTTAAATTGAAGGAAGTAGGGAAAACCACTAGACCATTCAGGTATGACCTAAATCAAATCCCTTATGATTATACAGTGGAAGTGAGAGATCCAAAGATTTAACTAAATATAAATAAACAATAACATCATCTAGGGTCCTTAAATTCAAGGAGTTAAGTGTGCCACTTTCTGACACATGTTTATGTCTAAAAACTACAGTTCACGAAATTTTAAATATCTACGAAAAACGACAAAACATTTTTGTTGTTTTGTTGTTATCAAAAACAATCTGGAATTAGACAAGATCATTGTTTTGGATCCTGGGAACTTAGCTTGAGACCCATCAGGTTAGGGGCCCAAAAATACGGCTGAAAGAAATGTGGGTTGTACCCCATGTACAGCGAGATATGGCTGGACAGAAATGTGGGTTGAACTTCATTTGCAGCTGAGGATCCTACTAAACTGTTACCAGCCCTCAGGGAAATTACAACGGCCATTAAGAGGAACATTCCAATTAGATAAGATCATTTAAGAAGTGTACTTGAAAGCAGGGTTCCTAAATTAAACAAACAGAGTGGGACATCTATTTTAATTGGTATGTAGAATTCCAAAAAGCTTCATAACTCCAGAATAGCTTCATTGAAAAATTCACTGAAAAAGGCCAACAAAAAATTAGACACAAGAGATACCTAAAACAAAAGACTGCAAGACAGACGCAACTTGTACTACCCGCCACCTTTCCTCCTCTAGCTGAGTACTCCTTCTAGTAATTCTCAGTCTAAACCATCTTTCCACTCTAAAGAGACTACAAGACCTTGAAAGTCGGCCAAGTTACTGGACTTACACCCCCATATCTACCCTTGAAGGAGGGCTCTCATGTGGATCCCTCTCAGAGTTGATGAGACTCTGAGGGACTTTATGGGGAAACTGCTATGTTATTCCCTTAAACAGCCAAGGGAAACTAAATTAGTGAAAAATCTTGGCGTCTGGCAGATATTAGAGCTATACCCTCTACATTAAATGCCCCTCGGTGTCTGCAGATGGGACCCTGGGAGAACTGTCAGAAGCCAGCTAAAGGTGAGAATTCTTCCCAGAGTCAGCTCTCCCAAATCACTGCTTATAGTACCCAAAAAGAGAAAAATATTAAAAAAAAATTTTTGTACCTTCTATGGGGATGCCTCTTAAGTCCAAGGGGTTGTCAACATTTACTGCCTGTGTCAACTGAAAATTGGGAAATGCTTACTGTTTGTCCCAAGTGAAAACTGACAAGATATTTAAAAGGATTTTTTAAAAGTAGCACTATGGTCTGATGTTGGCCAGAAAGTGAAAGCTGATATTCAGAGTCTGATAAGAATATTTTTTTAGGTCTCCTCCACTAAACCAAAATGAACTATGTACCCAGAGGGAAAGAAAAACCTTCTAAAGCCTCTGTGAAAGGATTTACCAAAACCTTTCAAAGGCAAACAGCTCCAAGTCCAGAACATAGAAATCTTTTAATTTCCATCTAGGTTAGAAATCTTGTCCCTGATATACAGAGGGGTATGTGAGGGGCTGTGTCACACACAGAAGAAAGCAAATTAAGAATAATGTAGCTGAATGGGAGGATCAGCCTATGATGTCATTTTAAGTTGCAACCCAATTCCCTGAGGACATGAAAGCAACTATCCTTATCTATAAATCTTTGTAAAACTGAGAATACAACTCCAGAGGCAGTTCACAGTCCACCCATTCCTTTTACAAGTCCCCAAAAAGAAAACTGAGCACCAAAGAATTGATGCTTTTGAACTGTGGTGTTGGAGAAGACTCTTGAGAGTCCCTTGGACTGCAAGGAGATCCAACTAGTCCATCCTAAAGGAGATCAGTCCTGAGTGTTCACTGGAAGGACTGATGTTGAAGCTGAAACTCCAATACTTTGGCCACCTGATGTGAAGAGCTGACTCATCTGAAAAGACCCTGATGCTGGGAAAGATTGAGGGCAGGAGGAGAAAGGGACGACAGAGGATGAGATGGTTGGATGGCATCACCAACTCAATGGACATGAGTTTGGGTAAACTCCAGGAGTTGGTGATGGACAGGCAGGCCTGGTATGCTGCAGTTCATGGGGTCGCAAAGAGTCGGACATGACTGAGCAACTGAACTGACTGAACTGACTAAACCTCCCCTATTTATCTCAAAAAGCTTGTAAGTTTTGTAAAAAAAAAAATCTGGCCTTAGGAAACCAAAGTACCCCTTAGTGGAACTTGCATTCTTTTTCTGTACCTTTGAGATATAAATGTTCTACAAACTTTTTCATTTGACCATTTCCTTATGGTAAAGGAAAGGGAAAACAGTCAAATAAAAAAATCTTCTGTCTTCCCCAAAAAATATTAGTAAAAATGCTTTACCCACCTGAGCAGATAACCTTAGCTTGCTCTACCTACCAGAAAAACAATTTAGATTCAATTTATTTTACAACTAGTGAATTACCGTACCCAATTCATGGCAGTAATTTTAAAACAGAAGCTATTAGGTCCCTGCTAGCAACTGTCTATTTATGTGTGTTTATGTGTGTATTATAGATGTACAGTATTTTCTACCTTCAGAGGGTACTGCCAAAATTACTATGTAAGAGAGCTCTATTTAACTGGCTCAAAGAAATGAAGCACTTATATAAATTAAATGAAATAAGTAAACTGAATGGATGCAAATGGGATAAAAGTTTTTAGGTGAACTTTCCTTAATGCTTTCTCCATATCTTTTTGGTAACTTGAAATCTTAAAGTTTTGCTAAGTTAAATTAAATGATGGATAGTCACTGAATATTCAGATCATTTCCAAATAAGGTAAAATAATGAAATATTGATTACTGAACATAGGTTTTGGCTTCCTTTTACAGGGAAACTAAAGATATTTGGGTTTCCTAGTAAACATAGCTTCTGCCACACTGAAAAATTTACTGAGAGAAAATTTAATTATAAAAAGTATAAAAAATTATAAAAAGTATTTAGAAATTTCCCAAACCATAGAATGCTAAAAGAGAGTTCATAATTGGTTACTTATTTTCACTAAAAATTAAAGTTTTTAAGGGTTAAGAATTCTAATATATGTAATGAAAGCTACTAAAAATGAGGGAAATTATCTCTGTATATAAAGAAAGTAAGATGCATGCTTTTAGCAAAAGAGGGTATTAGGAAAGGAAACACATGTTGTTGAGGGAAAAGGAAGCAATTTTATCCTAAATTGAGGCTATTTCAGGAGAAAGGAAAAAAATAGGGCAAGATTTGAATGTTAAAAAAAAAGTTTTTGTAAAAATTTGTGCCCCCACCCCCAAATCTCACAAAACAATTTTATGTGTGGTCAAAATTACTAAGATTAAAATCAATTTATTTAATTTTTTAAAAAGTTGATGGGTTTTTAATTTGGTTTTCTCTTTGTTAAAAGGACAGGTTTTATTGGATTCTTTGTCTTCTCTTGAAAGTGAAAGTGAAGTTGCTCAGTAGTGTCTGACTCTTTGCAACCCTATGGACTGTACCCCACCAGGCTCCTCCTCTGTCCATGGGATTTTCCAGGCAAGAATACTGGGGTGGGTTGCCATTTTCTTTTCCAGGGGATCTGCCTGATCCAGGGATCGAACTCAGGTCTCCTGCATTGCAAGCAGACTCTTTACCCTCTGAGCCACCAGGGAATCCCTGTTTTCTCTTAGTAAGACATTGAAAAAAGCTTTTCCTTACCTTTTAAAGTAATCTGCCTAGACAACAAAGATTCTGTGTTTTGTCAAAATAATTTGCCATGTTGTCTTTATCAGGTCTTTGATTACTAAAGAAAGCTGAATCTTCTCCATTAAAAGATCTAAGGTGTTTACTGCTGTATTTAAAATGGTTAACCAACAAGGGCCTACTGTATAGCACATGGAACTCTGCTCAGTGTTATGTGGCAGCCTGGATGGGAGGGAAGTTTGGGGGAGAATGGATGGATACATGTATATGTGTGGCTGAGTCCCTTTGCTGTTCACCTGAAAATATCACAACATTGTTAATTAGCTATATCCCATACAAAATTAAAAAAATTTTTTAAAGACCTAAGGTGTTTAAAAAATAACTTTCTGTGTTTCTCTGCAAAGTCTTTGTCACTACGATTAAATGGATAACTAAGTTATCATTTCTCAGTGACCTATGATCCTATTTGACAAGTGTTTTAAAACTTTTTTGATAATTCTGACAAGCTTCCCCAAAATAAAGTTCTGAATCAAGTTTTTTTTAACCTCGAACTAACTTTGGTATTTTCCAGAGGGCCTCTAGAATATCTCAAGAGATTTGTTTCCTCTCCTCAAAAAAATGAAGATGTTAAACTAATCAGACTTATTTGATAGGTTAAGTTACATAGCAAGAATCATCAAATAAGAAGTAATACTAAGCCTTTATGTTGTACTTGTGTAAGTTATAAATGTTTTAGAAACCATATGCAATTCCTAAAGTCTGAATGAAACGTCCTGGAATAATATTATCATCATAATTCCAGTTATCATTTGACAATGTTGAGTGTCACAGAAATAACCACATTTCCTTGTCAATTCCATTATAATAAATTCTCATTAGAGAATAAATGCTCATTATAACAATGGGCATTTTTTAAAGTCTTCTGTCATTTACACTTATTATTTTACTCAGATGCTTCTGCAAAAATGTTGCTGCAGAAGTGACCCATCTTCAAGGAGATTCATGGAAAGAATTTGGCAAACACAAGTTTCTGATAACTTTAAGATCATAATATTGAATTGGTCATCTCACAGTAGTCAGAATGGCCATCATCAAAACGTCTACAAACAATAAATGCTAGAGAGGGTGTGGAGAAAAGGAAACTCTCTTATACTGCTGGTGGGAATGCAAACTAGTACAGCCACTATGAAGAACAGTGGGCAGATTCCTTAAAAAACTTGGCATAGACCCGCTATATGATCCAGCAATCCCACTGCTGGGCATGCATCCCAAGAAAACCAGAATTGAAAGAGACACATGTACCTCACTGTTCACTGCAGCACTATTTACAATAGCTAGGATATGAAAGCAACCTAGATATCCATTGGCAGATGAATGGATAAGGAAGTTATGGTACATATATACAATGGAGTACTACTCAGCTATAAAAAGGAGCATCTGAGTCAGTTCTAATGAGGTGGATGAACCTAAAGCCTGTTATACAGAGTGAAGTAAGTCAGAAAAAGACAGACAAATACTATATAATAATCCATATATATGAAATTTAGAAAAATGATACTGACGATCCTACATGCAGGGCAGCAAAGGAAACACAGATGTAAAGAACAGACTTTTGGACTTCATGGAAGAAGGAGAGGGCGGGATGATTTGAGAGAATGGCACTGAAACATATACATTACCACATGTAAAACAGACAACCAGTGTGAGTTCGATGTACGAAGCAGGGTACTCAAAGCCAGTGCTCTGGGACAACCTAGAGGGATAGAGTGGGGAGGGCAGTGGGAGGGGGTTCAGGATGGGGGGGGACACATGTATACCTATGGCTGATTCATGTTGATGTATGGCAGAAACCATCACAATATTGTAAATATCTTCCAACTAATTTAAACTAATTTAAAATAAATAAAAATTTTAAAAATACTGAATTGGGTAAGAATTTCTGGAACTAATGGGGGAAAATGGATTAAAGCAGAACAAGAATAAATAACCTAGAACTGAATGAACTGAAAAGGGTGATTATAATTTTTATTCCTTCTTGCTTGAAGCACTGCTGGTTCTTTAATGTTTTGCTTTTCTAGATTTGAGGAAACTTTTTCTCTTAAGCTATCTATGACTTAAAACAATTTGGTAAAATACAATTTTGTAAACATTAACTTTTTCTCCCTACCTGACTCCTCCAAAATTTGGAGACTCTTGAGCATTCTTTTTATGGCAAAATAGTTATTTACATAAGCTGAATGAGAATCTATTATCCTTGTAACAGGACACAATCAGAAGCACTGGTTACAAAAGCTTTAACTGGAATGTCATATTTGAGAGAGATGTACATAGACTCAGATATGACCAGACTGCTTTAAAGAACTAAGGTTGACTTTATGGAACCAATAAAGTCCCTCGGAAAAGTCGACCTGGTACCTTACTTACAAGGTTCCAGCAAAGCAGGCTTAAAAAGAACCCATATGGTCAATTACTATTCTTGCTGCACCTATGTAAATAATCAGGCCAAGTATAACGCAAATAAATTAGTTTTACTGTGATTATCTTTGATTTTATTTTTATCTTTGATTTTAAAAAATGGGGGTAATTCTAGAAAGAAAGATGCTTGCACCTTTGTAGATATTATATCCAATTCATTGTCTTTGAGATTTTGTTAAATACCTATAAATTAGACCAGATCCTATATTCTTATAGTTTCCTCAAATATCTGGCTATAACTCATCAAACTAATGTTTCCAATTTTCTGCTACCCTTTTGACTTGGAATCACTAAGAACAAAGACTGCCCTTGAATCTCCTTGGAAGGGACTATCCCAGATATGCTTCACTACCCAGATGACAGCCAAACTTTAGGAACTTGAACCTTGGGGACACATTTCACAGCCCAAGAAGGCTTCACCTGGTTATCTGTCCTACACAAATGCTAGCGACTTCCAAATCAGACTGACAAAAAGACAAATAGCTGATATTAATATGGACTGCTTTCTCCCAAGATGTTGGATCACGACTTCATACTTAGGGACTTCCCTGGTGATCCAGCGGTTAAGACTCTGTTCTTCCACTGCAGGGGGCACAGGTTCAATCTCTGGTCGGGGAAACAAAGATCCCACATGCCTCAAAGGGCAGCCAAAAAAGTTTTAAAAAAGCAGACTTCATACTTTAAACATGAAACCCTTTCTTCTCTTTCTTTCCTTCACTCTAGGATTGGCCTGGAAAGGTAACACCATCCCCAGTATCTCCCAGCCCATTGCCAAGGGGAGGGATAACCTTTCACTGCTAAATTTGTCATCATCAAAAAACCTGAGCTGTCTCTTTACAGTACTACCTTATTGGAAGTAGTTTGTGC
Organism: Bos javanicus; assembly: GCF_032452875.1. Lineage (NCBI taxonomy): Eukaryota > Metazoa > Chordata > Mammalia > Artiodactyla > Bovidae > Bos > Bos javanicus. The sequence continues at coordinate 131,527,596 of NC_083897.1, forward strand.
CCTGACAGGATTTATCTTTGTCCATGGTGATTAACATTCTCCTTGGGTCTATGAATACCTAGATGACTGTGCATAACTGGGCAATATCTCTTAGGTGACCTAACTGTTCCCCTAACTGTTCACAGAGACACCTCATTGGTCAACTCCCCTGAATTTGCATTGTCAAGTTATAAAGAACCTACCAGGAGGCTTTCATGATTTAGGATTTGCTTTCTTTGGCTGGTCCCTACTTCCCTGGTCAGAAATAAATGTAAATAGGCTATGATCAGGAATCTCTCCTAAACTCTTTATCTTACTGCAGAATTTGTTGCTAAAGGAAAAGCTGCCCAGTGAAAATCCTGAGACTCTATGGCCAAAGTTGCTCTTGGTAATTGGATAGCCCTTGATTATGTGTTTTTTTTTAATTAAAAAATTTTTTTTAATTGAAGGATAATTGCTTTACAGAATTGTGTTGGTTTCTGCCAAACATCAACATGAATCAGCCATAGGTATACATATGTCCCCTCCCTCTTGAACCTCCCTCCCACTTTCCTCCCCATCCCACCCCTCTAGGTTGTTACAGAGGCCCGGTTTGAGTTCCCTGAGTCATATGGCAAATTCCCGTTGATGGATAGTTCTTGATTATCTTTCAGCTTTGTAAGAGAAGTGTCTGCTGTGGCCAACACCATCTGCTGCACCTAGATTAACATTTCTGGCAAAGTTGAAACTCAGCTACATAAGATCACGGAACAAGTCACTTAAAAACGTAAATCCTTCAAGGGTCTTTCCTTGACTTATTTGATTTTGATTGGTTTGCGTCTTGGGCACCATGGTTTTGAAGTATACCGCAAACACTGGGAATTATCCTGCTTATCATAATCACAGTAGTCTCCCTGGAACACTGTATCCTCTAAAAAGCTTTAAAAGAATGATTGCAGCCATTCATCACTAAGCAAATGAACTCTCTAGCACTGGAACATCAGAAAAGGAATAAAGAAAATGACAGACTTAAAAATTGTGAACGTGAAGTCATGGCCTGTGCATATCACAGAGATTAAGCAAATAACATTGACCTGTGAATAGCACACAAAAGATCAACAAAAATTGTAAGAACTCAGAGATTAGCTGGGAGTGGTACTAATGTTTTGTTTTGTTTCATATCTTTCAGGCTGAGAGTCTGATGAAAACAGGGGAATTGGTTAAAAAAAAAAAAAAAAAGAGGCAACAGGCCCCAAATGGAGTCACTTGTGCTAAGCTCCATGTCAGCAAACAGAAACTTAGTACCTAACCTAATTGCATTTTCAGCCTCTCCTAGGAATGTAATCTTAACCTGTCTAGAATTTTCTGGCCAGCACTAGTGAGGTAATCAACCTGATAGACCCCTGTTTTTCCCCAAAGGAAGCTGACCTTGCCTGAAATAATTCTTTTCATTTATGATTTCCTTGTCCCACTCCCTTTCTGACTTTAAAAATCTCTCCTTTTCTGCAGCTTTTTGAAGTTCTTTTCTGTTTTCTAGATGGAATGCTGCCTGATTCATGAATCATTCAATAAAGCCAATAAGATCTTTAAATTTGCTATGTTGAATTTTATTTTTCTAACAGATTGCTATTTAGTATTTTTACATTTTTAGGCAAAAATAGAGGACAAATATTTTTTAAGAGAACAATATCCATTAGAGAAAATTTCCATTGTCATAGCTTAAAAGCATCAAACTTCAAAGCCAAAAATGCTAGATAGCCTTTGTAGGAGACCTAGCACTTAAATGAATAAATGCATTTCTAAGTGGTCTCAAGGGAAGAAATAAAAGAAAATATAGTGTTTTCAAAGTGCTCTACAGGAAAAAATAAAAGGTAATAGATTATTCATTCAAAACCCATCAATATAAAACTTTAAGTGTAAAGTGAAATTCAGGAGAAGGAAACTACAATGTTTAATTTCTGTTTTTTTGGATAAATTCCAGTTTTACATGTCAGGGCAGCATATCAAAAGGAGCATGAACTTTGGTATCTGTCAGAGCTGGTTCCAATTCAGACTCAGACATCAACTAGTACATGACTTTGGGCAGCTCTTTAATCTAAGTCTCCATTTCCTCATGAAGAAAACGAAATTAATCAAAGCTTCCTCCAAGAGTTTTGGCAACAACTATTCTCTCCCATACTGCATATCACAAAAGAATCAAACTAACAACAATAACACAACAACAATGCTACTTCTCTACATGGAAGGCAGATAGCCCACAAGAAAGGGATAGCCTCAATTTTATATGTAGGCTATTCTTTCTCAAAAATGCCATGATACTCTGGAGGCAGAATGCTGCAGTGGGGCTCAATGACCAAGGTGGGGAAAAAATCCATCACACTAGTCAGAGGTAAGCTCTAGGCCTGGCTCTGCCACTTACTAGTTATGTCTTAAGCAAATCACTTTGCCTCTCAAAGCCTCAGTTTCCTTTTCTGCAAATTGAGAACAATCCTTCACAGGTTGTGAAGATCAAATATATGTGAAAGATTTTGTCCAACTATAAAAGCACTATGCAAATAAAAGGTACTTTACATGCATACATTTAGCTAGTTTCCAAGAACAGCAATTTTGGAAGGCACCATGAAAGGGTGTAATGGTTGATGGCAAAAAACACTGTATTCAGAACTCCCTGGGTTCAAATCCCAACTCGGGGATAACCTTGACAAGTACTTACCTAATCACTGAGCACAAGATTCTTCCTCAGTACAAAAAGTAATGATAACACTTTACTCAGGTTTACTGCAAGGACTAAATAAAATATATGTAGAATATTGTCAATACTCTATAATACAGTTAGTAATAAGGAAATAATAACTATTCTTTTCTATCAAGAAATCTTTCAAAACTTTCATAGCCCTTGACACAGAAATTTCATGTCAAATCACCTAAATATGGAAATAACCCAAAATAAGGAAAAATCTTTACATGAAGAAATTATTCAATGTAAATTCTTCAAACCTAAATGTCAAATATTGAGGAATAATTAATTATATTATGGCCTATCCACTAATGAGACATTTAGCAATGGCTAAAATGTTTACAAAGCATAACAATTTGAGAAATGTTTACACAATCATGTCTCAGTGCCAAAGCAAGGCTATAAAAAAATTACTATTTAGGATGATCAAAAATATACACTATATAAAAAAAAAACTGGGTAGCAGAATGATGATTATTATTTCCAGTTGCTTTCTCAATCTTATATTTTTGAATGAGAAAAACTTTTTATGGTAAATATAAATAAACACATTGTATCAGTTTCCATAGATTACTATGGAATTTATAATAAACATTGATTGATATATTCAACAAAAGATAATGGAAGACTAAAAAGAATAAGGGAAGACTCTGAACAAGTATGTGCTAAGAAATAATTCAGATGATGTCAGGGAGTGTTTAACAGGAGGATTCCTACGTGCTGTTTCTCACAAGTCCTTTGTTTCTTTTTATTAGATTAAGGGGTGCATTTATCACATAAGGTCTTAATGTTGTAGGTTGGCCTTTTTGTCTTTCATATGGGTAGATTTGAAAATTTTGATAAATTTCTTGTACTTTGATTTGAGAAATTCCTGCAATTTGGCAAGAGACCTTTTGTATAGGCCAGGATTTGGGCCATAAGTGTTTGGAAATAATAGTAATATTAGATCCAGTGTCGAGGAGACTAGAAAATCTTTTATTATTAATTTTGATATTTATATTTGGTTGGGCATATTCAGATACCAATGATGTCCATAAGGATTGTCTTTCATCTGTACTGCTGAATCTGCTTGTCCATACATTATTAGAGGAGTGAATAGAAATGTAAGGCAAAAGAAGTAATTGAGCAATTTTGTCCCCTTTTTAGAATTGCCATAGAATCTGAGATGACATCATAATTTGAATTGCTCCTTTATAATTTGAATCAATTATTCCAGGGTGAACAGTAATTCCTTTAGAAGCCAAACTAGATCAGCCAAATAAAAGACTGAAGGTTTGTGGAGGCAGGGGTCCAAAAAGTCCAGCAGGTACTCTAGAAGGGACTGCTTAAGGGTAAAGGAAAAAATCATCTAGGGCTGGTATATTAACGGTAGCATTGCTGGATGTTGATGGTTTGAGGGAAAAGATAGAATTTGCCCCTGGTTTTTGTTGTAGGGGACCAGGGGGGTCCCCTGTTTGGAGTTCCCTGGAATAGGTTTTCCATCAATATCAAATTTAAATTTACAGTCTTTGGCCCAATGCATTCCTCTATGGCAGTGAGGGCGAATTCTTGGAGGTTTTTTATTAGCCTTCTTAGGGCAGTCCCTTTTTAAATGGTTTTTATCTCTACATGTAAAGCATCCTTCATTTCCCTTTTTAAAGGTAGTAGCCATTGTTTCAGCTAGCATTTGCATCTTTTGAGTTTCTGATCCTAGATTGTGACAAGCCTTCAAATAATCAGTAATAGTCCCAGTCTCATGAATTGCAGCGATAGCTCTCTGACATTCCTGATTTGCATTCTCATAAGCAAGTAATTTCTCTAGCTGTTTCTTGGTTTCTTCTCTGATTACAGTATGGGAAATAGCAGTTTCTAATCTCGCTAAAAAATTAGTATAACTTTCATTAGGTTCTAACAAAGGAGAGACTTTTGGAGTTGCGCCTGTTAGCAGAGGAGGAGCATTTGGAGCAGCCGGGGCAGGGCTAGTAAGAAAATTTTGAAATATTTCATGTTGTTCTAATTGGGCCTTTTGTAAAGTTTTATCATCTAATTCATATTCATGCAATAAGTGTTCTGTCTGTTGTTGAATATCGTTGAGGGCTAGAAATCAATTGGAATATTTTTTCCTTGCTTGGCGGCTCATTCAACATTTTCTTTGACCCAGTGCCAAATTTCTAAATCAAAACTGCATTTATCAGGGAATCAAGGATTACATTTAACCACTGTTTGAAAGCAAGCCTCTATTCATTGGCGCTAAACCAAAAGTCCCTGAGCTTTAAACAAATGGTGAAGTAAAGTAGAGAAATGATGGGGCTTTCCAGCCGTTTGACCCATGTCTTAGTACTTACCGACCTCAATAGGTCCCGAGTCCCTCCGACCAAAATGCCACATATACCAGTGTCCCTGTTCTGGGGCGCCATTTGTTGGGGTCCTTTAATGGACCGGGACCTGGCGGTCCAGAGTTGATGATAAGAAAGCGAAAGAGAGAGCCGAAGGGAGGGAGAAAGAGAGAGAGAGAAAGAAAGACACGGGGACCCCAAGCTCTGATGGAGCAAAGGTGTTTTAATGATTTCTCTGTGAGTATATAAAGGCTGTGGTACAAGAAGTTCCTTTTGACAATGATAAAGATCAGAAAACCAAATGTACAGCAACTGTTACCAAGGGAACAAGGGATTAATAATGGTCACAAGGTCAGGAGACAATCCATATCTCAAGAAAGGGGATCGAGACTAAGCAGTTTTGTCGTAAAGAGAATGTTTACTAAAGGAGATTCAAGCCTGCCTCACATAATGACCTCAGTTCCTGGGAGCAGCGTGCTGTTCCACTTAAAAAGAAACAAAGGACTTGTGAGAAACAGCACATAGGAATCCTCCTGTTAAACATTCCCTGACGAGATGAAATGAACCAGTTCTTCAAGGACACAAACTACTGAAAATGACTCAAGAAGAAATAGAAAATATGACAATATACTTTATTATAACAAGTAAAGAGTAGAAAAAGTAATCAAAAAACTACCCACAAAGAAAGGCCCATGCCCAGATGGCTTCACTGACAAATTCTACCAAACGTTTAAAGAATTAATTCTAATTCTTCACAAACTCTTTTAAACTATAGAAGAGATGGAATACTTTCCAACTCATTCTGTAAGACTAGTACTACCCTGATATCAAATTCAGACAAAGACATCAAAGGAAAAGGAAAATAGAGACCAATATATCTCTTGAATATAGAAGCAAAAATCTTAAACAAAATGCTAGCAAACTGAATTCAGTAACATATAAAAAAGATTATATACCATGATCAAGTGGGATTTATGTCAAGAATACAAATTTAGTTCAATATCTGAAATTCAATTAATATACTCAATAACACAGAATAAAAAACAAAACTACATGATCTTCCCAATACATGCAGATAAGGCATTAGACAAAGTTAAATATCATTTTTTAATTAAAAAAAAATCAATAAACTTCCTCAACCTGATAAAGAGCATCCATAAAAAAAGAAAGGTCACAGCTAATATCACACTTAAAGGTGAAAGACTGAATGCTTTCCCCCTAAGATCAAGAACAAGACAAGGAAGCCTACTCTTGCATTTCTATTTAACAGTAACAGAGATTGCAGCCAGGACAGTCAAGCAAGAAAGTGAAATCAAAGGCAAAGAATAGAAAGGAAGAAGCAAAACTACCTTTATTTGCAGATGACATGATTTATAAATAGAAAATCCTAAGAAATCCACTAAAAATCTATTAGAGCTAATAAATGAGCTTAGCAAAGTCTCAGGATATACAATCAATCAGCATTCAAAGACCAACTGTTTTTCTGCACACTTGCAATGAACACCCCAAAAATGAAGAAAACACATGTACACCCATGGCGGATTCATGTTGATGTATGGCAAAACCAATACAATATTGTAAAGTAATTAGCCTCTAATTAAAATAAATAAATTTAAATTTTAAAAAAAAGACAACAATATCATTTACAATAGCATCAAAAAGAATAAATACCTGGGTTAAATTTAACAAAAGAAGAGTGAAACTCAAACTCTGAATACTACAAAACATCATTGAAAGAAATTAAAGACCTAAATAACTGGAAAGATACCCCGTGTTCATGAATCAGATGATTTAACTGTTTAAGAATACTTCCCAAATTGATCTACAGATTCAAAATAATCCACACCAACACTCCAGCTGGTTTCTTTTAAGAAATTGATTCTAAAATTTATATGGAAATGCAAGGGACCCAGCCAAAACAATCTTGAAAAAGAGAAAGTCGAAGGATTCACACCTCCAATTTCAAAACTTTCTACAAAATCTACAGTAATCAAGATGGTGTGATATTGGCTGGACATATTGGATGGTCCAGGCAGGACACAGGATTGGACATATAGATCAATGGAACAGAATTGAGAATCCAGAAATAAAACCCTGACATTTATGGTCAACTGACTTTTGGCAAGAGTGCCAAGATCATTCAATGGGGAAAAAATAATCTTTTCAACAAATAGTGTTGGGACAACTATTCACATCCAAAGGATACATTTGTATCCCCACCTCATACCGGGGCTTCCCTGGCAGCTCAGAGGTTAAAGCGTCTGCCTGCAGTGCGGGAGACCTGGGTTCAATCCCTGGGTCAGGAAGATCCCCTGGAGAAGGAAACGGCAACCCACTCCAGTATTCTTGACTGGAGAACCCCATGGACGGAGGAGCCTGGTGGGCTACAGTCCACGGGGTCGCAAAGAGTCGGACACAACTAAGCGACTTAACTTTCACTTTCACTTTCTTTCCTCACACCATATATGAAAATTAACTCAAAATTGATCAAGAACTAAATGGAAGGGCTAAAAATACAAAATTATTGGGCATCCTTAGTGATCCAATAGTTAAGAATCCACTTGCCAATGCAGGGGACATAGGTTGGATCCCTGGTCCAGGAAGATCCCACATGCCGCAAGGCAACTCAGCTGGCGCACCACAACTACCCGAGCCTCGCTCTAGAACCCTGGAGCCACAATTACTGAAGCCCATGCACGTAGAGCCTGTGCTCTGCAACAAGAGAAGCCACTGCAACGAGAAGCCCACAAACCACAACTAGAGAGTAGCCCCTGTTCAGTGCAACTAGAGAAAGCCAGCACACAGTGAAGAAGATCCAATATAGCCAATAAATAAATAATTTTTAAAAAATTCTTAGAAGAAAACAGAAGTACAAATAATCTTGGATTTGACCCAAAAGCACAAGTAACCAAAGAAAAAATAAACTGGACTTCATCAAAACTAAAACTTTTGTGCTTCAAAGAACATTATCAAGAAAATGAGAAGACAACCCACTGAATGGGTAAAAATATTTGCAAATCACACATTTGATAAGGAACTTGTAACTAGAATATATTTTAAAGTCTTACAAAAAATAATTTAAAAATTAGCAAATGATCTGAACAGACATTTCTCCAAAGAAGATCTACAAATGGCTAATAAATACATGAAAAGATGCTCAGCATCTTTAGTCATTAGGGGCATGCAAATAAAAACCCCAATGAGATACCACTCCATATCCACTAGGATGGTTATAATCAAAAGGAAAGACAATAACAAGTGTGGCTGAGGATATGGAGAAATAAGAACACTCATACCTTACTGACAGGGATACAAAATGGTGTAGCCACTTGGGAAAACAAGTTTAGACGTTTCTCAGAATGTTAAACATTGAGCTACCAAATGACCCAGCAATTCTACTCAAAGGTCTATAACCAAGAGAACTGAAAACATGTATTTACATAATAACTTGTATATGAATGTTCATAGTAGCATTGCTCACTATAGTAAAAAAGTAGAAACAATCTAAATACCCATTAATTGATGAATGGATGAATACAAGGTTACATATTCATACAATGGAATATTATTCAGCAATACAAAGGAATGAAGTTCTGATTCATGACATGACATGGATAAACTTTGAAACACTATGCTGAATAAAAGAAGTCAGACATGAAAGACCCCATATTGTCTGATTATGTTTATATGAAATGTCCAGAACAGCCCAAATTTACAGACAGAGGTAGATTTGTGACTGCCTAGGGCTGGGGAGGTATAGCGTAGGAGAGTAACTGCTACTGGTTTGGGGAGCAGGGGGATGAAAATGTTCCAAAATTGATTGTGGTGATGGTTTATACAGCTGTATCAATATACCAAAAAAGTCACTGAATTTTATACTTTAAACTGGTGAATTGTGTAGTATGTGAATTATATCTCAATAAAGCTGCTATTATTAAAAAGTGATCCAGGAAAACAGTTTGTCATTTCCTTAAAAAGTCAACCACAAAATAGCCAAATGACCCTGAAATTTCATTACTAGGTATATACCCAAAAGAATTGAAAACACAGACTCAAATAAGTATACATACACTCATGTGCATAGTAGCACTATTCACAATAGCTAAAAAGGTGGAAAAAACCCAATGTCCATCAAATGAATGGACTAAAAAATGTGATACAAAAAAAATGTAATACATACACATGATGAAATATTATCCAGCCTTAAAAAGGAATGAAATATTGATGCATGCTACAACATGGATGAACCTCAAAAACATTATGCTAAGTAAAGGAAGCCAGAGGAAAAGGTCATATCATCTATGATTCTATTTACATGACATGTCCAGAACAGGTAAATTCATAGAAAAAGAATACAGATTGGCAGTTGTCAGGGTCTGAGGGAAGAGGGAAATATGCAGAAACTGATTAATAAATAAGGGATTTTACTTTGCAGTGATGGAAAAGTTTGAGAACTAGAGGAAAGTGGTGGTTACACAGCTTTGTATACATGCCACTGAATTGTTCAGATGGTTAATTTTGTCTTACATGAATTTCATCTCAATAAATTATTTACAAGAAACAGCAACCGAAAATTCAAAATTAATGTTTTCATTTACATGCAACATTTCAAAAGCTGAAATGCATTTCAGAAAAAGAATCTACATTTACATGTTGGGCTTGGCTTTTTTTTTTTAACCTAAGAAATCTGGCTACATTTTAAAAAATCTGTGTAATCTCTACTCTCACAATAAATTACTACCATGGAATTAGTTCAGTTGGAGCTCTTGAAAGATTTATTTCATGACATGCTTACAGATTTCAAAGACTTAGTGCATCTCTGTTACTCTACTGTCAAGGATTAATTTGCTAACTCACTGGCATTAAGTCAGCTGGGAGGGAGACCAGCATTTGATTTCCAAAGGAAAACATCCCACACTAATTAGGATAGAATACTCTGTATCCTAAACTCTGCATGTTAAGCCTGAGTGAACTGCTAAAACAAAGATGTGGAATAGAAACTGGGAAAATTATCTATTAATACAACCAAAATAACACAGGAATGGAGTTTAAGAGCAAGTTATTCACACAATCATCCTAGCCTGTTTGTTTTGGGTTTAATTTGCATGTGGAGACTATGTCTATTAAAGAAACATTCAAGTGAGTTTCAACTAGATTCTAGTATCTGTGAGAAAGAACCTCAGTACAAAGTAAACAAAGGAAATACAGAAGCCTCTAATTACATGGGGGGTAGTGGGGGGGGCACATCATCTATTTAGAAACAACATACTTTTGGGGAAGCAGATGATCTAGCATTTCTCAAATTCTACCTAGAACATTCTGAAAACATGAAGCAAATCTCATGAAGTTCTTTTTTTTTTCATGAGGTTCTGTACTGAACAGCTATAAATAATAATCTGATCACTGAGTTATAAAATCTAATAAAAATTTAATGATGCTACCAAATGTCACATAGGTATGGATAGAGCTATTTATAAGTGTATTGAATAAATAGATATAAATTTACAGAGAGGCTTTCTTGTTCCCTGCCACTGAGTTTTAAATTGAGATTTTATATTGGTACATTTTCAACTGAAATCAAATCAAACATAAAATATCTCTCAGATAATACTTTATGGCACATTATAAATTCAGAGCTACCTCTTCCTAAAGGTAGTTACCAACATTATCCCAATATTTAACCTTCAGTTCGAGTGATGATGTCTGGTGAAAAATCTCTCTGGGCAGCTTGAGAACCATGTGAGTAATTGAGAAAGGGGCAGAGGATGAACCCAGCTCGCCCTCCCCTTTTCATTCAGGAAGGCAGGCACACTCCTGGAACTCACCTTTCTCAGATTTCTTGTCTTTTGTTGCAGATGAAGTGCCACAGCCCATGTCTTCTAAATTAGGTGTGTTCATGAATTCAACTTCTCATTCTAAAACAGTGTGAAAAGTGCTTCTCTCTGCGCTGTGAAGAGCCCCTTCTGACTGATTCACCTGGGTCACAGATCCTAGGAGGAAGACACACAAGGTGGGGAGGAAAGCGCCCGTTAACAACAAGGTATCTACGGGCTGCTCAGCAGGATTCATTTTTTGCTTCTCCTCAACTGCTGTTCATCATGTGATGTGGAAAGTGATCAGACATAATCTAATCCTGATTTATTTTCCAAAACACAGCAGCAGCAACACAGCAGATATAGGCTGCATTTCTGCAACACATAAATTATAGCTTGCCCGTGTCTAGGTCAGATCAATACTCTATAAAATAAAGCATTAAAATGAAAAGTAAAATGGAAATTTAAGAGCAAACAATTTTATAATTGAAATATAGGTAAGGCACTATGAAGGATCTGACACAAATTAACAGCTTTGGTTTTAAGCTCAAAATAGTTATTACTATATCTATCTAGGCTTTTAAATACACAAATTGGAAAATGACTATGAGACAACATATTTATACAGTTATGCCAAAATTCAAACCAAAATGATGTCAACTACAAATTGGGGCTTGTCAAGGGCATTTGCAGTCAGCTTCTGCTGAGACTGAATCCCGTGCTGCTGCGGCTGTTGACCTTCGACACACCCTAAAGGGAGTTCAGGGTGGAGAGTGAGGCACTCTGTCCTCCAGGGAAACTAGTGGAACAGGCCTCTAGACAGTCAGCTATTTTCAGGAACTGATTTCATGATCCCAATCCTTGCATCTCTTCATATCTAAAAAAGCCCAGAAAAGCACTAAATCCCCTTATGATGACATCAGCTCATGACTAGCAGAAAACCTTTTGTAAAATAAGTGTTTGATTGCATTAAACTCCCCATTCACCGAAGTCTTATATATTGACCTGCCTCTTTGGAGCAGTCTCTCAGAGCTATCTGAGGTGCTGTTTCCTGGGCTGCAGTCCTCATTTTGCCCCAAATAAAACTTAGCTCACAACTCTCATGCTGTGCATCTTTTTTAGTCAACAATGAGTTCTCTGACACTGTTTCTCAGAATCAGTTGGCATACTTGCTTTAAAAAAACAGAGGCTGAAGGCCTCCCTAGAAAAATGCCCTTTTCAAACAAGCTCTCCAGGCATTTCTGAGGCCCCTCCAAAGTCTGCCCTCACACTGACCGGGCCTTTTGATGGGTTAGCTGAGACTGCTATATTGGATCTTTCACAACCATCCCATGGGAGTTTTCAACTAAATTCCTTTCTATAGTAACCCCACCTCATGACTTGTGGGATGTTTCCTTTATTTCATGATGCTCCAAACCAGCTGAGCTAATCTATTTGCATTTCTTGATAGTAACAAAGAGAACAACTGACTTGGGACTCTGCCAAGCCTGCCTATTTTTCTTTTAGTACTACACTAAAAGCTTCAAAATGTGAATCAATGAAAGAAAGGGGCAGAAAGAAATGAGGAAAATATTTGAATTATGGAAATATTTTTAAAACAACTATAACCTTAATAAACAGATATTCTGATCAGAGCTAGGCTTGATTCTATTACGGAATTAATTAACCCTCCTAAACTATGGGTTATGGAATTAATTAACTCTCTTAAACTTTGGGTTATTTCCAAATTCGATAGGCATTTCTTACATGTCTCTCTTATCCACATCATGAGTAAAAAATGTTAATAGGGTCAGCTTCAAGGGCAGAAAACCCTTGTGGCATTCCACTCCAGACCAATCTCCAAGGTTAGTACAGACCCATTGCAGTCACACTCTCCCAGCATATTCATTTAGTCAGGTGGCAAATTTACCCATCATAAGTATCCACTTACTTATCTATAAGATGTATTGGGAAATTTTGCTAAATATTTTAATGAAATTAAGATACATAATCTGACACCTTACATTCCAGGCTGGGTTTCCCTCATGGTTCAGACGGTAAAGAACCTATCTGCCTGTAGTGCAGGAGACCTGGCTTTGAGCCCTGGATCGGGAAGATCCTCTGGAGAAGGGAGTGGCAACCCACTCCAGTATTCTTGCCTGGGAAATCCATGGACAGAGGAGACTGAAGGGCTACAGTCCATGGGGTCGCAAGAGTCAGACATAACTGAACAACTAACACACACACATATTCCAGGCTAGCCAGCAACAGCAGAAGATAAAGAGGAGGAGGAGAGGAAGGCAGAAGGAAGGAGGGGAGGGAGAGAGGAAGAAAGAAAGGAAAATAGTTTGCCATTATTTTTATTTAGTAACAGAATCATAGACATTTAAAGGTGGTGCATGTGTGCGTACTAAGTCTCTTCAGTCATGCCTGACTCTTTGCAACCCCATGGACTGCAGTCCTCCAGGCCCCTTTGTCCATGGGATTCTTCAGGCAAGAACACTGGAGTGGACAACCATGCTACCCTCCAGGGCATCTTCCCCACCCAGGGATTGAACCTGCATCTCTTATGTCTCCAGCATTGGCAGGCAAGTTCTTTACCACTAGCACCACCTGGGCAGCCACTTTAAAGGTCACAGAGACTTTTAAAATTACCTAGAATTTACACACAGTGCAAGAAAACCAAGATACTTACCTAACGTCATATAAACAAACCAGCTGTCAAAGTCTGTTGCATATTAGCATCACCTGGGAAGCTTTTAAAACTCTCAATGCTCAGAGGCCACCTCAACAAATTAAGAGTCTCTGGGGATTTGAAGAATAGTGATGCCTGGGTCCCATCCCCAGAGATTCTGATGTCACTGGTATTGAGTGCAGTTTGGGCATCGAGAGTATTAAAAGCTCCCCAGGTAATTCTAATGTGCAGCAGAGCTTGACATTCTCTACTGGAAACAATGTTCCAGCAAACCCACAACGATGCCTAGTGATTATCATATTTTCCTCTAAATGCTTTGACTCCATCTGTTTGGAACAGAATTTTTCCAGAGGTCATGTCAGGCTTATAAGGTAGTGGCTTCTGGGATCTACTCTTTTCTTGTTTTTGAAACTGAAGCACTATTTACCCATTGCCTCTGTTCTCTCCATCCTCAGACATTTCTCAAAGGTTATCTACAGTGCCTATGAGAGCATGTCTGCTGGATTTTTCCTCAACCTTTGAAGTAGGACATTTGGTCCTGGAGAGTTTCTCCATGTGCCTAGATCCATACTCTCCTACATGAGCACTGCAAAACTTACCAGGGGAGATTATTTTAAAAGGCACACTCCCAATACAATCCAAGTATTACTGCCAATACTTGGATTCAAGCAGTCCAAGGGGGCCTAGGAATTTGCAATTAAAAATACACCCTTCATGGAACTTTGACACAAGCACTCCCCATATCTCAGTCTGAGAAACACTGCTCTGCATATCTCCCTTGGGCTCTGCTTCCATTTTTATACTACTTTTGTCTACCCCGTTTTACGAATACACAGAGTTAGACACTGAGTAGGCAACACTGATGCAATGACAGGAAGTGATATACTTCAAACTCAATTTTTTCCCCAGGAAAAAAATTTCTCTCTCTAAAGGCATTCGGTTCTCAGCCACTCCTCAGTCAACTCATTACACAACAAACAAAAGTCCATATAAAAGATTCACTAAGAACTAAAAAGCATCAAACTTGAGTATATTTCTGCTAGATTGTAAGCTCCATGGATACCTTTCTTTCTAAATACTCCTTGAATCTCTGGCACCTACACAGTGCCTTTCACGTAGCAGGTGTTTGAAAAATGCCAAGTGAATGAATGAATGAATGAATGAGAGAATAAATATTTGTAATCCAGGGCCCTTTAAAAAATGAATGCTAAAAGTAATTATTAGTCCATCATTCCATGCACAAATACATGCTATTTAATTACACAAAAGTCTTTTATTAAACCAGAAAATGGGTAGTACTTATATATTCATTTTTAAAGAAAAATTTTAAATCATGACAGAAAGAAATGAGAATTGTTTGAGAATTTTGGGTTATTTAGAAAAAATAATTTGCTATTGGAATTTTTACATTATTAATTGATAATAATTTAATTTCCTCAGGTAACAGGTAAAACAAAACAAAGAAGAGTCACCGCATTTTATTTCTCACCAAAACAAGAGCTGATTATGGCCAGGTGCCACTCACTACTCCCACACACTACCCAACCTAGACTGCAATCACACATGTTTGGAAGCAATGTAAGTGCCTTTGAAGACAACCCTGGGTGGTATAAAGCAGATAAAAATGATCTTGGAATTTTCCATTATGTGGGACAATCTAAGCTCCTTCCATTCCCTGCCCTCTGTCAGCGGGAGATAAGTACTTAGTGTGCTAAAGGAGTCTGAAGAAACGATGCCCTAGGGCCTGAAAGGGGTTCTCTGGCTCAAGAGGCGGGGAGTCTCTGCAGCCTTCACCAAGACCTGAGGATACCATGGTCAGTGATAAAAACCACCAAAAAGGTGGATCTTGGCAAAAACAGCTTGAAACTTGCTCAGTGCTGCTGCCCCTACCAATACACACCAAGGATGATTCTAAAGCATAAACATAAAATAGTGACTCATCATTGGCACTCACTCATAATCTGCCAAAGGAAAAGTCTTCTGAGGTTTCTGCTAAAAGGTTTCTGCTACTGTGGGGGACGGGGGAGGAGTAGAGGGAGCCGGGAGAACTGGAGGGCGAGACTGTTTGACATGGTTCAGTTCCTTTCATTTAATCACTATTCATTTCCCAATGCAAAAATACAAGGAAAGAACAAACGATGGCCCTTGGAGCCAATCCAACCTTGGCCTTCAAGCACCCTTCAAGTACTAGCCCAGGCTCCCTGAGTTGTTCTTACTTATTCTTGGTTTTCTTTCTAAGCACATCTCTACTGAAGGCCCACACCTTCCTCAGCCACCATGACCTTGATTCTGCTCCACCTCTGGCATTCTAGACGTGAACTGCATGGTTTCCCATGCAAGAAACTCAGCTTTTCCTAGAGATGCTGACTTCTGTGAGAAATCTGTACTCCAGCTCTGGCCCCAAGAACCCCAAATTCAGAACCCAGTCATCAACTGGCAACAAACCCCAGTCCCCAGTGTGAGAGATGAGCACATCTAATTGTTTAGTTCTCCCCGCTCAGAGCATGAGACACGAGCATGGAACACAGACACCTCTTCAGGCTCACTCTGCTGCAGCATGCTTTTTGGCATCCGCTGAAACAGAGGTTCTACAGCCTGAGGTCTGTGGACTAAACATGACGAAGGGGCATAGAGGAGGTAGAGGAGTCCCTGGCAGACTGCTCTAGAAGGGCCCCTTCCACCACCACCCTTCCAGTATAATCCTATAAGCATGTACTCCTGTCTGGGGTCTTCAATGAATAAGGGGAATTCTGTAAGACAAAGCTGATGATTATGCCTGGGTCCATGAAAGGGGAAGAAAAACAAGGAAACCATACTGACCACCAGAAGCTATCCAAGGGTGTGTGCTATTCTCCCAGACAGGATTGTAATCAGGAGGCAGCTAGGCCAAGTGCCAGGTTTTCCAAAGAACGTTTGTGGGAGAATTCTATGTGGTTTATGATTCTCGAAATTAGACCAAAAAAAAAAAAAAAAGCCCCACCATCAAATAAGTTCAGGAGAAGCAGTATTCAACAGGTTCCTTCACTGCAGGACTTCCCAGAACCTTCTGAATGTCAATGTGTATCTCTAACATGAATCTCTAAGAAAAAGCTAGAGTGTTCACTTTTTCCCAAACAGCCAAACAGGGGACCCTCTTGAGGTAAAGTATTTCAAGAACATCTATCATTCATAACTGCTAATGCTGGCCCAATGGAGACTGGGGTTTAGCAGTCAGACAAACCAGAGTTTAAATTCTTCTCAGCTAGTTATTAATTCCTCTGCACTTCAGTTTTCTCATAAGAAAATAGAGATAAAAACACTTACCTTACAGACTTGTACTAAAGACTAATGAGAAGACTGAGGATGGAAAAACAAAACTGGAACAGAATTCTTCTTAGCTGAGGGGTTAAGAAGAGCCATGCATGAGTGGTACCTATTGCGGTCAAAGTGTTGAAACAAAATCTGTTTGCTCTTATCTCTTTCTTCAGAATGCACTGTCTGGGGACCTCCCAGAGACTAAACCCTGTGGGTGTCTACTGGTTCTGGGATAACTGTAGATTCACAAAGAAATGGACTCTTTTCCCCCAAGAGAGCTTTTTTATTATTACTGGTAAAGAAAAAACGCTTTACCAGTAACAATAACAGTTAAAATCACAACTGTTTATTAAGGGACTATTTACCCAGCACAGTGGATACTTTATATTTCTATTATTCCAGTTAATCGTCACAGCAAATTTCAAGGAGTATCATCACTCTGTATTAAAGATGAAAAAACTGAGACTGAGAAATTAAATATGAGACTCCATGGCACAGCTGATCAGTGCAGGACTAAAGATCCATTCTATTTAATGCTTTAAAAAAAATGTCTATCCACCAAAAAGTTAGCTGTGCTTTGGTTTCAGGATCCAATTTGATCTACAGAAGCACAAAATCACCAAAAAGAAATCTTGAACATTGCAAGGGATTCTGCGTCCCTTTTTTACAGACAGATGGAAATCCTGTGGTCCTGTGCAACAAGAGGGCAAGGAAAATTTCTGAATCTTCAGTTGTGTAGTGGGCAATGCCTATGAAGGGTCTGGAAGAGTTTCTCAAAGTATCCCTTCTCTCATTTTTTAGCTCTCACCCAAGTGACCACAGAGTCTTCCCAAGTATCGAGTTCATTTGAAATAGGCTACATTGCTTCAGAATGCAAATTCACCTGTACATCTTTTGTAAGACAATGACAACTGATTTGCAATCACCATCTTCGAGAAAAATCATTCTGAGAAAATGCAAAGCAATGAAATAAACTTCAAGGAGTGCACATTTCCCATTCCATTGCTACACAATGTATGTTTATAATGTAGACTTCTGCTTGCCCAAAATACCTAAGAACAAACAAACATATTACCTGCTTCTTCTGTTTGGCCAATGTAGAAGTTTATCCTCACCCCAGGTGCTTCAAGAGAAACAAAATCAGGAAAAAACTTCTCTGAGGGATGCAGAGATCTGAAAGAAAAGAGGTACAATTTCAACTCTCTCTGGATCATCCCCCTACATACACACACACACACTCCATACATCTCACATCTCTACAGCTCTGTGCAGGGAGAGCTCTTGATTAAATATATCAAAAAACAAATACATACACATACACACAAAGAAGTAACTCAAATAGGCTTTGCCTTTCAGCCTGGAAGACGAGCCCAGAGCTGCAGATCTGGGAGAGGCTGCGCTGGCCCGTGAGCCGCAGCTGTCTGCCCCAACCCTGCCCTGTTCCCAGCAAAGAGATAAAGGGAAGCACTCAAGTAATGGGCTCTGGTCACATGACTGCTTCCAAGGGGACCAGGCTTTGTATAGGCAAGACCGAGCCACTGTTTGCATAAATAATCTGGTCAGTACAAAATACAGAATGAATTTTGGTAAGTAAGGGCAGAAAAGCATTTAGTAACTGACTTTTAAGTCAACTGAGGATAATTTTCAGGAAACATTATAGTAAGCTAGGCACAATTAAGAGAAGGAAGTGGGAACACTAAACATTCCTTCTTAGGACTTGAAGAGGTGTGGGTTTAAGGGAGTAGCCTTTGGGTGCCACACTACAAATTTACTTCTATGGCATTTTTTCCTCTGCTTGTTGGAGAACATGAAACTGACTCCTCCTAAAACCAAGTTCCTCTGTGGAGTTTATGATTAACCGCTCTATCCAAAACTTTATTCCCTTTCTTAATCTGCACCTGTTTCCCTGAAGTTGAGGAGTATCATAGAAAAGGAAGGACTGAAACTGAGCAGGACTGTGCAGAACCCTCTCAGACACAAAAGCCCCTCCATGTCCTGTTTCTTGTTTGTAGAAAAAGGTCCTGGTCTCCTAGCCTCCTTGAGTTCAAAGAGCAGATGAAAGCAGTTAATGATGTGGACAACAGAGTCACAGGACTCCTAGTTCCTCCCAAAGTGATACAGATAATCTGACGCATTATCTCAGAGTTGTTCTGCAGAACTAAGATCCCTTACCCAGTGGAGGATGGTGGCTCCATGCTGACTACAAGCATGTAGACCCCAGACTAGTTGGAATCAGAAGGTGGAGATCCCTGAAACACCCCACAGCTACCTCACTAGCAACCAGTCAAAGGAAGATCTACAAGCAGATCATGCATGCTGTGACCCTCACCCCAACACTGTCTTTAAAACCCCTGCCTGAAAGCCATCAAGGAGTTCAGGTCTTTGGAAGCATGAGCTGCCTGTTCTCCTTGCCTGGCCCTGCAACAAACCTTTATTTTGTTACAAACGCCTGCTGCCAGTGTTTGGCTTTCTGCACTGTGGCCATGTGAGCCCTTGCTCAGTAAAAAAAAAAAAAAATGTATCTGTGAGAGGGAGATTCACCTCCCATCATCAGCATAATGGAAGCGGAAAGCTGACCTGTGGTTCTGCTGAGTTTGAGAAGGAAGAGGAGGGAGACACGACTGAAAAACTGAAGTGCCAGTGTCAGTACTATATGTCACCAGCCTCAGTTCTGCTATCTTTGGAGGCAATTCAGGGGTGAGAGATCTTGGTCCTCAAGTCTCAAGTTGCCTGCTGCTGCACCAACAGCAATATTCCTCCCAAACTCTTCCCAGCTGGTTACATACCACATGTGTTTTTGAGCTTACTGGCCTTAGGCATCATGCTGCTGCTGCTGCTAAGTCATCCTGAGCTGGAATTTAAAGGTCTCCAGTCATAAGCATTTCATAACCCCACCCAAAGCTGCTCTTTAGCCAATTCCTTTCTGCAATTGAGAGCCGCAGGAGATCCAGTAAAGTGGTTACCTAGCTTACTATTTAATCTAATGGAGTCACGTTAAAAAAATAACTGGAAAGGCAGTTCTGGGCTTCAGAACTCCTATTAGCATATTAAATATTACCAGAGGGCCTCATTATGAGGCTATTCAACCATATAGGTCTCCATGGCAGAGGCTCCAGGACTAGAAACTGGTAAGGCTGCTATAAGTACTATAAACGATAATACAGTTACCCAGGCTCCCCCAAAATAATGGACAATGTCACTATACGGCTGGGTTTCCAGCCAAATGCCTATTCAAGCCACGTGATTAAATGATGCCTATGTCTAGCTACAGTTGTTCAAATGTCACCTCCTCTGTGTGAAGCCTTTCCTAAATCACCAAAGTGGAGTTAGTCATTCTGTCTTCTGGCTCTCCAAGCCATGTGTGTGTCCAATTATAGAACTTCCCAAAGTGTGCTGTAATTTGTCCTTTTACATGTGAAATCCTCAAGGAAAAGGATCCATTTCATTCCTCTTGGCATCTCTGCCTCCAAATGCATAAGAGCATTTGAAGGGGAGCAGGTTTTGCCACCCAAAATATGCCATTTTGGCATAGGAATAATTTTGAGCTAAAGGCAATCAAAAATCCAGCAGATTCAGGAAAAGCTCTTTACCTCCCCCTCAACTGCCTAAATTTACATTGGAAAGGGGCCTTGTACCAGGAAGAGAACTATTACCAGAGATACCTTTTTACCTAAGAAACTTATTTGCGTAACAGGGCAACCCTTGTTTTCCAAATCTCTCCTCTGCCTTCCTGTGAATGTCCTTCCTTTTCTCTGTATCCCCAGACTCCCACCCCTTTCCTTAGCTCAGGACGTTATATAAGTTCCAAT
The DNA here is from genome assembly GCF_032452875.1 of Bos javanicus. Taxonomy (NCBI): domain Eukaryota; kingdom Metazoa; phylum Chordata; class Mammalia; order Artiodactyla; family Bovidae; genus Bos; species Bos javanicus. The sequence continues at coordinate 131,548,196 of NC_083897.1, forward strand.
TGAGTACATGCACGTGTGCTCAGTCACTCAGTCGTGTCCGACTCTTTGTGACCCCCTGGACTGTAGCCCGCCAGGCTCCTCTGTCCATGGGATTTCCCAAGCAAGAATAGTGGAGTGGGTTGCTATTTCCTCCTCCAGGGGATCTTCCCTATCTTTTGAGTCTTCATATGTTTATAGGGTTTCTGTATATACATAATTAAATTTGTTTTTCTCCTATTAACCTGCCTTATATAAATATAACTATTATACTAGCCAAAGAACCTAGAAGGGCAAGAGAAAATTTTTCTGCCCCTAGAGTACTCACTAAATATTTAATAATAGAAAGAAAGGAAGGAAAGAACTTATGATTTAGGTGGTTGTTTTAATAGCCAGTCTCTGGACCATGAATTGGACTGGCTGTGAACTTTACATGATTTGTCTAAAATTTAGAGTTTGTTTACAATGAAGACCTTTACCATATTTTTCCACTGTATGAAGAACACTGAAATGTTACTTTGAGCACCACAAAGACTCCTGTAGCCAGCCTCAAATTGTTAAATGAACCAGCACTGACATATGGGAACAAATCACAATGATAACATTTATTGATCACTTACCACGTTCTAGGCATTTGTTGATTTTAAAGGTGTTAATCTTACTTAATCTACACACTATCCTATGAAGTATATACTATTATTATTCCTACTTATGCATTAGAAACTGGAGCCTAAAGTCCAACAGCAAATGAGTGGCAGAGCAGGGATTTCAACTTGGGCACTTTGACTCTAGAACTTCTACTTACAATCATTATGTGGCAGGAGGTAGATGGGCCCCCCTCCAGTGTAAAATGATTTGAGATTCATTCCCTGTGGACTAAAACTCCAAGACAAGAACAGCAAGACAATTAAGGGAGAAGGCCGGGCCCTGCCCAGACCACATATTTCTCATTCTCAAAGTGAGGAGACCTCCCCAACCACACATGTGCAGAAAGGCTTCTGGGAAGTCAAAGGGGGAGTGATGCCAAGGAATGCTCTACCCAGACGCCTTTTCAGTAGAATCCATCTTGGCTAAAAGATGCCTGCACACACATGGGAGGATCCTGAGATTTACCAAATACGGACTGTGAACCAAGCAAATCGAAATGACTGGCCAAAGGAAATCTGGAAGAAATGTCCCATAAAAATAATTCAAACTGTCACGAGGGTGCAACTCAGTAACTCTGAGTCCACTTGTGTATCTATCCACACATACTGTACTCTTTTTCCTGTTAAATACTTTACTTGTTTCACTACTTTCTTTGTAGGAATTCATTTCTGCAAAGCTGAAGGGCCAGGCCTTTGTCACTGACCACTGGTCTAGCGGCTAGGATTTGGTGCTCTCAGCACCGCTACCGGGCCTCAATCTCTGGCTGGGAACCCAAGCCCCACTCCAAGTCACTGCAGGCCAAGGCCATCGGAGATCAATTACACTATACTGCTTCAGTCAGCACCTGTGTGTTTTCAAAATGAAGCTGCCAGCCTCTTCGGATGCTCTCCTCCTTTCCTCCAGCTAGGCAGGGATGTATTCCCCCAGCCTGAAAAAAGAAAATATAATGGGCAAAATAACGTTAACTCACCCAATAACAGACTTATACCCCCAACAGGCAAGGTGGGTCAATTTATCTCTCAATGGGCACAGTGTCATATGAAAACAGCCAATGGAAAGGTGAGAGATCAGTTTCCTCCTTGGAAAAGGCCATAGAAATATCAAATCATTCTGAACTAAGATGCACTGTGCTTTTCTATGCAATTCAACACATTTTTATTGCTCTCCCTCTATTTGGCAGGCACTGTGTTAAAAGGACAAGGACATAAATGGTAAACAAAATGGATATGATTAGGTGAGGCAAACACACAGGTAAATAAGAAATCAAAATAAAATTACAAATAAAAGTACCTCTGGTATTGGAATATAAGCACCAGGAACCTAAAACACTGCCAGGCACATAACAAATATTTATTACATGAATAAATGAAAGCAATACAGTATGACAAAATCTCTAATAGGACAGGCAGGGGCCACAGAGAAAGAGCCCTACCCCTGAGAGGAGGGTGAAGCAAGGCTTTCTAGAAGAAGTGATACCCTAAGACTGGAGGATTACATAGCCAGAAGAGTTAACCAGAAGAAGAGAGTGAAGGAGAAAAAAAGGCCTCCTGTAGATATGTACCTAACAAGGATGTGCAACGGCAGCAGTGAAACAAAAATCAGAACGAACTGAGTTCCTAATTATAATGCTGCAATTAGACTTATAAGCAGATAAGAGAAAACTATCCATCTGCTATGACTGAAAAATGGTGGCTGCACAACCTCTACAGCCTGGACTCACTGACTCTTTCTTGGCTGTCTTGGTGGTCTCTCTTTCTCACTTCCCCACTCCCCTATTGAGTTTCCCTTCACCTTTCAAATAAACTTGGTCTCAAATGTTTGTCTTGGGGTCAGCTTCTGAGGGAACCCAAATCAGGACACTCGGTTAGTCTATGGCAGTAGCAAGCTATAGCAAGGCACAGAGGAACAGAGAAGGCTGGTTTTCTCACAAGGGAGAAATTGGGCATTGCAGGTAAACCTCTACTATTTCACAAGCTTCCTGGAGCTGGCCACAGTTCCAACTTCTATAAAGGAAAAGTCATCTAATGAGCAGCTCCTATTATTGGTCATGACACAGCCAAGGAAAACATGCTAGAATCCAGGAAAAGCAACTGGACTTGGGAACAGACTGAGAAGAAATGGTGTGTGCAGATATGCTTGGTGCTGAGTGAGTAGTACTTAAACTAAAGTGTCTGCCTCCTCATGGTGCCTGATACCTTAACACCTGATAGCACCAAAGTGGGGAGCTCAGATTGGGCTGGCCTCCCAGCTCTGGCGACTCTCAGCTAGCCCTCTAGTGCTGGGGTTGTTCCCAACTAAGGCTCAGCAGCTCACGCAAAAGCCAATGCTCAAGAGATGAGTGGTGGTTGGAAGAAAAAGGCTGTTTTATTCAGGAGACCAACAACCTGGGGAGAAGGTGGACTAGTGTCCAAAAACCAACTCTGAAGACTCTGCTCAACCATGAAAGTGTTTAAAGGGAGAATCATTTGGGGAAGGGGTCAGAGTCTCCCTTATCTTCCACTATGTTCAGACTTTCTTCTGAATGGCTGTTGGCGAGGTAACAGGGTGGTGTTCCAGGATGCTTGTGCATGGCCTGAAACTGCCATCCTCTGCCCGGGTGGGGCCTTAGCTCCTGCAGAAGAGCTCAGAGACACCATTCTGTGCGTCCCCTGAGGAGGAGCCAGGACCCTGCACTGCTGTTTCTGGACCGCTCCTCCCCAGTTTCTGCATTTCCTCACTTGGTTAGCAACTGTTCAAAGCTCGCCTTTGGGACTCAGGGAAGAGCAAGGGGGCTGAATGAAGCCTGTTTCCTACAAACAAGAAACAGGGGACACAGAAAGGATTTGCACCCCAGACAGCCCCACAGGATCCTGCTCCATTTCAGGGCCAGTGATAAGCAATCACATCCAATCCCAGCTTCCTGGCACCTCTTGTTGTTGTTGTTTAGTCAGTCGTGTCGGACTCTTTGCAACTCCATGGACTGTAGCCCATCAGGCTCCTCTGTCCATGGGATTTCCTAGCACCTAGTAGTCTCCAAACTGAGGTACCTGCCCCACAGCAAAAACCAAAAGATCTGCTGGACAATAAAAAGCAAAGTAACAGAACTCATATTTTCTAATTCTTTTTGAATTTTCTATTTTCATAATGTACATTTTTGGTAATATACACAAAATATGAGCTCAATAGTATTAGCTGTATATAAATAAATATAATTATCAGACATCCATTCTCAGAAAGCTTTCACTGAGAGAAGTTCATGATCAAAAACATTTGAAGAACCTTGATTTAAAGAGCCTGCTTCTTTTGAAGAGAGGGAAGGAATACTAAGTAGTTTTATATTTTAATAAAGAGAAAGGATCAAGCCTATTTCCAGGGATGATTTCTGGGTATTGAAAAACCACATTAAGTAGGAGAAAAGAGAGGCCAGATTTGGCAAGTCATTAGAAAGTTATTAAAATAAATCAAAGATGGGTTATAAGTCACTATCAGGTGAAAGAAATTCATAAAGGCCAGTTTTGGCCACATCTGTCTATTGGGGTCACCTGGTCAGCAGCCACAATGACAGGCTGAAAGAGCTGTCATGTGTTGAAGTTTATAAATTCATCACTGAAAAGGCTCCATCTTGAGTACAAAAGTTGAGCTTTCCATGGTTGTCACTTAATAAATAGCATATTAGTAGATATTAGAATTTAACCACTGGTAATCTAACCCTGCCAGGATAAGATGGCTGGATGGCATCACCAATGCAATGGACGTGAACTTGGGCAAACTTCGGGAGATGGTGAGGGACAGGGAGGCCTGGCATGCTGCAGTCCACAGGGTTGCAAAGAGTCAGACATGACTGGGTGACTGAAAAACAACAGTCGAACCCTAGCTTTGTCCAAGATGGCATGACTCAAAAAACAAAACTCCTTAAATTAACCTTGAATGTTCATAAATCAAATGAAAAGAGTAAGACAGAGTAAGGACACTCTACCCTGTCTCTCCCATAGAATAAAGCTATAAAACCTGGACAGAATCCGTGGACCAGCTGTTTGAAGACTGTGGTAAATTTCAAGATGGCCCCCAATGATCCCTGCCTCCTGGTGTTCATGCTTTTGTGTCATCTCCTCCCTTTCAGTGTAAGGCTTGACCTAGTGACTGACTTCTAGTCAGCAGAATATGGCAAATATGTTGGGCTGTTACTACTGTGACTAAGTTATGAAAGATTGTGACTTTCTGTCCTGTAAGCAGACTCTCTCTATTGCCTTCACAACTCATGTGTTTTTGATGAAATAATCTGTCGTGCTGGAGAGGCCCCCATGGCACAGGACTGAGGGAAGTCATGGGCCAAAAGCCAGCATGGAACTGAGGCCCTCAGTCAAACAGACCTCAAGAAACTGAAATCTTGCCAACAACCATGTGAGCTTGGAAGCAGATCCTCCCCCAGTGAAGCCTTAAGATGACTGCAGCTCACCTGACACCTTAACTGCAGCAGCTTGTGAGAGACCCTGAAATAGAGGGCCCATGTAAACTGCACCTGGATTCATGACCCAAAAAAGCTGTGAGATCATAAATGTGCATTTTAAGCCTCTAGATTTTGTTATTACAGCAATAAATAAGTACCACAAAGAGTTTGGAAAGTAAACAGCAGAAGGCATACTGAGAAGATAAGAGTTTGAAGTACTGCCACACTGGTGGTGAGTTAACCATTTTTTTCCCTCCAATTTCCACAGCCTGGATTCAAGGAAGCTTAAATTCATATCAAAAGCACAGTGAGCTAACACTGAACACCTATTAGATTTTTTTAAAACTCTAATAATACCCAGCACTGGCTAGGATATGGAGCAACTAGAACTCTTATACTTTGCTGGTGGGAATACAAAATAGTGCAGCCACTCTGCAAAATAGTTTGATAGTCTCTCATACAGTTGAATATGTACTTGCCATATGACATAGTAACCCTACCCCCTGGATATTTACTCTAAAGGAATGAAAGTTTATATTCATATAGAAACCTGTACTCAAGTTCATATGGTCAAATACTTAAAACAGCCCAAATGTCCTTCAGTGGGTAAACAGATATACAAACTGCAGGACAGCCATACAATAGAATATTACTTACCAATAAAAAGGAACAAACTACTGATAAAGACAGCCTGGATGAATCTCAAAGGCATTATGCTGAAAAAAGTCAGGCTTAAAACGTTGAGTACACTTACATGACATTCTCAAAAAGACAAAACTGTAGTAATGGAGAGCTGACTAATGGCTGCCAAGGTTTATGGGGTAAGGGAGAATGTGACTACAAAGGAAGAGCAAGGAGTTTTGGAGGTGATGTTCTGTATCCTGATTATGGTGTGACACTAACCTACCCAAGTGTTAAAATTCACAGAACTGTACAAGTCGGTTTTACTGTACACTAATTTAAAAATAAATTTTTAAAAAACTTCAGAGCTGCCCTTTGTGCCTTAGTGCCTTTGGGTCTGCAGACATTAAAGTCCGCATGGGCTGACTGTGACTGCCAAGGGTCTTCCTAAAGCAATGCCAGAAGCAGTGCCTGCCACTGTAAACTATGAGCACCAAGGAATACACTTGTCCTTCCATTGGACTTCACTTTTAGCTATCCGTGGACAAAACTCATAATCAGAGACCCCAGTGAGAAAATTGCAACCCATCCATCCTTTACCTAACAGATACTTACTGAGCAAGTTCCAGCTATGAGGGGGCAGATATAAAAAATGAATACATTCTGATTCATTTCCCTACCAGATTCATAGTGTAACGAGGGACATGGGCCATCCACAGATAATTTTAAGACAGAAGGTGTAGGTATGAGGCAGGAGACAGACATGCCCCAGGCTGAACAGTTTCTCTGCAATGGACAGAAACTGCATAAAAGCGGAATGATGGAGGAGGTTGGGCCCTACCCAGATAAGAGATAAAAGACCACATATTCCTACTTCTCAAAGTCAAGGAGACCTCCCTGACTACACATGCGCAGAAAGGCTCCTTGGAGGTAGAAAAGGGAGGGGACATCACCTCACAGTAAGTGATGTCAACTTCCCATAAGCCTCTTTACCAGCGTTCACCTTGGCAAAGAGATGAGCATGCACACAGGAGAGGATTCTGAGATATGCCAAATACGGACTCAGAACCAGACAAATCAAAATGACTGGCCAAAGGAAACCTGGAGGGAATGCCCCACAAAAGTGATTCAAGGGGCTTCCCTGGTGGTCCAATGGTTAAGAAATCCACCTTGCAATGCAAGGGACACCAGTTCAATCCCTGGTCTGGGAAGATCCCACATGTTTCGGGGCAACTGAGCCCATGCACCACAACTACTAAGCCTGCATGCCTAGAGGCCGTGCTCTGCAACAAGAGAAGCCACCACAATGAGAAGCCTGCGCACTAGAACTACACAGTAGCCACCACTTGCCGCAACTGGACAAACCCTGCGAGCAGCAACAAAGACCGAGTGAAGCCAAAAGTAAAATAAATAAATATTTTTTTTTAAGTGATTCAAACCACCAGGAGGGCACAACTCTCTCTGAGTCTGCCCATGTGTCTATCCACACGTACCGTACCCGTTTCCTCCTAATGAACACTTGACTTGTTTCACTACTTTCCATTTTCGTGTGAATTCTGCAGAGCCGAAGAGCCAGGGCCTTGTCACTGACCACTGGTCTAGTGGCTGGGATTCAGCGCTTTCACCATCTATAACTGGCCTCAGTCTCTGGCCAGGAACCAAAATCCTGCTTCAAGCCACTACAGGCTGAGGCCACCCAAGATCAGGTACAAAGATATGCCATGTACTACCACAGCCCAGAAGGATACGAGCCCTGCCAGGACAAGTCAGGAGACATTTCCTAGAGCATACAAGGTAGAGAACGGCACTCCAGGGAAATTGGGAGCACACTACATTTGAGTTATATTTCCTGAGACTGGGGTGGGTAGAATGTATAACAGCAGAAGATGGGGATGTGAACCTGAGGAGGTAGACTGGTGCCAACTGTGACTGTTCTCATAAATCACAGCAAACAATTCATACTTTTATCTGTCAGTCAGAGACTGCAATTTCAAATGCTGACATGGGCTGGAATACATAACAGAAATGAATAAAGCAGCCTGGGTGGAGATGATGGGACATTGTAGAGAGTGTCTATCTAAATGAGGCAGCAGTTGTCCAAAAATCCCAACCCAACATTACCCACTGTAATTTTTCAAAAGAAGCTGAACATACTTTTATGTAAAATCTCTGTATTTTTAAATGCCAGTATGAGTATACCTCTACAAACTTAAGATGCCATCGATTACAAGGCATATCATTATTTTATGTACCAATAGGAAACAAAAAAGCAACTCATCAAACTGTGACACACCATTGATTTTAAGGCACATCCCAATTTCAGTGGTGCTAAAATGTGAAAAAATGTGTCTCTCAGAATCAATGAAATGCAGCAGTGATTCTCACTTTCTCAGAACACTGTACAGACTCCAGTGTGAGGCTGCCAGATTGCAAACTCTGATTAAGTGAAGAGGAGCCTGAGAGTAATCTCATTAGATTCACACTTTAGGAAGATGACTCTGCGGGTCACATGGCAATGACCTGGTGAAATGCCAGCCAGAGGAAGACCAATGAGGAAGCACCTGCAATGATCCAAGAGATCAAGGATAAGGGCTTAATTAAAGCAGTAGCAGTGCAAATGGAGAGGAGAGGCCAATTGTGAAAGCCCTTTAGGAAATAAACCCACTGGTCCCAGACTGGGTATAGGGAGTAAGGGGGATAGAGGCATCGATAAGGATTCCAAAGTTTCTAGTCTGGAATACTAGATGGATCCATCACATCTTCACCAATGCTCACTGGGTATCTACCAGGTGCTGGGCACTGCACTGCACCCTGGGGGTACAACGATGGACAAAACACACATGGTCCCTGCCCTCTGGTCATTTACAGTCTAGTGAGTGACACCCTAACAAGTTAAAATGTCCCATAGGCAGCAGAGGCTCTTTTTAAAGCCCAGAAAATAAATCAGGTCTGCAGATTCTGATTAAAGAGGTTATCAGGTTATCGGTAACAGCTAAAGTGATCAGAGGGAGCACTTGTAAAGTTAGAGGCAACAGGGGCAAAATCAGATGCCTAGGAACAGAGACATTTAAAGGGAATGAGGAGGAGGGATAAAAAAAGGAGACTAAAAACAGAACAATCTGGAAAGGAAAAGGCTCAGGAGAGAGGGATATCTGTAAACCAAGGGAGAAACGTATTATCATGGAATCTAATATACCTTTATCTATAATTAATGCACAGAAGTAAATAACCTTGGCAAAATGTACAATTCAGATTTTCAGAATTATGGGTGTTTGGCGTTTCACATGAATTCCAAATAGCCTTATCAGAACTGCTTCTTATTTAGAGAGTTGTGGATATTTTTAAATATCGCCACAATCTGTTCCTTCAGCTTGTTATTGTGTCTCTGTTGACATCTAGCATGAGTCAATGGCAGAGCAATGGTAATTCCTTACTTTTTTTTTCCTTCAGCAGGAGCTATAGTCCATCATTCCAAGACAAAAGTGAAACAAAGAATATACATTTATACTATCCCCTCTCATGTCAAAGCACGGGGAATTGGGCAAAACTGATCTAGGCCAGACAGCGGAGTCCCCTTACAAGATCATCACAAGGGTCATGTCCCAGAGCCCTGCACCAGGCTGTGATGTGGTAAGATACTCTGGTCCTCTGGACTTGTTCAGAAAGGCCCTTTATTTTCTGAGAGAGGAAGTCAGGCCCAGAGAGGTTAAGTAGCCTCCCAACATCATCGTCTTAAGACTTGGTGGCCAGTACTCGTCCCATTACATCAGTGATCCAACTCTACCCTAATAAAGACAGCTTCAATACTACATACACTAAAGTATGACAAACTCAATACATAAAACATTAACTCTACTAGATCTGGCCAAACAACAGGAAGAACATATGGTTCCATGTCTACCCAGATTTCATTCAATTTATCTGCTCCTTTAAGAGTTCTTATCCTTCCCTCTAAGTTTTACCAGTTCCACACAGGTTGAAGGAAAGTAAAACTCCTAGATTTTCACGTTGTTGGTTGCTGAATCTTTTAGCCTGACCTGCAGACTCAGGACACAATCCATCATCACGCTTACAGATCTTACTTGAAGAGGAGTCCTCAGCCTCACCTGGAATTTTCCAGATGGAGATTCTAGAATGACTCTTTAATAGGTTGCCTTGGCAACTCCATAATGATGAATGCAGGTATGACTGTACCTGCCAATGGAATGTGAACAACACAACCTGGATGAGAGAACCACTTCCTGCTTACTGAGAAGGTAGCTTCCACATTCTCCAAGCTTACTTTTCGCCAACCATTACCTCCCTGTCAACCGTGTTTGTTTTCATGAACATAGAGAACAAAGAACAGTTGGTTTCTTGGAGGAATGTCGAAACTATTAGCTAAAGCAAGGCCTAGGAAATACCCATGGCTTTCTGTACAAAACATTTGTTAGTATTGCCTCAGATGACTACAAGTTTATGGTGAAGACTTTGGAAAGGTTTTTAGAGAATTTTGTTTAAGAATACTTACTCTTGTCTTGGTTTTATTCATATATTCATCCAACAAATATTTGTTGAGCCCCTACTGTATGCCAGACACTGTTCTAGACCCTGGAGTATATAAGTGGACTCTATGATTTAGGGACTTTCAAAGGAAAAACTAGGGTTTAATAAGTCTTTAGTTTACTAAAGCTGAAGTTAGTATTTTCACTAATATCCCCCAAAGGGCAAAAGTTATTCATTTACATAAAACTCTCTAAAATAGTGCTTCTCAAACTTTGATGTGCTTATAGACAACCTGGGGACCCTGTTAAAACACAGATGCCTGGGCCCAGCCCCTAGATGTTCTGATTCAGTAGGTCTGGAGTTGGCTCATGAGTCTGGAGTGCTAATGAATTCCCAAGGGATGGTGAAGCATACTTTGAGAGGCACTACTCTGTAACACTGTATTTTTTTTTAATCTCTATTTCTTTTTCAACCCACTCTTCCACAGCTTTTAAAGTCAAATATATTCTACAATGCTTTTGTGATTTTCACGGTCAACTCAGTATCAGAAGAACATGAGAATGTTGTGATGTATAAATGAAACAATGCCATAAAGATTTCAAATATTTGGAAAGAATGAAAGAAATAACAATCATAAGCAAATTGATGTATCAGTAATGTACTAAAACCTCACTAATTTGCCCTAGTGAGGTGGATTGTTATTCTTATTTCATAAGTCTGATTTACAAAACAGTTTTAAGGATATGTATTCAAATTAACCTGATGTAACTAAGAACAGGAAAATTCTACATGTTTAATGACTCTCTTACTTTAACAGGGAGATAAGAGCTATTTGTAATGAACATACATTTCGAATGAAGCTCTGGATTTTATATTACATGAGATACAAATAACCTCCCCACTTAGGCCTCTGTTTCTCACCACTAAACCGGTATGTCTGCCTCCTATGCCATGCTCCTGCTGATGTGGTTATGTGAAACGGATACTAGGTAAACGAGCTGGTGGCAGATTCAAGATTTGTCTACACTGTTTTTCCTAAGAAGGCTATAAAGTTAATATAGGGTCTGGAGAAAGTACTGTCATTTTTAAAAATTAAAAAAGTCTCTGTGCATGGAAGAACAGGAGGGTTAGGAAAGGGGACCAGGAGTAAATTCTCGCAATTTCAAGGGAATATCAGCTCTGTCACTTATTAATACAAGCCGGGTACCTTAGGAAACGTTTATTACTTCTCCGAGTGCCTTCTCATTTTAAAAATGGGGATAATATTTAAATGGAAAAATCTAAGTGGAAAATCCTTCATAAACTATAAAGTGCTAAACAGATATTAGCTACCATTTCTAGGCGAGGCCTACATTTCCTGAGTGGATACACATCCTGGAGGAGAAATGTGGCCTGGTCTGTGGGTCAGGATGTGCTTAGGAGCATCAGACACTTCAGTTTCACAGTCAGATTGCTTGGGGTCATTTCTACAGCCACCACCTAATAGTTGTGTCTGAGCTTGGGAAAATTACACAACCTCTGTGTCTGCTTCTTATAAACTGAGATAGTAATAGCACTGCTCACACTGAGTTGATATAAGGAATACATGGGTTCATACACATTGTGGCAGCCACGGATAGTTGCCTAGCCAGTATCTATTCTCCTTTTCTTCCATACCAATAAAGCCCTAATTTTGCTTTTGATGGCAATGGGCCCAGCCACCAAAACTTCATTTTCTAGGATCCCCAGTGGTTAGGGGCTCTGTTCTGGCCAATGAGATATAAGGAGAAATCTAGTGGTTGAGGCTCCCAGAAAAGCCATTTTTCTGATTAAAAAAAAAGAGATAAGACTTAGCTGTCAGAAGCCCTTTGCTTTTATCCTTCCCCCACTGTGTCTGGAACCATGACATAATGCCTAGAGGAAAAGCAGCCCTTTTGAGTGCATTAGGACAAGAGGCTAATGCTGAGAATGATGATGCAGAAAGGCTGAAGGAGAGCCTGGGACACAAATTATGTGAAGTGGCTTCTTTCCTGACTTAATGTCACCTGAGGTAAAAGCCAATCCCTCTGCATTAAGTCCCTGTTATTTCACTTACCTCATCACATGCAGCCAAACACATTCTCTAAACAATACACTTGTAAAGCAGTTTTGAGTAGTGCCTGGCTTATAGTTAGTATTCAATAAATAATATTATTTGCCCATCATTCTGTTGCCTAACCAGGTGGCCGACAAATATTGCCCCTTGATCCCTTACAATAGTACCCTAGTTTTCCTTTCTGAGCTCAACTCTGTCCCTATACTAAGCCCTGTGGTTTGCATGGGATTGACACCACCCTCCACTCTAAGTGTGAGATTGAACTGGCTTAATTCAATCAGCATGAGCCCACTTGCCAAGCAACAATGACTGCCCAGGGCTAGGCACACAACACAGGCCTAGGCAGCTCACACATCCTCTTCTCCCAGCAAAAGGGAGGGTTCAGGTGGGCATGTAACTAAAGACAGGCAATATGAGTAATCTCCAGGCTCCTATTTAATCTACTTAATCAAATCTACAGTCAAGCACAATAAAAATTCATATCCAACTCACCTTTTCCAAAGAAAAGAACAGCAATAAAATGTACAATTTTCAATTGTGTGAATTCTTTCAAATTTCTCTTCGAAAAGAGAAAAAAAAAAATTAACAGCGAATTGAAATTGTTTTGTTTTTGTTTTTTGTAAACACGTCCAGGAGAACGCCTTTAAGAATAGATGTGCATCTGGGTTTTAGAATGAACGCTGGACCCAGAGGCAAACACTGGAAACCTATGACTAATATTGAAATAATATTCACAGACAGTTGTCATGGCAGCCTGCTCATTCTGCACAAAATAGAACCCACTGCATTTTAACAAGATTTAGCAAAGGAAAGCTGCTAGCCTGCAGACAGCCTCTAACTGTGTTAAACAACCTACTAATTGGTTTTGGTTTTATCATTATATATAGTCTTCAGACTATACCCTAATTGTATGCCAAAAAGTCACAAACACTTAAAATCACTAACAAAAACACTAAGATGATCTTAATTTAACACCTCCACCACTCTTGAAATCTTCCCATCAAACTATGAAGAAAGCTTATAGGCAAGTCCCATTGTGTGCACAGTTGAATCCACTTAGAAATCTAAAGACAGTAAGTTTGGGAGAATCAGAGGGAAATGTCATTTCTGTCATCAATTAGCATTGGCTGGGTGCCACTATCAGTCACTTCCTTTTAAGCAGGGTTCCATAGGAGTAGCCAATTTGGGGAGTAGCCAAACTGCTCTGTGCTCAGTTACACAGTCCCAGGGGAGTGACTTTAGAAACTGGAGGCATCTTGAATCGTTGAAGTAAGGGAGGGGGAGACAAAGTATTTTCAGTTGATCTGTTTCTCTCTTGAGTGGCTATCTATCAAGTCTAAGCTCACTGAATGTGACTGCAGGTGATTTTGTAGATGACATATAGCTGTTGTCGAGAGGAATACCCCACAAAGCCATCTTTCCTAATAGATAGGCTTTTGCATATCACCCTGCCCCGCCTCCTGCCTTCTCTTTAAGAGAGAAGAGACAGAGTCTAAAAGTCAATAATAAAAAAATTCAGTAACATCCAAAGTTAGGAAAAACATATCAAGCCATTATCATCCATTAACATCTTGAAACAAATTAGTCCTTTGGGTTAATTAATGCTCTCTAAACTCCTTGAGATGGGGCCATGTCGTACACTTTAAAAAAAAACAAACTCCAAACAAACAAAAACACTGAACTCGTAGACATACTGCAGGTATGCGACAATAAACAAAGGAACTGAGACACTGAGGAGCGGTCCCTCAGTAACTGGTGGGCAGATTAAACACACTGTCAAAATGGTATAGGAGAGAAATGTGGAAATACTGCATCAGTGGGGATTGTGTTTTCCTTCATATAACTGAAACTCTCACTAAATAGCAGCATTAAAAATTAGTAATTTTATTTTTTAAGTGTAATCGACAGTCTGGAAGTAGTAAATTTGGGGCTGGGACCCAGGTATCTTCCTTCTTTCTGCTGAGCAATGTAGCTTTCTTCTTCACAACTGTCAGCTCATGATCACAAAATGGCTGCTCTCCCTCCAACATTTTATGTGCATTCTGAGGAGAAAGTGAAGCTAAGGGCAAAATGGGGCATACCAACTGAGTCGACCTCCTTTTAAAGAAATGGTTTTGGAAGCCCACCTACTTCTATACAAGTCATTGGCCAGAATTACGTCACACAGGCTCTTCTAACTGTAAGGGAGCCCAGGAAATCAATCCTAGTTGGACACATTCCTGAGTCAAACAAAATCAGGAAGTGTGGTGTAGAGGTTAAATACAGATAATGGAGCCAGATGGCCTGGGTGTAAAACCCTACTCCTTTATTTACTTAGCTTTGTGACTTAGTTACGTAATTATTCTGTGACTCAGTTTTCTCATCTGTAAACTAACCATAGTAACAGTACCTTTCTCACAGGTTTCTTGGGAGGATTAAATGAGTTAATATGAGTAAAGAGTCTGAACAGTCTCTAATACATAGCAAGCATTCTAAAAATGATTATTTTTATTACTGACAAAAAGAAGAATGAATATTGAATAAGCAACTAGCAGTATCTGCTGTAGATGTGTTGGCCACTCTGTAGCCTCACCCATCCTGGTTACTGTAATCAGTGGGGACAAGTGGCCTGCTGCATCTGAGAACTGATGGCTCTCCAGGCCAGAAAACCAAAATCCTGAGCTGTCAGAGCAGCCATTCCCATGACCATCAGCCTCTGTCCTCATTTCCTCAGAACCAAGGGCAACAAAACTTCCAAGTGAGCCAAGAAGGCACTGCCAGCCCACTGTGGTGATGCCCATCCGTTCTAGACATGAGTCATCAGGACTCCTGTTGCAAGAGTCAGTAAGGCCAACTCCTCCTGGCCTCAGCAAAACTGGAAATGCACCCTTCTGACAGCTGACGAGTCAATGAGGAGATCTAAGGCCTGACTTGGTCAAGGCCTTAAATGACAGTACCAAGTCACTCTGTTTCTCACCTCCAATTCCTCACTGTTGGCTCTATTCTCAGGCTTCAAACTGGTGTCTCTCAGACCTTGCGATCACCCACATTAACTTCTCAACACCCTCCCTATGTTTCAGTAATTCTCCACATTTGAATCCTTGAGGAGAAACAAGAAATTTGCTCTCCCAACCTCTTTCATAGCAGGAGCACAGGTGTGTAACCTAGGCTCTGCCAGAGACCTCAATTTAGAAGAGAGCAATAGAAGGAGTCAAGGGATTATGAAAGCCATCATCTGCCAAAGTTAGTTTGCAGAGACAGCAGTACCAGAGACTCTGGGCCCCATCACTGGCCTGAGTTTCTAAGTCTGTATTCAAAAGGGGTAGCCGTGGGCAGGTATCTCTGCTGGTACAGCCTTGCAATGATATTCAGACATAATTCCTGGCTTTAGAGTCTCCAAAGCCAGCCTTCTCGGAGAGCCTCTGGGCCACCAAATATCCTTTAATAAATATTTTGTTCTTAAACTAGGAGAAGTGTTGAATCAGCTTAGATGATGTTATACCCTAAATCTCAGTAGTTTACACTTCTCAAGGTTTATTTTTCACTCCTGTTTTGTGCAGGCTGGCGGCAGTTCAGTAACATGATCTTTCCTCTAAGACTTGGGCCAACCTCTCTCTGGGGCATTGCTATACTCATGCTACTGCTGCTAAGTCACTTCAGTCCTGTCCGACTCTGTGCGACCCCATAGATGGCAGCCCACCAGGCTCCTCCGTCCCTGGGATTCTCCAGGCAAGAGCACTGGAGTGGGTTGCCATTTCCTTCTCCAATGCATGAAAGTGAAAAGTGAAAGTAAAGTCGCTCAGTCGTGTCCGACCCTCAGCAATCCCATGGACTGTGGCCTACCAGGCTCCTCCATCCATGGGATTTTCCAGACAAGAGTACTGGAGTGGGTTGTCATTGTTATACTCATAACAAAGGGGAAATATCAAAGCAGCACCCCACAAGCTGGCCCTTCACACCTCTGCTGGGAAGTGAGGCACATCACTTGTGCCCACATCCAACTGCTGAAAATAAGTCACTTGGTCAAACCTATCCGTGGGGCAATGGTATAAAAATCCCACCTAGGAAGAGCAGTAAATATCTGGGGCAAAAAGCTTCCACTGTAGGCCACTCAGAGCCCGTGTGATACCATGCAGTAGTCAGATGACAAGAGAATCCCCAGCCTCTGGATTATCTGACACTGAGTCCAGGGTGAACAAGGAAATGTCTCCTCTCAGGAATTCACACAAAAGGCCCAGAATAAGCTCTGACTGGGACTGACTGACCTAGCATGAGTCATCTCCAATCTTGAACAGCTCCATTCAAGATATTTTTATGGAATGGTTACTATGTAACAGGTCCTACTTAGGTTCCACAGAATGTAACAGTGAACAAAACCAAATCCATGCCTCACAGAACTTTCTGGTTGAGAATAAGGGGCAGAAAATATTTAGAAATAAATAAATATCTAGAAAATTACATAGTGGTGCAGTATATAGAAAAATAAAGCAGGAAAGGGGGATATTGAGTGTCCAGGGTAAAGGGGAAAGGAAAACAGCAATTTTAAACAGGGCAGTCAGGGGAGGATTGCTAAGAAGATATTTGGGCAAATCCCTGAGCAAGGTGAGAGAGCAATGCGGTGACACAGAGAAAGAGCAGTAAAGGCTGCGAGAATAGCATGTGCAAAGGCCCTGAGGCAGAAAAGCCCTACTGTGTTTGAGGGACAGTAAGCAGGCAAGACCCCTTCATGGATAACAGCCTTGTCACGATGAAGGGGCTTGTGTAACTCGATGAAGCTATGAACTATGCCATGGAGGGCCACCCAAGAAGGAAGGGTCATAGTGAAGAGTTCTGGAAAAATGTGGTCCAGAGGAGGAGGAAATGGCAAACCACTCCAGTATTCTTGCCTGGAGAAGCCCATGGACAGTATGAAAAAGCAGAACAATATGACACCATAAGATGCATGCCCCTCCAGTTGTAAAGTGTCCAATATACTACTGGGGAAGACCAGCAAGCAATTACTAATAGATTCAGCAAGAATGAAATTGCTAGGCAAAAGCAGAAACGATGTTCAGTTGTGGATGTGTCTGGTGGTGAAAGTAAAGTTTGATGCTGTAAAGAACAATACTGCATTGGAACCTGGAAGGTTAGGTTCATGAATCAAGGTACACAGGATGTGTTCATGCAGGAGATGGCAAGAATTAATATCAATATCTTAGGAATCAGTGAACTCAGATGGACAGAAATGAGAGAATGTAATTCAGATGACCATTATATCTACTGCTGGGCTAGAATCCCTTAGAAGAAATGGAGTAGCCCTCATAGTCAACAAGAGAGTCCTAAATGCAGTACTTGGGTGCAATCTCAAAAATGACAGAATGATCTCAGTTTGTTTCCAAGGCAAACCATTCAATACCACAGTAATCCAAGTCTATGCCCCAACCACTGATGCCAGAGAAGCTGAAGTTGACCAATTCTATGAAGACCTACAACACCTTCTAGAACTAACACCCCAAAAAGATGTCCTTTTCATCACAGGGGACTGGAATGAAAAAGTAGGAAGTTAAGAGATATATGGAGTAACAGGCAAGTTTGACCTTGGAGTACAAAATGAAGCAGGGCAAAGGCTAACAGAGTTTTGCCAAAAGAACACACCAGTCATAGCAAACACCCTTTTCCAACAAGACAAGAGATGACTCTACACATGGACACCACCAGATGATCAATACTAAAATCAGCCTCATCATATTCTTTGCAGTTGAAGACAGAGAAGCTCTATACAGTCAGTAAAATCAAGACCAGGAGCTGACAGTGGCTCAGATCATGAACTCCTTACTGCAAAATCCAGGCTTAAATTGAAGAAAGTTGTGAAAACCACCAAGCCATTCAGGTATGACCTAAGTCAAATCCCTTATGATCATACAGTAGAAGTGACAAACAGATCCAAGAGATCAGATCTAGTACACAGAGTGCCTAAAGAATTACAGACAGAGGAGGCAATGACCAAAACTATGCCAAAGAAATAGAAACTGCAAGAAGGCAAAGTGGTTGTCTGAGGAGGCTTTAAAATAGCTGAGGAAAGAAGAGAAGCAAAAAACAAGGGACAAAGGGAAAGATATACCCAACTGCATGCAGAGTTCCACAGAATAGCAAGGAGAGATAAGAAGGCCTTCTTAAATGAAAAATGCAAAGAAACAGAAGAAAATAATAGTATGAGAAAGACTAAAGATCTCTTCAAGAAAATTGGAGATATCAAGGGAACATTTCTTGTAAGGATGGGCATAATACAGCACAGAAACAGTAAGGACCTAACAGAAGCAGAAGAGATTTAAGAAGAGGTGGCAAGGGACTTCTCTGGTGGTCCAGTAGCTATGACTTTGAACTCCTAATGCAGGGGGCCTCAGTTCGATCTCTGGTCAGAAAACTAGATCCCACGTGCCACAACTAAGAGTTTTCATGCCACAACTAAAGACCTAGAGCAGTCAAATAAATAAATATTAAAAACAACAAAAAAGAGAAGGTGGCAAGAATACACAGAAGAACTACACAAAAAAGGTCTTACTGACTCAGATAAGTGTGGTCTGGTGCTTTCACTCACCTAGAGCCAAACATTCTGGAGTGTGAAGTCAAGGGGGCCTTAGGAAGCATTACTAAGAACAATGCTAGGGGAGGTGATGTATTTCCAACTGAGCTATTTAAACTCCTAAAAGATGAGGCTGTTAAAGTGCTGGACTCAATATGCCAGCAAATTTGGAAAACAACAGTGGCCACAAGACTGGAAAAAGGTCAGTGTTCATTCCAATCCCTAAGAAGAGCAATGTCAAAGAATGTTAAAAGTACCATACAACTGTGCTCACTTCACATGCTAGCAAGGTTATACTCGAAATCTTTTAAGCTAGGCTTCAGCAATGTGTGAACCAAGAAATTCCAGGTGTTCAAGGTGGATTTAGAAAAGCCAAAGGTATCAGACACCAAACTGCCAACCTCCATTGGGTCATGGACAAAGCAAGGGAATTCCAGAAAAACATCTGCTTCTGCTTAATTGACTACACTAAAGCTGTGAATGTGTAGATCACAACAAACTATGGAAAACTGTTAAAGAGATGGGAATAACCTACCAGCCTACTTGTCTCCTGAAAAACCTGTATGCAGGTCAAGAAGTGACAGTTAGAAAAGGACATGGAATAAAGGACTGGTTCAAAATGAGAAAGAAGTACAACAAGGTTAGATACTGCCGCCTTGCTTATTTAACTTAGATCAGATCAGATCAGATCAGTCGCTCAGTCGTGTCCAACTCTTTGAGACCCCATGAATCACAGCATGCCAGGCCTCCCTCTCCATCACCAACTCCCAGAGTTCACTCAGACTCATGTCCATCAAGTCAGTGATGCCATCCAGCCATCTCATCCTCTGTCGTCCCCTTCTCCTCCTGCCCCCAATCCCTCCCAGCATCAGAGTCTTTTCCAATGAGACAACTCTTCGAATCAGGTGGCCAAAGTACTGGAGTTTCAGCTTTAGCATCAGTCCTTCCAAAGAAATCCCAGGGCTGATCTCCTTCAGAATGGACTGGTTGGATCTCCTTGCAGTCCAAGGGACTCTCAAGAGTCTTCTCCAACACCACAGTTCAAAAGCATCAATTCTTTGGCGCTCAGCCTTCTTCACAGTCCAACTCTCACATCCATACATGACCACAGGAAAAACCATAGCCTTGACTAGACGGACCTTTGTTGGCAAAGTAATGCCTCTGCTTTTGAAGATGCTATCTAGGTTGGTCATAACTTTCCTTCCAAGGAGTAAGCATCATTTAATTTCATGGCTGTAGTCACCATCTGCAGTGATTTTGGAGCCCAGAAAAATAAAGTCTGACACTGTTTCCACTGTTTCCCCATCTATTTCCCATGAAGTGATGGGACCGGATGCCATGATCTTCGTTTTCTAAATGTTGAGCTTTAAGCCAACTTTTTCACTCTCCACTTTCACTTTCATCAACAGGCTTTTTAGTTCCTCTTCACTTTCTGCCATAAGGGTGGTGTCATCTGCATATCTGAGCTTATTGATATTTCTCCTGGCAATCTTGATTCCAGCTTGTGTTTCTTCCAGCCCAGCGTTTCTCATGATGTACTCTGCATAGAAGTTAAATAAACAGGGTGACAATATACAGCCTTGACGTACTCCTTTTCCTATTTGGAACCAGTCTGTTGTTCCATGTCCAGTTCTAACTGTTGCTTCCTAACCTGCATACAAATTTCTCAAGAGGCAGGTCAGGTAGTCTGGTATTCCCATGTCTTTCAGAATTTTCCACAGTTTATTGTGATCCACACAGTCAAAGGCTTTGGCATAGTCAATAAAGCAGAAATAGATGTTTTTCTGGAACTCTCTTGCTTTTTCAATGATCCAGCGGATGTTGGCAATTTGATCTCTGGTTCCTCTGCCTTTTCTAAAACCAGCTTGAACATCAGGAAGTTCACGGTTCACATATTGCTGAAGCCTGGCTTGGAGAATTTTGAGCATTACTTTACTAGCGTGTGAGATGAGTGCAATTGTGCGGTAGCTTGCGCATTCTTTGGCATTGCCTTTCTTTGGGATTGGAATGAAAACTGACCTTTTCCAGTCCTGTGGCCACTGCTGAGTTTTCCAAATTTGCTGGCATATTGAGTGCAGCACTTTCACAGCATCATCTTTCAGGATTTGGAATAGCTCAACTGGAATTCTATCACCTCCACTAGCTTTGTTCGTAGTGATGCTTCCTAAGGCCCACTTGACTTCACATTCCAGGATGTCTGGCTCTAGGTCAGTGATCACACCATCATGATTATCTGGGTCGTGAAGATCTTTTTTGTACAGTTCTTCTGTGTATTCTTGCCATCTCTTCTTAATATCTTCTGCTTCTGTTAGGTCCACACCATTTCTGTCCTTAATCGAGCCTATCTTTGCATGAAATGTTCCTTTGGTATCTCTGATTTTCTTGAAGAGATCTCTAGTCTTTCCCATTCTGTTGTTTTCCTCTATTTCTTTGCATTGATTGCTGAAGAAGGCTTTCTTATCTCTTCTTGCTATTCTTTATATGCAGAGTACATTATGTGAAATGCCAGGCTGGATGATTCACAAGCTGGAATCATGACTACTGGGAGAAATATCAACAACCTTAGATAGGCAGATGATACCACTCTAATGCCACAAAATGAAGGGGAACAAAAGAACCTCTTGAGGAAGGTCAAAAAGGAGAGTGAGAAAGCTGGCTTGAAACTAAACATTCAAAAAACTTAAGATCATGGCATCTGGTCCCATCACCTCATGGGAAATAGAAGGTGAAAAAGTGGAAGCAATGACAGATTTTATTTTCTTGGTCTCCAAAATCACTGCAGATGGGGACTGCAGCCATGAAATTAAAAGATGCTTGCACCAATCATACTGTTCATGAACAGTCTCCAAAATCACTGCAGATGGTGATTGCAGCCATGAAATTAAAAGACGCTTACTCCTTGGAAGGAAAGTTATGACCAACCTGGACAGCATATTAAAAAGCAAAGACATTACTTTGTCAACAAAGGTCCATCTAGTCAAGGCTATGGTTTTTCCTGTGGTTATGTATGGATGTGAGAGTTGGACTATAAAGAAAGCTGAGTGCTGAAGAATTGATGCTTTTGAACTGTGGTGTTGGAGAAGACTCTTGAGAGTCTCTTGGACTGCAAGATCCAAGCAGTCCATTCTAAAGGAGATCAGTCCTGGGTGTTCATTGGTAGGACTGATGTTGAAGCTGAAACTCCAATACTTTGGCCACCTGATGCAAAGAATTGACTAATTGGAAAAGACCTTGATGCTGGGAAAGTTTGGGGGCAGGATGAGAAGGGGATGACAGAGGATGAGGTGGTTGGATGGCATCACTGACTCGATGGACATAGGTTTGGGTGAACTCCAGGAGTTGTTGATGGACAGGGAGGCCTGGTGTGCTGTGGTTCATGGGGTCACAAAGAGTTGGACATGACTGAGTGACTGAACTGAAGTGCACCAATCAATTTGATACGCCATATTAACAAATTAAAAGATAAAAACCATATGATCATCTCAATAGATGCAGAGAAAGCTTCTGACAAAATTCAACAGCCATTTATGATAAAAAAAAAAAAAACCTCTCCAGAAAGTAGGCACAGAAGGAACATACCTCAACATAATAAAGGCCACATACAACGAACCACAGCAAACATTATTCTCAATGGTGAAAAACTGAAAGCATTTCCCCTAAGATCAGGAACAAGACAAGGGTGCCCACTCTCACCACTACTATTCAACGCAGTTTTGGAAGTCCTAGCTACAGCAATCAGAGAAGAAAAAGAAATAAAAGGAATCCAGATTGAAAAAGAAGTAAAACTATTTGCAGGTGACATGAATTCTTTACATAGAAAACCCTAAAGATGCCACCAGAAAATTGTTAGAGCTAATCAATGAATATAGTAAAGTTGTAGGATAAAAAATTAATACACAGAAATCCCTAGCATTCCTATACACTAACAATGAGAAATCAGAAAGAGAAATTAAGGAGACAATCTCATTCACCATTGCAAACAAAAGAATAAAACACTTAGGAATAAATTTACCTAGAAAGACAAAAGACCTGTATGCAGAAATTTATAAGACACTGATAAAGAAATCAAAGATAATACAAACAGATGAGAGATGTACCATGTTTGGATTGGAAGAGTCAATATTGTGAAAATGACTATACTACCCAAAACAATCTACAGATTCAGTGCAATCTCTATCAAACTACCAATGGTATTTTTCACAGAACTAGAAAAAATAATTTCACAATTTGTATGGAAACACAAAAGACACCAAATAGCCAAAGCAATCTTGAGGAAAAAAAAATGGAGATGGAGGAATCAAGCTTCCTGACTTCAGACTATACTACAAAGCTACAATCATTAAGATAGTATGGTACTGACACAAAAACAGAAATATATACCAATGGAACAAGATAGAAAGCCTGGAGATAAATCCACACACCTATGGGCACCTTATCTCTGACAAAGGAGGCAAAAATATACAATGGAGAAAAGACAATCTGTTCAATAAGTGGTGCTGGGAAAACTGGTCAGCTATGTGTAAAAGAATGAAATTAGAATACTTCCTAACACAATACACAAAAATAAACTCAAAATGGATTTAAGACCTAAATGTAAGACCAGAAACTATAAAATTCTTAGAGGAAAACATAGGCAGAACACTCTTTGACATAAATCACAAGATCCTCTATGACCCACCTCCTAAAGTAATGGAAATAAAAACAAAAATAAACAAATGGGACCTAATTAAACTTAAAAATTTTTGCACAACAAAGGAAACTATAAGCAAGGTGAAAAGACAACCCTCAGAATGGGAGAAAATAATAGCAAATGAAACAACTGACAAAGGATTAATCTCTAAAAGATACAAGTTCATGCAGCTCAATACCAGAAAAGCAACCAACCGAATCAAAAAGTAGGCAGAAGACCTAAACAGATATTTCTCCAAAGAAAACATACAGATGGCTAACAAACGCATGAAAAGATGCTGGTCATCACTCATTATTAAAGCAATGCAAATCAAAGCTCAATGAGGTATCATCTCACACTTTTTGGAATGGTTATCATCAAAAAGTCCACAGACAATACATGCTAGAGAGGATATGGAAAAACTGGACCCTCTTGTTGGTAGGAATGCAAACTGATACAGCCACTATGTATGGAGATTCCTTAAAAAACTAAGAATAAAACTATAATATGACCCAGCAATCCCACTATTGAGCATATATCCTGAGGAAACCAGAACTGAAAAAGACACATGTACCCCAATGTTCAATGCAGTACTATGTACAATAGCTAAGACATGGAAGCAACCTAGATGTCCATCAGCAGATGAATGGATAAGGAAGTTGTGGTACATATATACAATGGAATATTACTCAGCTACAAAAAGGAATGCATTTGAGTCAGTTCTAATGAGGTGGATGAATCTAAAGCCTATTATACATAGTGAAGTAAGTTAAAAAGAGAACGACAAATATTGTATATTAATGCATATATATGGAATCTAAAAGATGGTACTGATGATCCTACATGCAGGGCAGCAAAGGAGACACAGAAAGAACAGACTTTTGGATTCAGTGGGAGGAAAGGGTAGGATGATTTGAGAGAATAGCATTGAAACATATACATTACCATATATAAAATAGATAGCTGGTGGGAGTTTGATGTATGATGCAGGAAAGCCAAAGCCAGGACTATGTGACAACCTGGAGTGATCGGGTAGGGAAGGAGGTGAGAGGGGTATTCAGGAGGGAGGGGACACATGCATGCCTATGGATGATTCATGTTGATGTATGGCAGAACCCATCACAGTATTGAAAAGCAATTATCCTCCAATCAAAATAATTTAATGTAAAAAACATATATATATATATATATATATATATATGGAATCTAGAAAGATGATACTGATGATCCTGTTCACAGGGGAGCAAAGGAGACGCAGACATAAAGGACAGACTTTTGGATACAGCAGGGGAAGGAGAGGGTGGAACAATTTGAGAGAATAGCATTGAAACATATACATACCATACCTAAAACAGACAGCCAATGGGAATTTGCCGTATGATGCAGGAACCTAAAGCCAGTGCTCTGTGACAACCTAGAAGGGTGGGATGGGGAGGGAGGTTTAAAAGGGAGGGGACATATGTATACCTATGACTGATTCATGCTGATGTATGGCAGAAATACCACAGTATTGCAAAAAAAATTATCCTCCAATTAAAAACAAATTAAAAAAAAAGACACTTGCTCCTTGGAAGGAAAGCTATGACAAACCTAAACAGTGTATTAAAAAGCAAACATCACTTTCCAGCAAAGGTCTGTATAGTCCAAGTTATGGTTTTTCCTGTAGTCATGTACAGATGTGAGATTTGGACCATAAAGAAGGCTGAGGGATGAAGAATTGATGCTTTCAAACTGTGGTACTGGAGAAGACTCTTGAGAGTCCCTTGGACTGCAAGGAGAGCAAACCAGTCGATCCTAAAGGAAATCAACCCTGAATATTCATTAGAAGAACTGGTGCCTAAGCTCCAATATTTTGGCCACCTGAAGCAAAGAGCTGACTCACTGGAAAAGACCCTGAAGCTTGGAAAGATTGAAGGTAAATGAGATGGTTAGACAGCATCACTGACTCAATGGACATGAATTTGAGCAAACTCTAGGAGATAGTGGAGGACAGAGTAGCCTGGCATGCTGCAGTCCATGGGGTTGAAAAGATTCAGATACAATTGAGTGACTGAAAAACAACAAAGCAGCCAAGTCTGGTCCTGTAAGGCAATGTAACAGGATATATGATCAGAGGGGTAATAAATGGAAGATCAGATCATGTAGCGCCTTGCAAGCCAGTGTAAGTCTCTGGCTTCCATTCGAGTTAAGGTGGAGAGCTATTGAAGGGTTTTGAACAGAAAAATGACATGATCTAACTTAGGTCTTGAAAGGATCACTCTGGTGGCTCAGTGATGAAGAATCCACCTCCCAATGCAGGAGACATGTGTTCGATCCCTGGTCTGGGAAGATCCCACATGTCAAGAAACAACTAAGCCCTTACGCCTCAACTACTAAGCCCACGCTCTAAAGCCGAAAACCACAACTACTGAAGCCCGAGTGCCCTAGAGCCCATGCTCCGCAACAAGAGAAGCCACCACAATGAAAAGCCCAAGAACCAGAGAGTAGAGCCCACTTGCTGAAACTAGAGAAAAGCCCACGCAGCAATGAAGACCCAGTACAGCTAAAAATAAATAAAGTTTTTTTAAAAAATCCCTAGGTGACAAGGCCTGAGAGAAGATGCCCAGCAAGTAGGACTTAAAAAAAAATAAAAATAAAAAAGATCACTCTGGTTACTGTGTGAAGAATAGTCTGTAGGGAGAAAAGGGCAGAAGTTGGGAGGCCAGAATTTGAGGTTCTTGGCAATGACCCAGACAAAAATGATGGTGACTTTGATTTGTATGGTAGCAGGGCATATGGTAGAAAGTGATTAGATTCTACATAGCTCTTGATGGTATAGACAAAAGGATTTGCAAGTGAGATTAAATTTGAAGTGTAAGATGGGAAAAAGAATCAAGTATGATTTCTTCCATTTTTTCTCCATTTTAGGCCTAAATGTAGAAAGATGTACAATTTTGTAGAAAAATGTAAAATGTACATTTTAGGCCTAAATGTAGAAAGAAAAATGTGGAAAGATGAGGTTGCCCTTATCTGAGACAAGGACGATAAGGAAGACTAAGAAAGGCGAGGACACAGGCAGAACAGGACTGAAATACCTATTAGACATCTAAATGGACATGTTTTGCAGGAAGACTGGGAGTTTGAAAGAAAAGTCTGGACTAGGGATATAAATTTGAAAGTCATCTAGGTTACTGACCATATTTAAAGTCATTAGATTAAATGAAATCACCAGAGTGGTGATAATGAATAGAAACATCCACAAACTGAGGCCTGTGGAACACCCATGTTTAGAAGTCTAAGAGATGAGATCTAGCAAAGGTGACTGGGAAGGGGTGACCAGTGAAGTAAGAAACAAAATCAGGAGAGAGTGGCATCCTAAAAGCTGGGAGGACAAAAAACAAAACCAAAAAACTGGGAGGGGTAATCATTTCCACAAGGAGAAGAGGTACTGGAGAGAGCACCTAGGGACATATTTTCTAAGAGTTTTTCTTTTTTCTATAAAAGAAAGCAGAGAAATGGGAGTAGCTGACGTGGAAATGAGATTAAGAGATGATTTTTTAAGAATGAGAAAAATTACAGCATGTTTGTATGCTGACAGGAATGATCCAATAGAAAGAAAGTAGATAATAATGAAGGAGAAAGAAGGGAGTTGTTACGGTACTTTCCTTGAATAGGCAACAGCAGGTGGTTGGGTGTCAGGAATGCAGACAAGTCATCTAGGGCAGGAGTTCTCAACCAGGGCACTAGTGACTTTGGGGGCACAGATATTTCTTGTGGTGGGGGCTGTTCTGTGCATTGTAGAATGTTTCACTGCATCTCTCCTCTCTACGCACTGGATGCTAGCAGCACACTAGCCCCACCACCGCAGTCATGACAGCCCAGAGCATCTCCAGACATCGCCAAATAGCCCCCGGGGAATATTTTGGGTTGTAACAACTTGGGGAATGGTGCTATCGGCATCTAGTGAGTAGAGGCCAGGGATGCTGTGAAACGTCTCACATTACACAGGACAGCTCCCCCACGACAGAGTTCCCCAGTTCCAAATGTCAACGGGGCTGTGTTCAGAAAGCCCTAATCTAGAGGCAGGGCCAGGTCTAGAGCTACAAGGGCACAAATGCAGGCAAGTGAGCAGAGTGAAGGGTACTACCCCTCTTCAGGTTGCTTCCATTTTTTTTTTTTTTTTTGCATGGAAATAAGGAAGCAAGGTCATCAGTTGTAGGTGAGGTTGGGGCAGGAGGTACAGGAAATTTAGGGAGAGAAGACAAGAACCTGTCCTCTAGGTGAGGTGGAAAACGACTGAACAGGGAAAGCAGACATTATTCTGGGCTGCATTAAGAACACGCTGAGGTACTCTGTCAAGAATTTAATGTGAAATCAGTAGGCCTGAAGGTGTGCTCCTCCTGGGGCCATATTCAGAGATGGATTGGGAAAGAGTTGGATTTAACAAACTGGTTTTGCCAACAAGGACAAGCAACCAAGAGGCAAAGGAGTGATAAAAATGACCACAGAACTTGAACTGGGTAAAAAGACAGAGGGATGTAAGCGACTGTGAAAAGGCAGGTGGGCAAAAAGTAACAAATACCTATTCCAGGGCTTCCCTGGTGGCTCAGTGGCAAAGAATCTGCCTGCCAATACAGGAGACATGGGTTTGATCCCTACCTTGGGAGGATCCCACATGCTGGAGAGCAACTAAGCCCATGCGTCCCAACTACTCAGCCTGTCCTCTAGAGCCGGGAAGCCACAACTACTGAGCCCACGTGCCCTAGAGCCCATACTCCGCAACAAGAGAAGCCACCACAGCATCCAAGAGTAGCCCCTGCTCTCTGCAACTAGAGAAAAGCCCGCGCGGCAACAAAGACCCAGCACTGCCAAAAAAATAAATAAATTTGTTTTAGAAAAAACACCCATTCCAACAGACTAGTTTCAAATGTCTTGATGAGCTGTAAAAAGGGAAAAATAAGGTGAACTCTGTCATACTAAGTTAACCACTCCCTTTCCTTAGTGAATACTTGAAAAAACACTGAGGGAGTACAATCACATTTAAATGAAATCAAGTCAGTGGCGCTTCCTAAGTCAGCTCAATGTTTGGGGCTGTGGTTTCCTTGGTTGAGTCACCCTCCATCAGTGAGGCCTAATGCTGGGGAAACCATACCAAATATCTGAGCAATCAGAGGACTCAAAAAGTTTAAAGAGACTTCTTGTCTTTATTTGCTAGTGTATCTATTTCTCTGGTAGTTGTTCAGTGATTATTGGCAGACCTGGGGGCAACAGGCCTCACAAATCTATCTGACTAGACTGAAGTGCAAGGTGAAATTCTAGCCGATTCACTGGTATCTTCCAGTTGAAACAAATGATAAAAGACAAGATATTATAAGAGACCAATGGCACTCTTAATACAAACATGCAGCCTTTAGGAATAAGGGCCTCCCCAAATCACATGGCTATCAGAAAACTGAGTATGAGCCCCACCCTGCCACTCACCAACAGAATGGTCTCGGCAAGGCACTGGAACTCTTCAGCTTCAACTTCTTCAGCTGAAAAATGGAGACAGTAGTAGTTACCATGGCTACCTCATAGGAATGGATGTGAAAATGCTTTGTAAACCATATAGCACTTTACTAATAACAGAGACTGTGAATACACCTTGAAGGCAGCTGGGGAGTGTAACAGAAGTCTCCTTCCTTTTCACTAAAGGCAGAATTCTATGTCGCGTGCATCAGAGGTGCACCAGCCTCTTTTCTATGTGTGGGAACCTGGCCAAAGCTTGCACGTGGCAAACCAACCCTTAGAGCAAGGGCAGACAGAAAGCTCAAGAAAGGGCAAAGCATTCTGTAGAGACAAACCAAAACACATCCGGCAGGTGCAATTTAGGCCTAATTCTTGGCAGCCTTGTTTTCAACTGACAAGGGTTTGGAAACAGGTGAAATACACTCATTACTAGGCATCGTGGGAGTCATTATGGCTCACTGGCAAGAAACACAGACTTTCCATGAATTCATCCTCTGGCTAGTGGCTGTCCACTCATAGTCATCCCATGGCTCACACTCTCAGTGTCAAGTGCTCAAGAGGCCTCTGGAAATGTTATCAACAAAAAGGCATTCTGGAAGGGGCCCATGTAAACATTACAGGGAGCTAATTAGGATACAGGAAACCTGGTACTAGAGAACCTAACCCCGCCCCTAACTACTCCTGTGGAAAAACTTAACACGGCAGACAAGTGCCTCCATTTTCTCAACCTGGAAAGTAGAGATAACATTTAGACCCAGAGGGGAAAGCAAGGGTGTCTAGTTCAACCCACACATTTCACAAAGGCAGATACACAGAGGCTTGGGAGGTGAACTGACATTCAAGACTAGACAGCTAGTGAGTAGCCAAGGCAGCACTAGAATCCAGATAACCACCCTCAGATTAGTGCACCTTCCACCCACCTGTTTCTTCCAGGGGGCCTTCCCAGGAAGACAGGAGTTGGCCAAAAGGGATGCTTTCATACAATCAGTATCGTTTCTCCATTATTTTGCCAGCCTCAGAGGAAGACGCCTGGGAAGAGGACAGCCATAGCCTTCAGCCATGTCCAACTCACCACTTAAAAAGGCCCCTCAAATGGTTTTAAGTGGGTTTTCAAGCTTGAGGATGGCGAGCAATCCTAGGATAAGGAAGATCCATCCAGAAGCACTGGGGAAAACAAACGGCACCGACAATGAAAACCAGGAAAAAAGAACACACACACGCCCTTCATAATGGATGATCCCAGCACTTCTTGGGGACCACAGTCCTGGAAGCACAGCAGCAGGCTCACGGGCTGCATTCCCTCGGATCGCGCTGGGTTTAATGCTCTCCTGTCATGATTTTGGAATTTTTAGTAACTTAAGATCAAGGAATCTGATATTTTACTTTTGCATTGGGCCCCTCAAATCTTGTGGCCGGTCCTGCCTCACCCCCGCCGCACCCCACCCCCAGCCATAAAGGGGCGGCTGGTCTCTACTGCCCCCGTCCCTCCCCAGACAAATAAGCTCAAACAAAAGCCCCTGGAGCTTCAGGAGGGGAAGGATGTAGTGGAAAAGGTCTGGGGAGCATTAGGAGTCTGTATCCTAGGGCAAGAGGCCGACTGACCAGCTGCCTTTTCCATAGCTGACAAAACAAAGATCAATATAAAAATGACCCCCCGCCCTGGGCCACCCCACCACCCCAGCCCCGCGCTGCCTGAGTCTTTGCCTGGCGTGATGCTCCTGTGCGCCCTGCTCCGGACTCAAGGCTTCCAGTACTGACGGAAGCGGCTCAGTGTGCCCGTGGGGAAAGTGGGGAAGTGCGAGTCCCTCACAGGCTGAGAGAATCTACTAGAAGGGGCCGCACCGCGGGCACTGTCCGCTTCCGCCCGCCGGGCCGATCTCGCGAACGCCGCGGCTGCGGGAAAGTTTAGGGACGGTTGACTAGTGGCGCGGCGCTCTCGCCAGGAGGGTAACCTCTCGCCTCGGCCTCCCCGGGTCTCAAGGGCGAAAAACCTAGAGGACACGGAGGGCGAGCGCTCCAGACGTCGGAGCCGGAGTCCGGCGCCGGGCCGCGAACACCAAATCCCGCAGGCGGCGCGGGGCCACGGTGGGGGCGGAGTTACAGCGTAGGGGCGGGGTTTCGGCAGAGGCTCTGGTTCTCTTGTGACACTATGAATAAAGTAACGACGCAAGTGTTCTGCGTAGAGGTTCCGTAGTGTAGTGGTTATCACGTCTGCTTTACACGCAGAAGGTCCTGGGTTCGAGCCCCAGTGGAACCAAGCCGGGAAGGCTTTTTTTTTTTTCATTCCTTAACGATGGGAAAGAAAATACGAGGTGCTTTTCGTTCTCCGTTAAAATTGTTTTTTTTTTTTCATTTTTCTCTACTTTCTGTTATGTTTTTATAACAGAAGCGTAGTGACAAATACCCTCTCCTTCCATCCCCACCGCCCTCGCCCGACCTAGGAAACTGCAAAAGTGGGGGTCTGGCCGGGCCCGAGTCCTACCCCCACGTCTCCTTCGGTACTCGAGCAACCTAGGGAAATCCAGCGCTCGTGGGAACCAACGTCACCCGGAGCCGCCCTTCCCCTGCAAACCAGGGCAGCCCGGACCCCCCGCCGCGCCGCAGTCTCCAACTAAAATATAGTATAGAAGTGCTTTGACTGCAGTTCTATTATTAAGGTTTATTATTATTATTTCTACTACTAAATTTTTTTTCCCCATTAAACTCTAAAATACAGAGCAGAGGAAAAAAATAGTTCTTTTCTTTGTAATGCTGCAGTAGGGTTTGTTGAATAGACTTTAAATAGACCGTCATCTGTTTAATGAAGAATAAAATAAAAAGGTATGAAGAAGCCATGCATAGTATAGAGTAAGCGTCAGGCTTGTGGACACCCCCAAAATGCTAACTAAATGATTAAACATTACTCTAGTTCCTTTTTGTTCCTCTGTATTAATTCATCGCTTTTGAAAAGGTGGGGGGGCTTATTGTTATCTTTTTAGTATTGACCTTTTTCATCTTCAACAAGAGGAATGAAGCAAAGGTGTCTGGGATCCTGGGGCACTGAGGTGGGATAATGGTTGCTACTGCTAAGTCACTTCAGTCGTGTCCGACTCTGTGCGACCCCATAGACGGCGGCCCACCAGGCTCCCCCGTCCCTGGGATTCTCCAGGCAAGAACATTGGAGTGGGGTGCCATTTCCTTCTCCAATGCATGAAAGTGAAAGGTGAAAGGGAAATCACTCAGTCATGTCCGACCCTCAGCGACCCCATGGACTGCAGACTACCAAGCTCCTCCGTCCATGGGATTTTCTAGGCAGGAGTACTGGAGTGGGGTGCCATTGCCTTCTCTGGGGATAATGGTGGCCAAGAACTAAAAAGGGAAGGAGAAACTCAGTATTTTTTTCTGCATTTTTCCACATTGTTTTTGTTCATACAGGGGGTAAATTTGTGTCCATTTCTAACTCAGGAGTGTAACACGATTGTCCCTGTTGTTATAATCACTTCATTAACTTAAAAAAAAAAAATCTTAACTGTTTTTAAGTGTATAGTTCAGAAATGCTAAGTATAGTCCCATTGTTGTGAAAAAGATCTCCACAACTTTTTTATGAAACTCTGATCCATTAAGCAACTCCCCTTACCCCCATCAACTTTATTCTTAATAGCTGTACAGTAATAATAACTAATTATGTTCAACATTATTTATATATATATCTATCTATCTATCTATCTATATATATATATATATATATATATCTCATCCCATTTAAGCCTCAAACTAACTCTATGAAGTGAAGTGAAAGTCGCTCAGTCTTGTTCAACTCTTTGCGACCAGTTCCCTTCTCCAGGGGATTTTCCCAATCCAGGGATCAAACCCAGGTTCCCACATTGCAAGTAGATTCTTTACCAGCTGAATCACAAGGGAAGCCCAGGAATACTGAAGTGGGGGTAGCCTATCCCTTCTGGAGTGGGTAGCCTAATCCTATAACTCTATGAAGTAGGCATTATTTTCACCATCTTCCAGAGGAGAAAACCGAGGCATAGAGACTTTACCTGTCTTTCTCAAGGCCACATTACCACTGGTTGAGCTGGGATTTGCATCCAGTCCAGTCTGTCTTGGGAATCTGAGTTCTTAAACCTGCTTGGTGTTTTGAATCCCCACCTTGATGACCATGTAGATTGTTTCCAATTTTGTCTTGTTATAACAACACAGCAATGTAAATGTTTGTCTGTAACTGACCACCCTCCCAATTTACTGTTTTCCTGAGTAAATAGGCATAAACATGATGCCAACTTGCTTTCTGAGTGGGGAATTCATGTCATTTTCATAGAATTCAAGAAGTTAGTGCTTACTTGGCAGGAAATTGCTCAAGGTCACCCCCTAGAAGATGATGGCAGAGAAAGGATTAAGACCTGGGTCTTCTGATGCTAGTTTCTATTTTCCTCCTCTGCTTCGCTTACATTTAAACATAGAATAATGCCAGTATCTTCCTTTGCTAAACCGACCTCAGTTGACATTAGCTTCCTCTCTGAGACTTGTTGAGGCAGGTAACTATGTGGGTTAATTTAGCGGGGCTCAGCCAAAGCCCTAAGAACTAAATGGAATAAGATGCTTAATGAGGCCAGTGCTTAAGTTAAGCTTCTGTTCCTAGGAAAGCTCTCCACTTTGATAAGGAAGAGCAGCAGCCAAGGACAAGGGGAGAATGCCACGCAAGATAGAAAACTTCTTGTTTTTACTTCTCTTCGGCTATGAAGGTATGTGCTATCAAACCATTAGCACTCATTAAATACTTAATAATGCAATTGAATTAATCATATAGCTGATTAATAGAAATGCAACCAGAATAATTAAAATATTACTAATGAGCAAAGGATCCTAATTACTTAATATGTGTTATTAATGAACAATAGTTTTCTTTGTGTGATGCGGTCCTCTTTGTCTCACCATTGGCTTTCGGGTCCTGTAAGGAGCCACCTAAAGTTCAAAGGATGCTAAAAATGGGACAGAAAGAAGAAAGGGTCTCAAAATTGTGTAAAATAACTATAAATTGCAACAATTAAGAAAGTCTGGTATATTCTTGAATGTTTTTAGGAGCCAAAATTAGGGTGATGATAGAATTTAATCTTCCAAACCAGGACACTACTGAGTGGCAGAGGATGCTATTAATAATTCTACTGGGACAACAGGTGTAAACCAGGACTGTCCTAGGCAAATCGGGATGTGAGGTCACCCTAGTTTAAATATGGATTAACATAACATGCCGAATACCACTGGACACTAAGAAAGCATAATCCAACTGAGAGTCAGGAATCCCCAAAGGCTCAATACACTCAATCATTTTAAAATTTCTAAATATAGCCTGGGCAGAGTGAAATGCTTAATTAAGGAGAAATTAAAGGCAAATCTCTAAAATGTCATCGAATTCAAATTTTAAATTCGATGTCAATCTTTCAAATCATGCTCTTTCATGGCTCTCTCATCTTTCAAGGACCCATTAACTCAGAATTCCTTTTTAGGTTTTTACATACATTAGAAATTGGTTCTTTGTGGTCACTGTATATTTATGCGTGTTACAAGAAATAAATAAGGAGGGCAGGAAGAAGGAGACTTCACTCTGCCAATGACCTGGTAGACAGATAACAACAAAACTCACACGGAGTCAGAATTCCTGATTTAAATCATTTTCTTCTCTGCTAAGCTGCTAAGTCACGTCAGTCGTGTTTGACTCTGTGTGACCCCACAGACGGCAGCTCACCAGGCTCCCCCATCCCTGGGATTCTCCAGGAAAGAACACTGGAGTGGGTTGCCATTTCCTTCTCCAATGCATGAAAGTGAAAACTCAAAGTGAAGTCGCTCAGTCGTGTCCAACTCTTAGTGACGCCATGGACTGCTCTACTCTCTCATTATTTTATTGGTAGAATACTCACTTTCATGATTCCCCAATCTTACAACTTTTGTTATTTAGTCACATTTCTCAATATTTGGGAAGACCTATAAAAATATAACTCCAAGGTTATTTTGCAAACACCCAAGATAAATTTCTAAGTAGGGATCTTTTAGATCCATTATCTGTTTGCAAATAAACAATTGCAATTGTTCCCTTGTAATTAAGAATCTGCAACTCCCCCAAGGACCCCTTAAAAATGCCTTGAGGTGGGCATCATAAAGAGCTGGAAAAGCTCAGTTGGGAGAGCATTAGCCTGAAGATCTAAAGGTCCCTGGTTCGATCCCGGGTTCTGGCAGATTCAGTGTTTTCATCTACATCGAAGAGAAAGTGCAATTCTTGCAACCTCACGATCTGAGCTCTCTCAAGGATGTCTTAGCCTACATCCAGGAGGAGGAGTCCTATGTCTAATAAAAGAAAGTGTTGGTCGCTCAGTCGTGTCTGACTCTGTGACTCCATGGACCACAGTCCGCCAGGCTCGCTCTGCCCGGGAAGGGGTGGGTTGCCATTCCCTTTGCCAGGGGATCTTCCCAACCCAGGAATCGAACCCAGGTCTCCCGCATTGTGGGCATATTCTTTACTATCTGAGCCACCAGGCATTGCAATTGTTCCCTTACAATTAAGAAATAGACACGCCTCTGAAAAATTCTTTAAGATACCTTGAAAAGAGGGTTACCAAGGTAGCCTGAATACCTCAGTTGGGAGAGCGTTAGACTGAAGATCTAAATGCTCCCTGGCTTGATCCCGGGTTCTGGCAGGGTCAGTGTTTTCATCTACATATAAGGAATGGGGCAATTCTTGCAACTTCGCGATCTGAGGTCTCTCAAAGATCAAGTGTTTTAGCTTACATCCAGGAGTCGTCCTGCATCCAGTGAAAGAAACTGTTAGTCACTCACTCGTGTCCAACTCTGTGGTTCCATGGACCACAGTCCAACAGGCAAGAACACTAGAGTTGGTTGCCATGCCCGTCTCTCCTGAGGATCTTCCCAACCCAGGGATCGAACTCAGGTCTCCCGCATTTCCAACATACTCTTTACTATCCGTTCCACCAGGCATTCCAATTATTACCTTATGATTAAGAACCAGCGACTCCTCTGAGAAACTCTTTAAGATGCATTGAGGGACCTTCCACAGGGCAGCCGGAATAGATCAGTTAGGAGAGCGTTAGACTGAAAATCTAAATGTTCCCGGTTCAATTCGGGGTTCTGGCGAAGCCGCTGTTCCCGTCCACAACCCAAGGAAAGGCTCACTTCTTGCAACCTCGCGATCTGAACTCTCTCAAAGAGCAAGTGTTTCAGCTTACATCCAGGAGTCCTATATCCAGTGAAAGAAAATGGTCTCATAGTCGTGGCCGACACTGTGACTCCATGGACCACAGTCCACTGGGCTCGGTCCTTCTGTGGAATTCTCCAGGCATGAATACTGGAGTGGGTTGCCATTACCTTCGCCAGGGGATCTTCCCGACCCAGGAACTGAACCCATGTCTTG
Organism: Bos javanicus; assembly: GCF_032452875.1. NCBI lineage: Eukaryota > Metazoa > Chordata > Mammalia > Artiodactyla > Bovidae > Bos > Bos javanicus. The sequence goes on from NC_083897.1 coordinate 131,584,531, forward strand.
AGCACTGTGGGCATATTTACTATCTGAGCCACCAGGCATTGCAATTGTTCCCTTACAATGAAGAACCAGGGACGCCTATGAGAAATTCTTTAAGATACATTGAGGGTGGGGCTCACCAGGGAGCCGGAATAGCTCAGTTGGGAGAGCGTTAGACTGAAGTTCTAAAGGTCCCTGGTTCGATCCCGGGTTCCGGCACCCCTACTGTTTTCATCTACATCCAAAGAAGTGGCATTTACATCAAAGGAAAGGCACAATTCTTGCAATCTCGCAAAGAGCAAGTGTTCTAGCTTACATCCAGGAGGAGTCCTATATCCAGTGAAAGAAAATGTTAGTCACACAGTTGTGTCCGACTCTGTGACTCCATGGACCACAGTCCACCAGGCTCGGTCTGTCCGTGGAATTCTCCAGGCAAGAATACTGGAGTGGGTTGCCATTTTCCTCTCTTGAGGATCTTCCCGACCTGGGGATCGAACCTAGGTCTCCTGCATTGCAGGCAGAAGCTTTAACCTCTGAGCCACCGGGGAAGCAATTCCAGTGAAAGAAAGTGTTAGTTTCTCAGTCGTGTCTCACTCTGTGATTCCATGGACCATAGTCTGCCAGGCTCCTCTGCCCATGAAATTCTCCAGGCAAGAATACTGGAGTGGGTTGCCATTTCCCTCTCTCCTGAGGATCTCCCCGACCGGGGGGTCGAACCTAGGTCTCCAGCACTGCAGGCATATTCTTTACTATCTGAGCCACCAGGCATTGCAATTGTTCCCTTACAATGCAGAAGCAGGGACGCCTCTGAGAAACTCTTTAAGATATTTGGGGGGGGGGAGGGTGAGGGCGGGGTGGGGGGCTCTCCAAGGGGCCGGAATAATTCAGTTAGAAAAGTGTTAGACTGAAAATCTTAAAGGTCCCAGGTTCGACCTAGGTTTCCAGCAAAGCAGGTGTTTTCGTCTATATTCCAAGGAAAGGCACACTTGCAACTTCGCATTCTGAGCTCTCTCAAAGATCAAGTGTTTTAGCTTACATGTAGAAGGAGTCCTAATTCCAGTGAAAAAGTGTTAGTCGCTAAGTTGTGTCTGATGCTGTGATTTCATGGACCATAGTCCGCCAGGCTCCCTCTGCCCATGGAATTCTCCAGGCAAGAATACTGGAGTGGGTTACGATTTCCCTCTTTCCTGAGGATTTTCCCTACCCGGGGATCGAACCTTAGTCTCCCGCATTGAAGGCATATTCTTTACTATCTGAGACATCAGGCATTGCAATTGTTCCCTTACAATGAAGAAGCAGGGACGCCTATGAGAAATTCTTTAAGATACATTGAGGGTGGGGCTCATCAGGGAGCCGGAATAGCTCAGTTGGGAGAGCGTTAGACTGAAGTTCTAAAGGTCCCTGGTTCGATCCCGGGTTCCGGCACCCCTATTGTTTTCATCTACATCCAAGGAAAGGCGCAATTCTTGCAACCTCGCAATCTGAGCTCTCGCAAAGAGTAAGTGTTTTAGCTTACATCCAAGAGGAGATCTATATCCAGTGAAAGAAAATGTTAGTTGCACAGTCGTGTCCGACTCTGTGACTCCATGGACCACAGACCACCAGGCTTGGTCTGTCCGTGGAATTCTCCAGGCAAGAATACTGGAGTAGGTTGCGATTTCCCTCTCTCCTGAGGATCTTCCCTACCCGGGGATCGAACCTATGTCTTCCGCACTGCGGGCATATTCTTTACTATCTGAGCCACCAGCATTGCAATTGTTCCCTTACAATGAAGAAGCAGGGACGCCTCTGAGAAACTCTTAAGATACGTTGAGGGAGCTTCCACCAGGCGTCCGGAATAGCTCAGTTAGCAGAGCGTTAGACTGAAAATCTAAAGGTTCCCGGTTCAATTCTGGGTTCCGGTGAAGCCGCTGTTTTTGTCCACATCCCCAGGAAAGGTGCACTTCTTGCAATATCTCCATCTGAGCTCTCTCAAAGAGCAAGTGTTTCAGCATACATCCAGTAGAAGTTCTATATCCAGTGAAAGAAAATGTTAGTTGCACAGTCGTGTCCGACTCTGTGACTCCATGGACCACAGTCCACCAGGCTCGGTCCTTCCGTGGAATTCTCCAGGCAAGAATACTGGAGTGGGTTGCCATTCCCCCCTGACCCCGAGGATCTTCCCAACCCGGGGATCGAACCTAAGTCTACCGCACTGTGGGCATACTGTTTACTATCTGAGCCACCAGGCATTGCAATTGTTCCCTTACAATGAAGAAGCAGGGACGCCTCTGAGAAACTCTTTGTGTGTGTGTGTGTGTGTGTGTGTGTGTGTGTGTGTATAATAAAGTTTTATTAAAGTGTAAAGGAGACAGAGAAAGCTTCTGACATAGACATCAGAAGTGGGTGAGAAAGAGTACCTGCTTGCTAGTGTTAGCAATGGAGTTATATACTCTCCAATGAATCCAAAGAATGTCTGGAGGTTGTAAAGTCCTCACCAGACCTATTCCCATAATTTACATTTTAAGATAACAGAATTAGCCAGAAGGTTTAATCCAGAGACTGTCCTCAGGCAGGATACATAATCCTAAGGAATGTAGAGGAAAGAAAAGTTTGTCCTTTCTTCCTCCTTAAGAATTCCAGACCCCCCTCTCCTTGGGTACCCCTAGACTTATCAACCTGCCTAGGAAATGACTCTGTCATTCCCCCCTTTTCTTTTAGTAGAATTATGTTGCCAAGGGAAAGGGGTGTCATTTTGATTCCATAACTACTTTCTGCTGTTTAGGGGTGTGTTCCCTAAATTGTTGACACAACATATTCTTCTAGCCCTCACATTGAGGGTCTCTGATCCAGGGGCCCCAAGTAATAGTTGGAGGAGGCTGTGGCACTCATAGGATCTTGGACGCCATTTGTAACTTAAAAGCCTTCATGTGACTACAACCAAATCCAGTTACACAGTTCCAGATGCGAGGCAAAATAGTCATTGAAAGTGAAAGTCAAGTCGCTCAGTCGTGTCTGGCTCTTTGCGAACCCACCAGTCTCCTCCATCCATGGGATTTTCCAGGCAGGAGTGCTGGAGTGGCTTGCCATTTCCTTCTCCAGGGCATCTACCCAACCCAGGAATCGAACCCAGGTCTCCCGCATTGTGGGCAGACGCTTTATGTCTGAGCCATATGTCCATAGTTAAATCAGTCCATTTTAGGATTGTTAGATGTCATCAGGTTAAGAAGATGCATCACATATGATTGTTGTCAAGGTATTCACAGACTTGGAGAAAGTCTTTTCCTTGAAGTGGCGATGTCCACCATGGGAAGCCTTCCACTGATGAAGAGGGGAGTGCTCCGCAGACCCAGCAGTTAGACTGATTGTGGAATGCAGTGTAGGAGTGAGCCCAGGACAGGAAGGCATTGTATTGAGGATCAAATGGCAGACTCAGGATTTTTGGAGTCAGCAGAAGTAGGCTCACATAGATTATCAGGTCCATCTTTTGGCTCGTCCAGTGGGCCAGGGGCTTCAGTAAGCACGGAGTAAGTTGCCCCAGTGTCTAAAAGGAAATCGTCGGATTAGCCTCCCACAGTTATTAATACCTGGGGTTCCTCAGGTGTAATTAGGACGGGAGCTTGTGTGGGGACCCCCAGGCACCTTCAGTCCTGATTATCTTGAGAGTCTGACCCCTGAAACCTAGGCCTCTGGGGCCAGTCTCTCTTCCAGTGTGGTCCTTTGAAGACCAGACATGGAGCCAGGGGCGGCTTAGATGCCTGAGGGCAATCCCCTTTGAGGTGCCCCTACCTTCCACAGTAATAGCAAGCCCATCCCTTTTCACCTGGGTCCTTCTGGGCATTTGTCTCAGGCTGTTTAAGAATGGTTTTCATAGCCATTGCTATGAAAGGCTTCCACCTGTTCCTTTGTCTTTTTCTGCCTTTCTTTCTTTTCCTCATATTCCCTACCATAACAGACTGTCTGAGCCAGTTCTAACAGATTATCTAAAGACTGATTTGGTCCATACGCCCGTTTTAATAGCTTACGGCAGATATCTGGAGCCGACTGAGTGAGAAATCTTTTAAGATCACTTTTCCCTCTTCACATTCTGGATCAATCTCAGTGAATCTGTGAAGGGCTTCTCTCAGTCTATCTAGGAATTTACCAGGAGCTTCCTTCTCCTGTTCTATGTTTGCCAATTTGCCATAGTTTAAAGGACAAAATTTATTTTGTCTTTTATTTTTTGGGCTCCAAAATCACTGCAGATGGTGACTGCAGCCATGAAATTAAATGACGCTTACTCCTTGAAAGGAAAGTTATGACCAACCTAGATAGCATATTCAAAAGCAGAGACATTACTTTGCCAACAAAGGTCCATCTAGTCAAGGCTACGGTTTTTCCAGTGGTCATGTATGGATGTGAAAGTTGGACTGTGAAGAAAGCCTAGCGCCAAAGAATTGATGCTTTTGAACTGTGGTGTTGGAGAAGACTCTTGAGAGTCCCTTGGACTGCAAGGAGATCCAACCAGTCCATTCTAAAGGAGATCAGTCCTGGGTGTCCTTTGGAAGGAATGATGCTAAAGCTGAAACTCCAGTACTTTGGCCACCTCATGCGAAGAGTTGACTCATTGGAAAAGACTCTGATGCTGGGAGGGATTGGGGGCTGGAGGAGAAGGGGATGACAGAGGATGAGATGGCTGGATGGCATCACCGACTCGATGGACGTGAGTTTGAGTGAACTCCAGGAGTTGGTGATGGACAGGGAGGCCTGGAGTGCTCTTTGCAAAGGCCTGATTCTTTGCAATTCACGCAAAGAGTCGTAAAGAGTTGACATGACTGAGCGACTGAACTGAACTGAAAGGACAAAATGACACCAATCCCATCTTCCTTTAGCTGTGTTGTAGCCCCAGTCTGGTTCTGTAGTTGGGACAGTCTGATTCCCAGTGGGGAGGGCGGTTATCTCATCCTCCCTCTTCCCTACTGATTCATTACCAAACCATTCATCTTCATAAGCAACTGCTTTTCCCAAGGTAGACATCACATCCTTCCAAGTAAGGTCATAAAGCAGAGTAAACACCTTTAAAAGCTCTAATATATTTTTTAGGTCCTCTAAATAGTCTCCCAGATCCTCCTTGAGTCTTTGTATTTCTTGATAAGAAAAAGGCTTATTAACTCTCATAGACTGATTATTTCTCCTGGTGGGTGATTTATGAAGAGGCAACAACTTGTGTGGCTGTTCCTCAGTCTTTCTGGCTGCTCTGCACATATGATCCCAGGGATAGATTGGAGAAACCTGCTTTTCTTTATCTCTTTGTCTCCTGTCCTCCATCTCATCTAGCAAAGTAGGAGGACAGGAGGGAGCTAAAGGAGTCGAACCCAAATCTGTACCCTTAGGACATAAGTCTGGCATATTTCACAGGGAGAAAAAGGGCAACACATATGCTACTTCTACCCACTTCCCTTGTTTTGTACAGAACCGGTCTAATTGTAAAACAGTATTATACTTAAGAGACTCTCCAACCAGCCACCATTCGCCATCCTCCAATGGATACCGTGGCCATGCAGTATCACATAGGAAGACCAGGTGTATCTTCTTTAAACCCTGGGGATCAAAAAATCCAGTTTTTCAGGATACAGTCCAAAGGAGTGAGGCTGGAATTGTTAGCTCCCATCTGTAAGAGAGAAAAAAAGTGACCAGTGCCATCTTTCTACTGGAGGCGTCCCTCCATGCTCTAGATAGGGGTGTAGACAGATTTTACACCAAAGCCTTTCTTTCCTGGTCAGACTTAATCTGTCCCTTACTGACGCAGGCGTCGTACTCGTCCCTCCTGGGTCTACCACCAAGCCGGGGTGGAGATGCACCAGGGGTAGACCTGATGACATCCCTAACTGACGTCCAGCTCTTCACCATTACCTCTGATGCCACCCGGGGTGCAATCAGAGTAACCTTCTGGAATGCCTCCCAGGCTAAGACCGCTTGGGGCACCGTTCGTCACCTGAGTGCCTGTGCATGACCCTGAGTATATCCCTGACTACAATAAGACCGATACTAACGTAAAACTGAGATGTTCCTTCCAAGTGTCACCACACCAGTGTAAGAGCCTACTTTAGTCCACTAAGAGCCAGGGCTACCAAAGGGAAAAACCCCATTGCAGTTCCAATCCGAGTAACCTTTAACCTCAGAGATGCTCTTGTAGCTAGAGCTCCATCTAGCTTCCGAACTTTTGATTCCTAGCGAGGCTAGGCGCTTCCTGACTACCAATCCAAGTTTGAGACCTAAGTCATAGTACACGGTAACAACATAGATCACAAGTCCCTTGAAAGTCCATGATCCGACAGATTAGGTTAGTACTTCTAATTTCTCAAGGAGTTATGAAATGGTCAAAGAGACTGAAAAGTTTCACCAAGAAAGGAGAGTTCGGCCCACATGCTTTGCCCATTTCTGGTCGGTCCCCAAAGGAGATGTTGGGTGCCTCTTGGCATTGGCAGGTCGGTATAAACTCCCGACATGTTTCTGCCATAAGCCGTATGAAGTCACTGTGGAACCACAGAGCAGGGCTCCTCACTTGCTTCATGCAGGACGTTTCATTCATTCATGCAAGCACACAATAGAGTTAGTAAAGTACAACAGAAAACTTGTTCACTAGGAGAACAAAGAACTAGAGCTCCAAGCATCCTTACTTTGTCCTGAAGAATCCCAGACAAGCCCCCAAGATGACCGGTTGTTGCTGAATCATGCAAAGACGCCAGGATTCTTGGCCCCTGGAGGAGAAGAATTGAATCCAGGGCCAGAGACGAGGCTTGATTGCTCAGAACTTTTGTGTAATAAGTTTTATTAAAGTATAGAGGAGCTAGAGAAAGCTTCTGACATAGACATCATACGAGGGTAGAAAGAGTACCCCTCCGAGAAACTCTTTAAGATACATCGAGGGCTGCGTTCACTGGAGAGCTGAATAGCTCAGTTGGGAGAGCGTTAGATTGAAGATCTAAAGGTCCCTGGTTCGATCCCAGGTTCCAGAAGCCCTATTGTTTCCATCTACATCCAAGGAAAGGCGCAAATCTTACAACCTTGCATTCTGAGCTCTCATAAAGAGCAAGTGTTCTAGCTTACATCCAGGAGGAGTCCTATATCCAGTGAAAGAAAATGTTAGTGGCACAGTCGTGTCCGACTCTGTGACTCCATGGACCACAGTCCACCAGGCTCGGTCTGTCCGTGGAATTCTCCAGGCAAGAATACTGGAGTGGGTTGCCATTTTCCTCTCTTGAGGATCTTCCCGACCTGGGGATCGAACCTAGGTCTCCTGCATTGCAGGCAGAAGCTTTAACCCCTGAGCCACCGGGGAAGCAATTCCAGTGAAAGAAAGTGTTAGTCTCTCAGTCGTGTCTCACTCTGTGATTCCATGGACCATAGTCTGCCAGGCTCCCTCTGCCCATGAAATTCTCCAGGCAAGAATACTGGAGTGGGTTGCCATTTCCCTCTCTCCTGAGGATCTCCCCGACCGGGGGGTCGAACCTAGGTCTCCAGCACTGCAGGCATATTCTTTACTATCTGAGCCACCAGGCATTGCAATTGTTCCCTTACAATGCAGAAGCAGGGACGCCTCTGAGAAACTCTTTAAGATATTTGGGGGGGGGGAGGGTGAGGGCGGGGTGGGGGGCTCTCAAGGGGCCGGAATAATTCAGTTAGAAAAGTGTTAGACTGAAAATCTTAAAGGTCCCAGGTTCGACCTAGGTTTCCAGCAAAGCAGGTGTTTTCGTCTATATTCCAAGGAAAGGCACACTTGCAACTTCGCATTCTGAGCTCTCTCAAAGATCAAGTGTTTTAGCTTACATGTAGAAGGAGTCCTAATTCCAGTGAAAAAGTGTTAGTCGCTAAGTTGTGTCTGATGCTGTGATTTCATGGACCATAGTCCGCCAGGCTCCCTCTGCCCATGGAATTCTCCAGGCAAGAATACTGGAGTGGGTTACGATTTCCCTCTTTCCTGAGGATTTTCCCTACCCGGGGATCGAACCTTAGTCTCCCGCATTGAAGGCATATTCTTTACTATCTGAGACATCAGGCATTGCAATTGTTCCCTTACAATGAAGAAGCAGGGACGCCTATGAGAAATTCTTTAAGATACATTGAGGGTGGGGCTCATCAGGGAGCCGGAATAGCTCAGTTGGGAGAGCGTTAGACTGAAGTTCTAAAGGTCCCTGGTTCGATCCCGGGTTCCGGCACCCCTATTGTTTTCATCTACATCCAAGGAAAGGCGCAATTCTTGCAACCTCGCAATCTGAGCTCTCGCAAAGAGTAAGTGTTTTAGCTTACATCCAAGAGGAGATCTATATCCAGTGAAAGAAAATGTTAGTTGCACAGTCGTGTCCGACTCTGTGACTCCATGGACCACAGACCACCAGGCTTGGTCTGTCCGTGGAATTCTCCAGGCAAGAATCCTGCAGTGGTTTTCCATTCCCCGCTCTCCTGAGGATCTTCCCGACCTGGGAATCAAATCCAGGTCTCCAGTGTTGTGGGCATATTCTTTACTATCTGAGTCACCAAGCATCGCATTTGTTCCCTTGCAATTAAAAACCAGCAACTACTCTGAGAAACTGTTTAAGACTTTGCGGGGTGGAGGGGATGCGTTCACCAAGGAGCCGGAATAGCTCAGTTGGGAGAGGGTTACACTGAAGATCTAAAGCTCCCTGGTTCAATCCAGGGTTCTGGCAGAGCCACTGTTTTCATCTACATCCAAGGAAAGGCACACTTCTTCCAACTTCCCACTCTGAGCTCTCTCAAAGAGCAAGTGTTTTAGCTTACATCCATGAGGAGTCCTAATTCCAGTGAAAGAAAGTGTTAGTTGCTCAGTCGTGTCTGACTCTGATTCCATGGACCATAGTCCGCCAGGCTCCCTCTGCCCATGGAATTCTCCAGGCAAGAATACTGGAGTGGGTTGCCATTTCCCTCTCTCCAGAGGAGTTTCCCGACCCGGGGATCGAACCTAGGTCTCCCTCATTGAAGGCATATTCTTTACTATCTGAGACATCAGGCATTGCAATTGTTCCCTTAAGATGAAGAAGCAGGGACGCCTCTGAGAAACTCCTTAAGGTACATTGAGGGTAGGCCTTACTAGGGTTCCAGAATAGCTCAGTTGGCAGAGCGTTTAGACTGAAAAATCTAAAGGTCCCTGGTTCGATCCCGGGTTCCGGCACCCCTGTTGTTTTCATCTACATCCAAGGAAAGGCGCAATTCTTGCAACCTCGCAATCTGAGCTCTGGCAAAGAGCAAGTGTTTTAGCTTCATCAGGGGGAGTCCTATATCCAGTGAAAGAAAATGTTAGTGGCACAGTCGTGTCCGACTCTGTGACTCCATGGACCACAGTCCACCAGGCTCGGTCTATCCGTGGAATTCTCCAGGCAAGAATCCTGCAGTGGTTTTCCATTCCCCTCTCTCCTGAGGATCTTCCCGACCTGGGAATCAAACCTAGGTCTCCCGCATTGTAGGCATATTCTTTACTATCTGAGTCACCAGGCATCGCAATTGTTCGTTTACAATTAAACACCAGCGACTACTCTGAGAAACTGTTTAAGATACGTTGGGGGATGGAGGAGACGCGTTCATCAAGGAGCCGGAATAGCTCAGTTGGGAGAGAGTTAGATTGAAGATCTAAAGCTCCCTGGTTCGATCCAGGGTTCTGGCAGAGCCATTGTTTTCATCTACATCCAAGGAAAGGCGCACTTCTTCCAACTTCCCGCTCTGAGCTCTCTCAAAGAGCAAGTGTTTTAGCTTACATCCATGAGGAGTCCTAATTCCAGTGAAAGAAAGTGTTAGTTGCTCAGTCGTGTCTGACTCTGATTCCATGGACCATAGTCCGCCAGGCTCCCTCTGCCCATGGAATTCTCCAGGCAAGAATACTGGAGTGGGTTGCCATTTCCCTCTCTCCAGAGGAGTTTCCCGACCCGGGGATCGAACCTAGGTCTCCCACATTGAAGGCATATTCTTTACTATCTGAGACATCAGGCATTGCAATTGTTCCCTTATGATGAAGAAGCAGGGACGCCTCTGAGAAACTCCTTAAGGTACATTGAGGGTGGGGTTCACTGGGGTCAGGAATAGCTCAGTTGGCAGAGCATTTAGACCGACGATCTAAAGGTCCCTGGTTCGATTCCGCGTTCCGGCACCCCTGTTGTTTTCATCTACATCCAAGGAAAGGTGCAATTCTTGCAACCTCTCAATCTGAGCTCTGGCAAAGAGCAAGTGTTTTAGCTTCATCCAGGAGGAGTCCTATATCCAGTGAAAGAAAATGTTAGTCGCACTGTCGTGTCCGACTCTATGACTCCATGGACCATAGTCGTCCAGGCTCCCTCTGTCCATGGAATTCTCCAGGCAAGAATACCGTAGTGGGTATTCTTGCAACCTCGTAATCTGAGCTCTTGCAAAGAGTAAGTTTTTTAGTTTACAGGAGGATTTGTAGGAGGAGTCCTACAACCAGAGAAAGAAAATGTTAGTCGCACAGTCTTGTCTGACTCTGTAACTCCATGGACCACAGTCCACCAGGCTCGGTCCGTCCATGGAATTCTCCAGGCAGGAATACCAAAGTGGGTTGCCATTCCCTTCACCATGGGATCTTCACAACCCAGGAATCGAACCCAGGCCTCCCACATTGCGAGCATGTTCTTCACTATCTGAGCCACCTGGCATTGTAATTGTTCCCTTACAATGAAGAAACAGGGATGCCTCTGAGAAACTCTTTAAGATAACCCCCCCCCCGGGGGGGGGGGGAGGGGGCGGGGTGGGGCTTGCCAAGGCACTGGAATAATTCAGTTAGAAGAGTGTTAGACTGAAAATCTTAAAGGTCCCTGGTTCGATCTCGGTTTCCAGGAAAGCAGGTGTTTTCCTCTACATCCCAAGGAAAGGCACACTTCTTGCAACCTCGTGATCTGAGCTCTCTCAAAGACCAAGTGTTTTAGCTTACATCCAGGAGTCCTATCTCCAGTGAAAGAAAGTGTTAGTCGCTTAGTCGTGTCCGACTCTGTGATTCCATGGACCATAGTCCGCCAGGCTCCCTCTGCCCATGGAATTCTCCAGGCAAGAATACTGGAGTGGGTTGCCATTTCCCTCTCTCCAGAGGAGTTTCCCGACCCGGAGATCGAACCTAGGTCTCCCGCATTGAAGGCATATTCTTTACTATCTGATACATCAGGCATTGCAATTGTTCCCTTACAATGAAGAAGCAGGGACGCCTCTGAGAAACTCTTTAAGATACATTGAGGGCAGGGCTCACTAGGGATCCGGAATAGCTTAGTTGACAGAGCATTTAGACTGAAGATCTAAAGGTCCCTGGTTTGAACCCAGATTCCAGCAGAATCAGTGTTTTCATCTATATCCAAGGAAAGGCACAATTTTTGCAACCTTGCGATCTGAGCTCTTTCAAAGAGCAGATGTTTTAGCTTACATCCAGGAGAAGTCCTACATCCAGTGAAAGAAAGTGTTAGTTGTGCAGTCGTGTCCGACTCTGTGACTCCATTGACCATAGTCCTCCAGGCTCCCTCTGTCCATGGTATTTTACAGGCAAGAATACCAGAGTGGGTTGCCATTCCCTTCTCTCCTGAGGATCTTCCTGACCCAGGGATCAAACCCAAATCTCCCACATTGCGGGCATATTCTTCATTATCTGAGTCACCAGGGATTGGAATTGTCCTCCAAGAAACTCTTTCCTAAGCTACGTTGAGAGGGCATAGCTCAGTTGGGAGAGCATTAGACTGAAGATCTGAATAGTCCTGGGTTCTGGCAGAGTGAGTGTTTTTGCCTACATACAAGGAACAATTTCTAGCAATCTCACAATCTGAGGTCTCTCACAGAGCAAGTATTTTAGCCTACATCCAAGTGGAGGCATCTATACCCACTTGTTGCTCAGTCGTGTCTGACTCTTTGCCCCCCACCCCCATGGACTGCAGCATGCCAGGCTTCACTATCTCCTGAGTTTGCCCAAACTCATGTCCTTTGAGTCAGTGATGCCATCCAACCATCTCATCCTCTGTTGTCCTCTTCTCCTCCTGCCTTCAGTCTTTCCCAGCATCAGGGTGTTTTCCAGCCAGTTGTTTCTTTGCATCAAGTGGCCAAAGTATTGGAGCTTCAGCTTCAGCATCAGTCCTTCCAATGAATATTCAGGGTTGATTTCCTTTAGAATTGACTGGTTTGATCTCCTTACAATCCAAGGGACTCTCAAGAGTCTTCTCCAGCACCACAATTTGAAAGTATCAATTCTTCAGCGCTCAGCCTTCTTCATGGTCCAGCTCTCATATCCATACATGACTACTGGAAAAACCATAGATTTGACTAGATGGACCTTTGTTGGCAAAGTAATGTCTCTGCATTTTAATATGCTGTCTAGGTTTGTCGTTGCTTTTCTTCCAAGGAGCAAGCGACTTTTAATTTCATGGCTGCAGTCACCATCCACAGTGATTTTGGAGCCCAAGAAAATAAAGTCCATCGCTGTTTCCATTGTCTCCCCATATTTGCCATGAAGTGATGGGACCCAATGCCATGAACTTAGTTTTTTGAATGTTGAGTTTTAAGCCAGCCTTTTCACTCTCCTTTTTCACCTTCTTCAAGAGGCTTTTAATTCCTCTTTGATTTCTGCCATAAGGGTGGTGTCATCTGCCTATCTGAGGTTATTGACATTTCTCCTGGCAATCTTGATTACAGCTTGCACTTCATCCAGCCTGGCATTTCGCACGATGTACTCTACACATAAGTTAAATAAGCAAGGTGACAATATACAGCCTTGATGTACTCCTTTCCTAATTTGGAACCAGTGCATTGTTCCATGTACATTTCTTACTATTGCTTCTTGACCTGCATACAGATTTCTCAGGAGGCAGGTAAGACGGTCTGGTATTCCCATCTCTTTAAGAATTTTCCAGTTTGTTGTGATCCACACAGTCAAAGGCTTTGGCATAGTCAATAAAGCAGAAGTAGATGTTTTTCTGGAATTCTCTTGCTTTTTCTACATCCAGGAGAAGAGCAATTCTAGCAACCTCACTATCTTATAATTGAACTCTGATGAGCTTGGCACTTAAGCAAAGGGAAATAGCCGCAGTAAGAGTCCTTCCTTCTCACTTATATGCATAGCAATTGCAAAGCCCTGTGGATCAGGGCTTCCCGGGTGGCTACAATACATAGGGTCGCATAAGAGTTGGACACAACTGGAGCAACTTAGCACGAAGGGTTTGTTGTTTTCCCTTTATTCCTTGTTCTTTTTTCAGCAAGAAAATCTAAACAGAACCTTTCAAGACTTAGCTCCCAATACCCTTGGTTCTCAGACATCCACAGAGCTCACCCTCAGATTCCTCTTACTTGTGATTGGCATTGAGATTCATTCATCCATTGATTCATTCAAGAATCCATTGAAGTCATTTCAAGAATCCATTTCTGAGTTTCTGCTATGATAGGCCAAACATTATGTAAGAACTTGACACACTGGGCAGATCCTTATTTTCGCTGTGCCCACTCTAAAAACTTTGTTCTATGACCCCTAACTGGGAATAAGCCCTAGAAAAGGTTATCATTTTTCAATTACATGCACACAGTCAGGGGATAACTGTAATAAAAGACACTGTCAGGAGGCACAGAGCAGGACACTCTCTCCTGTTCTATAGCTTATCAATGTTTGTGCCTGGCTGGGGAGCTCCAAAAATTTCCACAAAGAACAGAGAATCGCATCTGTCCTGGCAGAATAGAATGTGGTCCAGCAGATAGGCTTGAGACACTTAAATCTCTTATCCACCTAACACATAACCCAGGCCCTCCACCCTCACAAGGCATCAAAGGAAAGCAGCCGCCCCAACACTCGGCTTGGCAACCTAGGTGTGCTCTACCCTGAGCTACAGGGGTATGCCAAGAGAGAAACAGCAGGATACAACTGCTGCAGTTAATCAGGGTACAGTTCCAGAGAGAGAAATAAGGCTGCTGCACAGGGGAAAGTTGTATCCTACAGAACTGGGAGCCTGAAGACAAAGGATCTTTGTCTAATTTACTCTGCTGTTTCTGTCCCATGGCTGCAGTGGCTCCTTATTATGGGGAAATAAGGTAAATAGATTAACTCCACTTGTGTGTTGGATGAAGGGTCATTTCGGAATACACATATCATTATAGTAAAAGCACTACCTGTGTCTCTTTAAGGACCCATCAACTCAGGCTTCTATTTATCTTCCATTATACATTTTGGATTCAATGCTGAGGATAATTTTTAAAACATCCATCTTACTAAAGTATATTGTTCCACTGTTTGGTTGTGGCTATTATATAAAAACAAGTTAAAAAAAAAATCACTAAGCCTCATCTCACAGGTGAGTGTGTGTCCTTCCTTGCTGGTGTGTTAGCATCAGGGATAGCAGATTTTTTTTTTCAAAGCAGCTTTATTGAGATGTAATTTACATACCATTAAATTTGCCCATTTAAAGTGTGCAATTCAATGGTTTTTAGTGTATTTACAGATTTGTGGAGCACACAATCTAACTTTAGAACATTTTCATCATCCCCCAAAGAAACCAGTAGATATTAAGTGCTCACTCCCCATTTCCCCTTCCCCCAAGTCACTGGCAACCACTGATTTACTTTCTTCTTATAGATTTGCCTTTTCTGTACATTTCATTTAAATGGAATCATACAACATATGGTCTCTTGTCTTTCACTTAGCATATGTTTTTGAGATTCATCTGTGTTGAAGCATGTACAGATAACAGATTTACCCATGAATATGTCTGTTGCTTAAAATAGTAACACTTTCATACCAGAAGCAATTTCCTTCTTTCTTCTTCACCAGAGGGACATTACTGCAGCCTGCTACGTCTTATTCTTATTTCTCAAGTAGATTGGAAGCTAGTTATAGACAGCTTCTATCATTCATAATTTTATGCCTTTCTCTTCAGCTTCACCTGTTTCCATGGGAAGGAAAACTCCATATTTAGTAAGAGCCAATCAAACAAACTGAAATAGTCTTTCCTAAGTGTGTCTAATGCACACTTTGCTTTCTGGGTTTGCATTTTGAGAAATAGGCATGCTTGAATTTTCTGGCTGTGGTAACAAGTGTTTCCCTAGAGAGTGGCCCTTTGAGCAAAAGGGCAGAATGCTCTCGTATTGCCAAAATCTAAGGCTGGTGAGGGGCAGACCCTCTGATGGAAAACTGTAACCTGGAGGAACCCCAAAGATGATCTGAGTGGGGAGAAAAATAGGCAACCATGTAAGTGAAATCTTGTCCTTTTTCCTTTAAGGGCTGACCTGTTTTTCTCATCCCAACAGTGTTATTTTCTGGTATTATAAGAAGTTGTCACCAAACACGCTTTTTGCTTTTGTTCACCAGCTTGGGGTGATTAAATCATTTCAGGGATGACAGCAGCCACGTTGCTGCTCCCTTGGTGACAGCTTTTCCTGTAAAAGGCTTGTTGTTCCTTCTCTCTCTGCTCATTTCCATAAGATCTGGTGCCTCAGGACCCAAGGCTGCCTACAGACAAACACGTTCTGGGGAGAGGAGCCCAGGCAGGGAAACAAAGGCAGCAATCTGAATGAACACAGATGGCAGCTCTGCAAGCAGGCCTCCCTCTTGGGTCTCTTCCTCTCCACAGGTAGAACCCCTCCTCGCTCTGCCCTTTCCTTTTTGCCTTCTGTTCTGTTGCCATGCAGTGCAATTCAGAGCCCTCTGGGGGCGCACCCGAGGACCCACCTAGTTCAAAGGCCCTGAACTCTGTGACCATTATGGGCTTCATCTGAAATCTGGGTTTGCTCAGTTGCAGCCGCGTAGACCCTCTTCCTGTGACAGGACATGGCTTCCAGGCCAATCTGACCTGGTTATTAGGGCCACTCTGTTAGTGACCGACTCACCTCACCTTTGGTCTCCCAGAGCCTTTCTGCCAACCCAGCAGGTCTTGAGGATGGGGTGGAGCTGAGTGCCTTCTGCATCAACAGTCCCATAGGCCTCTCAGAACACCTCTATCCCATCTGCCCAAATCCCTGTCCCCCTAGAGCCTTCTCCTCCCCTAGTAAATGGTGGCTTTATCTTCCCAGGTGCTCCAGCCTTGAACCTCTCCTCTCTTTATTTCACACTCACTTCATTTGTCAGCAAATCCTGTGGGCACTACCTTCCAAAGACAGTGAGAATCCAACCGCTTCTCATCACTTCCTCTGCTACCACCCTGTGTCCAAGGTGCCATCATCTCTCCCCTAGACAACATGCCAAGCACCCACCCACCTGAGGTTTTTACATGCTATTGGCTCTGTCCACAGGTATCTCACCTCCCTCAGGTCTTTGCTCCAACATCACCTTCTCAGTGAAACCTTCCCTAAGCCCAAAAGTACCACTCCCAGTCCCTTCCCCCTACCTCCCATATCTCTGTGCTTTATTTTTCTCTACAATAGTCACCATTCTTTTATGTACTATATATTTTATTCATTCATTCTCTATCTCCTAACCTTCCCCCCACCCACATTAGACTCCTAAGTTCTAGAAGGGCAGGTGTTTTTTCCTGCTTTGTTTACTTCTATATCCCCAGTGCCTAAAGCTGGACCTGGAATATATTAGATGCTCAATGAAAATTAATGAATGAATGCTTTGGGACCAGTCATTATGAGCCATCTTTTCTATCAATTTCAATAATTGTACCGGTGGACAAGAAAGACATAGGACACAAAGGCCAGAGCAAGTGGTGAGTTCTATGTGAGGGACTGAAAAGGTCCTCTTCATAGGGAAGGGGATAAGCAGGCAGAAAAGTTGGGAGGGGAAGGCATTTGAGGCCAAGAAATCATGCACCAAGGCATACAGGCATGAAACAGCCTGGCACATTTGATGAACTCAAATATTAGAGAGTGCAAAAAATAAATCTGCAGAGATAGGCAGGAGATAGATCATGGCAACTTAAAGGACACATTACTATTATACCCATTTTAGAGATGAAAAGTGGAGGGATGCAGTCATACAACTTATGTCAGATGTGAAACTGGGGCGATGATAATAGGAACCCACCAAAGGATTTGGAGCAGATGACACAATCAGGTTTGCCTTCTATCCCATTGACAGCATAGAGGATGGATGAGGCAAGGTCTCTCTTTAGGGGAGAGAGGGTGGGGGCCTAAAACAGGAAGTGGCAGTGGGGGTGGAGAGGAAAGATGGCCTGTAATAGACACTGGATATGGGGGTTTAGGCGGAGAAGGCAATGGCACCCCACTCCAGTACTCTTGCCTGGAAAATCCCATGGATGGAGGAGCCTGGTAGGCTGCAGTCCATGGGGTTGCTAAGAGTCAGACACGACTGAGCGACTTCACTTTCCCTATGGGGGTTTAGGAAAAAGAGGTGATTAGGAGGAGTCCCAGATTTCTGGATGGGGTGGTAGTGAATAGTGGAGCCATGCAGTAGGATAAGAAATAGAGAAAGCAGAACAATCTGAGGAAGGATGTAATGAGTTCAGTGTTTAAAAAATTTTTTTTCCTAAAGTATAATATACATACAGAAGAGTATAAGTAAGTGTATGCTCAATGAATTTTTACCACTAAACACACCTAAGTAGCCAGTGCTCGGATCAAGTAACAGAACTTGACCAGCCTCCCAGACACCCTCCCTGGGCTTCCGCCTTGCCACTCCCTGCCCCAAGTATAACCAGGACCCTAAGGTCTAGTGGCATAGATGACTTTTGTACATTTTAAATGGATTCATATAGTATGTCCACTTCATCTGCCTTTCCACTCAGCGTTGTTTGTGAGCAGTGGTCATATTGTGGCGTGGAGTTGTAGGTCATCCATTTTCATTGCAGTAGTGTTCCACTGTATGAATCTACCACGTGTATCCATTCTACTCTTGATGGACATATGAGTGTTTCCAGTTTGGGGTTTTACAAATACTGCTAGTACAAATAATCTAGTATTAATACATGGTTTTGTTTGGCTTATTGGATATCTTCTCATTAATTATCTCTTGCTACCTAAAACTGGACCCAACCAAGTGCTGGCTAGGTCATAAAGCAACCTGAACTCCCATATGTTGCTTGTGGGGTATAAGTTGGTCTAATTTCTTTGAAAAAATCTTTAGTAATTTGTACAAAGGCTGGACATATATGTGCCCAACAGCCCAGGAATTCCATTCAAGTATTTACCCACTAGAAATGCATACATATGTTCTCTGACAAACAAAAACATATATTATATTGCACAGGGAACTCTACTCAATACTCTGCAATGGTCTATATGGAAAAATAATCTTAAAAAAGAGTGGATAGATGTATATGTATAACTGATTCACTTATCTGTACAGCAGAAACTAAGACAACACTGTAAATCAACTATACCCCAATTAAAAAAAAAAAAAAAAGAAGCCCTTGGCAACTTCCTTTGCCAGCTCAGAGTTTGCACTCCTAACAAGATAATACTCCCTAGTGTTACATTGCTACCTGAGAGGGTCAATTCTGCCCATAGCAGGTGGACCAATGAGTCTCTAGGAATGAATCATCAATGGATAAGGCCCAGGAGAGACAGCAGTTTGTTGACCATAGCTGAGAGGTAGTGCTGAATTTGCTCAGGCTGAAAGATATGCCCCCTCGACTACCCTTACAGCCTATGCATAACCCAGCAGGGGACTCACCATGTGCGCAGTCCAGTGATCTGTCTTCTCCTGGGTCCTCAGGCCCCTTGTGGGCAGAGAGCAAGGCTTCCATTTCAGAAAGCACAGGCCCTGGAGCAGAGCCAGGCTCACAGTGGACACAAAAAAGTGGTGTGTGGAAGGATACATATTATTAAAGAAAGGCACAATTTGAAAAAAAACAAACAAACAAACTAGCTTTATAATTCTAATGAAAATGATGAGACCACTCCTTTACTCTCACAATCTGAAAGTTTTTGGTGGGCATCAGATTCAATTTTTAGACAGGAAAGTGGTTAAGGAAGGACTTTTATATCTACTACCTATACTTGGGTTTTGTTTGAGATTTTTATAATAGGTATGTGTTGCTTTTATAATCAGAAAAGAAATAAAGGAATTTGTTTCGTTGAAAATGGAAAATGGAGCTTTGGTGCAGTAAACTAGCACTGTCTAATGGAACCTTGGGTGATGACAGAAATGTTATATATCTGTGCTGCCCAGTACAGGAGCCACTATGTCACGTGGCCAGCAAACACTTGAAATTTGGCTGGTATGACTGAGGAATTGAATTTTTAATTTTATTAATGAATTTAAATTCAAATAGCCACATGAGACTAGTGACTACCGCAATGGACAGTGCAGGTTTAAGTGATCCGCTTATGCTAACACAGACAAACTCTTTTCCTATTAAATTATGCATTCACTCTATTTATTCATACTTCTATAGAGATAGGTTAAATGTTAGTATTTTGTTAAATTTTGCAGATTTTCAATTTTTCCACATCATTTATATGGTATTTATACTTTGACTATGGTTTGATATTTCTTGTAGATAATAAACAAACCTAAAAAAACTTTAAAAAAATGATGTCCTAATTCTAAATCACCTAATTATGTCACAAGGGGGTCTAGGAATCAACTCTTTAATAGCACATTGGGCAGACACTGGGAACCATGATGATGAATGATAAGGAGTTAACAAGTAAAGGGAAAAACTCTCACTGACAATGTTAAATGGAATAAGAATGTCATAAACTTAAAACATTGTTTAGATAGGTTCTCAAATATGTTCTTAAAATATGAAAGAAAAGAGAAGAAATTTACAGTAAAATGTTAATAGTGTTACATTTGGTGGTATATTTATATGTGTGTGTGTGTGTAGAGAGAGAGGTGCCTTTTTTTCTATTTGTAACATTAATGTATTTTTCCAAAATTCTATAATGAACAAGATAATTACCATCATCTTTGTCTTTCTATTTTACTGTCCCTAGTTTCTAAGCCTCCGTGGATGTTTTTCCAGGCACATATTTACTCACTTTGACTTCTTCCAGAAGGGGTCTTGTTAACTTCTTATGTGACTATTATCACTTTGCTTTTCCGTGTAATGAGTCATTTGTTGAATTTTTCTTTCTTGTTTTAACTTGATTTTTCCTCTCTTGTCCTTTTGCTCAGCCACACTGGGATTATCATCTACTGAGGTATGTTACAGTAAGAAGGCTGGAATTCATACAGATACTGTTTTTGAAGATTTTTGTAGCCAAAAACAATGTATAGGATTACCACTTCTTTAAAAATGTATTTTTAAACATATATTTTTTTCTGGTGGTGGAAATAGCATGTTTTATCTGGACAAAGTCCAAGACTGATTCAGATAAATGAGATAATGCAAGTGGACCAGGTCTTAAGTCAGATGGCAGAATCTTGAATTCAGTCCCTTTTAAAATTGGATCCCCAGAAGGGACCTCTAGGAGATGCGAGGAGCCTGACTGGAAGCTCACTACAATGGGGTGGACATGGCTCTGTACATAGGTGTGTCTGTGAAGTTTTTAGCTGGTCATCCACAGTGACAAACATTTGTCTATTTAGACTCAAAGATGAGCGGTAACTGTGTTAAACTGGGTTCATAAGTCAGTTGCACTGCTGTAGAGTGAGAGCTGCCCTATACAATAGGAACTGAATGAGTGAGGTTTGTGAATGCAAGCTTTTCCAGTAGTTCTGACCACAGTTGCCTTTGACTATGACTTTTCTGAAGTCCCTGCCCCCTGACTTCCCACAGGATGAGGGTGAAGATCCCTGGTACCACAAAGCGTGCAAGTGCGATTGCCAAGGAGGTGCCAATGCCCTGTGGTCTGCAGGTCCCACCCCCTTGGACTGCATACCGGGTGAGTGTCTCCTCTCTTTGGGGCACCAGATCCGTAGGGTGTCCTTGGGAACACCCTGTTTCTCTTCTTTCTTTCAACTTTGATGAATTAAATCCCTGAATGCCACAGTCGGGTTTTCACCAGTTGGTCTTTAAACTGCAAATTTCAGTGGCCACTGCTTCAACAAATGGCACTGCTATCATTGTTCAGAACAGTTTGCTGGATCTCTACTTGACCTCTGTGAGATGGTAAGATGGGACCTAAATTTCACTGAAAGAGATAACATAATTTATCTAAAATAAACTAATGGCAATTTTGAGAAGAGCACAGGCTTCTGAGCCAGAAATACCAGGGCTGGAATCTTGGCTGCATCACTGCTTAACTCTGGGACTCCACTCTGGCCTTTCTCTGTCAAATGGAGGTGATACTACTATGCCCGGACACTTACTGCTCACCAAACCACCATGTGCCTCACATTCTCAGCCCCTTCACAGTCAGGTGGCCTCACAGGAGCAGTTCCAGCTGAAGGAAGCCGTGTCTCTTCTGAAATGGGGTCCATTTCCCTGCTGGATAAAGTGGTTTCTCCTTTCATCTGGGAGCCAGGGAGGTTAAATGTAGCAGAACCTCCTGCTGACCTCACCTAAGTGAAAAATCAGTTTGTTGTGTTAAGCCTTTGAAATTTCTGTGACAATTTTTTCTGCAGCCTCTGCTGACTAATATGAATGCCTTCCTCTAAGGCAGGGGCCAGAAAACTTTGTCTGTAAAGGACCCGGGGGTAATTATTTGTGGCTCTGAGCACTGCAGGGCCTTGACACCTCAAATAGAAAGCAGCCATAGACAGTATGTAAATACATGAGCATGGCTGTGCTCCAATAAAACTTTATTTATAAAAACAGGCACGGAGCCACATTTGGCCCACGGGCCAAAGTGTGTGGAACCTGCTCTAAGGAGTATTTCTGAGGAATAAAATGGATGAGGCATTAAAGTGTCTTGTCCTGGACCTGGCAAACTGTAGCTCCTTTTCTTCCTGCCTCCTAAGAGCTCACATTCTGACTTTCAAGTGGCCTAGCAAACTTTTGCCAGGCTCAGTATTTACCACAGCTCCGAGTCTCTTAGTCTCTTTCGCTGAAACTGTCCTTGCCACCCCTTTCCAGAGTTATGCTGGAGCCCTGCGGTGTCATTCACTTTACATAATCGCCTAATAATAGCTCCAGGAGAGAGGTTTAGTGTGCAGTAAGTGAGTTTCTCTGCATTATTTCATTAAATTTGCATTAAAATAGCAAGTTGTGGGGAAAGGGGATCTACAAAGGCTTTTACTGCCTGCTTTCCTATTTACTAAAGGGGTAGGAATTGGTTTCTGAAGGAAGTCTCCTTGAAGGAAACAGTGGGGGCCCGGTAGCCAGGAAAGCAGTAAGTGCTGATGAGTTCAGGGGCTTCTCCCTTGGGAAGGACATCCCACTGAGCTCCTGCAGCCCTTCTGTGCTGGGGTGATCTGCCCAGTCAAGACTGAGGCAATCTCCTTAATAAATCCATTTAGAATTCAATTCCACCCTCTGTCATCATGTGCCTGTTATGTGCTGATGGGAAGATAAAAAATGAACCACTGTCTCTACCCTGAAGGAGTTTACCCTTTAGTGGAAACAAATGTTCTCTTCACTAGAGACAGGAGTCCTCCTGGAATTCCAGTCCAAGGAAGCTCTTTCTAAGAAGAAATTGAGAAGAGATTATTTATATGGATTAGTTTCACTGACCCCATCAACTGTGCAGCTGAGGAGGGCTGTGTATCTGAGGAACATGAAGATGGCCTGGGAGGTTCAGGCCCTCTCCACTACACAGCTGCCATGAACTTGAAGTTCTGAAATCAGAAATTCTTTTAGCTTAAGTGTTTTCCTTGCCCCACTGGGGTTTTTGTTTTTATTTTAGCAATACAGATATTCCCTGGAAAGAAAAAAAAATGCAATCTTAGTGTTACATGGTTGATTCATTTATGTAAGTTGGCTTTTCCACAAAAGAGATGATTCGGGACAGCAGGACTGGCCACAATTTTCCAGAATTCACTTGCCCATCAGTGCCTCAGATCCTCATTAGAACATCAAGAACGTGGCCTGGTCTTTCTGGATCCTGAGATTGAGTGCTTCCACCAGAGTCTGCCTTATGAGGGAAGGACAGCCTAGAAAGCACAGGACAGGAGGGTCATTCAGAGCTGCCAGGAGGTGCTGGCAGGTGCACACTGTCTGTTACTGCCAGGGGGCCCTACCCACAGAGCAGAAGGTGACCAACTGGCTGCATTATGGCCTATTAATCTTCAGCCTAACGCTCTTATAGTAAAAGGTCTGTCTTTTTCAATGTTGAGCCAAGATTACCTCGTCACTCTGAGAGGGGGGGAATAAAGTAGGGAAGGTATCAAAGTATAAGACATCCAATGACTCAATACTTTATATTTCCATATTATATTCAAGTTTATACTCTATTCTTTTATAAACATTATTCTGTATTCCACTACATCATCATACAGATTCAAGTCTAACACATGTGCATAATAATAGTCACATGTCTTTTGTCAAAAATGGCCCTGAACTCTCTTTGTGTTCCTTTATGTTAATATTCTTCATGTCTGACTTTCATATGTCTACATATGGAAAAATTATACACTGAGTAAGAAAGGCTAGTATGTTAAGCGTGCATAGCCCGATTTAGCAGTACATATGATGATGCCTAGAGCCAGACATCCTGGAATGTGAAGTCAAGTGGGCCTTAGAAAGCATCACTACAAACAACGCTAGTGGAGGTGATAGAATTCAAGTTGAGCTATTCCAAATCCTGAAAGATGATGCTGTGAAAGCGCTGCACTCAATATGCCAGCAAATTTGGAAAACTCAGCAGTGGCCACAGGACTGGAAAAGGTCAGTTTTCATTCCAATCCCAAAGAAAGGCAATGCCAAAGAATGCTCAAACTACCACACAATTGCACTCATCTCACACGCTAGTAAAGTAATGCTCAAAATTCTCCAAGCCAGGCTTCAGCAATATGTGAACCGTGAACTTCCTGATGTTCAAACTGGTTTTAGAAAAGGCAGAGGAACCAGAAATCAAATTGTCAACATCCGCTGGATCATGGAAAAAGCAAGAAAGTTCCAGAAAAACATCTATTTCTGCTTTATTGACTATGCCAAAGCCTTTGACTGTGTGGATCACGATAAACTGTGGAAAATTCTGAAAGAGATGGGAATACCAGACCACCTGATCTGCCTCTTGAGAAATTTGTATGCAGGTCAGGAAGCAACAGTTAGAACTGGACATGGAACAACAGACTGGTTCCAAATAGGAAAAGGAGTATGTCAAGGCTGTATATTGTCACCCCGTTTATTTAACTTATATGCAGAGTGCATCATGAGAAATGCTGGACTGGAAGAAACACAAGCTGGAATCAAGATTGCCAGGAGAAATATCAATAACCTCAGATATGCAGATGACACCATCCTTATGGCAGAAAGTGAAGAGGAACTGAAAAGCCTCTTGATGAAGGTGAAAGTGGAGAGTAAAAAAGTTGGCTTAAAGCTCAACATTCAGAAAACGAAGATCATGGCATCCGGTCCCATCACTTCATGGGAAATAGATGGGGAAACAGTGTCAGACTTCGTTTTTCTGGGCTCCAAAATCACTGCAGATGGTGACTGCAGCCATGAAATTAAAAGACGCTTACTCCTTGGAAGGAAAGTTATGACCAACCTAGATAGCATATTCAAAAGCAGAGACATTACTTTGCCAACAAAGGTCCGTCTAGTCAAGGCTATGGTTTTTCCTGTGGTCATGTATGGATATGAGAGTTGGACTGTGAAGAAGGCTGAGCACCGAAGAATTGATGCTTTTGAACTGTGGTGTTGGAGAAGACTCTTGAGAGTCCCTTGGACTGCAAGGAGATCCAATCAGTCCATTTTGAAGGAGATCAGCCCTGGGATTTCTTTGGAAGGAATGATGCTAAAGCTGAAACTCCAGTACTTTGGCCACCTCATGGGAAGAGTTGACTCATTGGAAAAGACTCTGATGCTGGGAGGGATTGGGGGCAAGACGAGAAGGGGATGACAGAGGATGAGATGGCTGGATGGCATCACTGACTCGATGGACGTGAGTCTGAGTGAACTCTGGGAGTTGGTGATGGACAGGGAGGCCTGGCGTGCTGCGATTCATGGGGTCGCAAAGAGTCGGACACAACTGAGCGACTGATCTGACCTGATCTGATCTGATCTGACGATGATGCCTCGGAGAAGGCAATGGCACCCCACTCCAGTACTTTTGCCTGGAAAATCCCATGGATGGAGGAGCCTGGTAGGCTGCAGTCCATGGGGTCGATAGAGTCGGACACGACTGAGTGACTTCACTTTCACTTTTCACTTTAATGCATTGGAGAAGGAAATGGCAACCCACTCCAGTGTTCTTGCCTGGAGAATCCCAGGGACGGGGAAGCCTGGTGGGCTGCCGTCTTTGGGGTCGCACAGAGTCGGACACGACTGAAGCGACTTAGCAGCAGCAGCAGCAGCATGATGATGCCTTTACCCATCTAATGATCACAAGAGACAGTTGTGCCACAGAAGATGCAGGTTTTTCCATAAGAGTAAAATGAGTGCACAAAAAGGCTTAATAGCTTATAGTAACCTCCACTGAGCAGAAAGCTTGGGACAGACATATTCTGTGTGTGTGTGAAGTGGATCGCTTTAATTCCTCTAGCAGCATTGTTTATGTTGTTTAATACTAGTTTAGACTCAATTGACAGTTTTTGATGAGACCAATGGGGAATTCTCTGGGCCAGTCAACTCCCACTCCCTTCCTGAACTCCCTGCTTCCTCTTCCTGCCATTATCTCTGCGTATCCCCAGTGGCCACCCAAGATGAGGTGATGAAGTTTGTTTATCCCTCCATTCATACATCCAATCAATATCTATTGAGTGCCTAGCACACACAGGCATTCTGCTCAGCTCAAGATAGAATGGTGAGCTAGACAGACCGGGGGAGCTGGAGGCAGCATCTGGAGTCCCTACCGGCTCAGGGTGGGCAGGGGAAGTGGGAAGAGAGCCAAAGGATGAGAAGAGGTGGCCAGGTGAAGGGGAAAGGAGGAGCCAGGGAAAACAGTAAGAATGTGAGTGGACTGCCCTTCATTCCAGGGCACAAAGAGCAGGAGAAATGTTACATTTTCTATTTTTCCAATTTTTAGATAACTCTGGTTTGACTCCTCTTTTATCATGGGCTGTGAAGAGTCTAAAGACAGGATTGTCGAAGGTCCTGCTTCTCCCCCTTGGACTATACTCCCCTGCCCCCTGCCCCTTGGGGGCCTGCCAGGGCTGACTGGGGGCAGCTCTCTGCCTGACTGGCCCTCACAGGAGGGCAGACACCTTGTTGGTGGCCCTTCTCATTCTGAACCAAGCTTAATCCTGGGGGATTTTCCCAAGACTCTCTCAGAGGTGCTCAGGCCCCTATCACGAGTTCTCCCAGGCCCCAGCAAGGCTCAAAGCCCAAAGCCTCCAGCCACCTCATCTGGGAGAGTCACCTCATTCCTGCTGAGGCCTGGACCTTCTGAATCCATGAGCCTGAGGGATGCTAGGCTGTCAATAGGCCTCTCCTGTCTCAAATCACATGCATGCACTTGTAAACATCTTACTCCTTTGTGAGGCAAGGAGAGTCCAAACCTTTAGAAATAGGAAGCTGACCTTCTCAGACAGATATAGGGAGGATGACGGGGGTAGAGAGGTGCTAGATTATTTCCCCTGGTGAGTTTTCACCATAAAAAAAAATAAATATATATACAACTCAAGACATTAATATACTCTCACAAATTCACACTACACCAGCACTAGCTGATTATTTTTGGCCAGGCAATAGAGGCTCTACACTCTACACTGTTTTAAACAATCCCAAATCAACTTTATGGAGGCAGGGACGACTGTTGTACCCATTTCACAGATGAGGAAACAGACCCAGAGAGGTTGAGCAGCTTGCCTAAGCTCACTGAAGGGAGAGTGGGATCCCATCCTAGGTTGAACTGGCTCTAAGTGGCATTCTTGAGCTTGGCTGCCCATTAAAATCACCTGCAGCTTTACCCCATGCCCAGGTCCTGCCCCAGAGCAAGGACATCAGAATCGCTGGTGGTATGGCCTGAACACCAGCACTTTTTAACTTTCCAGGTGATGTCCTGGTTGAGACCCATCACAGTCTCTACTTTGTGCCTTGGGCCCAAACACTGGGGTTTTTGGGTTAGCAGATTCGTAGCTGGAGGCGCCAATGCCAGAGTCATGGAGCACTGGACAGGGGCAGGCTTGGGGCTTGGATGCTGAAGGACTTAGTTTTGGATAGATGAGTGTGAAGCATCTTTAGGTCACCCAGATGGAACTGTTCACCTAGAAAATATCCAGGAGGCAGTGGAATGGAGCTTGGGGCCTGGGAGTCACTCTTTGGCTTTCAGACACCAGCTGAAGCCATGGGGATGGTGAGCTCATCATCTGCCCTGGAGAGTATGGGCAAGATCCATGTCGGGACAAGCCCTCACAGGCCACCAAGGACATTGCCATTGGCCAGGTCGCTGCAGTGTAACTAACTGTTAGATGGGCTAATTGGGAAGAGATGGCAAAAGAGATGTGAGGGGGAAAATAGAGAAAGAGCCAAATGGCAAGAATAAAGCAATCAGGAGAGGTGGCCATGGCTTTTCTTTCCCTCTGCCTCTTCCCTCTGAGCTGGTGGCCCCAGAGTAAGAAAAGGGAGGTTCAGGATGGAGGAGCCCCAGGGACATCCATGGTTAGAATTTAAGTGGTTTACAACTGAAACCTAGCTTTCTGATGCTGGGGGCCTTGTCCCTCCTTCTGGTGGCTGGGCTCATTTTCCAGGTCAGAGGGGGAGGTGAGGAGGTGGATGAACCCCCAAGGCCACAGAGAGCAGGCCCCCTGAATCCTCCAGCCAACAAAACACCTTCCTGGCAAACCAAGGTTTTCAAAGTGTGCTTTCAAAGTGTGTTCATTAAAAATGCGGCGGCTCTGGGGGTGGAATCCTGGAACCGGCATTCTTAACAAGCCCCTCTGATGATCTGACCACATAAGGCATAATAGAGTGGCCCAGAAAGCACTCCTATTCTCTCTCTCTTGACATTAATAGGCCACCCAAAGCTTCGAGTACTTGATAAACTACAAATGCTGTCCTCGGACCCCCAGCTCCACTAAGCTGCAGCCACTGGTGGGAGTTGGCCCTATTCCTTCAGTGCACTGGGTAGCAAGGCAGTTAAGCCACCTTGGCCAGAGGCCCGAAGCTGTCCTTTTGTCTTCAGCATCTGAGGCAGGGCAGGACTATCCCTACAGGCATTCCAGAGCCTCAGGATGTCATTCAAGCTTTTATAAGCCTCATTCAATTTTACTGATGCTTGAAAATTATCTGCTACAAAGACATAAGCACTCATTTTACCGTTGAAGGTGACAATGCCTTAGTAAATACACTCGGCTTTTTAATCTGAACTTACATTTACACATGGTGAGAAAGTAATTTGATCTGCCTTACTTGAAGTTTATCATTCACAACTGGAAAACTAGGAGAATGTATCTGCCTAAATTTATTGCTTGTTTTCTAAAGAAATTTAGCTAGAATCTGGGTTTGTTTATAAATAAGAGACCCCCTAAATAGTGGCTTATTGAAATAGTTTTGCTTTGACTCACATGGTAAAAAACTAGGGGTAAGGAATAGCTTAAGGATATCAGGGCTGAGGTCTCTTCAGTTCTCTTGGCCTTACCATCATTGTGCAAGATGGCTACTGTTGTACCAGCCATCGGATCTTTCTTTTAGGCAAGGAAGAAAGAGGGGGCAAGCAAAATTTGATTCGCAATCACCAACAGATATCTTCTCCTATCTCATGGGTCAGAAACTGTGTCATATGGTCAATTCTAACTGCAAAGGTGACCGGGAAATACATACATATATATACATATACAGCTCGCTACATTGCTGCACCCAACAAAATTAGGGTATTTTAGTCAAAAAGAAAGGGAGAATAGATGCTTGGTTGGCAATTGGCAGTCTCTGACCAGGTAACTCAATGCTAAATATAAGAGGAAATACATGAGAAGCAGCAGAAAATTCATATACAAGCACCAGCTTCGTCTAGTCTTATTTGGAAAAAGCAGTTCCTTTCAAATGTTCCTATTCAACAGTCACTTAGGCGCATTTCATTCCCCTCTCCTTTTTTCATTAGAATTTCATTAGACTAGTGAGAAAACTGCAATTTACAAGTAGGAAGTCAGTCTTAATATATAATTGCCCTTCTTGCCTCTCACCATTGTTTTGTTCCTATAATTGGCATCATATGCTGCCTGAGGACAATTAGGGACTCTGATGTCATCATGTGGGATGGCTAACCAGTATTAATAAGGAAAATAGAGAGTATGGCATTTAAGTATGATATTTTGCTACAAATCTCTTAGTTTTTAGGTCTCTGAGTTTGTGGAGGAGGTGAAGTATTTCTCAAAATTCCCCCCTATCCAAGAGGTTGCCATAGAGCTACTTCCCTCTGCTTTTATGAATGTTGTGAGTCTCTATGACAATCCCTTTACTTCATCTTCACTCTCTTCTCACAAGAGCAGTGAAAAGAATGAAGACCCAGTCCTATCCACTGAGAATGGTGCTGACAAAGGAAAACATCTTCCACCTCACGAGAGGGTCTGATTTGTCATTTCAATCATGTCATGTTTGTTGAGTCTTGCCATGTGATCTGAGTGTTTCAATGTGCCTTGTTTTTTCCTTTGCCAGAATGCCCATACCATAAGCCCCTGGGTTTCGAGTCAGGAGAGGTTACACCAGACCAGATCACCTGCTCCAACGTGGAGCAGTACGTGGGCTGGTATTCTTCCTGGACTGCCAACAAGGCCCGGCTTAACAGTCAAGGCTTTGGGTAAGCAGGGCATGCAACTTGGGTGATTATTTTTTCCATGTAATTTGAAAAAGTATGTCTCTGTGATAAATGAATGACATAGAATGCATTTATTTATTTAACAAATATTGACCGAGTGCCTTCCATGTGCCAAGGACCATGGATATAGCAGTGAACAAGGTGGATGAGCTCCTGGCCTTTGAGAAGCACTCAGTTTAGAGGGGGGACTCTAAGCACACTGTCACACAACTGGCTATTTGCTAAGTGTGAGGAGCACTGTGGAGGAGATGAAGAAAGACCTATTTGATTTGAAACACCAGGAAAGGTTTTCTAAGGAAAAAAATCTTTGCCCTGAGAATTGCAGTTGGCCAGGTTGGGGGAAGGTTGGAGAGAGGCACAGGGCACAGCAGATGCAAAGGCCCTGAGTTGGGAAGATCCCTCAAGTGCCTAGACGATGAGATAAGGCCAGAGAGGTAGGCAGCAGTCAGATGGTATGGGCCTTATAAGTCATGTTAAAGATTGTGGTCCTTATTTTAGGGATATTGGGAGAACCCTGAATGTGCATGAGTTAGAATACAGATTTGTGCTGCTATAACAAACAGGCCCCAAATACAGAGACTTAATCAACATGAAGGTGATTAGGCAGTCTAGAATTGTTATGACAGCTGGATGGTATCAGGGACCCAAACTCTTTCTACCTTGTTCTCTCCTCCTTAATAAGAAGTTTCCATCTTGGGGCCCAAGATGACTGCTCTAGCTTCCACTGCCATATCCACAGTCTAGTCAGTAGGGAGAGAAGAGCACGGTGCAGACACTTTTCCTTTAAGGATATATATACAATCCTACTGGCCACTGCTGCCCACATCTCATTGATCAGAATCTGTTCAGACGGTCCCATCCAGCTGCAAAGGAGACTGGGAAATGTGATCTTAGCTGAGTGGCCACTCGTTTGCAAAAATCTCAGGGGTTCCATTACTAAAGGAAGATGGGTAGAGGATATGGGGAGACAATCGGCAGACTCTACCAGAGAAAGATTTAAAGTTGGGGAGTATTACAATCGGATTTATGTTTTAAGTAAAAATTTCTGGCTCTTACGGGAAGAACGGTTTAATGTGCAGTATGGGTTGGGGGTGAGGTGGGGAGAGGAATCCAGAGAGACTAGTTAAGTAAGCTATGCCAGCTGTCCAGGCAAGAACTGAAGGTGACATGGGCTAGCATGGTGGCAGTGAAATGACTTTGAGGAACATTTGGAGATGGACCCAAGAGATGGATTAGATGGTTGAGGTGACAGAGAGGAAGTGGTAGCATTCAGAGAGAAGAACACTGGAAGGAGAGGCTGGGATTAGGATAATTAAGAGCTCTTTTTAGACATGTTTTGAGATGCTGTATAGCATCCAGGAGAAGTTGAATAGCTGGCAATTGATTCTTGGGATTTGGAATTTAGAAAAGGTCTGGAATGGACCTAAAAATTCAGGAGCCACCCAAGGAGCAAGTCCAGAATTAGGAGAAGGCAGCCAAGGGCTGAGAGTCCTGAGAAGCTAAATCAATGTGTGCACACACACATACCACAAAGGGAAACTATAGGTTTCCACAAATTATGAGGGATATAACTAAAACATAAATCAGTTCCTTCATTGGTTGGTTTGCTTTACAATTGTGAGAAGGCCTTCCAGAGCCACTTGGTTTCATGTTCTGTACACAGTTCCTACCATGGTGTGGGTGACAGCACCTGAAGGAGACACAGATAAGGTATGAAGAGATGAAATTAAAGAGAAAAAAGACAACTTATGGAGAAAGAACATCAGGAGAGACTAATGAAAAAGGAAGGGGGCCAGTGGGTGAAATGACCATGTATTTGCATGTTTTGAAGAAAAACATGCTCAACCACACCCCAAAGATGATTTTAGCTACACTTGAAGGCATTTCTTTGACAAATTATTTGAGTCTGGCAATTCTTCCTTGGGTGGTGGAAGTGCAGGGAGAGAGAAACTACAGAAGGATCAGAGGCCAGATATTTCTTGAGGACAAGCCTCTGGGTGCTTAACAGATTGCAGCCCAGGCTGCCTGACCTTTGTGGGTGCTCTGCAGGTGCTGGTGTCCCCTCAAAAGACAGTGCCTCCCAGCTCTTCGGAGGGGCTCACGGGGTAAGGCTCCTGGTGACTTGCTGTGTCCACGCAGGTGTGCCTGGCTCTCCAAGTTCCAGGACAGCAGCCAGTGGTTACAGATAGATCTGAAGGAGGTCAAGGTGATTTCGGGGATCCTCACCCAGGGGCGCTGTGACATCGATGAGTGGATGACCAAGTACAGTGTGCAGTACAGGACCGATGAGAGTCTGAACTGGATTTACTATAAAGACCAGACCGGAAACAACCGGGTATGTCGGGCTTACCCCAAACCTCCTTCCACACAGCCCTTCTGGGACTTCCCTCCCATCCATCCCTGTGTTTCTGTCGTCATGCTCTGTCAGAACTCTGCCCCCCCAGCATGGTGAGTCATCCATGCTTCCTCCCCACCACACAATCTGCTCTCTGATAGCGATATCAACACAGGTGTCTTTTCTTGTACCCCTCATGCCTAGCACAGTTTGTCTGCCAATGAGTGCCATCATATGTGCAAAAGAAATCTTTGTCTGAATTCTCGCATCAGCAGAGATGCTTAAATAATCAAGACTGGTCATTTGGATGCTTCCAAACTCATTGGACCTTGAACACTGCTGCATGGGTTTCCTTGATCTACTACTGATGCGGCTAGGTCCTCGTCCCTTTATGTATCAATAGATATGGCTTCTCCTAACTGTTGACTGAGACAATCTCAACAAGTTAGCCACTAAACCATGTAAATGGTTAAAAGGACTCTAGCTGAGAAGAAATAGAATCACTTAAACCTTTGAGAAACTTTATATCCTACTAATCTCTGAGGGCTGAGACCCAAGTCTTGTTCAACACAGACTGAACACAGTAAGCTCTTTAGTTTATATATATTATATATATATATCAGTGAAGTTGCTCAGTCATGTCCGACTCTTTGCAATCCCATGGACTGTAGCCTACCAGGCTTCTCCATCCATGGAATTTTCCAGGCAAGAGTACTGGAGTGGGTTGCCATTTCCTTCTCCAGGGGATCTTCCCGACCCAGGGATTGAACCCAGGTCTCCCACATTGCAGGCAGACGCTTTACCATCTGAGCTACCAGGGAAGCTACATGAAAGTGAAAGTTGCTCAGTTGTGTCTGACTCTTTGCGACTCCATGAACTATACAGTCCATGGAGTTCTCCAGACCAGAATATTGGAGTGGGTAGCCTTTCCCTTCTCCAGAGGATCTTCTCAACCCAGGGATCGAACCCAGGCCTCCCGCATTACAGGCGGATTCTTTACCAGCTGAGCCACCAGGGAAGCCCTATATATATATACACACATATATATAGTCAATATTTTACATATATATAAAATGCTATCTGCAGTGAAATAAAAACTCACCAGCTGTTTGGAAAAGTTAATTGTCCTTTTGCCTGAGATTGAGGCCTCCCCAGCTAATTCAGACATTTCATCAGGTTAAGCAGACATGTGTAGCTGAACATCAGAAGGCTCTGTACTCTCTGATGACAATTTGTACAGCAAAACATTCACAGGTTGAGATTTCAAGGAGTTTGAACACAATAGGAAAAACCATCTCCATACTTGGACATTGTATTTCATTTTTGTTCTTATTAGTTGGCTTTTCAAAAAGATACGCAAATTCTTTTTCAAGCTGAGTTTCTGAAGGCCTTGATGGTTCTTTGCAAAGAAGTGCTCCACTGTGGCAGCTGTGTGGAGTGGGCCTGTTCCGTCCTTCCTCTTCACCAGGCTCCTGACTTAAATAGGTTCAAGAGCAAACAGCTTGGAGAAGAGGGTGTGGGGTGTTGCTACTGGGAAGAAATAAAGTCAAGATCATGGCAGCTGAAGTCCTTCTTGATTTGTGTATGGATGAGGTCAATGTGACAGCCAAATTTTTTATAGGAGATAATCCCAGAAGGAAATGAAATGTTCTAGTGTCACGGGGCAGAGCACTTAGGACTCTGGAAAGAGTGCAAAGAAGTTTCTTTGAAAATATAGGCAAATAGCCACTGTGTCCTATGTTATAGCTACTGCATAACAGGAAGCAACCCCTTTTTCTATTTTGGGCACTGCTCTCCCACTTTGAGAATCTTCTCTCTAGTTTTTATGTCTTTTTCTTTTTAAAAAACACTTTTTTCCCCAAGTCTAAAAAGTACTTGCCATTTGTATCAATGCAGACACACACAGTCAAGCTTTGGCTCACAACTTCAGAGTCAGTTCACAAGTTTTCACTTGAGCCCCACTGTGGATACCTTTGGAACATGAGAACGTTCCTCTTTTAAGCAATGTGGTCCTTTTCAAAATTCTTGTCAAAATGCAAAGGATTAAATCACAAAATTGGTGATATGAACCAAGAGGCATTTTCTATCAGCACCATCCAGTAGAACTTTCTGCAATGAAGGGAATGTTATCTGCAGTATCTAATATGGCAGCAACGGATGACATACAGTACTAAGCATTTGAATAGCAGCTAGTGTGACTGAGGATGTGTTGTTACCTAATATTAATTCATTTCTGTTGATGCCTGGAGCATGTAGGTGCTGACAAACACTCAAGGTCAGATTTTGGAGGATATCAGCAAATTCTCTACCTTTTAAGCACTGAGATTTTCCATAGTTAAAAGTTGGAGCCAAATCCAGACAGGAAACGTCTTCCTTTTCTCTCTGCTGTGATGGTGATAGTATTTCCTTCCTCTTTAGGTTTTCTATGGAAATTCGGACCGAACCTCCACAGTCCAGAACCTGCTGCGGCCCCCCATCATCTCCCGCTTCATCCGGCTCATACCGCTAGGCTGGCATGTTCGCATTGCCATCCGGATGGAGCTGCTGGAGTGCGTCAGCAAGTGTACCTGATGTTGCCTCGGCTCATACCTGCAGTGGGTGAAGGGTGCAGAGCGGCCCATGGGGGAACGCTGACTTATCACTGTGACCAACAGGGCTGGATTTTACAGGCTCTTTTCAGCGCAGGGCTGGGCAGAGAATACTATCTTTTTTGCATAGTTTCCAATTTCAGTGAGAGAAAATGAAAATGAACTTATTCCCCATTCAGGGTCAAAGAAAATAAGAATAAAGAAAATGTCTCTAAAAACAATTTTCATGCAGAAATCCTAAGTAGCAGCAGTAATTTGCTGCTCTGGGGGTGTTGTTTTTGTTTGTTTTTGTTTTTAGTCTCCGACGCAGTGAAAGGTGCAGTTGCAGGGGAATGCAAAGCAGCCCTCATAATTTGAAAATTCTTTTTCTTTACCATGCTCAAAACAGGAACATACTGTTTTATAAAGCCTCTCTCTGAACACAAAGGGGGAGCAAGCTTGTGGTTTCTCCTAAGTTTTCATTAAAGTATGGTCTTTTAGGACTCTAGAGCATTGGGTATGGAGTTTGGGGATGATTGGGTGGCGCAGATGAGTCTGGTAGATGGGAGCTGGTGTCCCAGTCTTGTGATAGCTTTGCATGACCAAACACCCCAGAGGTAGGAAGGTCTCCCCTGCTCTGAGCTTTCACTTCCTATGCCCAACACTGCACGCAGTGGCAGGGGAGGTTCAGAGCTCTCATTACAGACAGCTCCACTCTGCATGCCCTCATATACATGATCCCAGTCTGTGGTCAATATTTAACTGAATAACATGGGACAGGCTACACATGTAAGGAACAAAATTTCCCTGTATTTAGGAAACCCAGATGACCAGAACACACCAGAACATCCTTTTATCTAGGGCTACCATTCTTCAACAAACTTAACACTGGGAAAACAGTTGGCCAGGAGCTGTCACTGGCTACAGAGGAGGCCCATCAGCCAAGTACACTCTGCAGGAAGTGATCAGGACCTACAATCTGAGAAGCGTGATGTAGCCAGGCCGCTGCTGAGCCCAACCTTCCAACCTCAGCCCCCTTGCTTTGTAAAGTATGGGCTGGTCTGGCCTTCCCCTCCCAGAGGAGCTCTGTAAGCAGGCAGCTGGGGGAAGGACAGTCCGCCTCTTCTGCCGTTTATAGCTCAGCCTGTTTTCAGGCACTTCCCCAGAAGCAGGGCACGTGGGCAGGAGAGGATTTGAAAGTAGGAGCCAGGAGAGGGTGGAATCTGAGGATGAGGGACCCCAGTGAGACGAGGGAATCCAAGACTGTTCTGGCCTTGACACAGTGCAGCCTCTGCTAGCAGAAATTCATTTCTCTGAGTTAGTTTTCAGACGACAAGCTTAGTGAATGGACACCAACATGATCCTGGACATCATATTCACCTTCTCTGTGAATGGCCAGCCTCCTAAAATCCCTTAATCCCTTCTCTGGTATTGTGGGTCTTAGATCAGCTTATTTAACCTAGCATCTTTCTAATACCCATGCTGTATACTTAAACCTGGAAAAACACCTTTCTCTGCTCAATCTTCTCTCAAATATAGAGGTTATCAATTCAGGGTAGGGAAAAAAAAATCCTTCTCTGGCCTTAGGATACACGGACAAATCCACTTTGAACAGAATGCCTACAGAGATCCTTACTGGGAAAGATGAATGAACTCTTATTGTGATATGGACTGTCAGAGAAAATGGTGGTATCCTAAGAGTTCAGGACTACAACTGGCACACCAGACCCAGATGGGGAGTACAGTTAAGGGGAAAAAAAGAAAAGAAGTAAACAGGGTGAGGCAGGGATGAAAGTTCTCCAAATAACTGTTTATATTGGAAACTTCTGTTTTGGAATAGCTTTATTGAGATAAAATTCACATACCATACAAATCTCACTTATTTACAGTGTATAATTCAATGACTTTTAGTAAATTCAGAGTTGAGCTACCATTATCACAATCAATTTTAGAAAATTTTTATCACCTCCAAAAGGAGCCCTGTACCCACTAGCCATCACCCCTCCAACCCACTTGCCCACCCCAGTCCTGGGAAACCATTAATCTCCTGTCTCTGTAGATTTACCTATTCTGGACATTTCATATAAATGAAATCATACAATATGTGGTTTTTCCTGTCTGGCTTCTTTTACTTAGTATAGTGTTTCCAAGGTTCATGCAGGTTGTAGCATGTATCAGTACTTCATTCCTTGTCATGGCTGAATATCATTCCAGTGTATGGATACACCACATTGTATTTATCCATTCATCTGTTGATGGACATTTGGATTGTTTCCATTTCTTGGCTATTATAAATAGTGCTGCTATGAACAACTGTGTACAAGGTTTTGTGTGGACATGTTTTCATTTATCCTGGGTATATACCTAGGAGTGGAACTGTTGGGTCATATGGTAACTTGATTTAACCTTTTGAGGAACTGTCAGACTGTTTTTCAAGGTGGCTATACCATTTTACATTCCCACCAGCAATGTATGAGGGTTCCAATTTCTCCACACTTATTATTATCTGTCTTTTTTGATTGAGGCCATCCTGATTTGTATGAAGTAGTATCCTTCATTGTGGTTTTGATTTGCATTTCTCTAATGACTAATGATGTTAAATATCTTTTCATGTGTTTACTGTGTTTGTACACCTTCTTTGAAGAAATGTCTATTCAGACTCTGCCCATTTTTGAAATTAGGTTGTTTTTTAAAATATTGAGTTGTAAGAGTTCCTTATATATTCTAGATACCTCACCAGATAAATGATTTGCAAATATTTTCTTCTATTTCATAAGTTGTCTTTTCACTCTCTTGAAGGAGTCCTTTGAAACACATTTTATTGATGAAGTCCAGCTTATTTTTTCTCTTTTGTTATTTGTGCTATAGGTGTCATATCTGAGAAACCATTGCCAAATCCAGATCATGAAGATTTATTTTTGCTTTTTTCCCCAAGAATTTTATAGTTTTACCTTTTAAATTTAGATCTTTGATCAATTTTGAGTTAATTTTTATATATGGTATGAGGTAGGGGTCTGATTTAACTCTTTGCATGTGAATATCCAAATGTCCCAGCACACTTGTTGAAAAAACTATTCTTCCCCAATTGAATGATCTTGAACCTTTACCAAGAATCAACTGACCAGAGGGTGAGGGTTTATATTTCTGGACACTCTCTCTCTCTCTCTCTCTATATATATATATATATATTTTTTTTTTTTTTTTTTTGCCATGTCACTTGTGGGATCTTAGTTTCATTGCACCCATAGCAATGAAAGAACAGAGTCCTAACCACTGGACCACCAGGAAATTTCCTGGACATTAAATTCTATTCCATTGGTCTATATGTCTATTGTTATTCTAGTACACATTGTTTTGATTACGGTAGCTTTGTAGTAAGTTTTCAAATTGTAACACATAAGTCTTCCAACTTTGTTCTCCTTCAAGATCATTTTGGCTACTCTGAGTCCCTTGAGTTTCCATAATATTGTGGGGATCAACTTGTCAATTTCTGCAAAGAAGTCAGCTGAGATTTCTTATTGGAAATTGCTCAATACTTCAGAGTTTAATAAACAATGAGATTTGTAAAACATTTATCTATTATTTGTTTATAACAGCATTTGAATTTCTTACTTCATTTAATTAATGACAGAATGTATAAAAAATAAAACTTTTATTGAGGGACACCTGAAGCCCAACAGAATCTTGCTATTAAAAACATAAAGTATGTTTGTAGTACTATTTCTTTTGTGGGGGAAACTTCCAGTTAAAGTATATGGGCTTCCCCTGGCTCAGTGGTAAGGAATCTGCCTACCAATGCAGGAGCCGTACAAGACGTGGGTTCAATCCTTGGGTCTGGAAGATTCCCTGGAGGAGGGCATGGCAACCCACTCCAGCATTCTCACCTGGGAAATCCCAGGACAGAGGAGCCTAGTAGGCTACAGTCCATAGGGTCACAAAGAGTTAGACACGACTGAAGCAACTTAGCATGCACGCATACACACACACACACACACACACACACACACACACACACACAGTGACTTGTTTCAATGAAATTTTCTACTCTCAAATCAGATCAATTACCACCTGATGGGAGATGGAAGGAAGGGTGGTACATGAACTGCCCCACGGCACAAACCCATGTCAGTTTCTATACGTGGAAACATGGTGATCGCTTAGTATAGTAGTGTTAAAGGGTATAGTCTTAACAGTGAAAGTACTTGGTTTCAAATCCTAGCAGGGTAACCTTGGGTAGGTTAATGTAAACGCCATAAACCTCAGTTTCCTCATCTACAAATGGGGATACTATCCACTTTGTTGCCTTCCGAAAAATAAATGTATTAATATAAGTAAAATACTTGGCAATTTGCCCAGCCATATTAAGTGCTATGAACATAAAAAAGTGACAAGCTTCAGTTACTTTGAGTCAATCTAGATAAACAGTATAGCTGAAATCATAGGCCACAAGTCTGTATGACACTTGAGAAACTTGGAGTGAAGATTTGGTGACACAGTTCTGTAAGAAAGTGTTTTAGCTCCATCCTTTGTTTAGAAAGATAAAGAAAGTTGGAGAACTTTTACACATGTTATCACAAAATTTAAGTTCTCCCCCTCACCCCATTTACTTAGTTGGTCTTCTTATCCTTAAAGACAAAGTGAGGGCCTGAAACCGGTTGACAAATCTGGTCCCCTGCCTGTTTTTGTAATAAAGTTTTCCTGGAACACAGTCACACCCATTCATTTACATATCATCTATACTACTTCTGCACTACAATGGCAGAGTTGCACGGTGAGTAGTCAGAAATCCAATGACTCATAGAGCCTCAAATATTTACTATCTGGCCCTTTACAGAAAAAGTTTGCCAACCCCCTGTTCCAAAACATGAAGAAATCCTTATTAAGTTGTCCACCTTTGCTTCCTCCAATGGCACTATGCAGGAAGTTGACATCTTCCCATCTTCCCCAAACCACCAAGTGAGTGTCTAGCAACGTAAAAAGGAGGCAACACTCAAATGTAAAATAAACCAAAGTTTTCAAAATGCCAGAAGGGGGGGAAAAGCTTTATAAATACAAAAAAATTATCAACATCAGTAAATAACAGGATTTGCCCTGCTTTACAATAATTTCTGTCCCTTAAACTGATTCCAACTTCAAAGACCCATTATCCTTCATTTGAATTCAAACGAGTTCTTTACAAAGAAGGAGTGACTGCGGAGCTGCTTGCTGTTCAAACAAGAGGGACCACAGTGCTCACGATGGGGATGGCCTGGCAATCACATCAGTCAGTGCAAAATCTGCATTTTATTAAAGACATTTGGGAAGGTCCATTCAAAAATACATTGTGCTCAGTAAAAATTAACCATTTCATGCTGATAATTAAGGTTACCACGGAATAGATATTTGTATAATATTTACAGCAACAATAGAAATTTTACAGAAGTTTAGAATGGAATACATGCCAGAAAAAACTTGATAAGATGTACCAACACATGATACAAAGAGTTATATAAACACTTTACAAATGGTACATAATTAGCTTGTGAGGAATTTAAATATTCAACACTTTAAATTCAGCTTGGATTCAAAAATTAAAAAGGTTAACACCACGTCACACCCTTGCCACAGTACAAAGTATGGAATTACACTTTTTATTATGGATTATAAAGTCTGTGCAATTAAGAATTTCAACTGATTCTTCATCTACCACAAATTTAGATGTTACATCACTCTGGCTTATCCCTATTTTTGTTTTCAGGCACAAGCAGGGTTTTCAAAGTCTCCCTGCCCTGTGTCTTCCCAGATACCCACTTCAAACTTCCTAGAGATTGAAGAAGCTCAGAATAGTCTTCTAAATATATACAGAATAACTACCTGAATTCAAAATGGCACAAAGCAATTCTTGGAGATAGGAATTAGGGGCAACTATTTTGTTTGGTTTGTTTCTGTTGATCAATCCACATTTACGTGAGAATTTACTTCTTACAATCACAGCATTACCCCTCCAGCCCGACTCAATCAGTGACCAAGGAGGAAACAAGGAGAGGGAAATGAACTGAGTTGACTATAATCAATTGTATATTAATACTTCTAGTGAAAACAGATTTTATACAAGCTTTACTTTCCATTTTGGAAAATCTAAGCTGTAGAGAACTTAAAAGTTCTCCAGAAGGAAAAGCATCTTTTTTTTTTTTTTTTCCCTTGAAACTGAATGTGTTATAATTGGAGCTTTTGACAACTCTGGCAATAAATACTTTAATCCCCAAACGGGGACAAAAGTCAAGGCATCTACCTTTTCTATTCCTGGGTTTTGTCTGATTAGCCCTGAAGCAGAGCACTGGGACAAACTTGTCTATGCCTGAAATGAATCACATCAGGCTTTTGGGAATGTAAAATCCCAAACCAAAGGAAGTCCTGAGGAATTCTTAGCAGTCTGTCAAAATGGAGGGGATGGAGGAACAGATAAGGCCTCTTTCTCCCTGATACTCTGTGCTGGAAGAGTAGCGAACAAGGCAACTTCTAATCTGCATACAACATGGAGACCGATTTTTAAGATTCCAAAGGAAGATCAAAATACAACCCAAGGATCAAATGGGGTTCAGAGAGCTTAACCTTGTGGGTAATGAAGGGCCTTAGAAGAGATACTAGTTTTACTGCTGTAGTTCTCTGGCCCTAGAAATCCAACGTGTAGACTATTACAAATTTTTTCTGGCAAAATAAAAGACAAACCTCCCTCAAACTTGGGAGTAAACAGTTAGTGAATGAAAGTACAAGGCAGGTCGTGATTATATTTAATACCCTATAGGAAATACATAGAAAGGTGGATCAATGCCTGGAGTGGAGAAAGGTAGAGTCAGGACCAGGCCAAATGCTGATGTATTAACAAAGCACTATGGGAAATGAATATTCATGTAGTAACTGACTTGGCACAAAATTCTATGACTGTTTATAGTACATTCAGTTAAAAAAGAAGAAATAGAATAGAATAGGGCAGCAGGCCCACAGTTTTCTAGCCACTTTACTACTATCACATTGTGTGTATACAGAAAGACGTCGGACTCATCCTGTCATGAATTCACTTTCTTGCATTTACTAGTGGTTTCTAAGACAGTATTTTTTACCCAGCTGAATCAGACCTCAAGATATTCTGCATCTCAGCTGGTCAAGACGCAAAAGGAAGAAATCAGAACCACTTACAAGTTTTTATTTTGTAAGTTGGCCCTTCAAGTCTCTAAGAGAACGTTCTTGTGAGATTCTGACCCTGGGATTAGCGACAGGACATTTAACAACATTTGTACTGTCGTTTCTGCAGCCTCTTTTAAAGAAACCATTTTTTTAAACTGCAAATTAGTTTTCTCTGCCTACACACTTTATTAGTGATGAACTGAAGGAGGCAAGGAAATATTTCATTATTTTCTGACTTGGTTCAGTGTATCATACCACATTCCCA
This sequence comes from Bos javanicus, assembly GCF_032452875.1. Lineage (NCBI taxonomy): Eukaryota > Metazoa > Chordata > Mammalia > Artiodactyla > Bovidae > Bos > Bos javanicus. The sequence goes on from NC_083897.1 coordinate 131,626,475, forward strand.
GGTCACAAAAGTACGAGTCTGTGGATCTTAGTGCTCGCATGGAGCTCAATGTCCTATTATAATGCAGGAGGTAACAAACTTCTAGATATAAAAGCAGTGCTCTCCAGAAAAAAATGTTCTGACCGGGAGAGAATATGCAGGTTTCTGAGTCCCAGCTGAGCTCTAGGAATAAGTTGCAATGAGCCATTGCCCTTGCTAAAAGTTGAATCACCACCAGGACCTAGGTGAACAGAAATGGACAGAGCCTTCTACATACTTGAAAAGTAATCCTCTGGCCTTGAAAAAAAGTTGCACACTTATGAGTCAGTCTCATACATAGCTACAAGAAAATAAATGGCTTTTTTCCTTATTTACTCTAAAAACTAGTTTAAGAAGTGAGGGTACTATGACGTTAACTAAGAGGTGCAGGGAGGGGAAAATGGGATAGCATTTTGTAGCAAAGCCCACTAATTTTCAGGATAGGAACATGCTAAACTGGCTAACTTTACACCACAAGGTACTTTATAATACATGACGTGACTAGAAACTAACCAGCATAAATCTGAGCTTAGAATTAAAGTACAACTGCATATGGTGAATCTTAAAGTATGTTTTAAAACAGATTTAACCAAAGCATACGGCACAAATACTCCTATTACAGCCACATCATGACCACCAACTAAGAGTTTTTTGCTTCTAATTGGTCTGTCATACGCCAATGTTTGTAAAGAGTTATTAGATGACTTGAATAGAAAACAAAGACATTTTCTTGTGGGAGACACAGCTAAAGCCACGTATGCCTTTGAGCAGTTGGTAAAAATCATGCCAATCTGCCAGGCTGCTGCTTGCTTCTTAAATATAAGCTTCATGGCTCTATGAAAGAGTTTCTAAGGATGCTGACCTAGAATTTAAGTTCTCAAACACCTATGAAGTGACTCTGATCTCTTCCCAAAAGATGCACCTTTTAGCAGGCCCAAGATAATGGAAACGAACAATAGGATTCCAGGGATTCGAGAATGGTGGTAGAAGACTCTTTAAGAGAATGCGACGCTGAAGAATTCATACCTGTAGTCTTGTAGCCTGCAGAGAACCAGGGCTGAGCCAAGTTCTGCGGGCGGGTGGGCTTGGAATTCAGGAGAGCAGGGTTTCTCAACCTCAGCACTACTGACATTTGGGGTTGAATCATTCTCTGTCTTTGTGGGAGGGGGGAGGTGTTCCTGTGCACACAAGATGTTTTACAGCATCCCTGGCTTCTACCTACTGGGTTCCAGTAGCATACCACCACCCCAGTTGTGACAAGCAAATATGTCTCTGGCCATTGCCAAATGTCCCCAGGAGGCAAAACTGGCCCTGGTTGAGAACTGCTGCTGTAGAGACAACTCACTTGAGCTCCTCAGGATGCAGCACTTGTTGTCTTGGGCTCTGGAGAGGCTAAACCTCTGACTGAGACCAAAAAAGGTTCAGTAAAAGTTCATTCAGAACTTCTGAGAAGAATAACGAGGATGGCAGTAAAGCAAAGGTAGAAAAACAGCGAAGCAGTTTCTTTGCAAAAGATAAGTGACACTTTCATAAAATAAAGCAATTCATAAGCCTTCATTTGACCTTTTAATCCTTTAGGAAGTTAGGGCAGATAATAGAACATGGATGCCATAAACCTCCCTTCCTAAAGAAAATGCAGACTTTTGAGACTTTTAAGTCCTTAATCTCATCACAGATAGCAATCTTTGTGAGGCCAATAATTCATCAACAGGAGGAAAATGAGTTAAAAGCTAAGAGAGGGCCCATTAGATTTGAGAGAAAGCTTTATAATTCCCCTCTGCAAGCAGGAAGAGAATCATGCATGCTAGAAATGTGGATTGGAGTTCACTTACAGCTTACTAAGGTCAATGAAAGTCAGAATGGACAAAAGCTGAGAAGAGGATAAAAGAGCTACCTCAAAAACACTAGTTGAAAACATTGTAGATATTTTCTGGCTCAAATCTGGGAATGTACGAAAAGTATGTATTGACTCTTCATCAGTTAGGTTTACTTTACTCTAGGTAGAAGGCAATTATTCTAGCCCTTCTTTGAAGAACCATCAGAATATAAATGTTCTGCAAACATCTGAGATCCCAGTGTTAGCAAGGATGAAAACATGGGAAACCAGCCCCTAGGTGACAACGAACCTCAAATGCCACAGCATGGCAATGTGACTGCGCAGTTTCTAAGCGCACAGCACAGTGAGAAGTCTTTCCAGAGGAAAAAATGGAGTTTCTGGTTTGCAAGGGGGAATATAAGGTACAGATTGAGTTTAAAAAAGAAGAGTTACACACCCTTTTAGTCATTAGTATCCAGGCAAAAACTGCTAAGGGTCCACGTCACTATATAACTGAGCAGCTGCCTGGAAAAAGCCAGAATTCAGAGCTACTCAGACAGCACTGAACTGGTGAAAGCAGTCAGATATAAAAAGAATCGAAGAGCATGCAAACTATTGGTTAGAATCAAACTGTTTCAATGATAGTACCCAGTTGAGTTTCATTTTAGTGCCTATTACACTTATTAAAATTAAATTAAAAGCACCTTAAAATGACCTCTATATATAATCAATACACATCATTATAGTAGTTATATAAAAATGCAATATGCACACAGTTTAAGCTTCAAAGTAACTAAGACCTTTTTCTTTATAATCTTCATAATCATCAAAGCTATGATTCTTAACATCTTAGGGGAGGGGGAACAGTAACTCAGCACATTTCGATTATAGCTGACTTGATTCAGGGGCTGATACTCTCACAATCCTGGGCCAAGTAATAAATACTGAGAATATCTCTTTGAGGGGTGGGAGGGGATCTTTAAAAATATTATTGCTAAGAGACTACTTCCGAAAATCTAATACATTTGATGAATGACAGTGTTGAGGGGATTTCTGTCAAGGATGGCCCAGGGACATGGGGCTATGCCCCTTTTGGCCAAAGGCCTTGATGATACTTGGAAATAACATGGGAGTTGAAGGCGATCAAAGGAGGGAAAGATAAGTCCTGTTCTGGCCACATGTGTGCATGTGTCTACTCATGTACATGATAACCTTGTTATAAATGGACCATCCCAGGAAGATGAGTACAGCCATTTTCTCTACATCTGGAATTGCTTCAGGAGCCTTCTAAATATATTGGAAAGAGCAATAACAACAACAAAAAAAACCATTTAGAAACTGAAGTGCCACACAGGTATCTCCCATCCTACCAGCTGCAAGTCTCCAGTACAGCACGCGGGATTCAGGAGCATAGAGCTGGTATGCAAGATCTGCAGATTGATACCTCTAACAACCTCACAACTAGGAATGTTCACTGGCAAATCTTTGGTCTACGCTCTACACTAATGGAAGTAGAAGAGTACATTTTCTCTACAAAGTCCCATGAGTAACCCTGGATCTATTCTCCCCTCAGGTGCAAGGAACGTCCCTGGACATGAACAGGAGCCAAGTGTGTGAGGACGGAGATAGGCCTGCTAGAGTTCTTACTGGCCTAGCCAACTTTCTTCCCCTGCAGGTTTGGGAGGAGCTGCTGCATCTTGTCTGCTACCAAGGATCGTGTCTAAAAGCTGCTGCTGGGGTCTCAAAGTTGAGCAAGCTTCCTACCATTACACTCCCGTGCAGCCACAATTTCAACTCCCTTGATTAGAAGTATAATACTCACTTCATATCACAAATGTATAAAAATATGGCAGATAGTGTCATAACGATACTTCCTTAAATGATTATATTTATAAAACAGACAGATATTTATCATATATATATTTATATATAGAATAAAATACTCCTGATGCAATATATAAATGTTACTGTTTAGTTTTTATAGAAACTACTGTAGCTGTCCCACTGCTTCACAATGTTCCAAACAGCTCAAAGTAACTTTACATTTAACAGAAAAGGAATGATTATAACAGTACAATATTAATTAATTATAAATAAATGTTACAAACCCTATCAAATATGGAAGTTTAGAAAACAATTTAAGACATACAGTTAGGTCATCCGCTAACCCTTCAAAGGGATACTCTTGGATTACAACAAACCCCACATTTAGTCTAGGTGGAAACAAATCTGTGGTAAGGATATCAGTCAACACCTATTTTTCTATCACTTACAGTGCCAGAACACACCCTGGCTTTCCCAAGTTCAACGGCGATTGCACTAAAGCTGGAACGTAAGGGGGAGAACCTGGCAAGAATGTCTTCTTCCTCAATGGCACGCTATGCATTCTCACACAAGACTCGTGGGGACTGGTGATCCCTAAGGAACTCCTGTGGCTCTAAGATCCCTGACTAGCATTTGTGGCCGTGGGGAGCCAGCTGGCCCCACACATACAATATTGCACACACCTTCATAAAGCTGAAAATACTGGCTTACCACTCTGGCCCCGCCCATTCCCCCACCCACCCCACCCACCCCTCCCCTTCTAACTGGATTGTCCCTGTCCCCTCCCACCCCCGCCCCACTTCTCCAGCACACATTACAAGGCTGTCTCTTTTAAATCATTCAGATTTGGCATTCTGGACCGATTTGTTCTGTTATAAGGGTGCCCATTTGGCCCACTCTTGGCACCCAGCTGTTCAGAGTAGGAAGGCCCCTCTGTGGCACTCCGGGTCACAGAGGACACGTGCCAACCAGGGTCCATCTGACCTGGCAGCTGGAGGGCCGGCCTGCCCTTTGGTGTTGGCTCCTGCCGGATGTTACTGCTCCCGCCAGAGGCCTGGCTCAGAGGGTGAATCCGAATTTCTGAGAAGGAATTTTTGGCTTGTTGAGTTGTTAAGGGCTGGAAGCGGGGGTCTGAGGAAGCCGGGTGATTTGAGGCTGAAGAGAGATGTAACAGCTTGCGCAGTGATTTTAATGGCTGGCTCTGAAAGAAAAGATGAGGGTGCATGTAGGGTTTAAGTTAGAGTAGACCTGAAAGGTGGGAGGAAATGGAGTGCAGATCTGAGACGACTGTGTGGAGTTAGGGAGGGTGCGTGTGGGGGAAGAGGGGCCAGTCCAGACTTATCTGTGCTTTTGTTCTTCTTCAGAAAAGATGGAAGTTATTTTTCTTTAACAAAAAAGCTTAGAAATGTAGAAGAAATCTAGAGCTGGTGTGGTGAGTGATCCAAGGCTTAGGCACCTTGTATCTGGCTGCACCCCATCTTTATGGGAGGAAGGGGGGAATCTCCTGCACCAACCAGCAAGAAGAAGGGAAAGAAGGGATGTGCCTCTCCCTTTGCAGAAGACTTCCTTCCCAACAGCTCCACAGAAAGCTGCTGCTTAGGTTTCACCTGCAAAAAGTCAGCCATTTGACCATATCTAGCTGCAAGAGTCACTGAAAAAATGTAATGTTTCAATAGGCAGCAACATACTCTGCTAAAAATTGTGTATCCCCTTTTCTTCTTATCTCCTCGATTTTCCCTTTCCCTTGGCATTGCAAAATCCCAATGGTCCCTTTCTGCACTCTAACTTTTTTTGGTTTTCATTATGTTTTGAGGGGGAGGTAAGGTATGGGCACTAAAAATGCCAAGCACAGAGAAATGAGCACAAGCCCTGTAGACTCTAAAACACAGTTCACTCATAGGAGGGTTTTGATTCCTAACAGCCTGTCTGTTGTGTGCTTGGGGCTAAGGCCCCAGGGGCTGCTGCACTGGGAGGGGGACTTCAAGGCAGGAGGAAGGGTCCTCCTCTCCTTTTTGTTAGACTTGACAAGGTCACCACCAGAAGAGGCATGGGAAAGCACCCTGACATTCATGGCCCTCACCGCAGAACCTGACAAACGGGCCACAAGCATCTCTGGCTGTCACTCCTCAAAGGCCTTAAGCCAAGCAGAAGGTTGATAATCTCAAAACACACTAAAGATTCGAGGGAAGATGGCACTGAAATCCACGGGCTACTGCCTGAACACTGACTCAAGGAGAAGTCACTCTTGGGGAAGTGTCCTCCCCATGGCCATTCCGGAGTCTGTCTAGAAATGTTCTGTGGTGCCCATGGTAGGTGGCACCCACCCCCCCGCCCCAGCCTATACACATTATAAGCAGAAAATATGAATGGTTGGGCAAATATGATTGAAACTTAGGGATCTCTTGTCAGCAGCTCTAAGTAACAGCTTATAGTTAGAGAAAGTAAACAACAAACTTATAAAAACAGAACCTCTTCCTCCAAATTACAGACATCCATGGTCATTTATAGACACACGTAACCTTATGGCCTCTAAAGCTCACAGTTCAGAGGAATAAGAGATTTAGAAAATATTGAATACAATCGAAAACAAGTTAGATTATGTTATTATGCAATACCAAAGATATACAATATTTTAAAATTCCCAATCAAAATAGTTTGCTTCAAGGAGATAAGACCTCAGTTACAGGAAAAATTTATGGATTCAGTATCTGGCTTGTATGGCAGGGAAATTATGGCATACAAACCATATGCAGGGAAATGTGACTACACATACTGTCTAATATGTGGTTCCTAATGTGAACGTTTGCCAGTTTTCTATCAAAACTAGTACAGATTTCAGAAGCTTAAATAGTCTTCCAAGAAAGTGTATTATATCTGTCTTTCAAGGTGCTTGCACTACATCCTCTTACCCTCCCTCACATTTTATGGCACGCTTCACTGTTATCATGAATTATTTTTATCTGTGGATTTTCTCTCTCTCTCCTAGGCTGCAGAGTGTTTCTGGGCTGGAGATGTATCTTATTCAGTTCTCCCCTCCCCTCAGGTGAAAACTAATGGAAGCTCCCCTTTTCCCCCATTAGGACACTGAAGCAAGATTCATCTGGACTCCTAAGATGCATCTGGCTATCACTGAGGGTATGTTCTGGGGAGACTCTCAGCCTTGCTGTAACACTGAAAGGCTAAATTTCTCAACCCTGCCCTCTCTTCAGGACAGACCAGTCACTGCAGAGTCTGAGAGTCTAAGAGTGATGCAGGCACCACTCACTTGGGTCTGTAGATCAGAGATCTTCTCAGGACGCCACTCCTTGGGTCTGCTGCTCGGGGTGCTAGCAGAGTGAATGGCTTTCTGTAATGTCAGAAGATCAGGGCCATCAGAATTGGGCACCTAGAGCAGAATACGGACAAGGATTCAATAAGCACACGGGTAAGCCTCATTAGGATATGCAACCACACCCCAGAAGAGAACGAAAGCAAATCCGACCAAACCAAAACTCAATCCCCTCCCCTCCAAAGAAAAGACTTGATAAAAAAAGAAATCAAAACTTTCCCAATGTTCACAATGCAAGTGATGCTAGTTAAAGTCTGCTTCCCTCTTAATAATTTTCCCTGCGGTAGGAAAAATTGGCAGATGTCATGCAGCTTTGTTAAACCTCAACCCTTCAAGCATTCCCATGCTGTTAGTTTTAGACGCTGTAAGAGAGAGCAGTTAAATTGGGCTGTACCAGGAATTGCTGTCGTATCCTCATTCCATATTGCAGTTAGGTTATGAACCAGTTCAATAAAACAAAAATGTGTTTCTGCTGGGAAAATGATCCAAACACTGTGTTTGGTGGTGCTAAAGAAGTCTAGCAGGCTTTCAAGGATAGCAAAGTGAGAAAGTATGGTTTGAATCATATTCCCTAGACACTGCCCAGGAAACCTGGGTCTAGCATTATGCACTATGAAAATGCTGGATTTGTGCCACAAATTCCAGATAAATGCAATTGGTCCACTCACCGACTTTGGTGAACACAGGAGAGTAACGCCAAATGTCAAGCAAAAGCCCTGGCCTTCAACTAAGTGACCAGCAAAAGCTAGAGCCAGGCAAGGAAAGAGCAAATCACCAACTAACAGAAGCTGTTTTTTCATGGAGCCTGCAAGCTCACTCAATTTGGTCAATTTTACTTGGTTTCAAAGAAACAAACTGCCAACCAAGTGTTAACAAACTTTGTGAGCCAAACGAAAAGACATTTGTTAATTGTAAATGTTAATCGAATTCTTTACGGGAAATAAGGGATTTCATGAATACTGTCTGCCAACAACTGGCTAATTAGACAACCCAAACTAGCCTTTCACTAGTTGGTTTGTTTAATAGCCCTTTATGCTTCAACCTCCTTAACTGATCCAGAAATTCCAGAATGTCAAAGAATTTATATCTCAATGAATTTATGGAACTGGCTCAGGTACTTAACTAGCACAAAGAGAATATGACCCCATGAAAATAAAAGACATGCTGTTGTCATCAGTAAAACAAGTTTACTGGAGCAGTTTTCAGGGCTACCATACGTAAAAATGGGTACCATGGGTGGAGTGACTACAGGAAGCTTTTTCAAAGAAGAACTATGCTTTAAATGATTCTTTGAATTAAAAAGAGGAAAGAGGGATTTCTTGATGCTTGGATTCTCCCCGTTGGTGGAATCTGTCTGCAATATAAGATACAAATAAACTAATTGCCAAGAAAAAAAAAAAAAAAAAAAAGGTGTTCTTATCGAAAATCCTAGCCCTTGGATGCCCTCAAATTGTTAAGTATTAACAGTCACTGAAAGAATCTCTGTGCTGTGTGTACATGTAGAGAGGCTTTGTGTCATTTCACACCTGGACATGAAGATGCCAATAATGTAAATTCAAGACATGCAGAAACTTCTATGTATATAAAGAACCTTTGGACAGGATCAATACCTACAGCAGGAACGTCTCTAGAGACTTACACACATATATTCACATTCAGCTTATAAAACATTTAAGGATATATTTACTATCAGAAATATGACTGTTATAAAGAATTATGTTTAAAGGGCTATCGATGAACTTCAATCTTTTCCCAATCGCCAGAAGGGACTTAAGCAACTAAATAATCTCATGTAATCCACAAGCCTATTTAGGAAAAAGAAAAAGATACTGCAAACCTTTTTGAACGTGGTCAACTCTTAAACCAGAAAACATCACTTGGAAGGGGAATGTATCAATATTGTAGGATTCTACTGTTGAGGAAGAAGCCTGGCTCTACACTGTGAGAAGTATTCACGCCATGGAAAATAGCTGGCACAATGCAGAATATGCCACAAAAGTAAAGAAAAAGAAAGTTCAATCTTCAAACTGAAGCATGATTACCAGTTGAGATACTAACTAACTAGGGTACAATTACCAAGTTGGCAAAGTCACCATATGCTCTGAGGGCTTATGTAACTGTCTGAATGTGGAACTGAAGCCGGATTTCCCCAGGTGGCTTCCAGATTTGCTTGAGTCAAAGCAGGCACCTTTACAATAGTGAATGATTTTTTGGCATGACTTTACCCTGTTTTGGATATTTCAATTGTCAGAGCACCAGAATGTCTGTGAAGGTTCAGATCATCTTTTACTGGTGTGTCTGAAAACATTCAAGAAAAACAGCCCATAAGGTTTTCCTGTTCCCAAGATAGGGATCCGTGAAGAGTTTAACTTGTGTGGCTAAGGAGGCCACAGGAGAGCCCTCAGATATGTGTATGTATGACTGATTCACTTTGCTATTACAGCAGAAAGTAACACAGCACTGTCAATGAACTATACTCCAATTAGAAAAAAATAATAAAATAGAGAAGCAACAAGGATATTGTATAGCACAGAAAGTTCTAGCCATTATCTTGTAATAACTTTTAATTCAGTATGCTGCTTGCTGCTGCTAAGTCACGCCAGTCGTGTCCGACTCTGTGCGACCCCAGAGACGGCAGCCCAACAGGCTCCTCTGTCCATGGGATTCTCCAGGCAAGAGTACTGGAGTGGGTTGCCATTTCCTTCTCCAATGCATGAAAGTGAAAAGTGAAAGTGAAGTCCCTCAGTTGTGTCCGACTCTTAGCGACCCCATGGACTGTAGCCTACCAGGCTCCTCCATCCATGGGATTCTCCAGGCAAGAGTACTGGAGTGGGTTGCCATTGCCATAAACTGAAAAAATACTGAATCGCTATGCTATACACCTGAAACTAATATAATATTGTAAGTCAATTATATTTCAATTAAAAAAAGAGAGCATTCTCAAGAACAAGCAGCAGGAGGCGCTCCACACCTCCTGGTGGGACCCTGGCAGGGATTGAGCTGGGCCTGCTATCCAGGAGAACCCACCTCCAGCTCTCCAAACTGACTGTGCAACTTCAGGCAGGTCACAACTTGCCTGGGCAGTTCCTATGTCAGCAAAATAAGGGGGTTAAACTAGATTTAAGATCCAGAGACTTCTCTCTGTGCACTGGGTACCAGGTTTCCATTTTGTTCAATCTTGCGCAAAGGCCACAATGCTTTAAGTCCTTCAAAGTTCATTTACCTAGGTTTCCTTTTGCTGAGTTCTAGTGAGCGAAGAAAAGTTGAATTTAATTCTGTTCCAATGCTCATTTGAAGGAGGCAGTTACCACAATATCAAGCTTGGGAGCCTGTGGTCTGCCAGGAAATACTACACTGAGTGCTCTTTGGAAATCTTACTTTAGATATCAAAGTCCTTTAAACATTTTCTTTCCTATTTTAATTAAAAAAATGCAGAGGTATAAACAACTTTTGGTTTGGAAGGCTTAAGTCATTGTGACCTGTGCAGAGATAATTTGCAGTTACTTTACATATCAAAAATGAAAAGTATGAAACCCTGAAACAAGTAAGTTCAAGTGAAGAGTATGTTAGAGAATAGTAAATATCCTATTTACCCTAACCTACACTATTTATACATCTAAAATTCGAACCAGATCCTGAGTAACAGTTGACATGTACACACCTGACTCATGCCATAGTGAGCCACAGGTTTAATGCTGGTCTAAGGCAGACATCAAAAGCTAAATCTGTACACAAAAACACCTTCAATTCCTGTGTCTTGCTACTTCCATTTAATCAACCCCACAATGGCTATGGGCCTGAGGTTAAGAACCAAAACAATCTCTAAATAATAACAGTGGCTAGGAGGAGGTAATCTAAATTTAATATTCATGATGCATAAATATGTTCCACAGATAATAAAAGTTTTATTAGCACTGTACATATTTTAAGCCTCACTACTTCAAATCAGGTCTATTTTGTGTATCTGGTTTAAACAACATGTGTAGTTAATATGTAACTAAGCGACATCTTGATTGGACCTTCTACTTTAATTGAGTTTCAGTTAGAAATGTAGCCAGCTTTTTTTTTTAAATGAACATTTTAGAAATATTATAAGCCATTAAAATGAAGATAATAAAATCTGTGTAGTAACATACATACTGTGTGTATGTGTGATAGAAACACTATTAGAAAGCCAGAATACAAAATTGTACTAGAATGATTACTATTATTTAAAGCAAACTAAAAAACCACCTTCTTTCCATAAACATATGCACCAGCTAAAAAGCTAGGAGGAAATACGCCAATATCCTAATACTAGTTGAGATAGGGTGGTAAGATCGGAAATTATCATTTTTTTCTCAATTTTCTGACCTTTTTTTCTAATGAGCTCATATTTATATTATAATGGCATCATAAATTTAACAAATTTTACAGCCCATGGACTGTAGCCTACCAGGCTCCTCCATCCATGGCATTTTCCAGGCAAGAGTACTGGAGTGGATTGCCATTTCCTTCTCCAGGGTATCTTCCAGACCCAGGGATTGAACCCGGGTCTCCCTCATTGCAGGCAGACGGTTTACCATCTGAGCTACCAGGGAAGCCCAGTAATCTAGAAAGCCCTTTATTAAATCCTTACTTCAAATATATTCTTTGCTACTATCATCTCACCATTACTTACCATTGAGTCATAATCTTAGACTTTTCAAAATGGAACAGACCTCACAAAAACTGAGTCTAATCTATTCATCTTAAGAGATGAAATCAATGAAGTCCATCTGAGTAGGTCATTTTGATTATGACTTTTTCCTTTTTAAGTAAGTGAGAGTCAATCATGTATGAAGTAAAACTAGAAACAAAATAATTAAAAATAGTCGACTCAACCCTGTCTAGTCCCAAAGGTATCATAAAGCAAAGCACACCTCGTGTGGTGAAGATGTTCTCACCGGCCTGGAGGCCTGGCTTCTCCATGTGTTCTCAAGTCACTAACCAGCAGAATCCATGCCTGGTTCAGTGAAATGACATGAATGCTTTCATGCAGCCAGCCCTTGGTTCAGGTGGAGGGCTCTCAGGAGATGAGACTCATTCCATTCCCCAGTTCAATCACAAGATAAACATGTCCTCCTACTAAAGCAAGCCCTGATATGTCAAATGCTAGCTCCTGTCTGTGACTAGGCAGCCCAGAAATGCAACATGGGAATCAGATAACCAGCCAGGGGAGAATGATGAATGATGTCTAAGATTTAAACACAAACCAAAACCGTTTCCTAAATTTTCATATATCTTTAACCCTCAGAGAGAAATAAATCCTGAAGGTTCATAACTTTTACATGAATATAAATCCATAAGGTGTTTACTGAAAGAGGGTTAAAGCATTCTCTTTCATCCAGATTAAATTTCTCCTATTCCTAGAGGTTCTGTTGAATCTAGAAAAGGCACTGTGGGAGGAGGAAGTTGTATAGAATTTGAGAAAGAAACATTTAAAGTCTATGCATATCAAATATCAGTAAGAAAATAATTCACTTTGATTGCCATGTACAAAGTGTAAAGATCCCACAGACTAATGTAGACTCGTATGCCATTGTAAATAGAAATTGGCCATTTACTTACTGTTTGAGATTTCTTCTTTTTCTTTTTCATTGACCTGAAAAAACCTTGTTTTTCCTTTTCCTTGAGTTGTTCAGAATGACTAATGTTTTCAGGACTTTTCCTAAATGGGAAGACATTTTTATCATATTGATCTTTCAATCATTCCCCTACCATTATATGACAAATATAATGAAGACTAAAAATGCATGACACCAGGTTCAAATAGCCATGAAGAATCAAGCACATAGGTAAAGAACCTCTAAAAAGCACAGAAGGAACTGAATATCATGAAGCATGGTTAATGATTAGCCTTTGGCAAAGGCTCACTTGAACTAGCAATTTGAACATTATTACAAATGATCTGTAACTATGCTACAGGACCATTTTCATGCTGTTGAAAACCTCAGGATTAGAGAGCCTGAAAAGCACACGTTTGAAGGATGCCTTTTCTGTATCCCTCCAAGGGAAACAAAAACATTTTCAGTATCTTCATTTTTCCATTTACCTTTTAAAAACCAGCTTAACAAGTTCATTATCAGTGGCTTACCAGGGTACTGAACATTAAAAAAAAAAAAAAAAATCAATGCTGCTACAGAAACCTTACAAATAAAAGTAAAAATTGCCTGAAACTGGAAAATTCCTTTATGAAAATTTTATATCTATGTATTAAAACTAAATAAAAAGTAGATAAGGTAAGAAAAAATAGAGACAGGATAATGCATTAATACAAAGCACTCTTTTGGGAAAAAAGCTTCTGACTTAAAGTAACGACTTTAAGCTTTGTATCACTGACACCACCAGGTATTTTAATACAAATAGGAGGTATTAAAAGAGAGCAAACAAGCCATTGGCCCCAAGAAGTTGACTACTTATATGTTAACCGAGGCCCTATGTTACTTAATTTAATTTATGGTCTTAAAAACAACTGGAATGGTGTCATTCTTGAAAAAGGCACATTCCATGGGCCCTATTTTGAATCTGAACATCTAGATGCCTGTGGAAAACCATGTTCTCAAATGACTGAATTCCTTCTATTAGCTATTCCCTAAAATCAAGAGTAAAAACTTTAAAGGTGACAGAATTCATTCATATTTATGGTTTTAGAGTACTGAACAGTGAAGTTACTAGAACATCTAAAAAATATGAGCAAACCAGCATCCTTTACTTGATTAAATCTATGTGAAGGCAGAAAACATTTATATAATCTATTACAGATCCACATGATAAAAAACACCATGAAGCTATTTTTAAAATCACACTCACAGAATTTTCACTAATATGAAGCAATATTTCAACTATAATACTAAGTGAAAACATCAGGATTGATTCAAAACTTTCTACATGAGCCCAACTATATATTTTTTTAAGTCATATATGTGTATATATATACACAAATTTTATAAAGCAGAGAGAAATTTAAAAAAAATCTTAGTAGTTATTTCTGGGTAGTAGGATTATTGGTGATTTGTTGTTACTTCTTTTTAATTTCAACAACAAACATGGACTAAAAATATAACAAAAATATAACAAATATATAACAAAAAGGTTTACAGAACAGAAAATTCATTTGAAAAGCCAAGAACTCAAGATCAAAGACCACAAAGGAAACAATTTAGAGACAGAGACAAACAGACAAAAAATAAGAAGTAAAAACCATGACTGTTTGAAGGAGCAAGGGTCATTCATTCTTAAGTGTTTAGCCTAAAAGTTAATGGGAATACCAAGGAAGTAAAAACATGTACTGTAGGCTCAAGTGTTTCTGAAACTCATTAGGAACTACAATTTTAAACCTCACTGAGAGTTTCAAGCTCTGAAGTTAAAGTTTCATAATACAACACATCCAATAAAATAATTAGTATTGGGACTCAGAATGATGCGTTAACAATTTTGAAAGTGAGAAAACTTCAGACATAATGGAATGAGTGAGAATGAAATAGTGAAATGTTAAAGATTCCCTAAACTCAATAATGTAGTGCTGGGAAAGACACTCTCATCCTAATGACAGACTGTTTGATCAAAGTTTCTTACGACAAGTACTTTTGAGATTAAGGAGATGAAACCCTTGGATGGGGTCTAAAGACAGACTACCCTTAACTAAGTTCCAGGCCACAGTATTCAGTTATGTGAGGGTTCTAGGAAACATAGCAGAACAGTGTAAGTAGTTGCTGGAAACACAAAAGCACCACTCTTAGAAGTGAAAGAGGGTAGTCTTTCCCTTCTCCAGGGGATCTTCCCAACCCAGGGATTGAACCCAGGTCTCCTGCATTGCAGGCAGATTCTTTACCAGCTGAGCCACCAGGGAAGCCCAAGTATACTGGAGTGGGTAGCCCATCCCTTCTCCAGCAGATCTTCCCAACCCAGGAATCGAACTGAGGTCTCCTGCACTGCAGGCGGATTCTTTACCAAACTGAGCTATCAGGGAAGCCTCAAAGAAACCTCAGAAAGCATCTAATCTAACCAGTAATACTATTTTTAACGATTTGTAACTTCCAGAAGTTAAAGCATTATATGCTTATGATACAGCTCATGTCCTTCCATACTGGGGTCTGCACATAACCTAGAAGCACAGCAGAGTATTTAGGTTAACGGGAAGAAGTTTTTACTAATCAGAATTAAAGTATAACAAAATCTCAAAGGTCTGCTGAGGGTCAGTAGTTAAAGTGCTTTCTGCCAACTGAGGAAATCTTTAAGGGGGCCACATTCATCATGACCACATCCTCAGGATGGGAACAGGTGTTACTACAAGAATGTTAATATTGGCATGAGAGGAAGTGAAGGCTTGAGATACCAGCTCTAGGAGGAAGAAGACTGTCCAATAAAATGAAAGTGAGAGTATGGGGGTGACAGTACTGAAAGAGAAGGAGGAGCAGGACAAAAAGCTCAGTGTTTGCAATTCCTTGTGTCCCCAAATCACAGATAACGAATCAAAGACTCTCCGCAGGGTCTCTTCAGAGGCATTGGATAAACTAGAGTCCGGGGAAAGGGGAATAATGAGGAAAGTATCCTCAAACTGGAACCATGGAGAGGCAGTGGAGTCAAGATCCAGGTGCAAAAAGATTCCAGGGACCAAAACAAAAAAGAAAAAGAAATTACCCTTGAATTAGAGGATGAAATCTAGGAGTAAAATGTAAGTGTGCATGCATCACAAAAAGAAAGACACAAAAGGAAGTCAGAGAGAAAGAAAGAGTGCCAGTGGGGGAGGGAGGGAGACAGAGAGAGAAAAGACAGAGAGAGGGAGAAGCTACACTGAAACATACACATACAGAGAATTAACAGAGAAATCGAAGGGAGAAAAACCTGCAAGAAAGACTCAGGGATTGAGAGAAGCTGCCAGGAACTCAGGCACCTATAAAGCTGTGTGCTGTACAAATGAATGAAAAAAAGGACTTGAACATTTATAACCAGTACTGCACCCAATGGGTAAGAGTGAGCCCTGTGACTTAATCTCACTTGTGAATTCTGGACCCTGTTATTGATTCTACCTCGTTCGGTCAACAGTTGTGTGCTGAGCTGAGCAAACGAATTATACAGGCAACAGAGGAGCAACACAAGAGAAGGGCAAATGGTGATCACCTAAGTCTCAGGGACA
This sequence comes from Bos javanicus, assembly GCF_032452875.1. Lineage (NCBI taxonomy): Eukaryota > Metazoa > Chordata > Mammalia > Artiodactyla > Bovidae > Bos > Bos javanicus. The sequence goes on from NC_083897.1 coordinate 131,642,618, forward strand.
GGAGCTCTGAGAAGGACCACTCAGCTGTCACTTGGCATGTTACCCAGGGCTGAAAACACAATGGGGGTGGGGAGGGGTGGGGGGTGCAGCAAGCATGATGTGGGGAAGAATATATGTATATGTGTGTGGGGCGGGGGGAGAGGGGTGGGTAACAATAACAGTCTCCTTCCTGAATAGTCATGGCACTCAAACATTATCTAACAGAACAGCTACTATTTCCATAAGGGGTTAAAAAGAAAGAGAATTCAAAAGAAACACCTAAAAAAAGGAAGGAATGAAAACCAACTAAATCAAACCCAATCAACATTTATAGAGTACTCTGTATGTGCCAGGATCAGTGTTAGGTGTTGGAGATACAGAGAAAAACTAAAACAAGGGGTGTGACCTCAAGCTGCTCACAGACTCAAGGCAAGCGACCCACCAGTTAGACAGAGGGCCAGGGAGCTCCATTATAATCCCCTCAAGAGCAGCAGTGAGAAGGTGCATCAAAGAGAAGCTGACTGTGACACTTTCCCTGTCACCTCCCTTCCCCTGCCAGTGTGACTAGGGTCAGTTGGCTAATGTCTGAGGGTAGAAAGTCAGGGACTAATTCTACAGAATGACAATAAAGGATATCAATGTATTCATAATGTTGCAAGAAGAGAAAGCCTGGGATTGTGCAAGTGAGTGACAGCAATTCTTCACTTATCCTAACTACTGGGATTTCTAATTAATTTGGTTTACTGTTTAAGTGTCAATTTTTAACCCAATTTTGACAGCAGTCTTTCTAAACACTTTGTCTTTTCATGGAAAGTAAGAGCAGCCTATTTTAAAGATATATACTCTACCTGGATATCTACTCTATGTATAAAACCATAACGACCAGAAATGACTTTCCCTTTAGAGCATTAGAAACGTCAAACTACCTCTCTTCTCTCTATAGTTATTGTTCAGGATCCTCCTCTCTCTGCACACCGTCTTGTTACCTGGGATTATTTCTTGCCTGACAACCTCAGTGCCAAATGAGAGAACTCAACATAGAAGAAGAATAAGCAGGCTCACAGGGAGGGTGGAGGTGTTTTCCCATTACTAAAGATGATCAATTGACTGTATTAACCCTATTTTTGTTGTTCTGAAATGTTTTGGCTTATCTCCCAGTTCTTAACTGGATTCTGGACAGTTGAGATGGCCAGAATAACAGCTCTGCATATTATACTACACTATTATTTTAAAGTATGATACAGTAGCTTGACTTTTCCATTGCAAGAAATGTGTGCCCTGTACAAATATCCTCTTCTCTAAAGAAACGTAAAGTACTACTAACAAGGAGAAACAGACTGCCCTTAGGACAGTGATAATTTAGGAACAGCAATTCACTATGTCACCATGGCAAGGCTCATTCATGTTTTTGTAAAAGTTATCAAATGGCATTCTCTCAAATATAAATATGGTGAACCAATGAGAGATCTTGTTCAAGAAAAAAATCCAAGACAAGTCGAGCTTAATGGAAGACTTAGACTAAGTTGGATGCAATGCATGGGGGAGAAGTATCATAGCAACGCTATTCTGAGGGGCAGTTAGAACAAAAGAATATATCCAATTCCTCCCTGGAAATTCTGGGATTCTCTCAAACCTCATAATAGCAATATCAGATGACTTGATGAAGACCTGTCTAAAGTTCAGCATCCCAACTGTGCCTCTAATTCTTTTCAAAACAATTGTTTTTAGGTTTCTACACATATCCAGGTCTACTTAAACTGATTATCAAAAAGTCAGAAATAATATGCTGTTAAGACTGTGAATCCCACATTTAGATGTAGTTTTGATCTGACCTATCTATATTTTCATTCATGCTAATCTGTAATCAATGCTCTTTTAAACCATCACCATTTCATCATGCAATGAACAAGATGAAACACAACTCCATCTGTACTTCTGTATTCTCACAACTTAGACACTACTCTCACAGCTTGTCAAAACCACTTGAAAACTGTCAACATCGGTAACTGGAGTTGTACCTGTGCTCTCCAGTTAATGTGTAGATCTTATCTAAGTTATGGAGAAAGAACTCACAGAAGTTCCTCAGTAAAGTAAGTGGAGATGAGACACCTGGTAAGTCATACTGAAGTTAGAGAACATTAATGGTAAAAACTGCTGCTGTTAACGTTAACAAGTCACAATGGTGCCAGGCACCGCTCTAGATGCTTTTGATGTTTTACTTCATTTAATGATCATATATACTGTATGAGGGAAGTGCTATTCTTAGCCTATTTTATAGACAAGGAAACTGAGGGACAGAGAGCTTAAGCTCACATGGCCAACAGGTGACACTAGTCAAGATATCTCATTTCCAGAGTCTAACCTCTGAGTCACTAATGTTAAAACTCTCATTTAATAAATAAGGCGATAAATATAAAATGTGCTTATAAAAGAAAAAGTATTTATAGCTTTAAGAAAACCATTTTTATTATTGTAAAAATAAGTTATTTTCCCTATAGGGCATGGTAACACTGAAACCTTGATATTACCCTGCTAACAGGGTCCAAACTGTATGAATTCTGGCAATAAACAGCAGAGACAGAATCTGACAGATTGGTCTCATTCTCAATTCAGTGCATTACAGTGAGGCACCATTTTATTCTCTTGGTAGAGAACTTAATAGCCCTATGAAAAATATATAAATACCCCTTACATCTAGATTCTGGGAAGTCTTTCTGGGCAGCTGAGACTATAAAGTCTACATTATTAAAAACACAGTCCTTACCCCCAACACAAAATCTGCTAATGAGACTTGATGTGTGTTATAATTTTCTCCTTAAATTTTTATTACACATGACACAAAGATTAAAGGATAAGCAAAATTGGCACATCATTTTGTCCTCTGACAACCAGTACATTTTTGTGGTACCACAAATGGTTGTTCCGTTATTTCTCTTTTTACCCTGAATGAAAGTCAGGTAGCATAGAAGTAAAAGACACGAGCTTTAGAGTGAGAACCCATCTGGGTCTAGATCCTGGCTCCCTCCTCCCTGGTACTTGCTGTCCAGCACCAGGCAGGCTCCTTACCTTTTCTAAGCTGCGGTTTTCTCATCTGGAGAGGAAAGGCTACCCACTTCAAAGGCTGATTGTGAGAACTGAGTGAGACACTGCACACCAAGTGCTAAGCAAATTGTCTCCTACATGATTCAACAGGAACGAGCAGAGAAGACGGCAAAGCACGTCAATCATGTCAGAAGAAGACGATGGAAGACTTATGAGGTATGTACTGACCCAGGGTATTTTCTTTCTTTTACATGATTCTTAACATAAATGCTGCACATTTTGAAAGAAACCATTACAAATAATGACGAATCACATTTCGCTTATGAAACAATCTCTCTCGAGAAAGAAAGGCCTAGTAGGAGAAAGAATGCTAAACTGTTTACCCAGAATTGCTGTGAAATCTCAAATCCACAGTTAGAAAAAAGAAGAGTAAAAACAAGCTAAAATACCCACCATGGATCGAATGCTGGCTGTCTTTTTGAGTGGTTAGTTCCAGAACTGCTTTCTGATGGTAGGGAAGAAACTCTGGTTGACACATTATTTTCATGGAAAGAATTGTCTGGACGTGGAGATGGCACTGAATAAAGAAAAGGTAAGCCGCTGATGTACTCTTTTGATCAAAGCACTTCTCATATTGTTCTATTGCATTTCTCTCACACAAACAAAATAACAAAAAGGTAAGTCAATATCCTCATTTGCCCTTCATAAAACTTTTGTGTTTTCTGAGGATGGAGGCATTCCAGAGAACATTCTCTCCCTCCCCCCTCCCCCAATTGCTTATGACAGTAACTTGCAAGGGTCAGTTAACTCAGGCAATATGTTCAAGACATAAATTAATGTAACAGCTGATAAACTGGAAAACATCATAGGAGATTTCAAAGTATGAATATGATCCCCACCTTCCCATTTTGACATTCACTTAAGTTGAGGCTTTCTTACATCATAGACCCAACTATGTAGAATCTATTCTTAGTCTGAAGTGATTCTTAACAATATATGTGCCAGAATACACCAACTACAGTTTAAGACTTGCCACTTGGGAGGTGACATATCAATTTTATATATTTTTTAAACTCAATTCCAAAGAAATGTGGTTATTTGCACTAAATACTATTTTTCTCTAAATATTCAATCCAGGAATAAACAAAAAGACAAACCATGATGTTTGTGAGTAGATACTTTTCTGTTTTTCTTTGGGGGGTGTAATCATCTTTTTCTGTCAATTTCTAAGCTTAGTCATAAATCAAAATATATTACAAATTTCATCACAGAAGGAATACACAGGCTGTATGTAAAGACAAATGACACCATTTCACTTGACTCTTGGCCAACAGGAATGAAAATGGGAAATATTCTAAAAACATCTGTCATTTCAATGATACCACTAAATTATCATCCAGTTAGATTCAGTAGTATCACTGAAATGAGAGATGTCTCCAAATGTTTCACCTAGTTAAATCTTTCATTTCTATTTCTGGACTTTCTAAAATAAAAATGTTCTACCTGCCAAACTCTGAAGTCAATTATAAGGGGCTTTACTGATAGTAATCAACTGGCAATCAAAATAAAACTGTGTTCCTTGAGGTCAAGGACTAATTAAAAACTTAGTTAACATCTTAATATTAACATATACTCTCTAGACATCTATAGAATTAACATGTGTGTGATCCATTTTGGAAGTAAAACTTCCAGTGAGAGAAGAAAAGACTTTTGTTTATATGTATACTATAATACTTTTGTTTTAATTACCTTTAATCTGAATTAAAATTTTAGTCCCATAAGATTCTAAAGTAACCGTGACATCAGAAAAATAATTAATTGCATCAAAAGGTATATAGAATGTCTTATGTTCTTCTCCAGCGTGGGGCTAGGAGGGAACAGAGTAGCCTCATCAGTCAATATATATTTAGGTCCTGAATAAGACTTGTATGCATTTATTTAGCTCAGATTCCTAGTTAAAATGACTGAGCCATTGTCCATGTTCCCCACCAATTTCTGCCCTTTCCAGCTATCCTCCCAAATCAACAGAATTATGAGAAGTTAGGCCTCACGGACACAGGACTTCACCTGTGCCCTGGTGGGCTTGTTGTCTGTCTCCCCACTAGGGGCTGGGGCTGCCTGGGGGCCCCCACTGTATTACTACATAGCTCCTTAAAGGGGATGTCTTTCTCTGTCAATCCCTCCTAAATCCATTCAGCCCCTGAAACATTTGTTACAATTGTCTGTTAAACATCAAAACACAATTTTAAGGTCATGTAAGTACACTTGAAGATTTTCTGTCATTCATTCGACAAATATTTCTGAAACTGCCAGGCAGTGTCCTAGTCAATGAGGGTAAAAGAGGAAAAGGTAAAGGGCCTTGTAACCTTGTGAGAGAGAAATGCAAAGAAGCCATACCACGTGGTGTGTGTTATGTTAGAGACAAAGGACCATGAGCAGAACAAAGAAGGAAACACTTCACTTTGTCTAGGTGGACAGGGAAGCCATCACACTGCAGAGGACATCAAAGCCGACTCTCAAAAGGGACAGAAACAAGCTGTCTGAGCATTTAGAGTAATGCATTCAGGTCAGAGGAGGGCATAACCTGTGTGAGTGGTGGGGGAAGATCTGGAGAGAATAGCAAGGGCCAGGCACAGAAAGTCTAAAATGCCATCTGAGGGAACTAACAGTTTGTTCTGTTGCCATTGGGAAGCCACCAGAAGATTCTTAGCAGATGAGAGAGAGGACTGGGGCTGGGGGCGATGGACTGCCCTGTTGTATTTTTTTTCCCTGTAGCATTTACTATCTTTTACTGCTCTATGTAATTATTACATTTAGTATTATTCTCTCCTCATTAGAATGTGAGCTCTGTGAGGGTGGAGACCTTTGGCTGTATTGCTCACTGATGTTCTAAATTAGAAGTCTCAGGCACACAAGTGACATCGATAAATATTTTATGACTTAATCGAATGAGTGCTGTGGTTAGAACACAGCTTCATAAGGATCATTCCAGGGACCATTTTGATGGTGACTTTAGAGATAGGGAGAGCTGCTGGGAGGCTATTCAAAGAAATCAAGTCAGAAGCCACAAGGGTCTGAACTAAGACAGTGGGACCCAAGGCAGGAAGATGTGGTGGAAGGCAGCAGTGCAGGTAAGAATGCCACTGACCTGAAGTCAGGGCAGTGGAATATAGGGGAGTGTGTGGGCTGGAGATGTAGTGAAGGGGAGAGAAGAGAGGACCCGGATGGGTGCTAGGAGCTGGGTTTACCTCGGTAGAAGCTGCCAACTCTTCTTGGAACAGGATCATTATACAGGTGTCTATTTTCCTTGGGGGCGGCGCCATCATCAGAGTGGGGGTCATGATACGCTCCACCCTGAGACAAAAGGTAAACAGCAGAGTGATGATGATGTGGCCTGTGCACTCAGAGCAGTACCTAACTGGTGTATAATTTACTCTGGGATCTATTTAAGACAAAACTCAGAATTATGGCATGAGGAAAACTGCTTACTTTGTAAGCCAGTTCAAATTATTTGTGGGAGACTACGTATGGATAAATCTTATAAGACAGACTGTAATGATCCTGAATGACCAATCTTTATAGACACATTCTATCAGGAATGGTAGCCACTCTAGAAAATTCATACCTCAGACTTCTGCCGCACATGGAATGAAGAGGTGCCTTCTCTGGAGGACTCCTTAACAGAAGATCGTGCCACAGTCATCTCTGGAGGGAGTTGCTCTCCGGGCTGAAAGTCAAAGTTAAAAGGATTTTTGAGACTGTCTTGTTCCTAGGGATGAAAATCACCTAAATTTCCATGGGTTTTATTTGGTATAACCAGTACCTTAACTGGCTAAAATAAAAAATGTGAGTTGGCTAAAACACAAATTGTCCCATAAAAGAGTGAATCATCTGATGAATGTAAAATATGTCAAACAAATGTCACTCAGATGGAAAGTGAAATTCTCATTAAAGTTAATGCAAGCAGGGAATGAATTACTCTGAAAATAGTTCAATTAATTATTAAAAACAAAGAAAATCATACTCCTAATATCTAGAAAGCCATGGTTCTGAGCAGCACTCAATTAGAAGAGAACCAGAGGTTCTATTAGTTAATCCAAAATATCTCTAGCAGATTTTAGGCTGAGTTCTCCAAAAAGAACTACAGATGCAAAAATATTTTTCATGAAGGACATGTATGGCAGATTCTGATGAAAACAAACATTCTTTGGATAGATCAAGGAATTGAATCAGCATCTTCAATAATTTCTGTCTTAAAAATCCTCTAGCTATTGTAGTTTATGTACTTAATCTCCTCTATGATAACAGTACTTATACTTCATGTATTTTCTTAACAATCACGACAAGCACTCATCTCCAGAGACACTTCCTCTTTCTGTCAAGGAAGTGAATCACAAGCTAAGAGCAGCCTTGGTCCATAGTAGTGCTCACTGAGGGGAAAAGTAGCATTTTCTACCTTCAGAAAGAAAGAATTATGGAATAAAATCACCAAGCCATTCAGAGGAGTTAGCTGCATTGTGTATCTTTATATTATGCACAGAAAGAGTATTATCTTGAGCCTTACACAATGTGTCAAAATAGTTTATTTAAAATTTAAAATATGATTCTTTCTCCCCCTCACTCCCCAAATGTACTAGGAAAGGACTCTGGGCAGGAAATCATTCAATGTAGCCTCTCTTCTTTCTACTTTGTGACAAGATCTCATTTGAATTTTATCACCTGCATTGTTTACAAAAGCCTCTAGAAAAGTATCTTAGAAAATAAATGATTTACACCTAACCTAAACTCTAAGTTGACAGAGCCAGTCCAGTGCCCTTGCTCTTAAAGGTGACAGTACTTGTCAGGAGAGTGATTCCCATCATTATTCCTGGCTTCAATTACTTGTCAAGCCGTCTGCCATCTTTGTGCCTTTACACTTGTATTTTCTTGCAGTTCGGCACTGCACCTCCCGAATTGGACTTAAAATTCAGTAACGGTTGGATCTGTTTTTAGCCTACAGTTACTGTTTCATAATGAGCTTATTTCTACCAGGGTCATGAAGCCTTTTCTCTAGCAGTCAAAGAGCCAGTCCATTTGTCCTTTTTCCAAGGTACAGTTTTTTATTTTTCTTACTGCTTCTCTGTTTACACTGTGCTTAAAGCTAACACACTTTACTGTTTTTGACCTCCGTGTAAATCCATGTGGGGCTGCCAGACTGCTAGAGATCCCCTTTCTCTAGAGAGGCTCCTCTTACCACTGCTCTGACTCCAACATGACATCTCCTGTCTCCTCTCACCGGGGCCCTAGACAGTCTTCCAACCTTGTGGAGAACATCTCTGCATAAGGGCCCAGGGTCACACCTCAACCTCCACATGTCAGTGTGACACAGTGTGAAAAGCTCTGGCCTAGAGACCTGGACATTCCCTCAACATCCCAGCTCCACCCTGAACTAGTTGGGTAAATTTAGGCAACCCACCCAACCTCTCAAAGCCTCAGCATGCTCATCCATGCAATGGAGGGGTTGAATTAGATGACTTCAAGTCCTTTCTTCTACTCTGAAAAGCAGCTCCTAGGAGAGAAACCTTGAAGGCTTCCTTTTTCCTATATTCAATCCTTCCATTCACAAGTCCCGGTTCTACTTCTGAGGAGTCTGTAAGACTCATCCTTTCTCTGTCTTTCCACTGGTACTGACTTAGATAACACATTCTCCTCACCTCACGCTTGGGTCTAAATCTTGCATCTTCCCACTCTAGGCACATGGCACAAGTTGCAATCCCACCATGCTACTTAATACTTAATGTCTCAAGTACCCTCCCCTTCTCTTCCAGATAGTCTTTTTGGCCCTCCCTTGAGCCTCTTTCCTCATGCACACTCTACTTCCTTCCCCTGGTGAAGCCCCCAACATCTTCAGTTTCTGCTCAGATTCCACCCCTATCCCCTGGGGGCCTCCCTCAGTCCCCCTGCTGGGACTGTGCCACCCTCCTCTGTCCCTGCATTGCACACAGCTCCGGCACAGCACAGGCACGCAGTCTCACAGCACTGTCACCACTTATGTGTTGGCAAGTGTCACCCCACCACCCGGGCCCATACATTCTAAGAGGACCACATCTTGATCTTTCTAGTTAGAGCCTATCATGGTGCCTAGCTCAGTAAAGGCTTAAATACATCTTCATCCTTCAATCAAAAAACCTGTCTCCACATCTGAGCTCCAACAAGACCTCCAGTTGCTCCAAAAGCCATTTCTGATTGCTCCTGCTAACAATGATCTCTCCCTGTCCTCAAGTACTTTTTATAGCCAGTGCCACAGAAATCTGGTTCTCAATTATTTCACTGTTATCATGTATAATTTAATCTTCCCTAAGAGAAGATAAATTTCTCAAGAGCAAGAATCTTGCCTCAGACTCTTTTAAGTTGCCAAGAATACCCATCATACAGAAGGTATTCAGTGTCTCAAGAACAGCCCCCATCATCCCAGAAGCAGCAGCAACAATCTAAAACCTTCACTCTGTGCCCGGCATAGGGCACATAGTGCTTTATACATCGTATTTAATGCTCGCAACAACACTCAGATGAGGAATCAAGGCACAGAGAAATCCCCAAATTTAGAGTTTAAAGCACACTGCAGAACTCAGATACAAACCCAGGTCTGCCTGGCTTTCCAGTCCAAGCTTTTGGCTATTTTGCTAAACCAACTGCATAGTTATTGACAATCTCCCTCTCCCCAAAACCCATCTTGCTAGGCTTCCCACTGCATAGTCCATTTGTATTTTCTGGAGCTTTGATACACACTGATAAGCCTATTTTTGTATCCTCTAAAAAGGGGGTACTTTTCCTACATAACACTCTTTTCTTCTTCTAACGCTGTTTTTTCTCCACCTTCATGTCTTTGATGCAGGTGAATGTTTCATGTCACAAAAATATAATTTTAAAAATATGTGTTCTATGAAAAGATGCTCAACATCACTCATTATCAGAGAAATGCAAATCAAAACCACAATGAGGTACCATCTCACGCTGGTCAGAATGGCTGCTATCCAAAAGTCTACAAACAATAAATGCTGGAGAGGGTGCAGAGAAAAGGGAACCCTCTTACACTGTTGGTGGGAATGCAAAATAGTACAGCCACTATGGAGAACAGTGTGGACATTCCTTAAAAAACTGGAAATAGAACTGCCATATAACCCAGCAATCCCACTGCTGGGCATACACACTGAGGAAACCAGAATTGAAAGAGACACGTGTACCCCAATGTTCATTGCAGCACTATTTACAATAGCTAGGACATGGAAGCAACCTAGATGTCCATTGGCAGACGAATGGATAAGAAAGCTGTGATACATATACACAATGGAGTATTACTCAGCCATTAAAAAGAATGCATTTGAATCAGTTCTAATGAGGTGGAGGAAACTGGAGCCTATTATACAGAGTGGAGTAAGCCAGAAAGACAAACACCAATACAGGCTGGTGCACTGGGACAACCCAGAGGGATGGTATGGGGAGGGAGGAGGGAGGAGGGTTCAGGATGGGGAACACATGTATACCTGTGGCGGATTCATTTTGATATTTGGCAAAACCAATACAATATTGTAAAGTTTAAAATAAAATAAAATTAAAAAAAATAAAAATAAAAAATAAAAAAAAAAATGAAAAACACCAATACAGTATACTGATACATATATATGAAATTTAGAAAGATGGTAACAATGACCCTATATGTGAGACAGCAAAAAAGACAGATGTAAAGAATAGTCTTTTGGGTTCTGTGGGAGAAGGCGAGGGTGGGATGATTTGAGAGAATAGCATTGAAACATGTATATTATCATATGTGAAACAGATAGCCAGTCCAGGTTTGATGCATGAGACAGGGTGCTCAGGGCTGGTGCACTGGGATGACCCAGAGGGATGGGATGGGGAGGGAGGTGGGAGGGGGTTCAGGATGGGGAACACATGTACACTCAAGGCTGATTCATGGCAATGTATGGCAAAAACCACTACAATACTGTAAAGCAGTTAGCCTCCAATTAAAATAAATAAATTAATTTTAAAAATATGTGTTCTGTTACAAGAATGCTACTTCTTTTAAACAGGTTAGTGTCAATTCTGGATTCTGAAGATCAGTAAGATAGGAGCATTATGCTAAAAACATTGAGATGTAATAACAATCTAGAAAGACTGAAAATTGACATTTATCTTGGCCTGGAGTTATATTTACCTATAGTTCTGGATAAATTTAAAACTTTTCAATTCAGTTTAGATATTGAGTAAGGTATTAGCAAAAGGGTTTGATTTAAGCAAATGTGGTTTGCAGAGATTAGAGAAAATCTCCATGAAGTCACATTGAATTTTGAGAAAATTAGCCAGATAGCTGATGAATTCTGTAAAAATCAAAATAGGATTCTCTAATGCAAATCAGAACTACAAGGTGGTATCACCTTGTGCTGGTCAGAATGGTCATCAATAAAAAGTCTACAAATAACAAATACTGGGGAGAGTGTGGAGAGAAGGGAACCCCCTACACTGTTGGGAATATAACTTGGTGTAGCCACTGTGGAAACAGTATAGAGGTTCTTCAGAAAACTAGAGTAACAATATGATCCATCAATCCAACTCCTAGACATATATCCGGACAAAACTATAATTCAAAAGGCTACGTGCATTCTTATGTTCATTGCAGCACCACTTACAATAGCCAAGACATGGAAGCAACCTAAATGTCCATCAACAGAGGAATGGATAAAGAAGATGTGGTACATATACAGAATAGAATATTACTCAGCCCAAAAATGGAATGAAATAATACCATTTGCAGCAACATGGATGAACCTAGATATGATCATACTAAGTAAATTAAGTCAGAAAGAAAAAGACAAATATCATGTGATGTCACTTCTATGTGGAATCTAAAATATGACACAACTGAACCTATCTATGAAACATCAACGGAAGCAGGGACATAGAGAATAGACTGGTGCTTGTCAAGGGGGAGGGAGGCGGGAGAGGCTTGCACTAGGAGTTTGGGATTATCAGATGCAAACTGGTATATTCAGGATGGATAAACAATAAGGTCCTACTGTATACTATAGTGAAGTATATTAAATATCCTGGAAAAGAATATGAAAAAGAATGGATGCATACATATATATATATATGTACAAGTGAGTCATTTAGCTGTACAGTAGTAATTAACACAACAATATAACTCAACTATACTTCAATAAAAATAAATGAAATAATAAACAAATGAAAAAAGAGGTTCTCTAAACAAAATATGCCTGAAAGGAACGTTTAAGAAAGGAAACAGATTCTGAAAAACAAGCTTTCTGAGTTCCCCTTGAGTACCCAACAACTAGCTTAAATAACTAAAAAAAATTGTTTTAACAGATTAGTCTTTCAAATATTGCTTCCTTAAAGCACAACTGCACACTGACCCCATCACATCCCCGAGCCATCTTCCCCTGAGGAGCCGACACATCTGGTCAAGGCCCTAAGTCGTACCTGAGGTGATAAGAGCTGCAGGCTGTTGGCTCTGGCTGCCATCCCTTGCCCTATACTCAAGCTTCCGTCCAAGCCCTTGGCTCTCACTTTGTCCCGGGTCACGTACATGGAATGCCTATGTGGACGCTGCTGGGAGGAGAAGGGGCTGGTGTAGCCCAGCCCATATGAAAAGGATTCATGAGGTGCCGACAGTGAATGGGAATGGCTGCTGTCCATGTGTTCAGGCAGCTTCAACTCCTCCATCGTCTTAGAATGCCTGGTTGTGGTTCGGCGTGAGTCAAGAGTGCCTTCACTTCGGTTATTTCTCCCGGAGGGGCTGAGCAAAGTTCTTGTATCACCGTGCCTGGTAGGGGTTGGGCTGGTGGGAGAGTTCAAGTCCAAGCAGCTGGATGGGAAGTACCTACTGGTACTGGACTCTGCGATCTGGGCCCGGGCTTCAGAAAGGTTGCTCACAGACTTGGAGTCACTCAACGCCCCATGGCTTTTGGCCTTGGTCCTATAGGAAGGACTCCGAGAGGACTGGGGAATGGTGTCAATGTAGCTGTGCCGACTCTGCTTTTCACCAGGTTGCAGCGTTCCAGCTTTGCTCTGAGAACTTTCCATAAATGAGTGCCGGTTCTGCTGAGATCTGCTGCTTGACTTGAGGTACTTTGTGCCTGGGCCATCTGAAGGCTTTGGGTCAATATTAAAATCAAACTCTGTCTTTGACTTGGCTTCTTTCGGGCTGAGAAGGTGTGGAATGTTGTTGTTAGTCAGATCTTTGCTGGTAGACCCAGGCTGGCTGCCGGCTTGGTAAGTTTTGGTGTGCATGGGACTAAGAGTAGCTCCAGCAAGGTTTCCATTCAGGAAGCTTTCATTGGCAGGAAGCCCTTCGTCAGCCCGGGGCAGACCCACACCTAGGTTCTGGATATCTTTGCTGTTAGATCTGTGGTGAGACTGCAAAGCCACACTTTTGCTGGCTTGGTTTCTGTGTCAGAAACAAAAGAAGCATATCAGTTTCCCTTAAGAGCAGACAGACAAAAAGTATTACTAAAACAAGAAAGAACAAACACCTAAAACACCACAAAGACTAAAAACATTCTCTCTCTCAAACATGTGACTATAAATCACATGTAATCTATCATTAAGAGTAAGTTGCTTAGATCAAGTCACTCTGCCACAAAGCACTGGTCCTGATGAAGTACTTTGGTATTCTTAAATGCTCAGCTAACTTGCTGCCAACATGGCTTCTAACTGATCATCTGGGAAAAGATCCTTTTGCTATACTGGGGCTCACATGAGTGTGTGCTATAGAAAGCCTGCAAAGAACAAGAGAGCTGAGCTATACATAAATTCTTTATAACTTTGTCTGCGTGGACATCAGAAGGAGACATTTAGACTTGCAGATCACTGTGTTCCTTGAACTTCATTTTTATTTGTAAAACTCATGGCCTACCTCAGAGATTCATACAGCATATAGACACAAGCATCTACGTCTCTCTTGTCTTTAGCCTGTATAATCAATGAATGTGAATTCTAGCAAGGTACACAAAAAAAGAAAATAATACTCTAAAAAGAAGTGGGAACTGCCTGGTGCAGTTTGCTGGAAAATGTGATGATTGACATTCATGTTTGAGAGAAGTGGCAATACTTGGGATGTGTCAGATACCTCCTGTACACTGACTAGGAGTGTGTCTCTAACTGGATCACAGAGACCTAAATAGGTAATTTCTCTCCAAAAGACACCATTTATTCTCTTCTCCATTTCACACTTCATTATTTCAAATGGGCTGAGGTCTTCTTTAGGACTGAAAGCTTCACGTTCTACTTGGTTTAAAATACAAAATATAAATCCTGAGGAAAACCCTGTCCTCTCTTTGAAAGCTGAAGCTGGTATCACAGTAAGATCAGTGTGATCTACTGTAACTATTTAAAGGACCAAATTACCGTTTGAGATGGGTGAGAATGCTTTTAAATGAATAGCAATTTCATTATTTTTTTTAATAAAAAACAATTTTTACTATTCATTCCAAAAATTTTGCTGCAAATATTGCTATTGCTAAAGATGGTTTGATCTGGGAGAGTTCTGTTGTCATTGTACAGTAATTAGAGGAAAAGTCACATTTTTTCCCCTCTACAGTGGTAATCTGTCAAACTGTGTCTTCCTATTTTCCCTACGAGAATCCACTCGCTCAGGCATCAAAGGTAAAGGCCCTCATCCTCTCCTCCTCTCTTTCAGAGAAATGTTAAAAGTATCTGATGGCAGGCATGCCTGTAATAGTTTGGAAGGCCTCATCTCCAAAATGCACATACTAATCTCTCCCAGTTGGGTCACAGAAATTGCAGCATTAAATAAGATCACTTAAATCTGAGCTAACTAAATGGCAGACCCCAGATCCAGAGAGAAAATACAAAGAAAGGAAAGTTTCATTTTCTATTAAATGATGTTCAGATCAGATCAGATCAGTCGCTCAGTCGTGTCCGACTCTTTCAGAGTCTATCTCTAGATCCAGAGTTGATGGTCCTCATATCAAGTTTTAAACTTATAACAATGTACATCTTGGAAACTAAAAATATCTCAGCAACTTCTTAAAAAACTCAAATGATGATACAGAGTCTCAACCATAAATAGATCTAAGTATGCTGGTTATCCTCCATGTGCCCAACCCCCAGTCCATTCTCCATTCCTCTCTGCTCCATCCTGGGCCTGGGGAACCCAACACTTCAGAGTGTGTCACCCAGCCTCCCTTGCCACCTAACGCCCAGTTGGGCTTAGCAGTGCAAGGGTGTGGGGGCTGTCTCCCCTGCTCCTTCCTGGCAGTGCCCTCCTGACTCAGATCATAGGTGTGTCTCTAGATTACAGCTCTCATGGGGTGGCTCCCCCTGCCTGGCTTCCCTGGGCTCTCACAACCTTATTTTTTTTCCTTTTCTCCTTCAGGCCTAGAGAGGGTAATCACAGAGATAACACATGCAGATGATGTGAAATGTCCAAAGCTCAAAAGAGTATATCCAGAAAAAGAGAGAGAAAAGTGAAGATAGCTGCTAAAGCTTTTGAAACTCTTGAAAACACTGCTCTCAATGTGGAGCACAAACCTACATATGTTAGCAAGAATATATTCATAGAAACATAAGATGCAATTTCTAATGTGAAAAGGGAGGCTATAAAGTTAAGGTGGAAACTTGTGTCAAAGAGTTAGGTTTCCCATAAAAAGTACAAAAAGCCTAAACTGCTATTCTGAAAGTTTCTGTCTCGGTATTAATCTGAAGCCACTGACCTCTTCACACAATTCCTATGTAGAAAGGGCATCATATTGTCTTCAAATCAGAGCTCTGCCAAAGCACAATAAAAAAAAACTGGTACACAACTCACACAACTCAATACCAGAAAAACAAACAACCCAATCAAAAAGGGGGCAGAGCATATAAATGGACATCTCTCCAAAGATGACATACAGATGGCCAATAAACACATGAAAAGATGCTCAACATTGCTCATTATTACAGAAATGCAAATCAAAGCTACAATGAGGCATAACCTCACACCAGTCAGAATGGCCATCATCAAAAAATCTACAAACAAACAATAAATGCTAGAGAGGATGTGGAGAAAAGGGAATCCTCTTGCACTGTTGGTGGGAATGTAAATTGATACAGCCACTATGGAAGACGTATGGAGATTCCTTAAAAAGCTAGGAATAAAATTACCATATGACCCAAAAATCCCACTACTGGGCATATACCCTTAGAAAACCATAACTGAAAAAGACACATATACCTCAATGTTCACTGTAGCACTATTTACAATAGCTAGGACATGGAAGCAACCTAGATGTTCACCAACAGATGAATGGATAAAGAAGCTGTGGTACATATATACAATGGAATATTAGCCATAAAAAGGAACACATTTGAGTCAGTTCTAATGAGGTGGACGAACCTAGAGGCTATTCTACAGAGTGAAATAAGTCAGAAAGAGAAAAAATGTTGACTATTAATGCATACATATGGAATCTAGAAAGATGGCACTGATGAACCTATTTGCAGAGCAGCAATGGGGATGCAGACACAGAGAACAGACTTGTGGGCACAAGAGGGAAGGAGATGGTGGGACAAATGGAGAGTGCAGAATGGAAACATGTACACTACCACATGTAAAATAGATAGCCAGTAAAAATTTGCTGTATGACTCAGGGAACTCAAACCGGAGCTCTGTAACAACATAGAGGGGTGGGAAGGGATGGGAGGTGGGAGGCAGGTTTGAGAGAGGGGACACATGTATGCCTATGGTGATTCATGTTGATGTATGGCAGAAACCAACAAAACATTGGAAACCAATTATTCTTCAATTAAAAACTACTATTACGGAAATCCCATAGATCTCTCCAACACACAACTGGAAGGAATCCGTGTTAAACTGCCAACCACTTGAGATTTTATATATTAACCTTTCTTAATGGTTGGTAGGATGGATAGACAGATGGCTAATCTCCACTTAAAATAACTTTTCAAAGCAAACATCAAAGATACAAAACTATACTTTTATGGGGAAGACTGACGAAGTAGGACTGGTGACAGGGCAGCGTGTGGCAGGATGAAGCACCATCCCACCATGTTCAAGGTAAGCAGAACCTCAGAAGAGTCTGAAGGAGACTTAGGCAAGGACTAGGTAATGCAGAGTCCACTGCCTCTCCTATAGAGACAGGGTGCATGAGGATATGTATATGAGCATACTTGCTGTCTCAGGGACAAGGCAGGGCATCCAACACGACATGGTGCCCTGAACATCTCTACAAGGGTGCTAGGAAGTCCGACGGAGCCATGGTCTATGCAGAATTAGTGTCCACAGCAAGGGTTTCCATGGAGGATATGTGGACCATAGAACAAGCGTGAAGTGGAAATATTTCCAGATACATGTAAACTGAGCTAATGGTTTCTTTCCTAGATAAGTCATTTAGGACTTTTTCTTTAATATATTCAGTATAGTGTCAAGACCTGAAAACAAATTCTTCCAGAGATTTTTATTTACTTACAATTTCTATCCTTGTCTGCTTCAAAAGGGGATTTGGTAGGACTCCTCAAAGACCACATGAGCCACATCCTCATGACCACACACATCCTCCTTGATAGATCCCTAAAGAGGGCTCCCAAGGAGAGCCTTGAACCCCACTGGGTATCTCTCTCAAGTGAGTTATTAGAGGATGAGTACACAGGTCTCCTTTTATGGTACGGTTACACTGCCAATCACTATAGCACAAATCCTCATCATCAGTCTACTGAACTTTCTATCACTGAGATCCTTATTCTTTGCAAATATAAACTAGAAGAGACAGGTGACAATCAACGTAGAAGGGAGACAAAAGCACCTGAAATGAGAGTGACCCCAGATAAGACACAGGCATAAATGTGATGCTCTTGAACTCAAAGGAGCAACCGTATGATGAATACTGGTCCTTGTCTTAGTCCACTGATCTCATGGAAATGGACAACAAAGTGAACACCAACTTAGTGAAACAGAATTTGAATCTCCTCCTAGGCCTTCTTGGAAACAAAACAGGTAAGAATGGTTTATACGATGTGAGGGAAACAATAACCAAACCAGTCATGTTAAAGAGAGTAAACAGCTATAAAACACAATCACACCATTGTGGTTAAGCAGAAAAAATACAGGGTAAATGGTTAGTGCTTATTTATAGCTGTACTCACAGATCTAAAAAATACCAGGTCTTAAGCTTTCAAAATTCCAGTTGGTTAAAAACAATTGTTCTATGTGGAGAGAAAGGGGGCACATGGGAAAAAAAACTTATATTAGGAAAGCGAAAGAATTATTGTTTTCTACTTCTCCAATAGTAGATAAGAGAAATGATTTCCTCCAATAGTAGACAAGAGAAACGATTTCCTATCTTCCAAATTTAAGCAATTCTAGATGACAAGACCAGCTTCCAGGAACAGGAAGGACACTGCCCCTGCAAATGCAGCCAAGAGAAGTAAGGAATGTTGCTTTTGGAGAGAGAACCTGATGGAGGGGTTAAGCTCCTTGAGCCCCTCCCCAATCTCCTACCCCGCAGGAAATACAGGGTTTTTTAAAGATTATGCTGAAAATTACATCAGAAAGCATCAATTTTAATCACTACCTAGCAAACTGATTTTACTATTTCTATATTCTTATTCTTATGAAAAACTAGTTTCTCAACTTAATGATTAAAAGACAAGAGCAACAAAAACACGAGCCCCTGTTATTAAGCCAGAACTACTCGGTTCTGTTACAAAAGATGCCCTAGTTGCCTTCCCACCATCCTGTTTGGCTATCCTCTTCTCCCTTCAGGAATCCCTTTGCCCTCACCCATCCTTCTTCCTCTAGGGATCACCCCTGTCCCATGCACACGGGATCTTCAAGCTCATGAGGCTAGAAACTTCCCTTTGTTGCTAAACCATGCTACTTTTCCCAGGGAATGCATAGGTTTCCCTGGGGAAAATCTTGTAAAAGATAAAGTCTTTAAGACCCACACAACTTTTTAATTGTGGTTCTGAATCATGCAATAAGCATAAGGAAGATATTTTTGAATAAGGAGGGCTTTCCTTCTTTTCTCTAATTGCATCATTTGAGCAGCCACCTCCTCCACCTACTTGTAAGACCAATACTGCATCTGTATTCCTTAAAAGGGAATATTTACCTATTAGACAAAGTGCTGCTTTCCACATGGTAAGGTTTTCTTTTTGCTGACCTTGAAGGAGAGCGATCCAAAAGCCTCTGGGTTTGGAATGTAGGGTGATTCAAACACTGTTCTGTCAAGTATCTGTCAGCTGGGTCCAACTTCAGTAAATTCTTAGGAAATAAAGTTAGGATTGGAAAGAACATCACAAAGTCAAATTTAAATTGTAATAAAAACCACATTTCTTTTCCTTATAGAAGAAATGCATGGTCATTGCAGAGTATCTCGTAAACACAGTTTAGTCTAAAAAAATTTTTTTTAAAGGACCATCTAAATCACTCATAATCTCACCATTGCTGTCCTCTGGGAATATGCCCTTCCAGCCCTTTAAAAAATATCATGTATATATTTTTTTTTCTTTTACAAAATCTGGCTTATATTACACACAAATTTTGTATACTGTACTTTTCACTTCCTAATTAAAAACATTTTTACAACATAATTTAAATATTTAAAATGTATTCTTAAATTTTACTTTTGGCTATACCATGCAGCTTGTGGGATCTTAGTTCCCTGACTAGGGATCAAACCCAAGCCCTTGGTAGTGAAAGTGCGGAGTCTTAACCACTGGATTGTCAGGGCATTCCCTAAAATATATTTTTAAATAAGTACATATTCATATCAAAAAATATACACTCTTCGTTTTTCTCTTGTCTTCCTCTCTGGAGGCAGGCAGCCCATTGTACATGTGTCCTGTGAATCCTTCCACGGGTACTTTGTACATATCTCTATCTGCTCTTTTTATTTTATTCAAACACACATACACACAATAGTCTGCACTTAAGTCTTCTTTCCACTCAACAGATCTTAAAGAGATCATTCCGTATCAGTAATTCTATATACTATCTTAGGTCTATCGATTACCTACAGGTAATGGTACCCTAAGTAGCATTGTTTTCCTTCTTTTATTATCATGAACAATGATGCAGCAAAGAACTTTACGTGTTTTAAATGACTACATGGAAGTTTGTGGTATGATTAATTTAATGATTTATTGTCGGATGTCTAGATGGCTGCCATTTTGCACTATTATAATTAATGCTTTGATGTACACCTGAAATCATTGCATACATCCATTATCCCTTGCATAGGACAAGTTCCCAGATATCAAACCCACAACCTCTGTATTGGAAGGTGAATATTGGCAGTGGGCTGCTAGGGAAGTCCCAATGGTAAATATATTAAATGAATGACAATTCAACTGTTCAACTTTCAAACTGATGTAAATGCATAACAGTTCAGATTACTATCATATTTTTATCTGTGTTAGTATTTACCAGGTACCACATTTGACACTGGGTAATTACATTTGGTAATGATTTAACAAAAGAAGTTCACTTATTTTTGACTAGAAGAGACAAAAGGCAGAAAACATGAAATTGTATTTCAGTTCTTCTATTTTACTCTATTTACATTTTAAGTTACCAAATAATTAAAGCCCTGATAAATAAACATTTGACTGTGTGAAAGAACAGATTAACATAATCCAACTGATTTAAGAAATAATTTATGCCTAATTAATCTTAAAGAGCCTGAGGATTTTTAAAAAATAGCATCTCTCAATCTGTGTTCAGAAGAACACAAGTGCTGTAGCATTTTTTTTAAGTATTTAGTATTTAATTAAATTTGGGAAATACTTCTTTACTGTGAGATTTCTGAAAGCCTTTATAAGTTAATGAACATTGTGAATCTCTAAGAAAGGTTGTATACTATGTGGCCTTTTCCAAAGGCTACACCCCCCTCCCTCACCTCTGCCCCCACACCTATTTACACAGTGTTCCTTGGAACACAGATTAACATAGTTTTAAAGCAGAGCAAAGTTCTGAGAGTGCTGCGCAGCAACTTCCAACTGTGCTAAGTATGCTTTTAAAGGCTTTGTGCAGTATAAACTCCTATGTTTCTGACAGTTGACTGAATGGGCATAAAATAAAATTGATCCATTAACAAGTATCTTTTGAAGGTCTACTACTATCAAATAACTAACATTGGCTGTACTGAAAGCTGGAGAAATGTGAAAAAGCAGTTCTTACTGAAGGGGCTAACCATCTACTTGGGTAGAAAAGCTTGAAGAAAAATTTGTGAGAACATTTTCAGTAGTCCAGAGAACAGAGACCTTCTGGACAGGGACACCAGCAGGAGGAGGAACATTCAGGCATGGTAGCAGCAGTGATCTTGCAGTTGTCAAATGAAGAGCCAGTGAGAGAGAAATCACTTAAGAGCAGAATTATGTTCACTGATAAAATAATCTTATGGGAGGCCTTGAATACGCAAAAAATGTTAGAATCTTTTTTCTTTCAACATTCATTTTAAGATTGGTTTTTAAAACATGATGCCTGAGGACTTCCCTGGTGGTCCACTGGGTAAGACTACACACTCCTAATTCAGGAGGCTGGGTTCGATTCCTAGTCAGGGAATTAGATCCTACATGCCGCAACTAAGACCCAATGAAGCTAAGAAAACAAAACAAAACATTACGCCTGAATAGCTCAAATGATGAAAAAATTTTAATGATTTTATTTATATTTAGATTATTATTCTGTCCATTTTAGCAATCTAATTTAGCTATCTCATAGTCCTGTCTAGACAGAATGTTATAATACCAGATACTGTTGTGATTTTAAATGAATTGCATGCCTCTTCAGAGGACACAGTCCTCTACTATTCACCACTACACTACATACTACACACCTGTTAACAAAACATTTAATTCATAAAAGCAGGCTATGGTCACATATAGACACAAGAGAAATCACAAACCAAAAGACATTTTGTACAGATAACACATCAACTTGTCCCACCTTCATTAAGTCAAGTAAAACGCTGTTTAAGATTCCAAGGTATCTTCTCTCCAATGACTGAGGATGGTTAACAGCTGGAAACTGTAACAACAACATGACAGGAGTATTAGCACATGGGGAAGGGTATGTGTGTACATGTGCTTTGAGTGCTGGGAAAGGTAGCAGAGGAGCAGAAGCTAGTGCCCTAGTGCCAAAGTTAAATTCATTTCACATAAATTTTGGTGTCTATATATTGAGCTTGGGATTAATAGGTGAAGTCTCTCAGTCCTGTGGGACTCTTTGCAACCCCACGGACTGTAGCCTACCAGGCTCTTCCATCCATGGGATTTTCCAGGCAAGAGTACTAGAGTGGGTTGCCATAAAAGGACTGGGTGTTAAATAACAGGAAAACTCACAAGTGAAACTTAAATCTAATCAGACAACACTGAAGCATATAAAATAAAACAAAATATAAAAATATTAATATTTGAAACTATTCAGTTTATACAGTATTGCCTACTTATACAGATAATTCCATTATAATACAATTCATACAGAATTTGTCTGCTTATATGGCAATTCTTCCACCTTTTCCACAAAAACATATAATTTACTTCTGAACATTAGAGAATTAAAAAGAAAAGGCTAGTACCTGAAAGGCTACAGAAGTAAAAATAATGAATTCAGACACACGTTCTATTATTGCTTTTAATATACTCTTTGAATGACTTGTTTTAAATTTCTTACTTTATGTAAGTTGGAACAGAAGGCAAACAGGCTCCTAAATTAACAAATGCATTTTTAAATAAAATGAGGGGAAAGGGTCAAGTTTATTCAGATGCTCTGTCCTTCCCTCTGCCAACTCACATTTCACAATATCTAAGTGGATGGTAAAATATTAGAGTCTAATGCCATGTATTCCCTCCCAATGGGAGGACTAGTTTGCTTTTAATATGTATTTCCTTTATACCAATATAAGAAGATTTCAAAGCCGAAAATCTCTAAATATTCTAAATAAGTGGATGAGAGGAGTAGTAATGTAGAAAAATTCAAACAAGGTATTAAGACTTCATCCCTACACAGTGTCACAGTGTTAGGTATGGCAGGAGATACAAAATATGGGTAAGACCAAAACCTTGCATGTGAACAACCCTCAGTCTTGTTGAGAAAGCAATCAGTGCAAAACTGAGTAGCCATAAATTCTAGTTGAAGCTCAGCAAAAGGAGAGGCCAAGGTGGTTTGCAGCTGTAGAAGAATCCATATATAGATAACATCTGAACTAGCTTTTGAAAGATCAGAAAAAATGTGAGGACAGAGAAAAGTAGGACAGCACCTCCTAGATAGAGGACATAGAAGGAATAACATGAACTTAACACAGACACACAAGCAATAACCTAAAACACATTGCTGAGGGAAGTGATGCTATGCGAGGCTTTTCAGCAATTGTTACGCCACTTATTTCAGAGATGAAGAAGGTGATGATCAGAAAACTGAAATAAATGGTTCAAGGCAGGTTACATAACTAAAAAGCAGTAAAACTAGTATTTGCACTCAGTGATCCAAACCCACATTCTTTCTAAACATGGGCGCCTTTCCTAAAGGAGGTACAGAGGTTCCTCTGGATGTTATTGGAGCATTAAATATTATCCCAGAGAGAGACACCTGTCATACTGTGATAAAAGACTCTATACTAGATTTTAATTAATATTGTGCTTATGAGGTCTATCTTATGCTACCAAATATCCCCTCCTCCTTTTTTGCCAAAAGTAACATTTCATCAATAAGAAAATTAATGCCCAAAGTCAAAAGGTATTAGAAATATGATTTTAAAATGACCACATAAACTCTTAAAAAATTAATTTATGTCTTTTGAATGAGAGACACCATTCTCGTGTGAGGTAATCAGACAAATCAAAACTCAAGCATACAAGTTTAAAGTATATGTCAATCAGAAGTTTGTTTCTTCTTCCCTTTTTTTCTTATTTACGTGGCCAATGTGACACAATAAGAGTGCCTCTTTACTGAACACTTACTATGCTTCAGGCACTGGTCTGGGCATTTTGTTGTTGTTCAGTCATGTACAACTCTATGTGACCCCATGAACTGCAGCTATAATGTCTAATCTTCATAACAACCCCATTAGGTGGTACTTCTGCTATCATAATTTTACACATGAAGAAAGACAGGCACAAGAAACTGCCCAAGGGCATTCAAATAGTAAATGTAGAGTCTGGCTTTGAACCCCAGCAGCCTAACTCCAGAGTCTACGCCCTATATTATGGGATAGCAATTGTTATTTTTTCAAAATAATGCATATTATTAGAGCAACATCTTGGTGATTTTCTAATCTCTATACACTGAAGCAAAATACAAATCACACTGGACTGGTTACTGGCGAGTCCATGTTTCACAGTAGCTACCATTCACACACCCTGTACGCTTAGCTGAGAACATCTCAGACATTCTCAAGTAAATGATAAAAGAAGACTCTTCCCACAAAAGATGTGGTTAAACCTCCAAAAAGCTTATACTAACTTAGTTAAAATACCACAAACACTTTCAGACTAAAACACAAAAACATTAAGATCTATAAAAATCAGTGTCAGGGAAGCAGCAATTTCTCCAAAGGATATTTACAGACAGTGCCATCATGGACTGTCTAGCATTTTACAGATAATATTATTTAGTGAGGAGGTCTGTGAACAAATAGGACCATAGACAAAGGAGGAAAAGATCTCCTTTGTTTGGCCTATCTAGTCCAAATGCTATTCATTCTTCAATATACATTTCAAACTGTAAATCCTCTATAAATCATTCCAAGTGAATCCAGCCAACTTTCCAGAATCTTTAATATTCTCAAGGTCACAACTATATTTAGATGTATTAGAGAACAGTACAATGTAGTAAAGAATACTGTACATTTACTACAGTATTTTATTATATACTATGCTTTATTATAATTTGTATTGTTTTCTAATTATTTTATGCACAAAAGTCTTAATTCTTCAGCTAGTTTACAAGTTTTTAAAGCCAGGTACCATGGCAGATCTGTTTATACTCTCTTCAGAGAATGCAGTTTAAAGCCTCTTTAACCAGGCAAAGAATAAGGCAGCCAGAAGACCAAGCTTGATGCTCCAGTTCAAGTATTTA
Organism: Bos javanicus; assembly: GCF_032452875.1. Classification (NCBI taxonomy): domain Eukaryota; kingdom Metazoa; phylum Chordata; class Mammalia; order Artiodactyla; family Bovidae; genus Bos; species Bos javanicus. The sequence continues at coordinate 131,667,732 of NC_083897.1, forward strand.
ATCACTTAATATTATTCAACCTAGTAAGAGCAACTCTAGGTGTGTTGTGAATATAATCGTGGCTATGAGAGCTCATTTCTTTAAGGAATCCATTAGTCCAGTGAGGATACATATTTTCAAACAGCTTTATAAAAATTTTTTATTACAATTTTAAACAACTGAAGTCTAGTATGGATTTACAATGTTCTGTCAAATAGCTATTTAAAAGAGACTGCTATGTGTGCTACCAGAGTGCTGCAGGAGCACACAAGGGGGAGGTAACCATTCCCCCTGGAGGAGTCTAGAAGGCTTCATGGAAGGAGGACACTTGACCTGAATCTGGGGGAGGGAGGATGGAGAGCTTTCCAGGAAGTGGGGTGAATATTGGGAGAATTATAGGAAAATGAAGCATTGTAGAAGCAACAAGGAAATGGTGACAGGTCAGTGTGGCTGCAGGGCAGGGGGTAGGAAAAGTTTGGAGACAAGGCTGCAGGGCTAGGATCAAGGGGTTTTTAAGGCAATGGCACTCCACTCTAGTACTCTTGCCTGGAAAATCCCATGGACGGAGGAGCCTGGGAGGCTGCAGCCCATGGGATCGCAAAGAGTCGGACACAACTGAGACTTCACTTTCACTTTTCACTTTCATGCATTGGAGAAGGAAATGGCAACCCACTCCAGTGTTCTTGCTTGGAGAATCCCAGGGACGGGGGAGCCTGGTGGGCTGCCGTCTCTAGGGTTGCACAGAGTCAGACACGACTGAAGCGACTTAGCAGCAGCGAGGAGTTAAAACCGAATAAGCTATGTGTATAGGTTTTTAACATAAAGAAGACAGAATTAAACGTACAATTTGCAGGAAGATTCTAAAAGTAATGTGAAGACTGCAATGAAGAGAAAAACTCAGAGAAATCAGTTTGGGAGTGGCTGTTTAGGTAAAAAGTGGTACGAGTGAAAGAAGCAATTAGAGATGGAGAGAGGGAAATAGTTGAGCTTGATTGCTGATAATGTAAATTTTTGGTTCAAGAGATCATTCAAATATTCGAGTCCCTACTACATATGCTAGATTGGGCTAGATGTTAGAAATGCAGCGATAAAACAGATGATTTCTAACAGTTTAAAATTAAAGAATAAACAAAATGATTTCATTTTGTGATAAGTGCTATGATGGAAAAAGAAAAATGCTATAGGAGAGACCAAGAAGGAGGCGGGGGAAGTTTGTTGGCAGGTCAGAAAAAGGAGGTGTTCTTGGAGATGAGATTTATAAAATGAGAAGGGGCCATGCAAGGGAAGCACTTTCCTGGGAAAAGGATGCTCAAGTCCCAATCTCATGGAGCTAGAACAACCTGGGGATGTTTATGGAAGTTAAAGAAAAAGAAAGGTTAAGTGTGCTGAAAGTCTGGAAAGGGATGGGAATGGAGAGACATATGAGCTGAAATCAGAGAGCCAGAAGGGCCCAGAACAGGCAAAGTCTGATGGGAAGGAGTTTGGATGTATTCTCATTGAGACAGGAATGCATTAGTTATGGCTCTCTTTATTTCTGTTGTTATTGTTGTTCAGTCGCTAAGTCATGTCAAGCTCTGTGCAACCCCATGGACTGCAGCACGTCAGGCTCCCCTGTCCTTCACTATCTCCTAGAGTTTGCTCAAATTCATGTCCATTGAGTTGGTGATGCTGTCTAACCATCTCATCCTCTGCTGCCCCCTTTTCTTGCCTTCAACCTTTCCCAGCATCAGGATCTTTTCCAATGAGTCAGCTCTTTGGATCAGGTGGCCAAAGTATTGGAGCTTCAGCATCAGTCCTTTCAAAACACCAATACAGTATACTAACGCATATATATGGAATTTAGAAAGATGGTAACAATAACCCTGTGTACGAGACAGCAAAAGAGACACTGATGTATAGAACAGTCTTATGGACTCTGTGGGAGAGGGAGAGGGTGGGAAGATTTGGGAGAATGGCATTGAAACATGTAAAATATCATGTATGAAACGAGATGCCAGTCCAGGTTCGATGCACGATACTGGATGCTTGGGGCTAGTGCACTGGGACGACCCAGAGGGATGGTACGGGGAGGGAGGAGGGAGGAGGGTTCAGGATGGGGAACACATGTAAACCTGTGGTGGATTCATTTTGATGTTTGGCAAAACTAATACAATTATGTAAAGTTAAAAAAAAAAAAAGAATATTCAGGATGATTTCCTTTAGGATTGACTGGTTTGATCTCCTTGCAGTCCAACGGACTCTCAGAGTCTTCTCCAGCACCACATTTTGAAAGTATCAATTCTTTGGTGCTTAGTCTTCTTTATGGTTCAACTCTCATATCCATACATGTTCAGTTCAGTTCAGTTGCTCAGTCATGTCTGACTCTTTGTGACCCCATGAACCGCAGCAAGCCAGGCCTCCCTGTCCATCACCAACTCCCGGAGTCCACCCAAACCCATGTCCATTGAGTCAGTGATGCCATCCAACCATCTCATCCTCTGTCCATACATGACTACTGGAAAAAACATAGCTTTGACTATAGGGACCTTTTTCGGCAAAGTGATATCTCTGCTTTTGCATATGCTGTCTAGGTTTGTCATAGCTTTTCTTCCAAGGAGCAAGGGTCTTTTAATTTCATGGCTGCAGGCACCATCTGCAGTGATTTTGCTTTATTTCTGAATAGATTTTCCTTTGTGCTGGACTGAGGGCAAGTCCTATTTATTTTCGTGTTTTCAACATCTAGTATGACAAATGCTCAATAACTGTTGAACTATTTGTACCCTAATTAATTGTCATAATTTGGCTCTTTTTCAGCTTACAAAAGCAAAAAGAGAAAAGAGAAACTTGCCTGAGGTAACTCAGACAGATTTGGAAGAGAGTGAAAGCAGGAAAGGGATGAAAGAAATGTTTGCACTTCTGTTCCTTTCTTTCTTCCACACTCATTGAGCCTAGCAGGAGGGATACTGTGTTTGGCGTTCATGTGTGAGGAGGGGTGCTCTTCAAAGTGAAATGAATTGAGGCCAGAAAGTCAAAGGAAAAAAAACAAAGTGCTCTGTAAATGTCAAGAAAACATGGTTTGAGAATTATGCATTTAAGAGAAAGAAAAGAAGTGGTGGGGAGCTTATTTTATAGTTCCCACAAAGGCCACCAACTGGCATGTTGGCCCAAACAGGGTAGTTGAAAATGGAAAAAGTAGCTTTGGGGGTAGATGGAACAGAGAAGCAACCTATTACTGGCCACTCCTGTAAGATGTCCCTCACTTGTGGAAAGTTTATACTTTAAGACTCTTTTTAGCATATTTTCTGAAATCAAGCTTAGCACAAAGTTAGCAAGTCTAGTAAAGGCTGCCCAAGACCAAACCCTAGTTTGAAAAGATACAATGTTTCACTAAACAGGTCATTCTCACTAGAACAGTGCCTTTAATATGAGTATTCATAATCTTCCTCAAATCACTACAAATGTTTGCTCAAATAAGCAGTAGCCATTTATACATTTCTCAATCTTTTGAGGATGCTAAATATTTTGCATAAAGAAACATTCTGAGATAACCAAAGTTTAGAATAATGCATACACTAAAAAAGAGTTTGAAAAACTGGAACAACTGAGAAAAATATTAACAGTTCCCACTTTCAAATTTAGACTTTTTAAAATTCACAAATACTTTATAAAATTCAAAAATAAAATATTATAATGGGGATTATAAACACCGTAATGGAAAAGGAAAAAGTATTCGATGGATAGCTTAGCATTTCATTGTGCAATGAACAATGATTTAAATACTACTGTACTGATTCCATTTGGGTTTTAGCAAAGCCTCTTACCCGGAGCCCGTGGAAGCGAGGATTACTATAGAAGAGCTTCATCTGCTCAGATGGAAGTGGTCCTAGCACCTTCTGAATGGTAAAAAGTTGGTCAATTTCACTTTCTCCAGGAAATAAAGGCTGTCCATCACTAAGCTCCCCAAGAATACAGCCAACTGACCACATATCTACGGATTTTCCATAGGGAGCTCTGAAAAGCAAAGGGAGAGATTATCTTGGCAACTGAAGGAATAAGTTTTAATAATTTCCAAACTATTTTGAACAGATTCAAGATTTAAAGCATATTTGGGTATTTAAGGAATTTAAAAATACCACATGGACAAAAGTGAGGCTAAAAAAAAGGAATTATGGATATCAAAGTAGAAATTCAGAACACAAGTGAATAAATATAAGCAAATAAAGCCATCAGTTTAATAACAATTTAGTTAGTATATACTGATTTGAAATCTATTTACAACCAGATATATATGTTGATTATTAATAGCTTAATAAACCCTAACAGCAGCACACATGTCTGATGAGTTAGCACTCACCTGGAGAATGAAACGCTCCCAAGAAATGTATTTCCTAGGTAATTATCCTTTAGCTCTTTGAATGTCAACAAGTTATACTGATTCATTTTTTGAGTTCAGTCTATTAAAATGCACCACTGACTTATGTGTCTTCTTAAACAGCAAACATTTAATATTTAACCTGTTCTGATTGCACAGAGTCAAAACAGCTAAGATTATGTTAAGCTTTATTGGATTATTTACTTGAATCTATTTGTACCCTTTGTTTATGAAGCTTTATGACAAGTATCTCCCTCAAAGCATTTTTTTCACTAATTGAGGGATTTATAGCTATCTTTCAAGGTATGAGTTTACCAGAGGGCTTCTGGAGTACTATCGTTGCTAACAGGCTAGATATAAAATCTACGTATCCCCCCAAAAAGCTTTATGTGTATACCTGAAGATCTATAGCCTCAAGTCAAATTACATATGACAGATTAAGAAACCATATTTTTCTTTCATTTCAAACATAAATTATCTAAATCTTAAGAAGGAAAAGCCAAAATACAATATCTGAAAAACCAAGGAAAGAAATTCTAGAGTGTTCTACTAAGTAATATAAAACTTTTAACAAATACTCTAAAGCACTTTTAACATAAAACAGAGTATGTTTCTAGGATAGTAAATCATTGAATCAACAAGTCAATATTTTATTTATCTCATTTCCCTCCATAAAAACTGATTTTAAAGGAAACTTCATTTAGATCTTTTTGGTAGCTTGTTGGAAGGGAAGGATACTGATCTTTCTTTCATACAAGTATGAGAGAGGAAAAACTTGTGCTAGGTGGAGAAACTTAAGGAAAATCTTTACATACCCATGATAAACTATTTTTTCTTATGTCAGCTATTTGAATAATTTATGCAGCTGTAACTACTTTGAATGTGAAGGACAAAGTCTTGAAAATGTAAAAAAATCTGTAAATTCTACATGTTGACTAAATATCAACTGATTTCAATGGGATTTTTATACAAATAATATGGTTCTTCAACAAGTACTTGACAATCATTTAATTAGCAATATTCAATTTGGCTCAAATTAGTTGGAGTCCTCATCTACTTTTGGTAGCTCCCATATATCTCTAAATATAATTTCAGTTTTCCAAAATGTATTATTAGGCAGCAAACACTCTCTAAAGTTTCACGGTAAGGCTGTCCTCAGAATGAATTCAAGGACATTTTATAGACAAAATTATAATGAGTCCCTCTACCATACTTGAATCCTCAGATGGGGGTCTAAGAAGGATTTACTTCAAATTCATTTCTTCTTTGGCAAATCCTGCCCAGTAAATTCAAACTCCCAATCCCTCCCCAAAGAATGGACACATGAATGGACAATGCATTCAAGTGAATCCAGAGAGAGGTATATAGAAGAAACACAGATGACACAAAAGAAAATCAATCCTAAATCCAAGTTTAAAATGAACACAGAAATTCTAAAATCTCTCCACCCAAGGAGGGATAATAAAGTGACTAGACACCACTGATTTCAGAGGATGAAGCACAAGCTTTTGATTTAAAAATAAATAGTAAAGCTTTCAGTAACTGACACCAATAATTCTTATAGGCTCTAGGTCTGCAATGAAATAAGAAGTAACACCAAATAGACACTGGGAAATCAATTGTTAACTTCAAAATGGTCTTTCAGTGAGTAACTTAAATATATAATCATCATGATCTTCAGAAGAAACAGAAATGTATATTTCTATTATATAAAAGGTATCTTTATTTACTGATTAAAATTTTTTATTGAAGCAGAGTTGATTTACAATGTTGTAAAAATTATCTTTAAAAAATTAAATTTATCATGTCCCCTAGATACATATATGGCACACTAAAGAAAAGAGATGAAACCTATAATTAATGCAATGGTTATCATTACCACAATGTCTAATTTTATTTGTAGAGAGTGTCTTCTACCTCAATTCTTTGATGGTCCCAAAGAAGAAAATACAATCTAGGACAAATAAGAAAATACTACAACTACAATAAGTAAATAATTATTAGTGAGAAAATGTGATGGAGACCAAGACTACAGGCCCCTTCTTAGTCTCTAAAGTTTAAACTTCTTAAAAGGAAGAATCTTATCAGATAATGCTTTTCTGGTGTAGATGGGTGAATGAAATGGCTGCCCTGGTAGATACAGCACTGAAAGTGGAAAGGTGGCACAAAGTGGAAGGATATGGCAGTGTTGCTGAGAAATCATCAACGGACTAGTTTGAATAGCCATTTATCATCAAACAGGATTTACACTGCTTGGAAGAAAAATGGCAGTTGGTCAATATTTATAGCAAAATAGCTAGGTATAAGAGATATTCCAGAAATATTTACTGAATGGATGAATGAATGAATGTATGAACAAACAGATAAGCCATAATGTCAAACTCTGTGGATATCCACATTTTTAATGTGCAAGACTATTAACAAAGGTGGCAACAATAATTCCCCCCATTTCTGTATACCTGACACTTTGTAATGTGACTCTGCCACTCCTCTCATCAAGTTTATTTCTCCATCCCATGAATCAGAGGATAGACAACTAACATGCTTTGGCCAATGAGGCAAAGGTCATGCAAAGAGGCTTGAAAAAACACTTTTGCTTTTGGGCTTGCCCTCTGCTCCGGGAATTCTACTGCTATTATTTGAAGAAACTTGGACTAACCTACTGGAGGATGAGTCCCCATGCAACAGAGATGGTTTGTCCCAGCTGAGGCTCCCTAAAACCAAACAGCCTCCAGATGACTTGCTGACTGACTGTAGCTACATGAGCAATTTCAATTGAGACCAGCAGAAGAATCAGCCAGTTGAACTCAAATAGCTGATTCCCCCAATCCGTTTGCTCCCAGAATCATAAGCAAACAAAATGGTGCTTGTTTTATGCCATTAAGTTTTTAGGTTTGCTATACTGTGACAGGTAACTGGCATTTAATTAACTCAAGTTCTCATCTTCCACAGATAATCTCAAAGTTAACAATAGAGGGTCAACAAATATGTAGATGTTATTCTATTCTGGGAAGGTAACTCACCCAAGTAAGAGTTCTGGGGACCGATACCACCTGGTGGCCACATATTCTGTATAATTAGCATTATTTCCTTCTGATAGATTCCGAGCAAAACCTGAAAGACAGCAAAACCCAAAAGTGTAGAGTTAATTTCATGCTGACAAAATATTTCAGTGCTACATTAGTATCTTAAAGGAACATCAAAAGAATATAATGATTGTTATTGAATGGGCTGTTTATTAACATGCCCGTATTACTTTAAAAAGTTAGTCCATTGTTCATATGTGAACTAAAATATACAATGTAGTCACTACAAAACCAGTCTCTTCTAATAAAGAAATCCATGTTTTCAAAGTTTTTGCATGCTTTATAAGCATTCAGAGCATACTTTTAAACCAGCTTTTCCAATAAATGCACATCTTACAAGATGAAGACTCCATAAGAGCCAAATGTCAAAGTTACATTAGCATGTTGCAGATAAGTCATTATTTCAGCTATGTGGGACTTAGATAGTATTTCTGTATCTACTGGTGCTGATCAGCTCCGACCATTATGTAAACAACAACAGTTAGGGTTGGCAATGATGGAAACGAAGCAGGCCAAAATGATTTTCTCCTAATGTAACTGAGAAGCATATTAGGCATATCTTAATTACCTTATAGACTCTGTTGCTCTCCCACCTCCCCAAGTAACAATCCTTTCAAAAGGTTTTGCAGCCACAAAATAAACTGGAAGGTAGGTTAATTACCCATCTAACTCACCGAAAGCAATATAGGTTCACTGTAAATAGTTACAGAGAACCAGAATATTAAAATTAAAGGTGAAAGTTAAGGCATATATATATGTATGGCTGAGTCCCTTTGCTGTTCACCTGAAACTATCACAATGCTGTTTATCAGCTATGTGCACATGTGCTCAGCTGTATCTGACTCTTTGTGACCCCCTGGACTATAGCCTGCCAGGCTCCTCTGTCCACGGAATTTTCCAAGAATATTGGAGTGGGTTGCCATTTCCTACTCCAAGAGATCTTTCTGACCCAGGGATCAAACCCACATCTCCTGCTTTGGCAAGCAGATTCTTTACCACTGTGCCACCCGGCTATATCCTAATATGAAATAAAAAGTTAAAAAAAAGTTTCAAGAATTAGAAAATACTGTTTCTTAAAGTAGAACAGTAAAAAAATAAAAATAATCACAGCAACAAAACAAAACCCCTAACTTCAGTTAATCAATACTCCTTTATAAGACACATTTGGAAGAAATATTTATATTTTTTATTGGGATTCTTCAAGCCAGACAAAGGAGCTACATGCTCTGGGAGGGAAAACAATTAGGAGGTTTTTGTTGGGGATGCACAGGACACAGAATGCCACATGTGGTGCTGCCATGCGGAACTTCCTGACAATGTAAAATAAAACTGTCTTTTAAGAAATGATGCTAAACCAAGGATACTCTTTTTACCATTATTAACTATTCTACACACACCTCTTTTTTAACTTGCTTTACCAATTTCAGCTCCTAAATACTTCTTAACATGTTTAGGTATAGCAGGACTCTTCTTTGCAATATTCCTTATCATAAAATACTAAGAAAATTAAGTCCTATAAAACATTTTTCCTCAAGCAGACAGGTTCATAATAGTCAAACTCTTAAAATCAATAAGTGAAAACAGTTACACATGCTTCCAATTGCTGCACTGGCCACAACTGGTCATTCTACAAAGTGAATTTTTAAAATGCTTCTATTTCTCTCACCTGTGCAATCCATATTCTAAGTACTAATCTAACTTCTCCTTATAAGGAGATACAGGGAGATAAAGATACAAGGAGATAAATGAGAAACCTCCTCATTTATATATATTCACACTGTATTTGTGATTATATTTAAATATATAAAAAATAACATTTTTTAAAAGTTATGTTTTAGCACATGGATTAGGCAAAAATGTGAAATTTTTAAATCACTTTTTAAAATAAAGTGACCCATGATGTAAAACCTAATCTATAATTTTAAAACTTTTCTGAATTATTTTAACTTAAATTTTTAATAGCACATAATACAGAGTTTTATATATACAAAAAACAATATACAATTTTGTACTGTGATACAGTACGACTCAAAACTTCCTTATACAGTCAACCAGGAGCTGGAATATCATAATCAACTAATAATACCTTGACTGAACATTTAAAGGAGATAAATGGAATCATTCTAAAAATGTCTTTTAACCTTACAGATTATAACTATCACATATATATAATACATATATATTTACATAGCTATTTTTCAGTGTTTATGATTATGCCTACAATAATTTCTATCAATATTTAAAATATTAAAAAAAATTTTTTTATCCTACTCAAGCCAGAAGGTCCTGATAGTATTTTCTAGAAAATTCTTTCTCTGGAGTCATTAAATACTGGGCTTATGAATATACACTAATTTAAGTCAAAAGATAAAAAATACTTTTTAAAACACCTGTAAAAGCTACCTTGTGCTATATTAAATTAATTTTGTACTTACAGGACTAAATTTCTTTTTAACTTACCAAAGTCACACAGTTTCAAAACGTCATTGTGGCTGATTAAGAGATTTTCTGGTTTTATATCTGGAGTATCAAGATTAAAAAACAATTATTAAAAAATGGGCCATGTACTACTGATTGACACTGTTAGATCACTGTAATGGCACTTAATTAGAAATAGAGTAATCTGAACACAAAACTGGTAGTAAAAAGCAGAGTAACACATTTTATAACAGTACACAAAAGTTTCAATTAATTTCGTTTTGAGAAACATGCAGACCACAATTTCAAAAATATCTTTTCCCCTTAAATCTTAAAGGCACTGACTGGATCTCTGAAAGGAATTTAAGGATGACTGAATCTAGGTTACCACATTTCAAAGAACTATTTTTACTTTATAAAATACTAATAATACAAATTTTTGGAGATAAGAGTATAAAATGTTTACACCCATAAGATACTTTAAAAACACATACGAAAAAAATAAAAATAAAAATAAAAACACATACGAGACTAAGTAGATAGCATTATATTTCCTGGAGGAAAAAATACATAGAAGATACATTGTCTGTTATGATTTTATACATAATTTCTATTATTTATATATCTGTTTAGCTTCTCTGTGTGGTTCATGATCATAAATATCTAGTGCTGAAGCTATGCTGGATGAGTCAAGATAAGATTTCTCATTTTTTCCATGGAACTTCTGAAGATGTGGTGGGAGTTAAGGAGTAGAAATACACAGAAGATGCAGTTTAATTCACCCCTTTGGAGGCATCTCACAATTCTATTCTTAGAGTACTCATCATCTATATTATATGGTAGAAGTGAAAATGGAGAAAGGGAAGAGGTAGGGGTGAGATCTATAGATTGCAGAACCATCTGAACCATTTCAGATCAGATTTCAGAATTTGTAGATTTCAGTTTCTACTGCTAATTCACAATCATTAACTCACTATACACTTAACCAAATTATAGCATCGCTATGGAAATGCAGCTAAATCAGTTCCTTATTAATATCCTCAAACTGTAGCAGAGACTGTTATTAGAATCATTATCCTAGACACTAGATGTCCAGGTGACCAGGCCACCTCTCCATGCTGCCAACAACTTTCGTAAAGCAACTGCTATGAAAGACAAATGGAAGACAAATAACAAACTGTCTCTTTCCAGAAATAATAGGAGTTGGCATCCTTCACATGACCTTTAAGCTATTCTTAATGTTAAACTATTTTTAAAATGATATCGTTTTGTGTCTGTTTAGAAACACTAAAATGTAGTATTCATTTGCCTGATAATTCAAAGATAAGAAATGGATACTGCAACATTTTCTGACAAATATTTTTTAGCTTCATTATTGTTCAATGCGTGACTCTTGAATCCAAGAGATTATCAGGAGAAGATAAACAGTGTAGAGTTAAAGATGGTGCTGAGCATGTAATTTCTCTTTTATTGCTATAAACCATCCACCTCATGGCAGTAAAGAACAAAATAAAACAGTTTATGGAAGTATAATCATGGCCTTTATACAAGGCTGATCATGCCTAAAACTTGAAAACAATGGGCACTTTCCAGTAACAGGCAGGGAAAATCAGGAGGTAAAGATACATACTAGAGATCTTGGTCGAACAGAGAATGAGAAGTGACTGTCAACGGGGGCCAGTCACTTAGCATCATCTCTAAAGTCTGATTCTGGCTTGTTTCACATTACCAGGTCTATCTGCAGGACCAAAAGGCAATGGAGAAGGTCGTTGCCCTCACCAAGCAAGCTGCAAAGTTTGCATTTGTTGAATTCTTTTATCACTAGGTACTTGTACTGCTGAAACCAGATCTGGTTATACAAACATTTGGAGATCTCACCATAATATCCAAATAAACGTGCAGTCCATCCTTTTGATGATACGAAAGGAGACCTGGAGCACAAATATCCTATACCTTCAAAATGTATTTAATTTAAACAGAAAGTCAATGCCTATGTGAAATATTTTGTTAATGTTATTTGCTATTTTAATATTTTCAATTTTGAAAATTCCATACTTACCTCGATGAACAATATCATTCTTATGGCACCAGTGAATAGCTTTGATTAGCTGATAGATATAACTTTTTACTTTTTCAGGTGGAACTCCATTTGGCATTTCTTCCAGCAATTCAAGCATATTCTAAAAATTAAATAGAGAGCCATTGATCTCCAAAATTAGGTAGGCCCACAAATTATGTATTAAAATTTTTAAAAGCATCTTGGATGATAATTCATCTCATACACAGAATATATTTTTTAAAAAATTGCTTTGCTTTCCATCTATAATCTTTTTCATGCTAAAGCAGGATACTGTATTAAATCAAGGTTCTCTTTTTAAAAGAAATTCAGTTTTTGCTACTCCCCATAATATTCCTGTGTACTCTTCACTCTCTGAAACCTATCAGGCATCATTTTAGCCTAATTTTGAGGGAAAAGCAACACAAAGTAGGGAAAAGACACTGTAATATATAGAGGAGAGGGGAAACAGTCATTTTAACATAGTGCACTGTGCATCTCTGATAGAACTTCACAGTAAGATCAAGCCTGGAAATATTTCTGGGAGACCTGGAAAATATTCTTAAATGATCCCTAAGATTACCAGTAGTCAATATAATCAGAACAAATATTTTAAAAGGCTACAAAATACTGTTGAAATAAAAATTCACAGACCCCAAACAAATCAATATGCAAAAATCTTAGTCTGGAGTCAGAGACCGTTCTAAAATTCATGCACATTGTTTAAATAGAAATTCCACTTAATCAATTTCCAGTAAATTTCCAGATTAACTAAATATCCTCCATTTCCTCTGTAAAGCACAAGATTAAGGTCTATAGAATGATTAGAGTTTACTGTTTGTAGATGACCATCTAGGACACCAGTTCTCAAAGTGTAATCTGGATCTCCGGGAGTGGCGCTGTCTCAGAGGACCCATGAAGTCAAAACTATATTCATAACAGTACTCAGCTGTTTGCCTTTTTCACTGTGTTGGCATTTATACTGGTGGCACCTTAGCATGAATCAAAGCATTAGATTCTTCAATGCCATATCCTTACATTTGAAAAAAAAGGAAAAGGTCAATTTCAGTAAAGGATGTCTTTGATGAAGCAGTAAAAATTATCACGTTTATTCAGTTACAGTTCTTGAGTACTTGTCTTTTTAGGAATCTACATGATAAAATGAGGAATACAACTAAACCACTTCTGCTGCATATCAAAGTATGCTAGCTGTCTTGGGGAAAAGCAGTTGGGTAATCAAGTTATAAATTGAACTAGTAATTTTTCTTGAGGCATACTATTTTTTACTTGAAAGAATGACTGATACACAAACATTTATGTTAACATGCAATGGGTTTTTTATTGTTATTTTAAATCAATCAATAAATATTTTTATATTCTTCAGTTTTGACTTCTAATATGATAAATATTAATAGATAAAACCCACATAAATACAAAGCTCTTAGGGTTCCCAATAATGTTAAGAATGTAAAGGAGTCCTAAGACCAAAAAGTTGCTCTAAAATTTTGTCCCTGCCAGTCAAGTTGCATACATATAACCAATCAGCTGCCTGTTTTTAATACTCTCATACCTATTTATAACAGATACATGTTATTTTAATATAATTATGTATCATATAAGCCAACTAAATGTTTTTTAAAAAGAGGTTTGCTGTTTATAAGAAAGGGAAGTTTAATAATTTGAAAAGACTTAAAGGAAAGCCACTACACATAATTCTATCTAATCAAATGTGAATGCAACTAGAAAACACTGGCAAGGGACAGTTGTGGTGGTAAGGATTCTGCACTGAGACTACTTTGCAATGTTTTTAAGTTTTCACTTCACTTTAAAGAAGCTGACACAGGATATCACTGATGCATTAAGGGTAGGATGTATGTAAGAAAGCCCATCAGAAATCCAATCAGAAGATCAATACCCACTTCTAAAGAGAATGTGGAAAATGAATGTATATTGATAAGTCTTAAGTTAAAATAAAATGTTTAAAGCATATATGTATCATTTTTTAGGGATTCTCCCCTGGAATTATCTTTTTCAATTAACAAATGCACGTGAGGAGTAAAAGGGCTTTGTAATAAAGAACATAAATTGTATGTCTCATTTACTATTCAACTCTAAATTCCTCACTTATAGAGAGAAATGTCCCCCAAAATCCATTCTTCCCTTACTAGAGCAATATATCTTATAGGTAGATGCATAAATGCCCAGAAAGAAGAGTACATTTTCCTCTGCCTTGCAGCTAGTATGGCTATGCAACTAAGTCCTGGCCAATGGGATGTGATAGCTGAAGCTCCATCCTGACCTTGAGGACAAGGGCCACTTCTGAGGGGTGGCAGACCATAAAGGCAGAAGCCACCTGGGATCTCCTACAGCTGTAGAGCAGAGGTACCATACCCATCTACCTTTGTATATTCGTACTTGAGACAGAAACTTCTATTTTGTTTAAGCCACTGTAATCTTGTGTCTCTGCTACAACTCCCTACCCCTAAGAACATCTTTCTACTTGCCCTCTTGAGACTCACTGTCAATCATTAGGCACTGCTACTGATGGGAGGGTGATGGTCACCTTCCACTGAAAAACCGTAAGGCCAGCACAAGAATCCCAGGCTTAGAGGTCAGAAGACTGGAGTTCTGGTAGCAGCTCTGCCACTTATCAGCAGAGAGACTGCAGACATTACATACTGTCTGATACACATAGATGATTTCTCCGTTTGTTCATACGAAATTGTAAACAATCACCATGAGTAGAATTAGAAATAAAAAAGATAACTAAAATAGATCTGGCTGAATTTTATTATTTGGCAGCAAAATTGTAGACCACATGATTATTTTTGACAACTAAAAAATAAGCATCTGATTCTACAGCAATCCTTTATTACTTTTTTTAAAATATCAAATTTCAGGGTTTTTTTCCCCAGTGGGAAGGATCCCTTAGGAAAATGCCTAAATTAACACAAAAAAAGAAACCTTTAAACAGATTCTGGAAAAGCAACATAAAACAGTGTTTTAAGGCAACAAAGTTTATATTTTTTCAAGTTTTTCTTGTAATGAAATTACTATATACATATATATTTAATTAGAAAAATAATTTGTAAAGGCTGAATTAATTGAAAAGCCATATTACTGGTTAGCTGTCTTGGCAACTCTGCTTTCCATTTCATGATGATAATGCTGGTGGTGATACTCTGTCATTTATGACACAGAAAGCACCTGAGATTTAACCTAAAGCAAAGATAAACCTCTCCAGTCTTAATTTTAGATAAGAACACAGGAAATCAGCAGTAGCCACCTATTTACTCAGTAAGGAAACCTCTGAAAGGTCTGTCTGGCTCCAGTTTATTCTTGTGAAAGCACTTATTTCAGTTCTTGACAATAACTAACTGATGTAAGTCAGTTGCTGTTCAAGAAATTCATAGGTATATAATATTGTTTATGGCATTGGACATTTCCCCTCAGGTCATATGATTAAAACTGTCACTAAGAGTTAATAACAATTATAAAAATATTAAAGCAAGTACAGAGACAACTCGAACAGTATGTGCTTTTTCTTCTTTTCTCCCACGCTTCTAATTCCTTACTTGTGGTCTCATCTACCTCCTCAAGCTTTACCTTCTGGCTCCTGGCACATCTTCTTCCCTCAAATAAAGCTACAACACTGGCAATTCAAAAAGGCTGCTTCATGAGCCCACTCATGAGCCATCTAGGTCTGATTCAGACACCCTGTGCCTGTGCAGTATCTTACACATACTTCTATCATC
Organism: Bos javanicus; assembly: GCF_032452875.1. Classification (NCBI taxonomy): domain Eukaryota; kingdom Metazoa; phylum Chordata; class Mammalia; order Artiodactyla; family Bovidae; genus Bos; species Bos javanicus. The sequence continues at coordinate 131,683,377 of NC_083897.1, forward strand.
CTGTACCATCACTGTCAATTTATGTACCTCTCCCTCAGAGGCCTTGCTTACGTATAATTAAAACAAACGAAGTCTAAAAATTACTTGTTGAAGATAGAGTCTAAGACTTCAGAAGCCAAATCAATACACTGTTTAAATTTAAGATTATCTCTATATGGTTAAAGCGTACAAAATCCTTCAATATTTTTTCAGGATTTCTAATGACTCTGGGTAATACTTTCATTTTTACAGTCAGATTAAGAGCACAATGACAAGTAACAGCCAACAATAATACTTTAATAGCATCCGAAACAGCGCTAAATAAAAGAATGAGGCAGATCTCTACTGTGTCAGTGACTTACTTTTTCAACATACTCAAACACCAAGTACAATTTCCCCCTCCGACGAAAGGCTTCCTTCAACTCCACAATGTTTTCCTGTTTGAGAGTACGAAGCATTTTAAGCTCTCGTAAAGTCGTTTCCTTGACTTCTTCATTTTCTAGAATGTAAACAATGGTGAATAGAATAAAATTAAAGCTTTCAAACCACTATTCAGGAAATTCTAAGAACACTGAAAACATACCAATTTCACTTTCCACTTTGAGTACTTCTGCATAAGAAGTCCAAGGATGGAATATCAAATATCAGATTTTCTTGTTGAAAGGATCAAGAATGAGAAACTTATAGAAGAAAAGGCTTACTTGACCAGCACGAACCTAACTTTCTGCTTGTATGTTCCTGTACTCTTTACTGCAAAGTGTATACATAAAACAGACTTACAGATACGACATAGGAATCCACTGTTGTGTTAACCCTACCACTACATACAGAGGAAGGAAGAGTATAAAAGGGTAAAAAGGAATCAATCATATCACTTGATTGGAGCTTCCATGCAGCATCTGTAGCCATTGAAATTTTCAAGTTGGGCCTAAAGCTTTGGCTTAAAAGAGCATTTTATTCCCCAGGCTGCATGTGAGTCACCTCTGTGAGCAGAGGTCACGTGCCCTGCATGTATCCACAGTGCAGCTCATAGTCGGCCTGCAGGGAACGCTAAGGGTGACTGATCTCTCTGAACAGCGGCTGCTGCCAGTTCCTGCTGTCCTCCTGTGGCATGTCCATCTGTCCACCCCCAGGTAGTGTAGTGTACTGGAATGGAGAACTTATGCTGAACCAATATACCCTTTCGTATCATCAACTCCACTCATGGTGAACCCTCAGACACAGAGGAAGGACAGAAGTCACATTAACGCTAATGGATCAATTGGCAGGGGAGCAAGTAAGGTACTATTTCATGTTAAAGGAATTTTTATAATAGCTTTAGATCTAGTTGGGACATCCTAACCGCCATAGTTACATATGTATATACAAAGAAGGATACAGGTTCTTAATCCCTGATCAGCATTCTGAAAACCAAAAACATCAGTCTAAAAACTGATATTTTTTTCCTAACTTTAAGGAAAATCTCTTTAGGAGCAAAACCTGAACTAACATGAAACCACTTATAAGTCTTTGTTTAACCTACTTAGTATAAATAATTCTTATATTTTGCTTTGGAAATAATACCTGATCACAGGATCCTAAGGTGACATGCCATATTTCCATTCTAAAATCTAAAAGTTATGAATTCTAAAATACATATGGCCCTAAGGTTTTGGGTAATGGTCAGAATCCTAGCTTGAAAGTCTAAGCTGTGTGACCCTCACATTCAGGCATGTCTGGGAAGGAAGAAAATAGGGTTAGGGACAGAGATGAGAAAGATGAAGATGCCTTTAAGAAAGAAATGTTTCCTAAGCAAAGTACACTATAGAAAAGACCCTAAATGGGACCAAAGAGGGAAGGGAGATCCTAAATGCAGGGCCAGCAGTACCTCTGAGATTATGGTCACCCCACACAGCTCAGGATCTTAGTTCCTGGACCAGGGACTGAATCTAGGAGCTGGCAGTGAAAATGCCAAGTCATAACCACTGGACCACCAGAGAATTCCCCTACCCCGCCGCCTTTCAAACTGGGTTTAAAGAAAAGAGACTATAATTAAATCAAAGTCAATGCTCCTTTGTGAACTGGTTACACAAGTGAAATACTCTCCTTACTTCAAGAAAACTGCTGGAGAATCCTGGAACAGGAATTCTGCCTATCAGAAGGCAGGAAGCAGCAGTAGCAAAGGCGGACAGTGGCACAGACAGTAAACCAATCCACCCACATCAGGGAGGTTAACTGGAAACCAGGTCCTCAGAGGGCCCATGTCGGAGCATGAAACAGGGGGCCACCTGGCAGTAGGGGCAATGTATGTGACGTGATTAGAGGACTTTCCAAAGTAGCTTAGAGGCTTGTGGGGGCAGATGTCCAGCTGTTCTGCAAACCAGGGCTGGGCCAGAGAACTGGTGTTTTGTAACTGTCAGAAGTGCTAAAGACTAGGGAGGCTAAATGCCTCCAGTCTTATGAAGAAGGCCAACCTGTTTCTCTGCTGTCCCATCTGAGTTACTCCCAAGGTTGAGGTAATCAAACTAAAATCCACCTATCTCTAAGACAGACTGCCACATAGATGGTCTTCTAATAAGGAAGTAATTCAGCAAGAGACAACTATACTACTCATGACCTGATCTTGTCTGCGTTTCCACCCTCATCTCATGCCCTTCTCTCCCTACCTTTATGTTAGTCTTTCGGTTCCCAAAAGAGCCCCAAACTTCATTTTTTAACCTTAGGGCCTTTGAGCTTATTCCCTCTGCTGAGAACCCTCATTACACTACCAGACTCTTTACAGGGCTAGCTCCTTCAGGCTTTAGTTTAAATGTCACTCGATCACTCAGCCAAAGCAAGCCTCCATCCCCATTAGTCCTCATCTCAGTACTCTGACTTTTCATTCACAAACCTTCCCACCATCTTTACTGATGTATTTGTTTGCTTACTGGTTTACCATCTATGTGGCCACCGTTGCTAATCCAAGAGCTCTAGGACGACGGGTCTAAGTTCTGCTTGGTATTCAATAATACACACCCAACCACCTAGGACTGGACCTGGTACAGAGGAGATCAATAAATACTTCCTACACAAATGCTTTTGATGGTGCTACGAGGAAATCTTTGCCCATATGTGGCTAGCTCTTATTCCCATAAAACATGGGAAGCAGCAATATGATATCAAACAAAAGGCACTTTGCCTTTCTGGTTTTGAGGACAGTGTTTTCAAGCTTCTTTCTCTAGAACTTTGAAAGGGCCATTTTTCAGACAGTAAGACAAACTGAATTTATTTTCCCTATTTATTTTACCTCTGCCCCTAGTAGTCTACAATATGTGATTATGAAAAATGAAGACTGCAGAAAACTGACAGCACCGAGGGTCAAGAACACATATATATTTGGTTATTAGAACATCCCTAAGCTATGCTGGAGCTGGTTACAAATAAATGGTGCCACAAAGTAAAAGGTAAATAAAGCTGGTATACTTTTTCTAATCAAAAGCTTGGGGAATTCTTGGCACTGAAAAACAGGTACCTTTGTATCATTACCAACTTGTGGCAGTTTCACTTTGCTAACAGATAAAGCCAAATGGCCAAAGCAGCATGGCTGTCATAGAAGGAACACTGAAGTAGGATCCAGGAGACCTAGATTTTGGACCCTTTTAACCAACTAACAATGTAACATGTGACTCTGGGCAAGCCATTTAACTTTTCATTCATAAAATAACTAAATGGACACTCCTCCACACCCACACAGTATCCTAAAAAGTCCCATGGCCTTTCCCAAATCTAATAATCCATGATTTCTTTTCATTAAGATCTCATTGATTATGTGCCTAAACTCCACTGAATTTTGGTACTTTGTTACATATATATTTATTATTTGAATCTATACTAACTTTGCTAAACAACGGCTAAAGAGAAAAGAAAAACAAATCATCAAAAAGAAGGTCACAAAATCACTTAGTATGCAGAGCCACTTCATTTAAGCAGCTCATCTTGTTTAGGAAGTGAAGGCTCTTCTAATTTATGCCACTCAGTTATTAAAAGTTGAGGTAAGCACTTTAGCACTAAGATTGTAATGAATGGGAACAGGAAGAAAGTAGAGTTACTAATTCTGTAAGTGAAAGTAAAAATGCACACTCTTCATTATCTGGAAATTCCATTATTCTTGTTCCTATGAGTACTTTTAAAGGTTCCTGGCCTACTCCATGTACTTTATGATGAAAATTGTGGCACTAAATGATTAGATGATGGGGAAAAGGAATGTACATTCCACTTATACATGCTTCTCTCCTCAGAGGTTCAGAAAGTAGCAAAGCTGTTGAGTAAGGCAGATTTTTAAAGGTAGATGCATAGCCTACTGAAGTGGGCACAACACCCCCTGCCTTCCAGTTGAAATAATCTCATGGCTTTTTATTTAGGCTGTGTGTGTGTGTGTGTGTGTGTCACATCTGACTCTTTGCAACCCTACGGACTGTAGCCCACCAGGCCACCTCTACCCATGGAATTCTCCAGGCAAGAATACTGGAGTGGGTTGCCATTTCCTTCTCCAGGGGAACTTCCCAACCTAGGGATCCAACCCGGGTCTCCCGCATTACAGGCAGATGCTTTACCGTCTCTGTGACTTCCCTGGTGGCTCAGATGGTAAAGCATCTGCCTGCAATGCAGGAGACGGGGGTTTGATTCCTGGTCGGGAAGATCCCCTGGAGAAGGAAATGGCAATCCACTCCAGCATTCTTGCCTGGAAAATCCCATGGATGGAGGAGCCTGACAGGCTACAGTCCATGGGGTCACAAAGAGTCAGACATGACTGAGCGACTTCACTTTCACTTTCACTCCAGTTCACAAATGAAGAAACCAAGTCTAGAAATAATAACTTTCTCAGGGCAAGTGAAGGGAATGTCACACCACAGGGACAGAGGTGACATGGTGTAAAGGCAGTGGGTGAGCTTTGGAGAGTGAGTTGTAACACCCAAATTCAGGCCTAGACTGTTTCTGCTTCATTACATGGCAAAGCAGCACAGTGTCAGTGGAAGAAAAGCTCAGTGAAGATCCTGGGGTCTGTGTCTTAGTCTCAGTTAATCAAATAGTAGCTGTGGTTCCTCAGCAGTAAACTAGTATTAGCATTCTACTAGATGCTGCTGAAGGCCCTTCCATGTGATTCCTGCTTATATGCATGCTGATAGACCTGGACATCAATTACCATGGAGGGTGTTTAGCTTAGTACAGGTAGTGCTTCTGACAAAGTTCTGTAAATTCTGCTGCTGCTGCTGCTGCTAAGTCGCTTCAGTTGTGTCCGACTCTGTGCGACCCCAAAGACAGCAGCCCACCAGGCTTCCCCGTCCCTGGGATTCTCCAGGCAAGAATACTGGAGTGGGGTGCCATTTCCTTCTCCAATGCATGAAAGTGAAGAGTGAAAGTGAAGTCACTCAGTCGTGTCCGACTCTTTGTGACCCCATGGACTGCAGCCTACCAGGCTCCTCCGTCCATGGAATTTTCCAGGCAAGAGTACTGGAGTGGGGTGCCATTGCCTTCTCTGAAATTCTACTGAGTGATGACTAAATAGTAGGGTCAGAAAAAGGACATTAAAAAAAAAAAAAACTAACTAACTAACCTATTTCTAACCTTGCCAGCAAGGCTGAAAGTTAACATACATAAAAATCAAGGAGGGAGATACAAAGTAAAAGAAAACAATTTTTAAGAAGAAAGATCACAGGAGTGAAAGAAATGCAAAGATAAATGATGAAAAGAGAAAAATCCAAAGATGAGCAGAAACTCTTCTGTAACCCTATTTTTAAAGAACTGTGGGCTTTGAAAAGAAGTCCAGAAATAACTATAACCTACTTTATGAAATCACAAACTTGACACTTTTGTATAGCCAAAGAGGCACCCCAAAATGGACTTTAAACACGTACTCTGTGGGGAAAAGTCAAGCCATCATGGTACAAAACCATAACGGTGCCATTTTTGAGTCTGGATGCCCTGACTGAAGAGGGAACATCAACAGGAGGCAATAAAAATGGCCAGAGGGGTTTAAATGGTGGTGCTGCTGTCATATATACCAAAAATGATGAGAACTCTTAAATCTTCAGAGATGAAGGCCAGATAAAGCACAATGGAAATGGATTAAAACATGAAAGGTGCAAAATGTTCACCAAATTCAAGAAGAATCCCTGAAGTTTGAAAGAGATCCATTTTGGTCATTAAAAATAAGTGTGGTGAAATCATGACTAGCTCAAACTTAATGAACTCATTCATCTGTTTAACCAAGGGTTGGAAAGTCTGTCTCAAGGCCTCTCTTACACAGAAATCAGATTCTTGAATTTAAAGATTATGAACCCTTGTTTTGTACAAGTATACAAAATAAGAGACCAGAGTTCCCTTGATTCTGAGATCAGAATAGAACTTTCCAGTGTCTGAGTAAAAATAAGGATGACATAAACTGGAGGAAAGAATGATCAATTAAACATTTTCTTATGATTAAGAACAACTATGTCCATTCCAAGGTAAAATATTTATCTATAGAAACCATAAACAGGAGCAAGATATGAAATGCAAGCAATTTTGATAGAAAAGCAAAGACACAGCCTAAATTCTATCTTAACCATAGACTACTACACAACTCCCTTAAAGTCAGCCTCCTTGTCATGTATGGAGGCCCAATGACAAGTGAGGAGGATCTCTCCTCACCCTATCACCCGTACATTCAGGAAGGGCTGAAAAGTTCGAATAAACAAAAGGTACTATCACATCAGATGATTCAAAAGTTTGTCAAAAATAAGTTTTAGACCACAGGACTTCTTTAATTAAAGGTTGAACAGGGTTTGTAATTCTTGCTGGTCCAAAGCTATCTAAATTAGTGCTCTTGGATTATTTAAAGAATTGAGCATGGTAGACACTGGCATATAAGAGAATGCTGATCCAAAAGTGATAGAAGATTATCATCTGAACATCAAATCTCAATGTACAAGATTGGAATTATAGGAAGGGTAGGAGGATTAGCCTCAATTTATCATTATACATAGCCTGAAATGTACCTTTTAACTAAATAATCTCTAGTATCTTTTTGGTCTCTGATAATTTTTCTTTTCTCAGAAAAATACAAATACATACTGAGTAGAATTAATTCTATGGAGACTTCTGGTTGGTTAGGTATTTATTAGGTAAGTGTTTCTCTGTGGAAACTTATATTAATAGACAAATTTACAATACTATCATTCAGGGTTATCATCAAGAATTCATTATCTGAGACTCCACATTTATGATGATGAATAAAGAAACAAAAGTCATCAAAATAGAAAATATTAACAAATGAAAGGATCTCAAATAAAAATGTATTCACTCAAGCATTCCTTTCTTTTAACAGGGGTTTTTAATTCCCACCAGTGTGTCAAAGTTTTTCAGGGAAAATCATAGCAAAGACACTGATAAATGACCTGATGGAGTTATACCAGTTAACTGGAGAGAGAGGAAAAAAAAAAAAAAAAAAAAAACTGACAAGGATGAAGACAAGGAAAAAAAAAAAAAAAAAACAGGAACATACTGAAAAAGAAGTGACAAAACCTTTTGTATACTTTTAATGACCTTTTTATTGTGAAAGTCATTCATTGACCTAGCCTATAGTTTTACTGTAAAAATTGCCCCACCCCGCCAAAAGATAACACTTGATTCTTTTCTCTAAGAAATAGTACATAGTTGTTATTATAATCTAAATTGTGTTAACTATAAGATAAAGTAAATTTATTTTCATAATTTTAATTACTTTTTTTTCAACTTAAAACTCTCAATTTAACTTTTTATTTACTATAAAATTTTGGTTTCCCTTTTAAATAATAATCTAGGATAATAACGACTTCTTGAACTAAACAGCAGTCTACCTTAAAATGATGCTCAAAAAATGGTTAATGTAAATTTGTGGATATATATGAATTTAACAAGAAAATAGGACGTTATCATAATCTTTTAAACCTAACAGAAGATAATATATATACTCAAAAAATATTCCTTGATACCATCAGCATGAGAATACTTGATTAGCTTGAATGTGGGTCAGACCAAGTTCAGATCCCATTTCAGTTTAACAATGTTTTTGCAAAATTATTTCATTACCTTCACAAAGATTTTTAAATACTGGATTTAGAAAAGTCAGTATGACAATATCAAAAGAATATATTCAGGATAACTAATAAAGGAAACTCATGGGAGCTATATGACAATAAGGGCAATATTATGAAACAATATTTTTAATTATAATTAGCTTGACTAAAATTTAAGATGATAAACTGATACAGAATTAAGTGGTTTATATAGGGGTTGAATGGACATCCTCACCAACACTAGACTATCTATGTACACTTCACACTCCAAAAGGGTATTAACTGCACATGTTCCCTTGCTTTCCATTAAGCACAGTAATACTCTGGCAGGAGGAAAAGGGTAAAGACAGAAAAGATCGTGTTAGGTCTCCCAGGGAGAACTGGAAATAATAGGAAAGTGTGCCTAGGATAGGCCTGGAACTGAGAAGTTAGGAATAATTGGATACATTTTCATATTCTATCACTGAAATATTTAGGAAGTATCCCTCCAGAAGTATGTACAGGCATGCCTACAAAGTGTCCAGGTGCAAGGTGGTAAGTGATGGGGCTGCATGCTTCTGAGGTATAGTAACTGATAACGGCCCAGCAGAGATGAGGGCAGAGTGGATTCGTGTTTTGTCAGCTCAGTGAAATAAGAGCTGATCAAATGTTTCCCATGTTTAGACTACCAATACAGTCCTGGGATGCCACAACTAGAAACAATCTCTCTTACCTCAAAATTATGCAAAGTGATTCAGGCACTGACTGCTTTCTACTCTTTTACTGCTTTTTATTTACAGGTCTTAATTCTAATTGATCAGAAACTTCTTGAAATTATCCAGACCTGATTTACCTTCATTGATCTTACAGCACCTGGTTCAGTACTCAGTGGAATTTTTTTTTTTTTTGGCAACACCATCCAGCATGGTGCTGTTAGATCTCTGACCATTGATCAAACCCAATGCCCCTGAAGTAGAAGTGCAGAGTCTTAACCACTGGACTGCCAAGGAAGTCCCCAGTGCTCAATGAATTTCAACAGATACACTACTGATTGCCAATCTGAAGGTACTCTAATGTGGGGTCAAATATATCACTTAATTGAAGCTAAGAATTGGTATTCTATAGGATAGAGGTTGTAAAGAATTGGGTATTTATTTTTTTAAAAGCAATGACATATGTGGCCTAGATTGCACTGCTTTTCAAAAAATTGATGACACATTATTTCTGGTGGTAACTGATGGTCGACAATGTGCCTTACAAGATGAATGCACAGTCAGAAGTTTTTATATGCAGGCAAAGGTTATGCTTTGATCTACTGTTGCAGCCACTCTTTTTAGTAGAACACCATTTGTCTCCTGGCCACCTGTGGTTAACCCAAAGCCACTGCTCAAAGAGCTCACTTCCAATGGTCTCCTAGTGGGTTGGCCTGGGGCTATTGCTTCCTATTAGACTACAGGTATATCATTTGAAGTAGGGCTTTTTTGGGTTTTGTTTTTAAAGAATTAGCTAAAGTACTTTTTTTTTTTTTTTTTTTGGCCTACTCTTTAAGGCTGCCAAGACAAGGCTAAAATTCCCAGCTGACGTGCATGTGCTCCACATAACCAGCACATCAGAGCTGGGTTACATCAAATACTACTGTCTCTACCCTAGGAATTGTTAGTGAGGCCCATTTGTTATTTAATGTTTGCTAAGTCTCTAAGGTAGGGGTGGTGAATGTTCACAAATACAGAGGCTGGTATCTGACAGTACACAGTCGCTGTGTGCTGATGAAGGTAGGCTATGAATGCTATTGTCACGCTTCCAACTAGATATGATCGGTTGATGTTATGGTGGGATCTTTCACTCCTGTAGCACTAGTTTTCAAATGGCAGGCTGTGAATCAAAATATTTGATGCCAAAATAGGTACTTGTATGAATTTATATGAGCAAGAAAGAACAGAAAATGAAGAACCTCACATTAGTAAAATAACCTTGTGAAACTTTTCCTTCAGTTATATACATATGATATTATGTATGAGAACACTGTTAGGAGGTAAAAAATATTTCTGCTTGGAGTCTCTGTCAAAAAAAAAAAACTGAAAAAAATGCTACCTGGATCTTCTTAGAGGCCACGTCTGTCTTTGGAGTCAGTTTTACTACTTGGCTGTATTTGTATGGCCAATAATAGTCTTGATTTAAAACCTAATGGCCTACTGAAATGCTTTATTTTTTCTCCTGTACATTACTTTCACTGGGTACACTATTTTTGTTGTTAATATTTTATTTTAAACCTTGCCCGGTATAGGGCAAATTTAATACTCCATTTGAAATGGTCTCTATGTGACCAAAGCTTCCAAGTATGGTATTTCTTCTTGAAAAGCTTTTCTTTTCCCAATGAGTTATTCTAAATATAAAACCATTCCCTCTGTACTGTCTACGTACTACTTATCTTTGTATTTCTATCTAACTAGGAGATCACAGTAACCAATACCAGAGCCTTTAACACAGCACTCACTACTTGGATGAACCCAGGAAGTATTTACTTCAAATAAGTTTTCTCATTTTAAACTGTTAGTATGTGGAAACAGTGTAAATAGCACATCTTCTGTCCAGCATTTGAAGCAAGATTTCCAATGCTGTCTCTTTAAAACACAAACTGAATTTTCTGATATCATGAGATTTGAAAATATTCACACAAGAGGAACTAGATGTTTCAAAGCAAAGCATGATGATCAATAAGATATATTTATTATACTTTCTGAGATTGAGACTCTAAAATCTAAGGAACATAGTCTAATCAGCTAGATCTCATCTCTTCCATATTCGATTCACAAAAACTAAATACAGAAAGAAAAAATATATATATATACCTTCACTGTCCTTGAATTTCTTGATTGCCACAATTTCATGCGTTTCCTGCAAAGGAAAAGAGGCAGAAGAAAAGTCATTCTCTAGTGTTTTTCAAACTAGGAATCCCAACTGTCTGGAGGTATATTCTGAAACAGAGTAGCAAGAACTTAGAGAATAAAAAATAAATCCTCCTTGTCCTCAGTCCCTCATTTCTCAGTTCCAAAACTGTCTTTCTTACTACCCTGCAGGCATTGTCAGGGAAGGAAAAGGAGAATGGGAAGAGGCTAGGGGACCAAGGGCTTATCTGGCTGAACATGGATGAACCAGCAGTGCCAATGTCTTGAGGCAACGCAAAAGTAGCAGGATGGATGACAATAGACAACATCTATATGGCCCTCTGAAACCCAGGGACGCATTTAATTGGGTTTCTTATATCAGAGAAAAAACTTCTATAATACTTGGTAGTTGCTGGTAGCAGAATACCTCTTCCAAGTCTCCTCCTTTCACTTATCTCTTCCTAACAAACCTATCTTCCTAACCTATCTAGTTATTCACCAGCTCCTCCCCATTAACACCCATTTCAAATCCGAAGTGGATAAATATTTGCCACCAAATACCAATCATTAACGTCCCCCTGCCTTTATTTAGCCCTCCTGAATTAACAGAAGTAGTTGGTGAGAAGAACCCTACTTTCAACTGAAACATCACAAGTTCTTTTGTTTGTTTGTTTGTTTGTTTGTTTGTTTTTTGGTCTTTTTTGGCTGGAAGAGAAGAAAAAGGCTAGAAAGGAAATGGAAATGTTAAGGATTAAGTATAACTACGCTAAATATTTCATGTCTAATATTCTAGCCTATAAAAGGAATAAAAAAGCTTTTGGCAAAATAACATATAGATTCTTCAAAGTCAACATGTCATATAAAAAGGTCTTCTGGATAATTAAGGCCTGCTCTTTTCTACTCCAAGTAGGGATACTTTCAGATCTGTAAGAGCAAACCTTTTATAAAACTTTGTCCCTGCATCAAAACAAAAACAGACACAATATAAGGTAATAACCAGAAGGGTAAAAAATCATTAACTTATCCAAAATACATGCTTTTCTCCTATGTTCCTTATAAAAGCAAAGGGAATCATAAAAGTAGGGAGAAAAAAATAAATTTTTTAAAAGTGACCATTATGGTGAAAGACAAACCCTGAGTCATAACCATGTCTGTACATCAAACCCTGTTTCTCACCTGCCTGTTGAAAATAGTAGAAAATACCAACTTTCATATTTGTGTTACAGGGGGAAAATTATCTGAAAGTGCTATAGGCTACTGAGGAAAAAGATTCTTATTAAGGTTATTATGTTTTTGTTTTTTTTACGGGAGAAACAGAATGTAAAGTACAGAGAGCTCTGGGGATACAATTTATTTGTATATCAGCAGACCTTCTGATTTAAACTCAGCTGTCCAGGTACTTTCTGTTACCTGGTTTCATTATTGAGAAAGAAAACTGCAAAGTCAAAAGTGATGTGGAGGACGATCACCTAGAATATTAACAGAGGTACCAGGTAACTCTGCTAGGTATGCTACTCTCTCTTAATACACCAACATTGTTTTTTTACCCTGCTCCTTTTCAAATGGCTCCAGCTAGCAACCCACCTAGAGTCTAAGGGAAAGTACAAAACCCTATCAAGAAAACTGCTCACAGCACAAAGAAGGGGCAGCAGGATGGCATCCAGGAAGAGAGCCCAACTGCCCACATTTCAACTGAGTGTATGTAGCATTTCATCCTATAGTGGACATTTTTTTGTTGCGTCCTAAGTGTCAAAGCTTTGTTTGATTTTATAAAAGGTCTTGCTTAGTTCAAAACTGCCCAATGATATGACTACATATTTAAATTTATGACTGCCACCATCTTGAAGAAAGAAATTCATCAGACTTTCCCCCTGGCAATCTCATAAATAGAATTTACAGTATAAAACAGTTGCCTGAAGGCGGGGGGGGGTCAAATAAAATGAAATGTTTATTCCTTTATTTATTCTTTCATCAATACCACGAAAATCCTCTTTCGACTCAACACACACACACACACACACACACACACACACACACACTCTCAATATGGGTTTTCTATTTACTTATAGAACAAAGTCAAACGAATGGAAGTTTTCTACATACAGTCAATTCAATGTATGGTGGAAAACACACACAATTAAGAGAAGATGCTGGAAAATTTAACATTTTTATTCATACTACTTATAAAACTAATATGAACTCATATAAAAGAATATAAAGGGATATAAGAGTATAAAAAGAAATTAAAAAACTATATAACCCTTCCTAATAATACTTGATAATATTTTCTTCCAGTAAATTTTTCTCAAATTGGAAGAACCTGAGCACACATATACTGTGTTGTATGTTGCTTTTAATTCACTTGATATTGTACATGGAATATTCTGACCTGTCATTAAATACTTTTTAAAACCACTGTCTTTAATAGATGGTTATTTTACCAGTCTACTAATGAACACACTTCATCTGCATCTTCATTTCCATAAAGCAAATTCTGTAACTGATAATTCTGTAACTGATAGGTCAAGGGGTATGAACTGATATATCCAAAAATATATAATTTTACAGTTCCTTTCAGCAGCATGAGAACCCACTCTACAACCACAGCCAACACTAAATACAATCATTAAAAAATCTTTAGGTACCAATGAGATCAGAGGTTTGTTTCTGAACTAATATTACCTGGAAATAAAAGAACTTAGAAAAGTTTTCTTCTAGCAACCTTAAATATTGTTTCTACTCCTGTATGTCTAAAGTTTCCAGTAGAAACCTTGTAACTTTAAGGCTGAAGTTTTCGTAATTGTTTTATGTGTTTCATTCATTATTACATCCTAAGTGTCTAGAATGGCAGGCACATAGTAGGTTTTCAATAAATATTTCATGAATGACTATTTCATGAGTGAATTAATCAAAACTGACCTATCAGTTTTGTTCTTTTCTTTCCTTCCTTTTGGATTTCTCATGGGTCCTTATTTCAGCCGTCTGCACTTTTTGCCTCATGTCAGCTCGTTGCCACGATAGAGGCCATACCTTCCTGGCTCTCCTTTAGGAGACAACTTCACCTGCTTGTTACCAAAAACATTATCTTCAGAACTATATGTTGCTCTTAAATCTTCAGAGCAGTATTTTATCTATTCATGACTTTTCATAAGCCACACCCTCACTCCCACTTATAACTCATCCTCACTAAGACAGGAAGAGATCCGCCAGGCTTGGTGTCAGGCAGCAAAAGAGGTAATTGGACTTTTTAGCAACCTGCATTTCAAAGGCAGATTGATGTACCCGAGCCCAGTTTGAAACCTGGATTCTTAGTAAACATTCTTCGTGTTGGGTTGGCTGGTCTGAGGCTGGGCCACCTGGACAAAGTTCTCTGAATAAGCTGTTTGCTGAGCCCACACTTCCTAGCACATCCTACTCCCACTAATTCACCTTCACCACACCTTGTCATGGGGTCTGTGCATCCTAGGATACAAAAATGCTGCTTCAAATCCATCTCTCCCTCTTGCCCTTCTGTATTTGAGGCATTTTGTCTCGGAAAAGATCTGGCAATATAGATGCTGATGTGGAAAAGACTGGCAATATAGATGCTGATGATGATCCAAGTCTTTTCCTATTCCTTTTGGATACTTTGCCATATTCTGGTTCAGAAAACAGGATAGAATGTATTTTTCAAACAATCTTCCTGGACTTTGCTAATGATCTTTGATGTTTAGTTTCTTAATTTACAGAACTTTTACAAGTTTATGGTTTTGTTTTTAAATATCTTCATGCCATCACCTTGAGATGTTACATATAACATAGATGTAGACAAAGAAAAAATATGCGAAAACTCTGAAGAACTGTATTTTAAATTCAATTTATTCAAAAAAGGCAAGCCATTGCCCCCACAACATCTGCAAGAGAATGTCACCAGCTGTATAGTTAGTAAGATAGGCATAATCTGCTACTTGTTTCAACATCTTATTTGTTTAAAATTAGGAGTTACTTAAGAGCTCATATTTTAAACAACAAACTAAAGATATCATAAAATATGTAAGTAAACACTAATGATCATTCCATGCCTCACCCTTAATTTTGTCTCAAAATTGAAATTGTATTACTTTGGAATGCAGAAAGATAAGAGGTTCCTGAATTGTACTAGTATCTTCATGAGTGAACAAGCTAAATGAAGGCATTTAACATTTTCCAGAATAAATTTCCACAATTGAAAAAAAGACAATGAAAAATAAAATTTTAAAGTAGTAACAAATAAAAAAAATACCTCTAGCGCTTATATTTCTTCCTGTATTTTCATGATCCTCCACCCCATAAAAACCATGCATCCATCAGTCAACAACCATACTGAACACAGAAACTTGTAATCAAAACTCACTTCTGCTGCTGACTGTCTAAAGCTCCTGAGTCATTGGTTTATTCCCAGAATCAACTGTCCCTTCTTAAGATGTTGGCAAAGTAACTGATTGGTATTAACAATCATAAATTTACTAAGTTATTTTAAATGCAGTTACATAAGTTGATTTAATTATGCTTTGGAACAGTAAATTCTCTAAACCAATCATACAGTTATAAGGAAGTAGCAGGAGTCATCGTTTTAAATGTTTTGCTCTAGTTTAAAATATCCAACATGCATTATGAAACAGAACAGAAAAAAAGAATGATTTTATTTTACTCTGCTATCCATGGATTAAACCATTCCAAAGGTATACTCTACAATTCATTCTCTATTCTCTGAGGAAGCCCTTCCTTGGGAGAAATTACAACTTGACAAGTATTTAAAAATATTTCACTCTGTATTTGGTATGCAAAGACCACACTAAGTGCTTTCAAACACTGATGTGATCCTTCAGCAGAAGCAAAATCCTATAAACATAAATATTATCACCTTATAGACAGATACGGTAACTTTAAAAAGTCAGCTTTATTTTACTATTCTTAAGAACTTTTGTGCCAGGCCCTGTGTTTCCCATGTATTAACTCATCTAATTTTCAAATTAAATCAAGATTCTCTGAAGAGAATCTTACCATCATGTTCATTGTACAGATGAAAATGTACTGAATTTTAGGAGGTGCCATAATTTGCCCCAAGATCATACAACTGAGAAGTAATAAGGCTAAAATTTTAAACCTAGGAAGATTGATTCTGGAGGCCATTTCTCATCTATGGCAATGCTATTTGCCACTGCCAATCATATATATAAATTCTATTGTTGAAAAGGATATATTCTGAAACACACACACACACGCTCACTCTCTCACTTCTAGGGAGGTATGCTTATTTCTCTTCTGTATTTTCTCAAAATGCTAGCAGCAACAAAACTTTTCAAATAGTTTTCTAAAGTCTGTTATAATATTTATACACCTGAAAGTATGTGCAAATATTTCATATATTTCCATCTTTATCTATATTCAGACTTTTATTTCACAGAATCTTAACTTAGACAAATTATTTAAGTTACTTTTACATTATGAGCAAAATTATAAAATGGGAGTAAATTCATGCATAGGATACATTCCATGGCAAGTAGATACAATGGAGCATTTAACAGAAATACAAAACATTATCCAGGATATGCAATGATAAAAATCAGACTATTCTCCAAGGAATCCCTCAGAGATCTTTCCTTGACTTGTATTTATTTTTAATATGTATAAACTACCATAGTCTGCCAATACTAAAAGTTAGATTGACTACTAAATTTAAGTATTTCAGACGTAATCAAGAAAGATTAATACTCAGGTATGTATTTTAGTCAGCTAAGAACTGTCTGTTGGGCCCCAACTTTATGTGTTTTTTTTTTTTTAATATGGCATCCTAAGTTTAACATGAGTGAGTAAGTGAAGTATCTCATTTGTACAAATGTTTACATCCTAGTGTGTAATAATGCATGACAGTAAGTAAAAATTTTTGACAAAAGAAGTACAGTGAATGTTATATGATATGCCACAGAAGTTTAAAACAATTGATCATGTAAATATAAAGAAAAAATGTATTCCACTTTGAGATTTAATTTTATAATATGTTGGTTTAATTTGCTTTGCTCTCTTTCTGAAATGTGAAATATCATAAATCTTTGTTCATGCCCATTCCTTCTCTCCCCAGAGGTAACTGCCATCCTAAAGTTGGTATGTACCATTTCCAGACACATTTTTATTACTACCGATGAATTCATCCATAAGCAAATTTACTATTTTGTACATTAAAAATCATAACTGGCATGTTATTTTACACACCCTTTTGCAACAGTTCTTTTTTTTTTAAGTACAACATGGTATAGTTGAGATTTAAACATAAATCTAGCCACCTGGGGATAACTGTGCCCCAAGGGGACATCTGGCAATGTCTGCAGACACTTCTGGCTGTCATAACAGGGTAGGGGGTTGTCGTTGTTGTTCAGTTGCTAGGTCGTGTCTGATTCTTTGCAACCCCATGGACTGCAGCACACACTTCATACCAGCATCTAGTGGTTAAAAGCTACGGATTCTGCTGAACACCCTACAATGCACAGGACAGTCTCTACCACAAAGAATTACCTGGCCCCAAATGTCAAAAGTACTGATGTTGAGAAACTTTGCTTTAGTTTTATTCATTGTAATGGTTTTGTGATAGTCCACTATAAGCATTTCCCTTAAAAAAGAGCCTGACCACTTGTTGAGATCAGGTAAAGCTTTGAAAAAGACTAATTCACTATGAAAAGAAATTTTAGTTGAAAATGGGATGATTAAAAGATTAATTCTTCAAAAATTATTAAAGCTATTAATCAAGGTACTAAAATGTCTACATTCATTTCATTTTCATAAAACAACAATTACTTTTATAATAACTTTTGCAATATGGTTCCATTAAACATCATATAGTGAACTATCAAAAGATAAATAAAAACATTTTTTGTTGCTAAGAACTCCTACATTTTAAAAAGCATTACAAGGAAAACTCCCATGCTCAGGCTCTAAAAAGAGGATAGTCTTATGAAGATATGAATACATCATCAAGAACATGAAAAAGCATGCAGCCAAGAAAGGAAGATGTGGGAAGTGGGATCTTACAAAGAAAAAATCTTCTATAAAACAACTGCCTTCAAGTCAAGTCAGTAATAAAATGCCTAAATAACGAAATCTATTATTTCATTTGTTTCCAATAAAACATCAAATCCCTTCTACCCCCTCTGGGCTGGATCTGCCCCCATAAATCTTTATTGAGATGTAAAATGAGAATAAATGAATGTAAAATATTTAGACTGCATGCCTAACCATGCCCTCATCTTTCCCCTCTGAAACTGGTCCTGCCTCCTGTCCCATATCTCAGTGAACCCTAGCCAGAAATTAAGGCCCACTCTTTCCATCGCCCTTGTCTGCAATCCCCAGTCCATCCAGGTTATCACCAAGTACTGTTGATTTTTGTTTCCTAAATCTTTTTCAAATTGGTCCACTGTTCTTCTCTACCTGAACACTCCCATCCTAGTTGGAGCCTTTGGAATTCCCACCCAGGGTACTGCCTAACTTCCTAACATTTTTAATATGCCTGCCACTCAGCAACAGGCTCTTCATTTGCAAAGGAAAATCTGATTAACTGCCCTTAAAAGACTCTTCCCAAACTCCCCTGCCCTAAGGACCACATCAAAGCTCTTTTACCTGGTCAGCAGGGAATGGTCCCCAACCTCTTCTTCTTTGGTCTCCCTCTCTTGCCGAGTCCTCGCCATCCTTACCACGATCTCTCCTGCTATTGAGGCTGTTCCCTTTCCTCCTAAAACCTTGGCCCTCCCTGTGCCATTCAACCCTACACTATCCCTTAGGCCTTAGCTCAATTGTCACTTTCTTAAGGAAGTCTTCCTATAGCTCCGTGACTACGTCTGAAGCCCCAAATGCTGAGTAGATACCTCTCCTTCATAACTTGTATTAAAGTGACACCTTCACATATTTATCTGATTCTACCACAGGACTGCAAGTGTGTAGGTGAGAAATAAATGTATGACTGGTCTAAAAGTATGCTGAGCAAGAAAGATCTAGTGCAAATGTCGTACTGCATAATGTATTTAAACCTCACATCTTGCCGGCCCGTGTCATCCATCTATTCGGACATCATTTACTAATTTCACTACAGCTTAACAGAGAAAAACACCTTTTCCTACCATAATTATAAAAAGAATAAAAGATATTCCTTGATATACAAGGAACTCAAGCAACAAACCTAAAAACACAGAATACAAATATACATGTTTATGCTTTTTAAGGACAGTGTATCTCTGGGAGACTTATTAAGATCTGTTTCCTTCTTTCTTCAGAAAGTTTTAAAAAATGAGGATAACGAAAGAACATAGAGCCTTCAAAATTTTATCTGGCTCTGTCCAGAAGTCCTTCAGCAGGCAGGAATTGAAACAAGCTCTTTAAGTTCAGAATTATACTGTCTTGATTAAAAATCTCTTTTGCTATTTGGCTACTCTGGCCTCCTACAGATCTTGAAAAGCCACTGCAAAACCAATATCACTTTCTTTTGTTAAAAAAATTCTTCCACAGCATTGCTATAAAATTACTGCAGTTACTAGGTTGCCAATATTTATCAAGTTACATCAGAAGGTTTACTAACTTAAAATGTTATTACTTATTGATTCATTTATCCACCTGCAACAAGGATTGCTCTCCTTCACTATCACCTCTATTCCATTTTGTGACAAAACTAGTAAGCTTTCCTCTAGTCCGGCAAAATATAATATGGAAACAGATATGTCACATAATTACTAATATCTAACATGTGTGTTGTGAGACACTCTGAGTGAAGGAAATTATCACAGACCCAGAACTAGCTAATACATCACTCACAGTCGTATATAGTAACAAGGTCCCCAAATCCTCAGGGCACACATGCTACAAATGCTCCCAGTCATTTTATATTAGTGGGGTTCCAGGAAATGGAGGAAGAGAGGTAAAGCCTGGGCCGATGTGGAACAGAGAAGGGAAGAGCCTCTCGAGGTGAGATATAGCAACATGAGGTTAGTAGGAAGAGAAAATGGAGAGGCTCTCTTGGAAATGTAAGCCACATTCTTAAGGAGAATACTAGAATTCCCATAGTCAAGTCCTGAACTGTTTTTACTTGAACATTACAAGAGAACTACCAATAAGGCTATGAGACTTGGAGCCACCTAGATGGCTGAGGTTTGAGTGTCTCAAACATAAGAATAAAAAACAAAAACTTAGGACCATTTAGCTGATAAATGTAAACAAGCCCACATACCTAGAAAGCCTTTATAAATACTTCTAATATGGTCCAGTATAAGTGTTAGTGGATCAATATCAACCTGAAAGCACACTGGTTGATAATGTCTAAGGATGTAACCATGAGGAACTAAGGAGACTAGTTCACATAGAATTGTACACTTAAAATAGCTACCTCTTACTGTATATTGGGTACATTCATTGTATGTAAATTTTACCTCAATAGAGTTGATTTTAAATGCATCATTTAAAAATAATTCACCTCATAGTTATAGACTAATATAAATTGACTGCTCTACTTATTATGATAGATTAGGTAATTAATAAAATATTATCAAGATGAAAAATGAGGCACCCAGAGAACAATTTTCACTAATCCCTCTAGCACAGCAAATAGCAACTCTCTTCACTGGAAAGGGATAGGTAAACTTTCAAACAATTTAGCTCCCTATTTATAGATTATGCAAAATCTGAGATGTACTTGATTTCATATAGCCCACACTTACAGACATTATATACAGATACTCTCAAACCACCTTGGTTACACCAAACTCAGATTTGGTATTGTCAGCAAATGAATGGAAATTTCAAAAAGTACATTGCAATGATGCTTGCCAGACAGCATTTCAGTTTAGAAATATTAACCATCATGTACGTACTGTAGTTACTGTACAACTGTGTTACAATTTTATTTCATTTTGTGCTTATTTTATAACAATGACTAGATAATGAGAAAATGAAAATTCCACTTCTAGTGATCAAATAATCAAAAACAGCATTAATTAGGTATGCCAAATGCAGGCAATCTACAACCTCAATCAGACAATCACTGGATTTAAGCTGTGTTCAACAGTGAGCAAAATTTAAATTTAAATGACAAAAATATATCCTTTAAGACTAAATTTAAGATGTGCCAAGAAAACGTGGCTCTTTAATTTTCTACAACTGATTTAATCTTGCTTTTCAAGCTCTGACCTTGACTTTAACTTGCATTTTATAGTAGTTCAGTCCTTTTTGATTTATAGTTGTTGTTGGTTGAGTCTCTAAGTCATGTCCTACTCTTTGCGACCCCACAGACTGTAGTACGCCAGGCTTCCCTGTCCTTCACTATCTCCCAGTTTGCTCAAACTCACAACCATTGAGTTGGTGATGCCATCAAACCATCTCATGCTCTGTTTTCACCTTCTCCTCCTGCCTTCAATCTTCCCAGCATCAGGGTATTTTCCAATGAGTCAGCTCTTCCCATCAGGTGGCCAAAGTATTGGAGCTTCAGCTTCAGCATCAGTCCTTCCAAAGAATATTCAGGGTTGATCTCCTTTAGGATGGACTGGTTTGATCTCCTTGCTGTCCAAGGGACTCTCAAGAGTTCTCTCCAGGACAATTTAAAAGCATCAGTTCTTCAGTGCTCAGCCTTCTTGGTAGTCTGTCTCTCACATCTGTACCTGACTAAAGGAAAAACCATAGCTTTGACTATATGGACCTTTGTCAGCAAAGTAATGTCTTTGCTTTTTAATACACTGTCTAGGTTTGTCATAGCTTTCCTTCCAAGGAGCAAGCATCTTTTAATTTCATGGCTGCAATCACTGTCCGCAGCAATTTTGGAGCCCAAGAAAATACAATCTGTCATTGTTTCTACTTTTTCCCCTTCTGTTTGCCATGAAGTGATGGGACCAGATGCCATGATCTTCATTTTCTGAATGATGAGTTTTAAGCCAGCTTTGTCACTCTTCCCTTTCACTTTTATCAAGAGGCTCTTTAGTTCATCTTCACTTTCTGCCGTAAGGGTGGTGTCATCTGCATATCTGAGGTTATTGATGTTTCTCCCTGCAATCCTGATTCCAGCTTGTGTGCTTCACCCAGCCCAGCATGTCACATGGTGTACTCTGCATATAAGTTAAATAAGCAGGGTGACAATATACAGCCTTGATGTATTCCTTTCCCAATTTTGAACCAGTTCGTCGTTCTATGTCTGGTTCTAACTGTTGCTTCTTGACCTGAATACAGGGTTTCTCAGGCAACAGGTAAGGTGGTTTATAGTTTTCTTCAGGTAAACACTCAGTTTCTCTGTTCAGATTTTCTCCCTGCTTCTATGAAGATGGCAGCTGGGTATATGGATGTGGATGGGGTTTTGTAACTTGACTGTGGTAAAGGAAAGACTCACAGATACACATGTACTGGCCCTTGTGCTGTCCCCTGGGGCTCTATGGTCCCCAAGACAAGGTTCCTTATAGGTCTGGACCCCAGACACTGGCCAGACACTAATGCTGGACCCCATGCAGGCTTTGGGCTCAGGGATGTGCTCTTGGCTTAGAGCCCAGGGGTCTGGCCTGGTTGTTTGTCTCCTTCTCAGCTTTAATAGGTAAAGCCATCTATACTTTGCAATCTCATGTATGACTACTACCTGGCCAACAACTAGAGTGCTGATATCAGCCTGTCCCTCAACACAGCATCCCCACTGACAGGTTCGCTAACTCTCAACCTAGTTACCTGGGGTGGGTGATACCTTTGGGATTCCTCAGAAGACACTCACGAGCTGAAGGAGGCCCAAGGCATCCTCTCTCCACCTAACCACATCATGCCACAATTTACTTTGCTGTCACTGCTTCTATTGTGTTGAGGCAACCTTGCAAGGCAGTTTCCTCCCTGAGTTTCAAGAGGGGAATGGGGCATAAGCATCCTTCACTTTTGGCTTCACCTGCAACTCAGTGTCCCCCAAACCCAGAATTCCGGACCCCCATGGTGGTGGGAAGGGCTTCCTTGATATCTCAGTTGGTAAAGAATCCACCTGTAATGCAGGAGACCCCAGTTCAATTCCTGGGTCAGGAAGATTCGTTGGAGAAGGGATAGGCTACCCACTCCAGTATTCTTGGGCTTCCCTCGTGGCTCAGCTGATAAAGAATCTGCCCGCAATGCGGGAGACCTGGGTTCGATCCCTGGGTTGGGAAGATCCCCTGGAGAAGGGAAAGGCTACCCACTCCAGTATTCTGGCCTGGAGAATTCCATGGGCTGTAGAGTCCATGCGGTCACAAAGAGTTGGACAGGACTGAGTGACTTTCACTTTTATGGTGGTGGGGGGGTGCAGGGAAGAGAATGTCAGGACTTGCCTGCCTTAACTCTGCTCTTCAATCTACATTTCTTCGGCACCTGGAAGGGCTGTCTTTTGTTTCCCTTTTAAGTCTCAAAGGAATTTCCCCTCTGAAGAGGCTTTTACCCTACTCTCTTATCTGGAACCACAATAAGAAAAGATTAGGAGAGAAAAACCAATTTATTGACCAAAGATACATCACCAGGTACTCCAGAAAGATTATCTCCGTTAAATACATAAACATTCAGCTATAATAATAGAAAAAGAAACAAGGAAAGGTTTAAAATTAAAATAGACTAATGATCAACATAAAAATATACGATCCAAATGAAGGCAAACAGCTTGCTATAGATTCCTTGATTGAGAGAAGAACTGACTGTGCTTAACTTCCTCACGGCCAATTTTTCCAGTAAATTATGTAGGTATCGTTGAAGTCAACACACTGAAATTTTTTAGACACTGGTGGGTAAACAAGATACAGAAAGCTAACAACAGCAGATTGTTATAGTAGCAATTGCTACTATAGAAGCAAGTTGCTCACTGATTCCTGGGAGCCCTAACAAAAACCAGACCCATGAGTATAGACTCATACCCTGCTGAACTTAGAGACAGTATAGCTAAAATGGTTATTAAATCATAGTTTAAGAATGTCTGAAAAAAAAAAAAAAAGAATGTCTGATTTGGGGCTTCCCTAGTGGCTCAGTGGTAAAGAACTCACCTGCCGCAGGAGACGTAAGAAACTCAGGTTTAATCCCTGGGTCAAGAAGATCCCCTGGAGAAGGAAATGGCAACTCACTCTGGTATTCTTGCCTGGAGAATTCCAAGGACGGAGGTGCCTGGCGGGCTCCAGTCCATGGGGTCACGAGAGTCGGACACAACTGAGCACACACATTCACACTATCTCTAGATATACGGAGTGTACCTTTCTTTCACATGGGAGATTTATTTCCTGCTTTTAGGGGGACAGAAGTAGGTCAGAGCTTCTTTCTTGCATCAGCTATTTCTCAAGCAACATCAATTCAAAATAATCAAAATAATCAATATGCCATTATTTTGGGGTGGCCCACCTTGAGCCCCAACAACACCAAGGTTTAGTTTTTTCCCAATTCATGAAAAATATGCCAGGTTTTAGGACCGAAACATGCTAAGGAAGCTCCAAAGCTTGAAAGCAACCAAAATTATGTTCTGTATAATATCTTTAAGGTACTAAGGCATAAGGTCCTCAGGTATGGGATTACTACGACACTGCCAAGATGTGAAGGACTGACAGGTAGAGCAAGAGGACCTGAGAAGCTCCCTATTCACACAACTGACCTGGAGTACCTCCAGGGACCCTGTGACCATGCTTTCTGACAGATCAGTCACACCTAGGCAGACAAGGAAACAGAAGGGTACAACCAAAATCTGAAAAAAGTTCTAATCACAGCTTTCTGCCATAACCATAATCCATGCAGAAAACTGAAAAGTACATTCAACTTAGGTAGTAACAATTTTTCTTTTCTTAAAAAACTTATTTTCAAAGGATGTAGTCAATTTGGTGAAAATTTGTTGTTATGCATTGTAGGGAAATCTAGAAAACGCCAGATTCGCTTTCTCTTACCATAGGAAATGATGTGTTTCAGATATAAATCAGCAACCTGTGATATTTTTGAAAGAGCTAAAAATCTGGCTTACCTTTATATCCAAGTAGCCAGTACTTTATCTTACATGTAATACGTATGTAATAAAAGGTCTAAAGTGAACTGTACCATATTTTCACAGTCATGGAAGAGGAACCGCTTACCATCATCACATAAAGAAGCTGGATGACATCATATATACTACCTCAAGCACTAAAGCAAAAATAAAAAGGAGAAAGGAAGAGAAAAATCCCCAAAGTGGCCATGCCTTTGAAACAACCATGGAATATAAACCTCAAGTAATGCAATGTTTCAAGAGAATTAGCCAAGGAACACTGTAAACCTAACAACATTCTAGTATTCTTGGCAGTCCTTCACATCTTGGCTCTGTCATAAGTAAATCCCATACCTGAGGACCTTATTATGCCTTAGTACCTTATACATTCTGGCTACTTGACTTCAAGAATATCACCAAAGCTTTCTAGTTGAAATCCTCTTCTAGTAACATTTTCCCAAGGCCTCAGTGAGGCCATCAGCTTTGCCAAAATAGATATTTCAAACATACTCTGCTTGTCAATCACTGGATTCAGGGAAAGAAATATGTATTACATTTCATGCAGCCCAGAAGCTGTCCAAGACTTCAAGGATAAAGTTCTCATTCCATACTTCATCTCCTAACTTTTAAGAAAAAGCACCTCTGCTTCAGTCACATCTAATCATTTGCAGCTTCTCAACTGAGCCTCCACACATATTTACTTTTATCTGCTCACACTCTGTCTCCAGTATTCATCATTTCTTCATTCATTTATTCATTTGTTCAACAAACAAACATTTCCCAAGCTCCTAGAAGGTGACAGGCATGATGCTAAGCAGTGGGGATACATAGGAAACAAGACAAAAAGAGGGAGGGTCCCTGTTCTTACAGCAGTCACATTCTGGAGAGAAGAGACATAATAAGCAAACAAGTAACAGACAAGAAGATAACAGTAACTGCTATAAAAGAAAGCAAATGGGTCAACTTAATAGAGTATTGATTTGGGTTAGGGAGTTTCCAAGGAAGTGATGTTATAGCTGCTATTTAAATGACAAGAAGCTAACTCTGTATTTCTAGTTAATTCTTTCTTTCCTCCTTTAAAACCCTCCTTTGGGAAGCACTGCATGATCCCCCAGCTTATTCTGTGTGCTCCTCTCTGAGGTCCCTAGCACACTAACCACAACTCCTACCAAGCTTCTACCACAACTACCCTGGAATCTTTGGTTTGCAACTCTGCCTCAAGGCCTACCCCAAACTACAGTTAATAAGATCCTTGAGCAAAGGCACTACAAATAACTCTCGCCCCTAAGACCTAGCAGAAACACGTACAAATAGCTCGGCATGGTGAATTAAGCAGTTCAACTGCTCTAAGTACTTCTTAAGAATCTTACAGGGACCAAGAAGAAATAAGGCAATAGACACACAGGGCATAGAAATGGAATATGTAAATTTCATCACAACTAAAAATATCACAGAAAATAAAGGCTGAAATATTATTTCTCTTAAACAGAACAATCCCCTGAGTTTTGAAATAATCTGTTTTTTGACATTTTCATTCTCTGTTGGTCCTAGAACTCCTCAAGGGCAGAGAGTACATCCCAATCATTATGCTGTCATGGGTTTTGCCCCTTCCAGAATGTGGGTTGTCTACAATCACTAATCATGTCCTTCTTGTTGTTTATTCCAGACATCCAGCAGGACTCACTACAGCAGGTGTTTTAACAGATGTCGGCTTAATAAGTTAAATTTAAAGTTTCAAGGCTCTCTCCTGTGGTTCCTCTTGAGCCAGAACTAACAAAGAATCTTTATATATCAACAAGAATGTATTTAAACAGCATGGATGATAAATACATTTCATGGATTGGAAGAATCAATATAGTGAAAATGAGTATACTACCCAAAGCAATTTATAGATTCAATGCAATCCCTATCAAGCTACCAACGGTATTCTTCACAGAGCTAGAACAAATACTTTCACAATTTGTATGGAAATACAAAAAACCTCGAATAGCCAAAGCGATCTTGAGAAAGAAGAATGGAACTGGAGGAATCAACCTACCTGACTTCAGGCTCTACTACAAAGCCACAGTTATCAAGACAGTATGGTACTGGCACAAAGACAGAAATATAGATCAATGGAACAAAATAGAAAGCCCAGAGATAAATCCACGCACATATGGACACCTTATCTTTGACAAAGGAGGCAAGAATATACAATGGATTAAAGACAATCTCTTTAATAAGTGGTGCTGGGAAATCTGGTCAGCCACTTGTAAAAGAATGAAACTAGAACACTTTCTAACACCATACACAAAAATAAACTCAAAATGGATTAAAGATCTAAACGTGAGATCAGAAACTATAAAACTCCTAGAGGAGAACATAGGCAAAACACTCTCTGACATACACCACAGCAGGATCCTCTATCACCCACCTCCCAGAATATTGGAAATAAAAGCAAAAACAAACAAATGGGACCTAATTAACCTTAAAAGCTTCTGCACATCAAAGGAAACTATTAGCAAGGTGAAAAGACAGCCTTCAGAATGGGAGAAAATAATAGCAAATGAAGCAACTGACAAACAACTAATCTCAAAAATATACAAGCAACTCCTCCAGCTCAACTCCAGAAAAATAAATGACCCAATCAAAAAATGGGCCAAAGAACTAAATAGACATTTCTCCAAAGAAGACATACAGATGGCTAACAAACACATGAAAAGATGCTCAACATCACTCATTATCAGAGAAATGCAAATCAAAACCACTATGAGGTACCATTTCACACCAGTCAGAATGGCTGCGATCCAAAAGTCTACAAATAATAAATGCTGGAGAGGGTGTGGAGAAAAGGGAACCCTCTTACACTGTTGGTGGGAATGCAAACTAGTACAGCCACTATGGAGAACAGTGTGGAGATTCCTTAAAAAACTGGAAATAGAACTGCCTTATGATCCAGCAATCCCACTGCTGGGCATACACACTGAGGAAACCAGAAGGAAAGAGACACGTGTACCCCAATGTTCATCGCAGCACTGTTTATAATAGCCAGGACATGGAAGCAACCTAAATGTCCATCAGCAGATGAATGGATAAGAAAGCTGTGGTACATATACACAATGGAGTATTACTCAGCCATTAAAAAGAATACATTTGAATCAGTTCTAATGAGGTGGATGAAACTGGAGCCTATTCTACAGAGTGAAGTAAGCCAGAAGGAAAAACATCAATACAGTATACTAACGCATATATATGGAATTTAGAAAGATGGTAACAATAACCCGGTGTATGAGACAGCAAAATAAATAAATAAAGTTTCAAGGCTCTCTCCTGTGGTTCCTCTTGAGCCAGAACTAACAAAGAATCTTTATATATCAACAAGAATGTATTTAAACAGCATGGATGATAAATCAATACAATGTTGAAAAAGGTATCTGACTCATATAAATCACATAGTGAGAAAGCGCCTGTAGAAATCTCAAAACCAATGATATGAAAAAACAGAAATTAATGGATCACTTCAAGAGAAATTATATATTATTCTCTAACAAAACATGGCAGAAATTTTATATTTTATACTATCAGGTACATAGACTATACATATAAATAAACTTGATTCCACATTTTAAATGAATAGAACAAATTATATATTTTCACTAAAAAATCAAGTTAAAGGACAAATCTTTTCTGAACAATTATAACAGCTTTATAATAAGCCCCTAAAGTAGAATTTAAATCTAAGGGCATGAGTAATATTTATATAATGACTTATGAATCACATCCTTCTAGTTATACTACTACCTGTATTTTTGTTCAAAAAGGCACTTCTAAAGTAATAGAAAATGTTACCACCATATAAAGAAATGTGATAAACAGATATATATATCATAAAAAATAATTTGGTTACATTTTCTCTTGAGTCTAAACTACCAAACAGAAAGGCAGAAATTTCTAACAAACTCATCACTTTCTACTTTCAGAAACAAATAAAAAATCTGATTATTAGATGACTATACCAGACCACCTGACCTGCCTCTTGAGAAACCTATATGCAGGTCAGGAAGCAACAGTTAGAACTGGACATGGAACAACAGACTGGTTCCAAATAGGAAAAGGAGTACATCAAGGTTGTATATTGTCACCCTGCTTATTTAACTTCTATGCAGACTACATCATGAGAAACGCTGGGCTGGAAGAAGCACAAGCTGGAACCAAGATTGCCGGGAGAAATATCAATAACCTCAGATATGCAGATGACACCACCCTTATGGCAGAAAGTGAAGAGGAACTAAAAAGCCTCTTGATGAGAGTGAAAGAGGAGAGTGAAAAGGTTGGCTTAAAGCTCAACATTCAGAAAACAAAGATCATGGCATCAGGTTCCATCACTTCATGGGAAATAGATGGTGAAACAGTGGAAACAGTGTCAGACTTTATTTTTCTGGGCTCCAAAATCACTGCAGATGGTGACTACAGCCATGAAATTAAAAGACACTTACTCCGTGGAAGGAAAGTTATGACCAACCTAGATAGTATATTGAAAAGCAGAGACATTACTTTGCCAACAAAGGTCTGTCTAGTCAAGGCTATGGTTTTTCCTGTGGTCATGTATGGATGTGAGAGTTGGACTGTGAAGAAAGCTGAGCACTGAAGAATTGATGCTTTTGAACTGTGGTGTTGGAGAAGACTCTTGAGAGTCCCTTGGACTGCAAGGAGGTCCAACCAGTCCATTCTGAAGGAGATCAGCCCTGGGTGTTCTTTGGAAGGAATGATGCTAAAGCTGAAACTCCAGTACTTTGGCCACCTCATGGGAAGAGTTGACTCATTGGAAAAGAGTCTGATGCTGGGAGGGATTGGGGGCAGGAGGAGAAGGGGACGACAGAGGATGAGATGGCTGCATGGCATCACCGACTCGATGGACGTGAGTTTGAGTGAACTCAGGGAGGCCTGGCGTGCTGAGATTCATGGGGTCGCAAAGAGTCGGACACGACTGAGCAACTGAACTGAACTGAACTGATACTCTAATTTAAAACATAAGCTATGTACTGGATATTTTTCATACTCCAGTTCCCAGATCTATCTATATGGTTTCATAAGAAAGAAAACAAAAAGTGTTTCTAACTAGAAATGCTGTTTAATTACATTTAATTCTGTGATAACTTTCAAAAGCCCAGAAGCACTTCTTTCAGACACAATCTTGATTTCAAACAAATAATAACAAAGCAAAGTGAAAGTCAAAAGATGTCATATATCGAGAAGAAGTGTGAGAACTTCAGATTCAGAGTCACACTGCCTGGATTTGAATTCTAGCTCCACCAGCTACTAGCCGAGTGACTTTTTGGGCCAGTTTGTTAACTTCTTGGTACCTCGATTTCCTTTGTTGCAATCTGGGTCTAATGATATCACTAACTCTTGAGACTGCTATTAGCATTAAATGAGAAGATACAAAGAAAATGCTCAGTACAGCACATAAGCTAAATGTTACTACCATTATTACCATCATCAAGTTCAAACCACTACTTCTCAGTTCAGTTCAGTTGCTCAGTCATGTCCAACTCTTTGCGACCCCACGGACTGCAGTGCCCCAGGCTTCCCTGTCCATCACCCACTCCTGGAGCTTGCTCAACTCTACTTCTGGGCATTCTCAAATCACCAAAGCAAGTTTCCAGAGGAAAGTCGAGAGCAAGTAATTTGTCCCCAAGGGGCTTCTCCCAACCCTGGAGAGAACTAACAGACCTTACTATATAAAGCCCAGACTCACAGTTGAACCGAACTTCCCATCCAGTAGGTTAAAGAGAGGTGACATTCCTCCGGATTTTGGGGCGGTAGCTTCCACATGAGACAGAAGTGTGTCCAGGACTTAGAACAGTGATGGTGCTTGGAGAGATCCCTCCAGTCTGTTCACTAAGCACCACAGCCTGGAGAGGTGAGGCCAGGGAAACAATGCCCACTGGAGGGCAGCTCCTGGGAAAATGTCTAATGGTAACCTGAATAACAGGCAACAGTAACCATGGCAACAACAAAGCACTAAGGACAACGCCCCTTTCCCCATTTTCCTGGTATGTCATAAACCAAAGGAGGCTTGTATTAGTCCACAGGAAGCAAAGGAGTGCTAGTAATACCAACAAGCCAGGTGGTGACTTAGATTTAGTTTTATTTCTAAAACAATTATATTTCTACCTGAGTGCTATGGTAAGATTAAAATCTATTTCACAGGACTTTGAACTGTAAACAACTAAGATCTCTGAAGGTAAAGACTAAGTCTCAATCACAGTGCCTGATACATGGTATATTTGAAGAATGAACTGATGTTCATTATCATAAAATGGGTGTTTACAGAATTTTCACACACACACATGGAAACTTCTAGTTGGTAAAGATGGAGTAGCCTCATTTCTCCCAAGTGCCTCCTCTTAAAACTAAAGACCCCCATGCATAATACACAAAGATAGAAGACAGGATGGAAAGAAGGAGGACGAGTGCCTGGAGACTTGGGGACCTAAGAAACATGTTAGCACTCAGTCTCCTGGGATTCCTCACTATTTCCCATGTATTCTCATCAGGGTGCCAGAGAAGCCTGTGACCTGGAACCCACAAGAGTCGAACATAAAAAAGTGCCAAGAATAGCCTGTTCCCACTGCTAAAAGATCAAGAAAAGGATGAGCTAACAATGGAAAATCCTTCAGGCAATACTCATCCTGCTCAAGAAAACATGAAAGGAAAATCTGCACCACTATCCCACTGAGGTGTCAGTGGGGCTAAGTGGGTAGACACTCTTACACACACACATGAGAAAGCAGGGACCTAACCTTCCATCCCAGCCTGGCAGGGAGTGCTCCATTCACCCCTTTGTGGTGCTGGTGGGTCCAGTCCCCAAGCTGATCTTCCCTCTTCCCCTAGGCAGAAGCAGGCAACAGTACTCTGGTGCCACTGCCAGGGTAGTGTCTTCAGGACGAAGCAGAGATAAGGCGGGGTGAATTAGTGGTCCACTTTTGCTGGAATTCCCTGGTGGCTCAAACGGTAAAACGTCTGCCTGCAATCCAGGAGACCCGGCTTTAATCCCTGGGTCGGGAAGATCCCCTGGAGAAGGAAATGGCAACCCATTCCCGTACTCTTGCCTAGAAAATTCCATGGATGGAGGAGCCTGGTGGGCTACAGTCCATGGGGTTGCAAAGAGTCGGACATGACTGAGCGACTTCACTTTCACTGTCTTTGCTGGGAAGGTCTTGGCAGGGCCAAGTGAGGAGTTGAACATCTGCTCCATCCACCTGCAAGGAGGCAGTGGGAGTAAAAGCAAGATTTCTGCAGAGGTGGGGTCAGGGAGGCTTAAGAAGAAACTGAACATACACCCCTAACCCTCACACTATCCTGCTACAGGAAGGCTACCTGCTCAACAAAAGAAATCAAAAAGGATCCAGAGCCTCATACAAATTGACCAGGATAGAATCAAAATTCACTCATCATACCAAGGACCTTTAGAGTCACAATTTGAATGAGAAGACAAGAGTCTTACACCAAGATGAAATAAATGTTGGAATTATCTGACAAGGATTTTAAAGCAACTCCAATAAAACTACTTCAACAAGCAACCCTAAAATGCCTGTGACACAGACAAGAAATAGCCCCAACCAAAGCCCGCTCTCTCTTGAGCTAAATAAAAGGCCAGTGAAGGACCAGCCTACCAAGACGAAAAACTTTTAAACAATAACCACTCTACTCCAGCCAGACTTAACAGTGAAAATTGTGACTCCATTCATACCAGCAAAGGCAGAGTGGGAAGCAGGCCCAATCCCCTACCAGGGTAGTGTCAGTGGAGGCCACGTGGGGAGCAGTGACAAGGCACACCTGCCTCTCCTGCCCCTCCTGGCCAGGATGGTCAACAGTTACCATATGCAAGTAAGTGCATGCACCCCACGTGCAGTGAGGTAAAATAATACTAATATGTTAGACTTCGGAGCAGAGAACGGTTTTACTGCAGGGCCATGCATGGAGATGGGTGGGTCATGCCTTAAAAACCCTGAACTCCCAGAAAGCTTTCAGCAGAGCCCTTTCCTAGGAAAGCTGAGGGAGGGACAAACATCTTGTTGAAAATGTGTGTATGTGTGTTAGTCACTCAGTCGTGTCTGACTCTTTGTGACTCCATGGACTATAGCCCACCAGGCTCCTTTGTCCATGGAGTTCTCCAAAGAAAACTGGAGTGGGTAGCCATTCCCTTCTCCAGGGGATCTTCTCGACCCAGGGATCGAATCCAGGTCTCCGGGAATGCAAGCAGATTCTTTAAGGTCTGAGCCACCAGCCAAGGCCCTTAATGAAAACATATTGTATCAAAATATGTGGGATGTAGCTAAAGCAATGCTAAGAGAGAAATGTATAGCACTAACTGCATATATTAGAGAAGAAAGGTCTCAAATAAATAACCTAAATTCTTACCTCAACACTAGAAAAAGAAACCCAAAGCAAGACGGAAGGAAATAATAAAGATAAAATCAGAAATCAATGACGTTTCAAATAATAATTGAGGAAAGAAATCAATGAAGTAAAATCTGTTTCCCCCCGAAATTGGTAAAGTTGATTAACCTCTGCCAAGACTGATCAAGATTTTTAAAAAGACAGAAGATAAAAATTATCAATATCAGGAATGAAATAGGGGAGATGGCTATAATTCTGTAGCCATTAAAAGGATAGTAAGAAGTACCACACACTTCACACTCATAAATTGGACAGCTTAGGGGAAAAAAAATGGGCCAATTCCTTGAAAATCACAAGCTACCAAAACTTAACCAAGATGAAATAAACAATAGTCAGATAATTATTAAATACAGTGAATCTACAATTTTAGAGTTTCCAATAAATCTTCAGGCTCTGATGGGTTCACTGAAGAATTTTACCAAACATTTAAAGTCGAATCAGCATCAATTTTATATAACCTCTTCCAGAAATTAGAAGAGGAAGAAACACTTCCCAACTCATTTAATGAAGTTACTGCTATATGGATACCAAAACCTGACAACACAAAAAACGAAAACTACTGACTGATACAGTTCATGAACTCAAAATATTAGCAAATCAAATCCATCAATTTATGAAAAGAAATATGTGCCATGACCAAGTTGGATTTATTTCAGATATTCAAGACCGATTTAACATTTGAAAATAATATCAACAGGGAAAAGAACAAAAATCATATAATAGAAGAATCTGACAAAATCCAGCATCTATTCATGACTTAAAAAAAAAAAAAAAGAAACTCGGGCAAGCTAAGAATAGAAGGTAATTTCCTTAACTTGATAAACATCATCCACAAAACTCTACAGCTAACATATTTAATGGTGAAAGACAATGCTTTTTCCCTAAGATTGCAAAAAAGACAAGAATGTCTGCTCTAATCACTACAACTTAACACAGTATTATAAGTTCTAATCAGAGTAATAAGCCACGAAAAAGAAATAAAAAGCAAACAGAGTGTAAACAAAGGAATGAAATGGACACTATTTACATATGACATGATGGTCTACATATAAAATCCCAAGAATCCACCAAAAAACTCCTAGAACTATGAGTTTTGCAAGATTGTAGAATACAAGATAAACTAATCACATTTCTATATACAAACTACAAAAATGTGGAGACAGAAATTAGAAGCAACATAAGATTTACAATTGATCCAAGGAAATAAAATATAAACCTAACAAAATAACTATAGGATCTGTATCCTGAAAATTATAAAATGTTAATGAAAAGAATTGAAGAGAACCTAAATAGAGAAACACTCTACTCATGTATTATAAGACTCAACAAGATGCCAATCCTTCCCAAATGGATATATAAATTTAAAGTAATTCCTATCAAAATGCCAGCAAGTGTTCTATAGATATAGGAAAGCTTATTCTAAAACAGAAATTGAAAGGCACATGACCTGGAATAGCTAATGAAATTTTGAAAAAGCAGAATAAGGTGGGAGGAATCACTATATCTGACGGTGAGGCTTGCTACAGAGCCACATAACAGTAGTCAAGACGGCATGACACTGGCAGAAGGATAAACACTCAATCAATGGGACAGCTCAGAGAACCCAGAAATAGAGCCACACAAATATGCTCAACTGATTTGACTGCAAAAGAAATTCAGTGGAGGAAGGAGAGACTGTTCAACAAGTAGTGCTATAGCAACTGGTCATCCATAGGCCAAAAAACAAAAAGCCTCAACCTACATCTCAAGCAACCTATATAAAAATTAACTCAAAACAGATCATCGACTTAAATGTAAAATGCAAATTTATAAAATTTTAGAAGCAAACAAAGGAGAAAATCTTTAGGATGAATGACTAGACAAAGAGTTTTTAGACTTACCACCAAAAATACAATCTATAAAAGGAAAGATTATTAAATTACTGCATCAAAATTAAAACATTCTGCTCTGTGAAAGATCTGATTAAGCAATGAAAAGACAAGCTACAAGGTGGGAAAAAAATATTTTCAAACATATCCAACATGGATTTTAATCAAGAATATATATATATTTCAAAAACTCCTTAAATTCAACTAGAAAATGGATGAATGACACAGATATTTCACTGAAGAGAATATACAGATCAGTCCTGGGTGTTCATTGGAGGGACTGATGTTGAAGCTGAAACTCCAATACTTTGGCCACCTGATGCGGAGAGCTGACTCATTTGAAAAGGCCCTGATGCTGGGAAAGATTGAGGGCAGGAGAAGGGGATGACAGAGGATGAGATGGTTGGATGGTATCACCGACACAATGGACATGGGTTTGGGTGGACTCCAGGAGTTGGTGATGGACAGGGTGGCCTGGCGTACTGTGGTTCATGGGGTCGCAAAGAGTCGGACATGACTGAGTGCCTGAACTGAACTGAATATAGAGATGTCAAACAAGCACATAAAAAGATGTTCAACATGATTAGCCATTACAGAAATGCAAATTTAAACTACAATAATGTCACCTATATACCTATTAGAATGGCTAAATAAAAAATAGTAATAATGCCAAAGGTTGGTGAGCACATGGAGAATGAGATCAGTCATACATTGCTGATGGGAAGAGAAACACTCTGGAAAAAAGAGTACACCAGTAGTTTCTCACAAAACTATACACCCATTTAGCATATAACTCAGCAATTATACTTTTCAGCATTTATTCCAGGGAAATGAAAGCTCATGTTCACAAAAAAACCTATACATGACTCTTCATAGCAGTTTTATTTGTAATAGCCAAAAACTAGAAAAAACCTGAAGGTCCTTCAATAGGTTAATAAACCATGATACCTCCACTCTATGGAATACTACTCAGCAATAAAAAAGAACAAATTATTGGTTCACACAAAAAATCTGGATGGTTCTCAAGGGAGTCATGCTGAGTGAAAAAGGCCAATCTGAAAAGGTTATATACTATATCATTCCATTTAAATAGCATTCTTGAAATGACAAAATTATAGAGATGAACATATTAGTGGTTGCCAGGGGATAGGTAGAGGATATCTACCTATAGGATATCCCCTTCCAGGGGAAAGGAGGGATATAGCTATGTCGGGATGTAGCTGTGTCTATGAAAAGATTGCATAAGGAATCCTGGTTAAAAAAAAAAAAACAAACTATCTTCTATCTTGACTGTGGTGGCCACACGAGTCTACATAAGTGATAGAACTACACGTACAGTACACACAAGCACACACACCACATACACAATAGTGCAAGTAAAATTGGTGAAATCTTAATACAATCCATGGATTATATCAATGTCGGTTTTCTGGTTATGATGTTCTGCTATACTTATGTAAGATATTACTATTGGGAGAAATTAGTTGAAGGATATATGGAATCTATTTTATTTCTTATAATTGTATGTGAATCTATAATTATCTCAAGAGAAAAAATTAAAGAAAATCAAGTCAGCAATATATGAAAATGAATGTGAAACAGGAAGTGAGGGTGGCAATGTCCAATCTGATTCCAAGGTTTCATAAGTTTTACAGTCTCCCACAGAAGCACACACCCCATTAGAACATAATTGTGATTCTTCCTCAAGAAAGGTTTTGTGAGAAGAAGTCTGAAAGACTCTTGACTGAACCAAGCGAATGGGTTTTCCAAATGAGACCATCAGAGTAAGACACAGTCAGATGGATTGGCAAGTTTAATGTTGTCCCCATCTCTGCCTTCCCCTGGTGCCCTGTCAGGTAGGAGGAAGCTTCTGATGAAAAGTAAATCAGTTAAAAGAAAAACAAAGAAGCTAAAATTTTTGCACATCTCAAAGTAGTAAGTTTATGTATGATGCTGCTACACATAATTAAAAAAAAATTACTAAAACCTTCTCTAACACTGTCTCCACAATTCCATTTCAAAAAATCTGTTCCAGCGTATTCTGCTTAGATGAAGATTTACCAAGGAAGAATTCAAAAAGATCAGTGCAGCCAGAAGCTCTCAAAGAAAGCAGTCATGCAGATTGCTCTCTTAACACTTTATTGAACAAAGAACACTCTGTAGAACATATGATGGGCTAGGTCTACACTGCGTGCAGTAAAGCTGAACATGACAATAGCTCAATGTGAAGTGTTAAACAAAATTAGGGTTTTTCATTGTACAAAACTTCTTATGTAGCTGTCATGCAAGAATAATGCATTAAATTCAGCATTTTCACCAATCATCTATCAGTTCAGTTCAGTTGCTCAGTCATGTCGGACTTTTTGCGACTCATGGACTGCAGCATTTCAGTGGTATGTATTTCAAACAAATTAGTTACACTGAAAAGACTCAAACATCTTTCAACTTCTCTTGGATGCCAAATAAAATCTTAGTACAAATATCAAAAATGCTGGTCACCCCAAAAGACAGACTGCCAACAAAGTTCCAAAATACTGTTTATTAAGTTGGATGAAGGCAAGAACTATCAGTTATTGCAAAATTCATGTAAGAACACTTAATAGTCCAGCTATAAGCATTTCTTTTAAGTTTCTCACATTAATGAGTGCTGTTTATAGTATTAAAATTCTATCACTCAAGCATCAACGATTACATTTCAGAAAAAGGAAATCATTTGTGCCATCTTTCTACAAAAGAGAAAACATTATAATAAACAGAACTAGTATCTATAATAGGATACACTGTGGGTTGGGGGGTAAAGGAAAAATAGTGCTTTACTTTTATGGTAGAAATTATGTAATGTAAATATCATTTTGACCCTTAACAAAAAAAATCCATGAGAAAAGCTCAAATTTGAACCCTGTGTTGCATTATTTTAAAATCTATGTTCATGAGTTTATACTGCATCTGTTTATACCAATACGTGGCAAATATCTATCAGTTTCACATACACTGAACTATTCTAGGGGAATATGGGGAGAAAAAGGCCTTACTTATGCATCACCTAGTACAACTTTTACTTATAAAAATGTAAGTTCTTTGAGTCAATGACTTTAAATACCAACATGTACCTCTGTTAATTCCCTTCTCTCCATCCTCCTATTCCCAGCATCTCGAAAGAACTAGTCTAATGCCTTTGTATCTGCTAAGATTTGTCAATGAGGTCACTGAGTACCACCTCCACTGAAACAAAAGTACACTGTCTATTGCACCTTCCTTTTCTTTAACAAGTGAGCAGAACTGTAATGCTTCCAACCACCTGTCTAGATCTCTAGGTAATTTATACTGCTGCTGGCGTGTCTGCTAGCTCTGCAGAATGGCTGCTTGTCTACAATGGCCAGTGGCCAGTAGCTAGATATTTTTTGGAGTTATGCTTGTAATCAGGGAAATCAGAAGTTTATGTATGTTAGAGACAGTCCCATTCAAACTTGCTATGCGCTGTAATTAGCAAGGTTTTGCTCACTTCCTTGTCTGCTGTAACTGTGGCAGAAAACTGTTTTTGTCTCTGGGAACCAGTTCGTGCCTGTGAGGAAACATGGTGGAAAGAGGAATAGTTGATGAGGAGCCACTGGAGGGGCTTGGCAGACCAGATGAAAGGCTCACTCTCTGGATCCTTCAAATGGTTTGTAACGCTCTTGAGTAAGACAGAGAAAAGATCAATGATATTCAAGGCAAGAGACATCAAGGAAACCAGCAGCATGAAGTAGATGAAGATGTTTTTCTCTGTGGGGCGAGAGAGGAAGCAATCCACCTGATGCAGCAGGGGTCTCGTTTGCAAGTGTAAACCGCATTCAGGCTGAATCCCTAGATGTACCACTGGATCAGCAGGAAAGGCACCTCAAAGACAGACTTGAAGAAGATGCAGATGGTATAGGTTTACAGCAAGCCTCCACTCCCACCATTTTCACCTTGCCGTGTTCTTCAAGGCCATACTTGAACTTCCTGATTTCAATTTCCTCTTAGGGCATCTCTACAATGGCACCATTGGTTTGGGCAACTTTGAGTTTCTCCTCTTTCTTATTCAACTTGTCCTCCTTTTGCATCACACAGGACACATGGACTAGGTACAAGAGTGTGGGGACAGATGCAAATATGATCTGCGGGCCTCAGAAGTGCATGTGAGAGACTGAGAAGGACTTATCATAGCAGACATTTTCATAACCAGGTTGCCCAACATTACAACTAAAGGCAAACTACTTATTATGTCAGGCTGACTCAACTGCTGTTTCCAGTAGCAGGATTCTGAAAAAGCAAAGGACTGAGAGCCATACCTTCCCTCTAGGTGTGAACCCTGTCAAGGAGTTGGCCTAAAGCACTCTAGTAACTCATGCTGCCTGTTCGCTGTTCTTTCCCTTAAAAGTGAAGTAGGTATGCCAAGACTGCACTCCTTAGAGGATGAAGTAAAATGAAAAAGCACTCAGAACTGTCTAAAGCTTCCAAGTCTGCTACTCTTTGGTACCTTCCTCATTCTTTCACCTAACGAAAGGCAATTGCTGATACCTGATAAAAACTAATGTGGATTCATTTTCTATACATGGTGAGTAAATATTCTTAAATAAGAATGTACATATATCAATAATGTGACAAGTTACATAAACAGGGGAACAAAATAGACACATTTAAATATCTCCAATTCCAGAATAAGGTAATCTTCAAAGATTAAAACTCAAGCACAAAAACTGAATTAAAAATTTACAGGCATATATTGGCTGATTCATTTTCAGATGTATCGGGCCATCGTCTCCAGATAATGATATTCATCCCAGCATTATTTATGAGTGCCTAGTAGGTGTCATGTATGATAATGGGTACTGGTTTCTACTATGAGTCCTTCAGAGCTCACAATCAACTAGGGAGAACAGATCAGCAAAAGCACAGTATTTTATTGATTATCACAATTAATTGACTGTAAGATAAATCATTATTTTATTTACCATTCAGGAAGCAATCAGGGCATCCAAGGTAAGATGTGCCCTAATTTCAGAATTGGGGGGGGGGAATGTATACTTAGAATCAATGAAAAAGGCTTAGTAAATGAATATACAAGTGCAAATTTAAGTAAGTGTCAAGAGGAAACAAACAGGCACTGACAGAGATTAGCAGAACAAAATCCAGATCAGAATGTATACAGTCAGCCAAGCAAAGACTGGAAAAACTGCTGTGTGTGAAGAAGCAGCATGAGCTAAAATTTGAAGAGGGAAGGACTCACTGTACTCAAGGAGCTCAAAGGCAGGCAGTATGGTTACCAGGTAGTAGACAGAGGTGGCAGAATATGACAAAGGAGGCTACCTCAGGCATCAGCAGAGAATCCCAGAGGCAGAAAGTCAAATCACACTGTGAGGCCATCAGAGACAGTAGTAATGGCAGTTGGGGGAGCTCTAGGGGACCGGGGGAGAGTTGAGGGAGGAAACAGGATGCGATTGAGGGATATACAAATCAGTACAGAGACAAGGGTTCTGGGTAATGGATGACCAGTGAATTTTGCTGGTGTCAAAAGATGTCAGGAATCATGGGTCTGATCCTGAGAGTCTCTGGAGAGGTGAAGGCAATCTGTACCAGTGCTGTGGTCCTGAATGCTGTGGTACATAAAGGGGCATTTTACAAGGATAGGTGCCATTCCAGTCAGCAGAGAGTAGACCAGCAAGATCAGAACCAAAAAGGGGAGCTGCTACTCTCTCCTCATCTGGGCCGAAGTCAGGTCTTCGCCAACAGGGGCCTCAATTTAAATACTTATCTGCTGAATGTGTACCATTATCTTCCTTTCAATTGTTAGCACATGGAAGCTTTTTTGTAAAGACTACAATACTGACACTGTGTTCATTCTTCCTGGTTTCTTCTAAGATAGGGTTTTAATATATCAAGAGCTTTTAAAAAAATTTCAAGAGCAGCAATTCTGATACCATCCAACAAAGTGCTGTGAGTAGGTGGAACCTGCATGGGACACAACATACACCTGCCGAGCCACTACTGAAGCCCTTCTATTCTTTCTCCACTTCCTCCTGACAGCCCTCTTTCTTTATAAGTAATGTCTCTGAGGAAAAAGCCTAGGGAGAAGTTTTTGCCTCTAATACAGAACATGCCAAACAAATAGATCTTACCTTAAAATGAAGGACCACAGCTAACTGATTATCACATAGGAAATATAACTATTTTCAACCAAATTATTTCAATATAGCACTGCCTCATCATTTTAAAAACAAACTTTATTTTTGGGCTCCAAAATCACTGCAGATGGTGACTGCAGCCATGAAATTAAAAGACGCTTGCTCCTTGGAAGGACAGTTATGACCAACCTAGACAGCATATTAAAAAGCAGAGACATTACTTTGCCAACAAAGGTCCGTCTAGTCAAGGCTATGGTTTTTCCAGTAGTCGTGTATGGATGTGAGAGTTGGACTACAAAGAAAGCTGAGCGCTGAAGAATTGATGCTTTTGAACTATAATGTTGGAGAAGACTCTTGAGAGTCCCTTGGACTACAAGGAAATCCAACCAGTCAATCCTTGAGCAAATCAGTCCTGAATATTCAGTGGAAGGACTGATGTTGAAGCTGAAATTCCAATACTTTGGCCACCTGATGCGAAGAGCTGACTCATTTGAAAAGACCTTGATGCTGGGAAAGACTGAAGGCTGGAGAAGAAGGGGATGATGGAGGATGAGATGGTTGGATGGCATTACCGACTCAATGGACATGAGTTTGAGCAAGCTCTGGGAGTTGGTGATGGACAGGGAGGCCTGGCGTGCTGCAGTCCATGGGGTCACAAAAAGTCGGACATGACTGAGTGACTGAACTGAACTTATTTAGTATATTAACATAACATTCATAATATTTATATTTTAATTCTCCCTCTTTAAAAAATTAAATAATTAAAAAATTATTCCCAAAGGTAAATGTTCATTTCAAACAATTAGGAAAATTAAGAGGAAAATATTTCTTAAAGTAAACATAATATGAATCTGCCAATTAATGAGCAATCTTAAATACCATGCAGTTTACTTGTTTCTTGGTTTAACAGCTGTTCCTC
Organism: Bos javanicus; assembly: GCF_032452875.1. Taxonomy (NCBI): domain Eukaryota; kingdom Metazoa; phylum Chordata; class Mammalia; order Artiodactyla; family Bovidae; genus Bos; species Bos javanicus. The sequence continues at coordinate 131,725,615 of NC_083897.1, forward strand.
ACAGTACATTCAGTGAGAAAAATAAAACTTAAAATGAAACCTAAGAAGGGGCGCAAGGTTAATGCATTTTACAATGTCAACCACTCAAAGTTGGTTACAACTGTTCTCCAAGGATAGGAACTGAAGCCTCCCAAAATGTAATTTTTTAGCAAGTAATCAAATTATAAGATTTAAAAGCACACCCAGTGCTTTCTCAGTTGCTTAAATAATACATTTTAGCCAAACTGTCCTCTATCAGGCAGACTCTGGAAGTAATTCTATTAAGTTAAAATCACCAAGATGTATACATAATTAATACATTCTTCAAGGTTAATTGAAAATAGACCATTCACAGCATAAAAGTTGGTCATTTATTCTCATTAGTTTTTCAAATTTAACCAATACTTAGTCCCAAAGATTTCAAAATGCTTTTAAAAACTGAGTTACTTCTTCAAAAACAAGTGGGGTAAAGAAACAACAAATGAAGGTTAAAGAAAATAATCCCTGAAACTACTTTAGCATGGTTTATAGAAGGTATCTTATAATACAAAAAACAGTGCTGGGGTGGGAGCGGGTGCAAAAAATAAAAAATTCTAGTTAATTTAGGATGAAGTTATTGGCAATTTTCTAGAACGACATGAAGTTCTTAATTTTTACAAATCTTTGGCTCTGAAAAAGTTCTTACTAAGCACTTTTAAAATAAAATACACAGATCAGAGATTCAAAGGGATGAAAATAACTGAGAATGAGTCATCTAGCTAAGCAAATGGCTCATACGGAAGTTAAAAGCCTCTTGTTGAACATTATTTTAAAACTGGACGACGTGTTTCCAATTTGAAAATACAAATATAAAACTTTAGGTTTTAGCTCCAATACATAAAGTGCTTGGGTACTGTCAGCCCTATCCTTACGACAAGAAAAAATCCAAATAAACTGCCAATCAACAGCTTTTATTAGACTTATCAGAGAATTGAGGACACAGGGCAAACTGAACTACTGAAATCTGGAGAGACAGGCAAATGCAGAGAATCACATCCAAGATCAGTTTACCTGGAACAGAAGGTGTTCGAGTAATACACTAGTAAGAAAATTTTAATTGTAATTTTGACAAAAGATTATGCATGAGAACTCTTGGAGGCCCAATCTTAGGAAAGCCTCTATATTCTAATGGCTTTACCTCCAGGAACCTTATCAAGTTCTGAGTGTAAAGATCCAACAATAATCTCCTCCCCTTTTGGGTAAGAGGAAGAGAGAAGTAACCATTTTGAAATGCACCCATGGGAAAGGTAACAGTTTTGAAATAAGCCTAGAAGGTTCTCCTTAACAAAGGCCAATATTCCAAGGGAAAATTTACCCAAGCCTTTTATACTGTCCTGGGAGAGGGGGAATTAGCCAAATACAGACTCCTCTAGCCTCAGTTCAATTCAGTCGCTCAGTCGTGTCCCACTGTTTGTGACCCCATGGACTGTAGCACGCCAGGCCTCCCCATACATCATCAACTCCTGGAGTTCACCCAAACTCATGTCCATTGAGTTGGTGATGCCATCCAACCATCTCATCCTCCCTCATCCCCTTCTCCTCCTGCCCTCAATCTTTCCCAGCATCAGGGTCTTTTCAAATGAGTCAGCTCTCCACATTAGGTGGCCAAAGTACTGGAGTTTCACCTTCAACATCAGTCCTTCCAATGAACACCCAGGACTGATCTCCTTTAGGATGGACTGGTTGGATCTCCTTGCAGTCCAAGGGACCCTCAAGAGTCTTTTCCAACACCATAGTTTCAAAGCATCAATTCTTCAGTGCTCAGCTTTCTTTACAGTCCAACTCTCACATCCATACATGACCACTGGAAAAACCATAACCTTGACTAGATGGACCTTTGTTGGCAAAGTAATGTCTCTGCTTTTTAATATGCTGCTAGGTTGATCATAACTTTCCTTCCACGGAGTAAGTGTCTTTTAATTTCATGGCTGCAATCACCATCTGCAGTGATTTTGGAGCCCAAAAAAATAAAGTCAGCACTGTTTCCACTGTTTCCCCAACTATTTGCCATGAAGTGATGGGACCAGATGCCATGATCTTCGTTTTCTGAATGTTGAGCTTTAAGCCAACTTTTTCACTCTCCTCTTTCACTTTCATCAAGAGGCTCTTTAGTTCTTCTTCACTTTCTGCCATAAGGGTGGTGTCATCTGCATACCTCTAGCCTTGTTTCACCTAAAAAGGAAGAAGGTTGCAGTCCAGGGCTCAGGCCCACCAAAAGACTAACATTTGGTTCTAACATCATAAAACACTTCCCCTTCCCCACATTCTACCACCATGTCACCAAAGTGCCACAATAACAACAGATTACAACAGAAAGAGTTGCAAGAAACAGATTCTATTTAAAAAGGACTTCTTAGAGAAACCCTGAGATAATGGGGGAGAAATACTTTAAAAATAAAGAAACTAGAAGAAACTGAAAGGGAAAGGGAAGTTGCTCAGTCGTGTCTGACTCTTCGCAACCCCATGGACTGCAGCCTAACAGGCTCCTCCGTCCACGGGATTCTCCAGGCAAGAGTACTGGAGTGGGGTGCCATCGCCTTCTCCGAGAGGAAACTGAAGCCTCTGGCATATACACATTTAACATTAAACACGGTCTAACTCCTACCCAAATTAACATGAAACCTTACATTACAGGCGTATTTACCTCTGTTTCTATTATCCAATATGTCCTACCTGGCTTTTAAAAAACAGTAAAAATTATGCTAGAAGGCAAGGGAAAACACTGAGGAGATTAAGCATCAGAACAAGACTTAGACTGGTCACAGATTTGGGGAATAATTTCAGATAACAACTATCATTACTATCAAAGCACTCGAATGGAAAAGGGAGACAACATGCAAGAACAGATGACTAATGTAAGAATATACAACTTTAAGGAAGAATTAAAAGGAAATGCTAACAATCAAAAACAAAAATGAATAATACTTTTAATGGACTCATCAGTAGACTGGACATGGCCAAGGAAGCAATCAGTGAGTTTAAAGATATGTCAGAGAAATTTCCCAAACTAAAATGCAAACAGAAAAAAGAATTTTTAAAAGGAGAAAAGAATATCCAAGAACTATGTGACAATTACAAAAGGTGTCACTGAAATACCAGAAGAAGAAGGAGACAAAAGAGAAGAACTATTTGAAGGAATAACTGCTGAGAATCTTCCAAAATCAATGTCTTCCAAATAAAAGACACCAAATGATACATCCAAGAAGCTCGGAGCACACCAAGTAAGATAAATACCTGAAAACTCTACACCTAAACATACTGTATTCAAACTACAGAAAATCAAATGCAAAGAGAAAATTATGAAAGAAGTCAGAGGGGGGAAAAAATACCTTACTTATAGAAAACAAGAAGTACATTTGACTTCTCAGAAGCCAGAAAATGAAATATTTAGTGGTGAAAGAAAAAAAATAAACGAATCTGGAAAGCATTCAGTGATATTCTCCTTCAAAAGTGAAGGAGAAATACTTTCTCAGATAAACAAAAACTGAGGGAATTTGTCACTAGTGGACCTGCCTAGTAGAGACTGTTTTTAAAAGTTCTTTAGAGAAAGAAAACGACATAGATCAGAAAGTCAGATCCACACAAAGAAGGAAAGAAATCATTGAAGAAGGCATAAATGAAGTTAAAAAAATCTATTTTTCTTATTCTTAATAGATACTTGTTCTAAGTAACACTGTGTGTGAGAGCTCAGTCGTATCTGACTCTTTTCAACGCCATGGACAGTAGTCCACCAGGCTCCTCTGTCCGTGGGATTCTCCAGGCAAGAATACTGGAGTGGGCAGCCATTTCCTACTCCTCTAATAACAGTAATAGCGTATTTGCTGATTATAGCAAATGGATATGTAAAATGAAAGGTACCTCTACTATCTGAAAAGCAGATAACAGTTATCTGACAGTAGACTTAGACAAGTTGTAAATATACACTGTTAACTCTAGAGCAACAACTAAAAACCCTTCTAAAAAGAAATATACTGGATATGCTGAGAGGAAATAAAATAGAATCATACAAAATGGTCAACTGAAATCAGGGAAGGCAGAAAAAGGGGACCAATTATTGATTTTAGAAAAAGGAGTATAACAAATAGAAAAGTAATAAACATGATTCATATTAATCCAAGTATATATATATATATATATCTATATATATATCTCACTTTAAATGTGAATGGCCAAAATACACCAATTAAAAGAGACTGTCAGAATAGATTTTTAAAACTCACATTAAATATAAAGATACATCTAGATTAAAAGCAAAAGGATGAAGAAAGATATACCCTGTTATTGTAATATTAATCAAAAGAAAGCTGAAGTAGCTATATCAGTTTTAGACAAAGACTTTAGAAAAAGAAAAATTAACAGGATAAAGAGGGGCATTAGAAAATGATACACTCTCCAAGAAGGCACAACAATCCTTAATATGTATGCACCAAACAAGCATCAAAATATATGAGGCAAAAGACAGAAGTGCAAAGAGAAATAAACAAATCCACTATTATAGTTGGATACTTCAACACCCCCATTAGGTAACTGACAGATCCAGCAGGCAAAAAAAAAAAAGAAAAAAAACGAATAAAGATAGGTGAATTGAATAGTACCATCAATCAACCAGATCTACCTGCTATTTATGTAACACTTCATCCAACAATAGCAGAATACATATTATTCTCAAGTCACACAGAATATTCATCAATATAGACCAAATTCTGCACCACAAAACACAACTTCACAAAATTCAAAGAATAAAAATCATACAGAGTATATTCTCACAGCACAATGGAAAAAAACTAGAAATCAGTAACAAAAAGATAGCTGGAAAATCTCAAAATATTTAACTATTAAACAATACACTTCTAAATATACATAGGTCAAAGAAGAAATCTAAAGAGGATTTTAAAAATATTTTTAACTAAATGAAAATCGAAATCAAAATCTATATAATGCAGCAAAAGCAGGCCTTAGAGAAAAGTTTATAGTATTGTATACATATATTCTAAAAGAAAACAGGCTTAAAATTGATAACCTACACTTCTACCTTAGGAAATAAGGCAAAGAAGGACAACTTAAGACTAAAGCAAATGGATAAGAGAGTAGAACAGTAAAAATTATAGCAGTAATCAAAATTGAAAACAGGAACTCAACAGTGAAAAACAAGTGGAGACAATAGATGGTTCTTTGAAAAAACTGATAAAATTGATAAACCTTTGACAAGATAACCAAGAAAAAAGAGAGAAGACACAAATTATTAATAACAGAAATGAAAGAAGAGTCATCATTACAAATCACATGGATATTAAAAGGATAATAAAGGAATATTATAAACAAATCTACGCCTACATACTTGATAACTTAGATAAGTGAACTAATTCCTTGAAAAAAACAATCAACATTTATACAAGGAAAATTAATAGATGATGTGAATAGGCCTATATCTATGAAAGGAAGAAATTCTCTACAATCTCTTCCAGAAATAAAAGTAGAAAAATACTTCAATGAGAACTCTATGAGGCCACATTAGGGTATTACCAATCCTGAAACCAGATAAAGACATTAAAGGGCAAATTATATGAACTAGTGGCTTCTCTTGTGGCTCAGCTGGTAAAGAATCTGCCTGCAGTGTGGGAGACCTGGGTTCGATCCCTGGGTTGGGAAGACCCCTTGGAGAAGGGAACAGCTACCCACTCCAGTATTCTGGCCTGGAGAATTCCATGGACTGTATAGTCCATGGGGTTGCAAAGAGTCGGACAGGACTGAGCAACTTTCACTTTCACCCACATGGACTAGACACAGAAATCTGCAACCAATAGTATCAAATCAAATTCAGCAATGTACAAAAAGAAATACATATCTCAACCAAGTGGGATTTATCTCAGATGTGCAAGGCTGGTTCAACATCCTAAAATTAATTCATAATCAACAGATGAAAGTAAAACCACATGATTATATCAAGTGATGTAGAAAAGCATTTGACAAAACCCATTCATGATAAATACTCTTAGCAATCTTAGAGAGAACTTCCTCAACTTGATAAATGACATCTAAAACAAACCTACAAGCTAAAAACATCATATTTAATGGTGAAAAACTGCATGCCTTCCCACTAAGCTCAGAAAAAGACAAGAATGTCTCTTCTCATCGTTTGTATTAAACATTGTACTGGAATTCATAACTAATACAAAACAAGTAAAGGAAAAAAAAGGTATACAGATTGGGAAAGAAGAAATAAAACTATTTTGTTTGCAGATGACATGACTGATTATGAAGAAAATCCCAAAGAATCTACCTGCCTCCCCCCCAAAAAAAAACCCGCTGAAACTAATAAGCAATTCTAGCAAGTTCATATGATACAAAGCTAATATACAAAGTCAACTGCTTTCCTATATACTAGCAATGAACTGCGGAGAAGGCAATGGCACCCCACTCCAGTACTCTTGCCTGGAAAATCCCATGGATGGAGGAGCCTGGAAGGCTGCAGTCCATGGGGTCACTCAGGGTCGGACTTGCGACTTCACTTTCACGCATTGGAGAAGGAAATGGCAACCCACTCCAGTGTTCTTGCCTGGAGAATTCCAGGGACGGCGGAGCCTGGTGGGCTGCTGTCTATGGGGTCACACAGAGTCAGACACGACTGAAGTGACTTAGCAGCAGCAGCAGCAGCAGCAGCAGCAGCAATGAACTGGAATTTAAAAATTAAAAACAGGACTTCCTTGGTGGTATAGTGGATAAGAATGTGCCGGCTAATGCAGGGGACACAAGTTTGATCCCTGGCCCAGGAAGATTCCACATGCCATGGGCAACTAAAGCCCATGCACCACACCAACAGAGTACACACTCTAGGGTCTGCAAGCCACAATTAATGAGCTCTCGAGCCTAGAGCCTGTGCTCCCAACAAGAGAAGCCACCGCAATGAGAAGCCTGTGCACCATAACAAAGGGTAGCCCCTGCTTATCACAACTAGAGAAAGCTTGAATGCAGCAAAAACCTAGCACAGCCAAAAATAAATAATGTTTTTTAAAAAATTAAAAACAATACCATCTATATCATCACCAAAAGAAAAAATACTTAGCAATAAAGCTAACCAAACAATTATAAGATATGCATGTAAAAAACTAAATAACTGTTGAAAAATTAAAATGAGAAAAATGCAGAGATATTCTGTACTCACTGATTAGAAGACACAATATTGTTAAGATGTCAATTCTCAACTCAATCTACAGATTTAATGTGATCCCAATCCAAGCAAGCTATTTTGTGGATATCAATAAACTGATTTAAAAGATAATACAGAAAGGAAAAAGACCTGGCATAACCAATACAATATTGAAAAAGAACGACAAAATTGAAAGACTGACACTACCTGACTTTAAGACTTACTGTAAAGCTGCAGTAAATCAAGAGAGTATAATATTGGTGAAGAACAGACATATAGATAGATCAATGAAACAAAACACAGATCCCAAAAACAGACTCAACTCAAACACAGCCGATCTTTGATAAATAAGCAGTGACAATCCAATGCAGACAGAAGTCCTTTCAACAAATGGTTGAAATAACCTAATCAAAAATGGGCCAAGGACTTGACATTTCTCCAAAGACTTACAAATAGCCAAGAGCACATGAAAAGATGTCCAACATCACTAATCATTCAGTTCAGTTCAGTTGCTCAGTCGTGTCCGACTCTTTGCGACCCCATGAATCCTAGCACGCCAGGCCTCCCTGTCCATCACCAACTCCTGGAGTTCATTCAGACTCATGTCCATCGAGTCAGTGATGCCATCCAGCCATCTCATCCTCTGTCGTCCCCTTCTCCTCCTGCCCCCAATCCCTCCCAGCATCAGACTCTTTTCCAATGAGTCAACTCTTCCCATGAGGTGGAGTTTCAGCTTCAGCATCAGTCCTTCCAAAGAACACCCAGGACTGATCTCCTTCAGAATGGACTGGTTGGATCTCCTTGCAGTCCAAGGGACTCTCAAGAGTCTTTTCCAACACCACAGTTCAAAAGCATCAATTCTTTGGCACTCAGCTTTCTTCACAGTCCAACTCTCACATCCATACATGACCACTGGAAAAACCATAGCCTTGACTAGACGGACCTTTGTTGGCAAAGTAATGTCTCTGCTTTTGAATATGCTATCTAGGTTGGTCATAACTTTTCTTCCAAGGAGGAAGCGTATTTTAATTTCATGGCTGCAGTCACCATCTGCAGTGATTTTGGAGCCCAGAAAAATAGTCTGATACTGTTTCCCCATCTATTTCCCATGAAGTGATGGGACCAGATGCCATGATCTTCATTTTCTGAATGTTGAGCTTTAAGCCAACCTTTTCACTCTCCTCTTTCACTCTCATCAAGAGGCTTTTTAGTTCCTCTTCACTTTCTGCCATAAGGGTGGTGTCATCTGCATATCTGAGGTTATTGATATTTCTCCCGGCAATCTTGATTCCAGCTTGTGCTCCTTCCAGCCCAGGGTTTCTCATGATGTACTCTGCATATAAGTTAAATAAGCAGGGTGACAATATACAGCCTTGACGTACTCCTTTTCCCATTTGGAACCAGTCTATTGTTCCATGTCCAGTTCTAACTGTTGCTTCCTGACCTGCATACGAATTTCTCAAGAGGCAGGTCAAAACCATAATATGACACCGCTATAGACTAGGATGGCTGCAGTAAAAATAATAATAATAGTAAGGAAACACATATTGGTGAAGATGTGGAGAAACTGGAATCTTTGTACAGTGCTGGCAGAAATGTAAAGTGGTACAGCCACTGTAGAAAAGTTATGTGATTCCTCAAAAACATTAAACACAGAATTCTCATATTACCTAGCATTTTCACTTCTTGGTATATAACCCAAAAGAACTGAAAATTGGGACTCAAACAAAACTCAATCACAAAAGTTCACAGCAACACTATTCACAATAATCAAAAGGTAAAAACAACCTAAATGTTCTTCTACAGATAAATGGATAAACAAAATGTGGTATGGCCACACAATGGAATATTAGTCATAAAAAAAGGAATGAAGTAATGATACAGGCTACATGGATGAATCTCAAAAACATTACACTAAGTGAAAGAAGTCAAATTCAAATGGCCACAAAGTGTATGTGATTCCCTTTATATGAAATACCCAGAATAGGTAAATCTATAGAGACAGAAAGCAGATTTGTGTTTGCCAGAGACAGAGAAAGTGAGAAACAGTGAGTACTTAATGGGTATAGGGTTTTTCTAGGGGGTGATAAAGTGTTTTGAAACTTGATAGAGGTAGTGATTGTACGATATTTTGAATGTATGAATGGTACTGAGCTGTACACTTTAAAATGGTTGGTTTTATATTATGTGAATTTTACTTCCATTTTTTTAAAAGGTCACAACACTGTAAATCAACTGTATATCAATTACAAATATAAGGGTCTATGTGGTTTACTTCCTGGCTCAAGCACCTACTAACTTGTATGGCTTTTAGGAAATTAACCTATTTGAGCATCAGTTTCCTCCATTTTAAAGGAAGGTAATTCTTTCTAACTTTTATAGCTGTTATGAGGATCTAAAGAGTAATGAAAATAAAACACCAAGCCCAGCACAATGCCTGGAAGTTAAGAGATACTTGAAACAGAGATTATTACTATTGCTTCTTCTCATTTATGGTCACTTGAATTATACAATATTAGGAAGTTATCTCATTTCTTTGCCTCTAAAGAATTTTCCTCTTCATATTTGTGAGAATGTCCTTCTCATGAACTCAAGTTACCTTTCATAGTCTCAGTGAAGATTGTTTTCTTCTTTGTATTCACCTCTGAATGAAAAGAGAGCTATTCAGGCCAGTGATGAAACACAGTCAGAGTGAATAGACTGCATGTGTCTCTGTATGCCCAGTTCCTAGAAAGTCCAATTCTCCATTCTGATACTTGATCGTGAAAGAGGGAACCAATATAAAGCTTCCTACTTAACCAGCCAAAAGATTTACTCAAGCTCAGCTCAAGGGAAAAATAATTTTCAGTGGAAGTTCCACACTTTATTAACTCTATTTCTCAGATTCCAAGAGCATCAAGGGCAAAGAGACAAACAGAAACTGAGATTGCTGACCCACTGAGGCCACTGTTCTGCTTCCACTGTATTCTCCTAGTTAGGGCTTGCTCAGCATGAGAGTCAGCAAACTTCTGTTCAGGAAGGGTCACAAAATAAATATACTATTTTAGACTTTGTATGTCATACGGTCTCTGTTGAAATTACTCTGTCATATTAGTGCAAAAGCATCCATAGAAAAAACATAAATGAATGAGCGTGGCTAGGTTCCATAAAATAAGTGGCAGGCCAGATTTGGCCCACAGGCACTCAATCGATTTTTCCTAAAAAGATATTCGGTTGAATTTTACTTTACAATATCATGCCTTGAACACAGTGCTTTAAGTAGAAGAAGTAGAAAGCTTTTTTTTTTTTTAATTAAAATACTTTAACATAGGGAACAAACCTTTTTTTTTAACCTTTAAATTAAGAAATAGTAAAGCTTCAAAACCACTGTAGAATATGAACTATAGCTTCTAATATTCAGGGGTGGATTATTTTTATATAAAAATAGATCCCCATGCACTACTTTCAAATTACTGATTCCAACAACTCATCAAGAGTTATGATGAACTATTTAAAAGTATCCACCATATAGGCATTTGTTGATCAGCTACTTTTCTTATACTGCCAATGTCTATATATTTTGGGCTTGTGTAGAAAAATGACTGACACTCATTTTTTGGTCCCTGAAGCTTTAAAGTCACATTAAAGAACCAGTTAAATCCCTTAAGCATAGACATTTATCAAAGACTAATGAAATTATTCATCTTAAGAAGGTATAGAAAGAATGCTCTCTTACAGAAAGGAATAATTATGTTTTTATGACTGGCAGAAGAGGGAACTTTAAAGTCCACCTTGTGCTCCAGCCAACTCATCCTCTAGATTGGGAGGCTGTGGATGGGAGGAGGGATGAGCATTTAGGAACTGAGTCACTATAAGAAAGATGAATGAGGTAAAGTCTTCTGCGTAGACAATGCATGCAGAGCTAGTAGTGGGGCTAGTTCCAATATGACCATTCTCTTATCTCATTTACTAAGAGCAAACAAAAAACAAAATCCAGATTAGGATGAAAAGGATAAATGCAGACAGGAAACCTACAAAAGCCTCAGATTCTTTTGTTTCCCTAAAGTCAGACTTATCTGGAAATTGACACGAGTCATTATTTGTTTTACTAAAAATAAGACGACAGAAACATGGATAATTTTTCCTTTATCAACAGACTAGCAGAATTGAAAATGCAAAATATTATAGTACAAAGAAGTACAATTTTGATGACACTTTTGTCCTGTTCCAGAGACTGTTCTACAATTAACTGGATCAGCAACAAAAACCTGGTCAAGAAAGGAAACCACACAGAAGTATCTGTTCTACATGAGTGCTTCTGTAAGAAGAGGCAGATGTTTTCCCCCATCACTGATTCCTGCTATCTTTGTTCCTGACCTGAAGTCCAGTTTAACGCTGACATCTCATTAATCTTCATAACCTGCAGTAAATTCACATCATTTCAGAGTGCAATTATTTTTAAAAATTATGACAAAATAATCAATTAATACTGAAATATTTCCAGCTGCTTATAATCCTTATGAAAAACCCCAAGTCTCTCTATAATCCTCTTCAAATGCTAGAAATTTTGCACACAAAAGCAAGAACCCACATGTTACTTTTATTGAAGTAAGGAGGAATAAAATGACAAAGTAATTAACATAATTAATCCCATATATTCTGTTTCTCATGGTTGACTAAAAATTAAAGAAAAACATTTGCTTTATTTAATGTGGGGAATAAACCTGAAAAAAGTTTATTTTGTTCCAGTAGAGAATAACTATGGTTTTAGATGGCAACTATAAATAATTTATTAAATTGATAATGGTTCATTGACTTTTCCTTAAGCATCTTCTTAAAACAGTTTGATTTTTAAAAAGAGTAATCAGCTTTTTGGTAGAAAAACAAAATTAATGTGAAAAAGAAAAAATGGAACCACTGATTCAAAAATACATATTGCTTGCTAAAAATCAAGGCTTATAACAAAAGGTAAATTTATGACTATTAAGCAATAACAAATATCCAAAGAATACCTTTCAGTAGGGGAAATATGGATATTCCTAACTAGAAAATATTTAATCAAATCTATTCTTCCTACTACTTTCAATCTCAATTTCTGAACTCTCACAAGAGAAGAATGAAGCAATCCAGATCTTCTCTATCTGTTCTCTCTTTAACCTCTTGCTATTTGGCATTAATGTATCATTTGACTTAGAGAAGTCATTAATAAATGGCAGTGTTAAATGAAATGGATTTTCTCAGCCCTCAATCCTTATCATCATGGATCTTTTGATGAGATTTTTATACTATTAGTGAATGCCACTTTAAAAAATCTTTTTTCCTTGCTTGCAAGAGGTCTGCTCCTTCTTCTTTCAGTAAGATCATTTAAACACATCTTTCACTCTGCTCTGCTCTCCCTCTTGGAAGGTTCATATCATTTCAGTTTCATCCCAGGCACATGGAAGCTACTTCTGGAGTCATATCAAACCCTAGTTTTGCCACTTATTAGCTGCATAATCTTAGCTCTATTACACAGCCTCTCTCTGACTCAGTTTTCTCATTTATAAAGTAGGGATGGAGAGTCGGGGTTGTGGGGATTAAATGTAAAACATCAAATAGATTGCCTGCCTACCACATACGGTAGATGCTCAATATGTGGTATTTACTAATACCAGGTTTGGTACTCTACTGACATTTTATTCTTTATTATGAAAGCCAAACTGATCTTTCCCTTCAAACTTATACACCCTTTCTAAGTTTTCCAGTCAGATAAAACGATACCAATGCTTTTCCAGTTCACCACCAATCCTTGGGATCACCTTTAATCCCTCCACAAGGACCTGCTACTCTGCAAAAGCTCTCTTCAGTGTCTTTCCTCTTTGGTTCCCTGGTGGCTCAGATGGTAAAGTGTCTACTTGCAGTGCAGGAGACCAGGGTTCGATCCCTGGGTCGGGAAGATCCCCTGGAGAAGGAAATGGCAACCCACTCCAGTACCCTTGCCTAGAAAATTCCATGGATGGAGGAGCCTGGCGGGCTACAGTCCATGGGGTCACAAAGAGTGGGACATGACTGAGCGACTTCACTTTCACTTTCTCTAATTTAAGTCAAGTTTATCATTTAATACTTACAGGCTGTACCCCAATACTGGATTATTCACAGCTTTTATAACTAGTTATTCAAGAGCATATACACCTACTACTTCAAAACAAACAAAAATTTCTCATCAGTCAACTTCAGCCATAGGAAATGAACTACATGAATCAGCACTTCCATGTCCTAGACTCGATTAGCATCAATCTCCAGCTCTCTCTGGGAGAAGGCAATGGCACCCCACTCCAGTACTTTTGCCTGGAAAATCCCGTAGATGGAGGAGCCTGGTAGGCTGCAGTCCATGGGGTCGCTAGAGTTGGACACGACTGAGCGACTTCACTTTCACTTTTCACTTTCATGTATTGGAGAAGGAAATGGCAACCTACTCCAGTGTCCTTGCCTGGAAAATCCCAGGGACGTGGAAGCCTGGTGGGCTGCCGTCTACGGGGTCGCACAGAGTCCGACACGACTGAAGCGACTTAGCAGCAGTAGCAGCCAGCTCTCTCTATCCTCTCTCTTGCCTCAAGTTCTAATCACATCTCCCTATTTCAACTCCATTCCATTCTCCCCACTTTGTTATGAAGATGACCTCCTGGGGCGTCTGTGAAGAAAAGTGTGCTCTAAAACATACCTCCCCTCTCTTGGGCACTTTAAAGCAGACACACAAATAAAAAGAAGATAAGCGATGCACATTTGTATGGTAAAGGTCCAAGTCAGAACTTTTTCCAAATGCAAGTAAAATCATAAATCCCCATAAACAGCTTAACAGTCACAGTCATTGCTAAGAGTGTTCATATAAGGATAACAGAAGCTGTCAAAAAGAGAGTACAATTACATTTTTCTTTTTTAATTGGGTAGCATTTATTTCAGTAAATTAAGAACTGATCTTTGGCCTGGAAAAGCCCAATATCATATTATGTTCACAAAAGACAAGATATATCTGTTTATAAACATGACCTCTAAATTTCTTGCAAGAGAACACAGATTAAAACAGTGACTTTCTTTCATACTTGTTGAAATACACCATACACTAGAAATTACTTAACTATACATACAACCATAGCCAAACATCTCAAAAAGAGATCCAATTTATGCACAAGCAATCACACATACCTGTGTAAGTAATCACAACCAACCTGATTTATATTATATATAAATGTATTAAATGTATTAAAATAATACACTAAATGTATTAAATTATTATTTCACTTATTAAAATATAAGCATTTTATTAAAAATTTTGAAATTATGGAAAATATATGGGCATGATCACTTTACACATAATAGGCACCAAACAGAGGTTTATATCCTTTTTTTAAAAACTATACCGTGAGATTTCATAGATATCCATTTGTTTGATCTGAAAGGGTAAATCTTATCGGAAGCATCAAATCTTCTATTTTTGGATAGTCGGGGAAAGATTTGAAGGACTGATTCTAGCTGAAAAAAGGGTATACTATAACAAGTCTAATGATGAAACAACTGCAAATTCTAGAAATTACTCTGAGATAGACACTAATTTATGCTTCAAATTTTCCATCCAGTGGTATATTTTTTGGTGCATGAAAGGAAGAAACAACAATACTCAGAAAGCTGGTTTATGAGTCCCTCATTTAGTGAGGGGCAGTAAAAAGAAGTATTTTTTTTTTTAAGATGCAATTTCATTTGCAGCAATCTCACATGTGTGTGTTTTTTTTTTTAAATATGCACTTCTTCTAACTCTTCAGACAGACCATAAGACATACAAGAGCAAGAAAAATATGGGTTATTCATCCTTAGAGCTCAAAATGCCCTGCACATGGACAAAGGAATCAGAGCTCACATTCAGAGGTGGTTTCCTAAGAGCAGTGGCACTAGTTCTCATCCAGTCTCACTCTGAGTCCATCTTGCCAGCACTAACAGTGTGCATATGAGAACCAGGTTCAGTTAACAAGCATGTCTTAACAAATGAGTAAACCAGACGAAAGTATAGGGAGAAAGGTCACAGGAAGAAGCGTAACAACTGAGAGAAAATACTGTTGGAAGATGTGCCATTATGTATCAGAAATCCCTGGGTTTTAAAATTCAAGGAGTAAGACTAAGAACTGAAGCTTCCCTTGGCTATGTTGTATCAACAGACCCACAGTATACAAAAAGGGGTATTATGTTCATGAAAGACTCAAATTTAATTTGGACACTAATAACCCTGAGTAGTATCTATCCAAGAATATTTTTAAAGCTTCCTAAATTTAACTCAACACACCTCCCTAAAAGCACAGCACTTCACTAGACAGCTTTCTATTTGTTTAATTTCAAACTGCAGTGATATTTCTTAATTAGAAATTTAAGGGGCTAAATTTATTTTGACTATATTTATTATTTTAAATTCTTAGTCATCCTGAATCAAGAGCCAATAGTATTCAATTTTTTTTTTTTTAAGATTTACTGGCAGAGGTCTTAAGATAACTATTATCAGCATAACATAATTCAAATACCCAATTTCAAGAATAGAAAATTCTTTGAATTAAAGAGATATGTGATGTAAAATCCAAAATGCATCAGTTGTCATGAAGCCTTAAATTCAAAATGTTAAGTAATATTTTGTACAGTAGGAAAGAAAAAGCAAACATAAAAATTACATCATCTTTATGTGCGTTGTCACAGATTTGAGAGTTTAAATGGCTCAGACTAAACTGCTAAGCTCATCTCAAACATGAATCATATCACTATAAAATACCAAAAAAATTTAAACCTTGGTCTTAACAAATTATGCACAAAATAGTATGAGGCCAGATATTAACATTCAGACTAGCTATGCCATAATAGAAAAATATTTAACCTAATGTTTGAAATTGTTACAGCTTCAACATTTGCCAGGTTAAAGGCAGTCTCTTTAACACCAGGTTAAAGGTGTTGCTCAATACAGCAACACCTATGGAAACTTGAAATAACCTCCCTGAATAACTGGTGATTATTAACCATAGTCAAATAATCTATATAATAAGATTCACTTCAAGGCTGTTCAAGAGTGACCAACAACAGCTAAGAGTCATAATCATACACTATTACTTCAAGCCCTATTTCATAACCAAACACCCATCTACTACCCTTCAAAATCTGGATTCTGACCCTATAAGCAATCTTAAATTATTGGTTCTACAAGAAAAATATTGACTTCATGAAACTCCTCCTTGCTCTTAAGTTCTTGACATAAATTAAATCTGCCACTACTTTGATTCCTTCTCTACCACCTTTTCTCTCTTCCCATTAGGCAGCTTTCCATCTACATATAGGTCAGTTGAAAAAAATAGCACATGAGTATAAAGAACTAATGACTATCTAATCATGATAAAGCTTACCCAAAGTAGTCTCTTTTTTCAGGTTCCCATATTGATTCTTCTTTAAGTATCACCATCATCGTAGACAATGATGTAGACATCGTATACATTTTTAATTATATGCCCACATGCACAGAATACTACATTAGTTTCAAAAATGTTAAACATACACAGATATTTTCTTTTTAAAAACCATGTACTTACCTTATGCCTGCATTTAAGTACAACTCCATAGGCTCCTATAATAAAAAGAAGTGAACAATTAGGGACACGTATACAAAGTACAGCTCTTGGAGAAATCAAAGTTCTATTATATTTACAGCGGCTATCAAAATATGGAATAACAGTGATTCCTAAAATGACAATATTCTGCAGTGATAATGGAATGAGCCATATACAAAGAAAGCATGAATATTTATCATATACTTTTTATAAACCAAGAGTATTATTAGCAACTCATTTCCCCAACAAGCATGTACTTTTTAATGTTTCTCTTTTTAAGAAAAATTTTACTTCAGATGTTGAAAAATTTCTAGAGATGCAATTTGGACCTAATAACTTTAAGAGTAAATTAAAATTACCTCAAAAGATTCTAGGGAACTCAAAATTTAAGAGCTAATGGTTTCACAAGGGTAGGCTCAAGCATGGAGCCTATCAAATATGTTCTCTCTCCTACGAGACAATTAAATTCTCTTCTAGGATACTAGAATGTCTTCTCTGACTCGCAAAATATTACAGGTCTCACCTCAGCATTCCAATTAATAACTAGTAGGAGTTGCTACATTTTTGCCATAAATACTAAGTTCAATGGCACCAGCATAAGTAGTCCAAGGATCTCTGACCATCTGTAGCTAAGCACTCCCACTTTATTTGATATATTTCAAATGAGACACATCACTACCTTTTGGGTTACTTATCCTATTAATCAGCCAATAAACTATTTCCTTAAACCCAGAACACAGAGTTGACAGCAAGGAAATTGAGGCAAAAGTTATAATGTGAAAAAATCTAATTAGGAGAATCAAAATGTAATATACAATAACTGAAGTTGGTAGAAATGATTGACATTTACAGACAGGCAAAGCCTGCATTTGCGTCTGAGAAGAGGACTTCAGGGAGATGAAATTGGAAAATGTGTCTGCAACAGAAACTGGGGAACCAGAATAAGTATCCTTCAATTGGTCGAGATGGATGAATCTTATTATCACAGTTAGGATGAAACCAGCCATTATAGCCATCCAATTCAACTCCACAATCACCAGGCAGTCATCCAATCCTCACTTAACTGCCCATGTTAGTTTTTCTATGGGGTGAAAATGCACTGTTTAGGCTGCAGGGATGTAGAGTTTGCTTAACAGCTTTTAATTTCCTTAATGTATATGTATTTCATAGCCAAGAAGCATCTGAGGTAGTTTACAAAGGAAAAAAAATAGCAATGATGGTTCTGACTACAACTTGAAACTAACATATTTTGATTTATATGTTAGTCTGGTAGTTAGTTGTAGACCCTGAGGATGGGAAAGATTTAGGGCAGGAGGAGAAGGGGACGACAGAGGATGCAATGGTTGGTTGGCATCATCAACTCAATGGACATGAGTCTGAGCAAACTCTGGGAGATGGTGAAGGACAGGGAAGCCTGGCGTGCTGCAGTCCAGAGGGTTGCAAAGAGTCAGACATGACTGAGCAACTGAAAAACCACAATAACAACTGGTAGTTGTAGTTAATCTAAGCTAATCCCTGAGAAGAGGATCACCTATAGGTATACTAAGAAAAAGGTCATGATACAGAAAAACTTAGGCCCAGAATCTGAAACATTCCAACTTTGTTACATCCAAGGAGCTGACCTTCTCCAGTGAGTATTTTTACAGCATAAGTCTATGTAACACATTTGAAAAACAGTAATAAATCAGGTATTATAAAATTAATAGTAAATAAGACACTGAGAATGAATTTTATCTACATAGTGAATACCAATGAAAAAGACAAAAAGGAGCTAAGTGAAGAAAGAAGGATTCTTTTTTGTCTTCAAACTTCAGACCTTGAAGCAAATACGTAATGATTACACAATATTTTAATTGTTTCTACTTATTTGAAAAGGATTTATCAACTTAATATTAAAATCTAGAACAACTATGCTGTTGACATAGGTAATTGTAAAACTTCTTTTGAAATTCAAAATATACTTGAAAATTCTGAAATACCAATACTTTTGTAACATTGCTTTAAAGATATAAAGAAATCATAATTATAGTAACTTATACTGTTAAAAGAATCATTTATCAAAATCTCCATAAAGTTATCTTTAAGAGCAAAAATTACAAAAAAAAGAAAAATTAGTAAGATTTATAAAAAAACAAATTACAATATTTCATCAAATTGATGATGTCATTGATTATAAGTATTATTTTCTGTACTACTAGGAAAGAAAAAGTTCTGCCAATTAAATCATGACATGCTACTGATTGTAACATACATCCTGATTTCAGAGATGTTAAAATATGACCAAATCATGAGGCTCAGAATTTATAAAACGTGGTTTGTCATTCTCATAGACAAATAGAAGTCATTTATTCATTTATTTCTCATGCATTAAGTAAAATTTAACTTATATAAATTTTGAGTTAGTCAAAATAAGCCTAGCTGACATAATAGAATTTGAATTAATAACTTTTTTGGTGGTAGATATAATTGCACATTGCTCAAAACCTCAAAGAATGTTAAACTTACCTTCACCTACAACCCCAAGGATCTCAAATTTATTCATCACATTACCAATGTTAGGAATCTTCATGAAGACAAACTCCTCTTTAGATGCAAGCCACAGAACATGGCATCAAAAAAGAACTTCTAAGAAAGTTGTACAGTAAGTAGAACAAAAAATGTCCGAAGGAAGAAATATTCACAGGTTGGCAGGAACTTTCACATATTTGTCCTAATGTGAATTATTAAATGATTTCCTGAAAGAACAAACACAATTAAAAGTCATAAATTTTATTTCTCAGTACTCTAATAACCTATCCAATCTTTTTGTACAGTTCTTTTAAAACCATGTTGTTTTATATGCTACTACTAATAATAATAGGAGGGAAGTACCCAAAATGAAACACAGTCAAAAAAATGTACTTAACTATATTTGAAATGAATACTATAACTACACTGAACAAGCCCGGACAGGGAAAAGAATTAACCCCAGGCAACTTTTGAAAGGGATTCCCAAGTGGCTTAGTGGTAAAGAATACACTGCCAAAGCAGGAGATGTGAGTTCGATTCCTGGGTTGGGAAGATCCCCTAGAGGAGGAAATGGCAATCCACTCCAGTATTGTTGCCAGGAAAATTCCATGGACAGAGGCTCCTGGTGGACTACAGTCCATGGGGTCCCAGACTCAGACATTACTGAGCGAGTGAGCACACACACACAATTTCTGAAAACAGTATTTTAACTACATACTTTCCTTGAGTTAAAGAAATATAAACAAATATTATACTCAGTTATTTTTTACAGAGATATGAAACTTCTTTATGTATATTCTATAATTAAGCAAATAAGTAAACATACTGTGGATAATGTGGGTTTCGTCTCATTCTCATAAAAGGAAGTTACAAATATGAAAATTGGGAAAGCTTGGAATTAAGAGTTAATCATGTAAGGTCAGTTATTAATATATAGAGATAAAGAGATAGATATAAATGCATATGTAAATTACATATACGCATACATTCTTCCAAAAGGGTAAAACATGAATCTAACCATAGGCAGCAAGAGACAAGCCCAAACTGAGGAATATTCTACTCAGTAACTGGCCTGTATTCTTTAAAAATGTCTATGTCATGAAACATAAGAAACGACTAAGCAACTGTTCTAGAAAAGAAGACTGAGAGTCATGATAACTAAATATAATGCATGATCTTGGGCTGGATGCTAGACAAGAAAAAAAATTTTTTGCTATAAAGGGTAAATGATAAAATTTAAAAGTCTACAGATTAGATAGTGAAGTGAAAGTCGCTCAGTCGTGTCCGACTCTTTGTGACCCCATGGACTGTAATCCATGGAATTCTCCAGGCCAGAATACTGCAATGGGTAGCCTTTCCCTTCTCCAGGGGATCTTCCCAACCCAGGGATCGAAGCCAGGTCTCCCACATTGCAGGCGAATTCTTTACCAGCTGAGCCACAAGGGAAGCCCACAGATTAGATAATATTGTATCAATTATAATTTTTTTTGACAATAGTAAGGTGGTTACATAAAACAATCCTCTTAAGAAATGACAAGATGAGTGGTGATCCAAAGGTACACATTTCTGGTTATAAAATGAGCAAGTCCTAGGGATGCAATGTACAACATGGTGACTATAGTTAATAATACTCTACTGCATATTTGAAAGTGGCTAAGAGTAAATCTTGGGCTTCCCTGGTGGCTCAAAGGGTAAAGCGTCTGCCTGCGATGTGGAAAACCCAGGTTCAATTCCTGGGTTGGGAAGATCCCCTGGAGAAGGAAATGGCAACCCACTCCAGTATTCTTGTCTGGAAAATCCAATGGACAGAGGAGCCTGGTGGCCTACAGTCCATGGGGTCACAAAGAGTCGGACATGACTGAGCGACTACACTAAGAGTAAATCTTAAATGCTCTTCACAAGAAAGAATACATAACTATGTGTGGTGATGGACGGTAAGCAGACTTATGTGATCCTTTTGTAATATATACAAATATGAAATCATTGTGTTGTACACTTGGAACCAATGTTATATGTCAATTAAATTTTGATAAAATAAATAAGGCACAGCCTAAATCTCTAGAACAGTCTAATAAAAAGCTTAACAGAAAAAAATAAAAGGAGAATATCAAAGTTCTTAGAGATAATTTGCAAGTTAAACCAATTCAGAAAAAAATATGTATGTAGATATAGAGAAAGAGAAACAGAAAGAATGATAAAGTAAATATTATAAAATGTTTATATTTGGGGGATCTGGGTCAAGACTCCATGAAACAGGAAATTCTTTATATGATCTTTACAACTTTAAATCTGAAATTATTTTGAAATTTTTGTTTAAAAAAAAACTGTACTATCTATAAGAAGAACAGTTGTATCAACATAAAGTATTGGTTTAAAAGGAAGAAATTTCTTTGCTGCTTATGAAATCTGAAACTTAATAAATTTGAGTACCCTATGTGATATAAAGTACTGACACAAAAAGTGGCCGTTTTATATACTAATGGTAGGAATGTAAGTCTAAAGAGAAATATGTCCATAATTAAATGCCTTTTAAATGTTTATATCTTGATAAAAGTATCCGAAAAAACCTACAATATCATTCTTAAATGTGGAATATTTAGATATAGCCCCTTTAAAAATTAAGAACATGAAAAGAAATTCTGCTATTAATACTTATTAACATTACTATTAAACATTATCCTGGTGGGTCCCAGACAGCTCAGTAAGTTAAAAAAACAAAACAAAAAATAAAGGAATAAACTATATAGGACTGGAAAGAGAAAACCAGATTTTACAGATATTATTGTTTATATAGAAAATGCAAAGGAATCTAAAAATTATTAGAATTATAAGTGTTAACAAGGAGGCTAAATATAAACTCAGTATACAAATATCAACTGTATTTGTAAACATCATATACATAAGCTGATTCTAAAATATATATGGAAGCGCAGAATTCCAAGTACAGCCAACACTCTTCCAAATAAGAAAAATAAGAAGGCTCAGCCTTGAGAGGAGGATCTGGCAAGATACTCTCTACCGAATATACTTAGAATTAGAACTGAGCTATAAAAATTAAGACAGGGTGGCCTTGGCAGAGAGAGACAAAACAGCCAGTGGAACTGACATGAGAGCTTGGAAGTAGGCCACACTTTAATATCCCTATAGTCCACACTCACCTCTATGTTACTTCTCTGCTCAAAATCCTCCAGTGGCCTCCCATATCATTAAAAGTCAAAGTCCACATAAGCCATCAGGTCTTAATCTCC
Source organism: Bos javanicus (assembly GCF_032452875.1). NCBI lineage: Eukaryota > Metazoa > Chordata > Mammalia > Artiodactyla > Bovidae > Bos > Bos javanicus. Next base: position 131,748,123 of record NC_083897.1, read on the forward strand.
TATCCTCTGATGTCATCTCTGACTCTTCTTTCCCTTGATTGTTCCACTCTAGTCACACTGACCTCCTTCCAGCTCAATATATAACAAAGTCACAGTGGTCCCTAATGCTAAATATTTGTCACTCTAACACTTTAGATCAGATTTTTTATTGTCTGACTTTTCATTCAATATTTACCAAAATCGTTTTTGAAAAAAGGCAAGAAAACAAGGAGCGATTACTCAAAGAGCCCCCTCTACAAAGGTGACATTTGAAGTGGAATATCACTAACAGGAAGGAGCCAACATATGAAGATCTAAGTCAGTCACTTTCCAGGTAAAAGATGTGCAGAGTGTTTCTGAGAATGAATCATTCTTTTCTATGGCTGATTTGGAAGAACACCCAGGAAACAATAAATATTCCCCTCTCTGTCAAGAATGGTACAGCTCATTTTAAAGGAAACTAGGGATAAAAATTAAGTCATTCCTATTAAGAAGACTCAGCACCCACAAAAGTTCTATATGTGGTATATATAAAGAACATTTGGTCCCATCTATTCTCTACACAAATCAAGTAATGTAAACCCTGGGAATCAGAATTTAAATGTGTGAGTAACATATAACACAGGTGTCAAGAACAGTCTTTTAACTACCAGTATTCAAACTGATCCACATGTTCAAGCTGGATTTAGAAAAGGCAGAGGAACCAGAGATCAAATTGGCAATATTTGCTGGATCATAGAAAAAGCAAGAGAGTTCCAGAAAAACATCTACTTCTGCTTTATTGACTATGCCAAAGCCTTTGACTGTGTGGATCACAACAAACTGTGGGAAATTCTTAAAGAGATGGGAATACCAGACCACCTGACCTGCCTCCTGAGAAATCTGTATGCAGGTCAAGAAGAAACAGTTAGAACTGGACATGGAATGACAGACTGGTTCCAAATTGGGAAAGGAGTACATCAAGACTGTATATTGTCACCTTGCTTATTTAACTTCTATACAGAGTATATCATGCAAAATGCTGGAGTGGATGAAGGACAAGCTGGAATCAAGATCGCTGGGAGAAATATCAATAACCTCAGATATGCAGATGACACCACCCTTATGGCAGAAAGCAAAGAAGAACTAACGAGCCTTTTAATGAAAGTGAAAGAGAAGAGTGAAAAAGTTGGCTTAAAACTCAACATTCAGAAAACTAAGATCATGGCATCCAGTCCCATCACTTCATGACAAATAGATGGAGAAACAATGCAAACAGTGAGAAACTTTATTTTCTTGGGCTCCAAAATCACTGCAGATGGTGACTGCAGCCATGAAATTAAAAGACACTTGCTCCTTGGGAGAAAAGCTATGACCAACCTAGACAGCATATTAAAAAGCAGAGACATTACTTTACCAACAAAGGTCCATCTAGTCAAAGCTATGGTTTTTCCCGTAGTCACATATGGATGTGAGAGTTGGACTATAAAGAAAGCTGAGCGCCAAAGAATTGATGCTTTTGAACTGTGGTGTTGGAGAAGACTCTTGAGAGTCCCTTGGACTGCAAGGAAATCCAACCAGTCCATTCTAAGGGAAATTAGTCCTGAATATTCACTGGAAGGCCTGATGCTGAAGCTTAAATCCCAATGTTTTGGCCACCTGATGTAAAGAACTAACTGAATGGAAAAGACTCTGATGCTGGAAAAGACTGAAGGCGGGAGGAGAAGGGGACCACAGAGGATGAGATGGTTGAGTGGCATCACCGACTCGATGGACATGAGTTTGAGTAAGCTCCAGGAGTTGGTGATGGACAGGGAAGCCTGGCATGCTGCAGTCCATGGGGTAACAAAAGAGTCGGACACGACTGAGCGACTGAACTGAACTGAATTCAAATTGAGGGAAAAACTTAAAGCCAAATTGGATTTAACTACAATTTTATATGAATAATACTGATTAATTTTTCAAGGCCTTAAAAACTCAGACACTTTAGCTTCAAGTAACTAAATAACTTGGATGAAATGTCCCTTTGAGAACAAATACAAATGCTGGAGGGAATATTTCTAAAGAACAGCGTAAAAATCCCCAAGACTGAAGGTTATGAAGAATTACCTGGCTGATATCAAGGCAAAGGAATAGAACTCAGCGAGGTAATCCAAATCACCCAAAACAATTTTAGCTCACAGACACTTGAAGGAAGATTCAGAAAAATAGGGAGAAAAACAGGCTTGCTCTTGAAACTCATAATCCAGGGGCAAGAAGGTCAAAGGTAAAAGTGTTTCAAAATAAGAAAGTACGATAAGCATCATTCACTTGAAGCTGAAACCCCAAGAGCTATACTCTTAGGATAAAGGAAACCAGAAAGAAATCAGTCCCAGAACAAACCTGAATGATAGCTTTATGTCACGTGAGTGACCTAAATAACCCTCTAAGTGTCCCTTGGATTGAGGTGGTCCCACATTCAGATGGTTAGTGCCAACAGTTGTCTGGTTGAAAGGGGAAGCAGCAGGTGGTAGGTGCAGGGTGTGGGGGCAGCTGGCAGGAGGGTAACAAGAACACAGCCATCATAATATTGCTACAGATAATTTCTTGTTTAGCTCATGCAATACATAATCAAAGATAACAAGATACACATAACATTAATAAGAACAGAAATGACCAAAACAGAAAATGCCCCAGAAAAATTTATAATATCAGGATTATCAGACTTAGATTATGAGACAACTATAGAGTTGAATGAATAAAAACCCAAGGGTTGAACATTTTGACAGAACTGGGAGGTCTACAAGGTAGAAGAACAAACTGGGGAAAGAAATTAGAATTCCAGAACTGGAAAACAGAATACTACCATGGGAACTCAACACAGACAGCATAAAAAGTATACATAATACTTTTATTTTTAAAACTTAAACAAATTAAAAGAACTGTAGAATATCTTTCTTCCCCCAAGCATACACAGAACATTTATAAAAACTGATAATGTGCTAGGCTGAAATGCAATTCAAAGCAAATTACAAGGATTTAGTCCGAGGATGTTCTCTCTCCACAACGCAAGTATGCAACAAATTAGTCACAAAAGAAATAATTAAGAAATATTCATATGTTTGCTCAGACAGTAAAGAATCCACCTGCAATGCAGGAGACCCAGATTCAATCCCTGAGTCCAGAAAATCCCCTGGAGAAGGTAATGGCTACCCACTCCAGTATTCTTGCCAGGAGAAGACCATGGATAGAGGAGCCTGGCGGGCTGCAGCGGGTAAAGTTTCAGAGTCAGATACGATGGAGTGACTAACACTTTCACTTTTCATTCATATGTTTAGAAATCAATAAATAACATTCTTAAAATAATTCATGTCAAAGAAGAAATCATAATAAACATTTAAAAATAAAAATACAAATTCATGAGAAATTAAAACAATGCTTAGGGAGGTAATCAAAAGCCTTATAAATGCATATATCACAAAATATAAAAAAATAAACTAAGAATCAATCTCAAGAGGTTGTTTTTTTTAAGGAACAGTAAAATAAATCCAAAGAAAATACAAAGAAAGAAATAAGAGCAGAAGTTCATGAAATAGAAAACACACAAAAATAGATCAAAAAGAGCTGGATCTCAGAAATCAACTTTGTAACTGCTACTGCTGCTGCTACAGCTAAGTCGCTTCAGTCGTGTCTGACTCTGTGCGACCCCATAGACGGCAGCCCACCAGGCTCCCCGTCCCTGGGATTCTCCAAGCAAGAACACTGGAGTGGGTTGCCACTTCCTTCTCCAATGCATGAAAGTGAAAAGTGAAAGTGAAGTAGCTCAGTCGTGTCTGACTCTTAGCGACCCCATGGACTACAGCTACCAGGCTCCTCTGTCCATGGGATTCTCCAGGCAAGAGTACTGGAGTGGGGTGCCATTGGCTTCTCCGAACTTTGTAACTAATCAAGGATGAATGAGAACTCAGCCCCAGTCAACACACTAAACTCTAGCTTTATATCAGTATTACCTTAAGCAGAGAACCCAGCCATACCATACCAGTCTTCTGATCTACAGAACTGTGAGGTAATATATGGGTGCTGTTTTAAACAACTAAGCTTGTAGTGTTGTTGCTGTTAAGTCACTCAGTCTGTCCAACTCTTTGCAACCCCGTGGACTGCAGCACACCAGGCTCCCCTGTCCTTCACTATCTCTTAGTTTCCTCAAATTCATGTCCATTGAGTTGGTTATGCTATCTAACCATCTCATCCTCTGCCACCCCCTTCTCCTTTTGCCCTCAATCTTTCCCAGCATCAGGGTCTTTTCCAGTGAGTGGGCTCTTCACATCAGGTGGCCAAAGGATTGGAGCTTCAGCTTTAGCATCAGTCCTTCCAGTGACTATTCATGGTTGATTTCCTTTAGGATGGACTGGTTTGACTCCTTGCAGTGCAAAGGCCTCTCAAGAGTCTTCTCTAACACTAAAGTTCAAAAGCATCAACTCTTCGGCACTCAGCCTTTCTTATGGGCCAGCTCTTACATCTGTACATGACTACAGAAAAACCATAGCTTTAACTATATGGACCTCTGTCGTCAAAGTGATCTGTCTGCTTTTTTAATACACTGTCTAGGTTTGTCATAGCTTTCCTTCCAAGGAGCAAGTGTCTTCTCATTTCATGGCAGCAGTCACTGTCCCCAGTGATTTTGGAGCCCAAGTAAATAAAATCTGTCATTTCTTCTACTTTTCCCCTTCTATTTACCATGAAGTGATGGGACCGGATGCCATGATCTTAGATTTTTGAATGTTGAGTTTTAAGCCAGCTTTTTCACTCTTCTCTTTCACCTGTATCAAGAGGCTCTTTAGTTCTTCCTTGCTTTCTGCCATTAGAGTGGCATCATCTCCATATCTGAGGTTTTTGATATTTCTCAGAGCAATCTTGATTTCCTTTATACATAGTTTTTATAACAGGTAAAGCTGAATTACAAACTATATTGGCTAGATATGCATATATAAGTGGTAAATCTATTAAAAGAATAAGTAATCAAGGAAGTGTTTCTTTTAAAAATGAGGATATTAATTAGCTCCAGGGAGGAGTTGAGATTGATAACATAAGAGGGCTTTCTGGGAAACTGGTAATATTCTATTTCTTGACTTGAGTGATAGCTAAATATACATTAGAGTGTAAATTTGTTTTACCTACTTCTGTGTTGTATTTCACAATAAAACAAGGTTTTAACAAGTCAAAAATAATTCTGATAATGACATCATACATAAATAGTTTCATGGCATTTATATGGAGGCAAAAGATAATTTTTATCAAAGATAGAGCATTTCAATATTACATCAATCAAAAAAAAAGTTTAATTGAACTATCTCTCTCCAGACTCCATATAATCCCATGTGTCTAGTGTTGGGTATCAACAGCAAAACCAAAAACTCCCAGTGACAGATAATCTGGATGATGACCACACTCCAAAATCATGCCAGATGAGGAGCTGGTGAGGAAACTGGACAAGATACGCCTCAATGAGAGATGACTGGCATCCCAATGTGTGAAAACTCTTTGAAAAAGAGGGAATCAAGCAGGTGATTTGGGTTATTTCAGGGGGAATAACTAAGATCAGTGGTAGTAAAGTGGTAAAAAGCAGACATACCAGTACAGTAGTGATTTGGACAATGATGAACCATTGATGGTTATTCATTCTATAAATATCTGTCAGACACCTACACTGGGCCAGCCCACCAGATGCTTCAGGAGACAAACACAGCCCCTGCTCCCATGGAGACAATGAGGAAGACAGACAATAAACAAACAAATTTGATCATTACAGATAGTGACAATTATTATGAAGGAAAGAAAACAGTCATATGGTAGAGAGTTTTGGAGACTGAAAGGGGCAGGGGGGTGGGCAGGTAGATAAGGTAGTCTGGGAAAGGCCTATATGGGGAGGTGAAATTTCAATGAAATCTGCTTAATGTCAAGAAGCAAGTCATGGGAACAGGGATGTGAGAAGAGCATTCAAGGCAATACAGAGTCCTGAAGTGATGTGAAGTCACTCAGTTATGCCTGACTCTTTGCTTCTCCACAGACGTAGCCCGCCAGGCTCCTCTGTCCATGGGATTTCCCAGGCGAGAATACTGGAGTGGGTTGCCATTTCCTTCTCCGGGGGATCTTCCTGACCCAGGAATCGAACCCAGGTCTCCGGCATTGTAAGCAGACGCTTTACTGTCTGAGCCACCAGGGAAGTCACAGAGTCTTAGAGAGCTTGATAAATTCAAGAAACAGAGAAGCTCTGTAATCCAAAGCACAGAAGACTGGCAGGGGACCTGCAGGGAGCAGGAAGAGGCCACTGGAAGCAGTTTAGCCTTGCCATGCTAGAAAAGAGTCATGTACAAGAGTCATGTACTAAATTAGATGTCCTCTAAGGTCCCTTCCAATAAAAAGATTGTAAAAATCTCTCAAAAATTGTTTGAGCTTTTCATTACTATTAACTTTGTAAATAACAGAATGATTTTTAAAGTGTATTTGTCTTTAGCTCAGTTGGTAAAGAACTTGCCTGCAAGGCAAGAGACCCGGGTTCAATTCCTGTGTTGAGAAGATCCCCTGGAGAAGGAACTGGCAACCCACTCCAGTATTCTTGCCTGGGAAATCCCATGGGCAGAGAAGCCTGGCAGGATACAATCCATGGGGTCGAAAAGTCGGACACAACTAAGTGACTAAACCCCCATCTTGAACTAAGAAATACACCTAAAATTAAGCAATCTTGTCTCTGCATTGGCAAGTATGTACCTACAAAAACTGAGAGAAATATAAGGCTTATAATTTATTTCATATATTACTAGTATTGATTTAAGGGCTGCTTGAGCCTTAAATGTTTCCTTTGTTGCTGAAATTATAATCTTCATCTCAATGGGTCTTTTCTTCTTCTGAAAGAAAGCACAAAATCAGATGAATCATGAGTTTTGTTTTCATTTCTGGCATTGTTTTTATACATACAAATGAGAGAATCATTTTGTCACTGAAATTGGACAGGAATGGATGTGGTACACAACAAAACTTCTGCTATAATAAGAGAGTTCAAATGGTTTGAAATTTGAAACTCGTGATCCATGTATGGAAAGAAATCCTTTCCGTGGAAAGCACACCCTTATGAAAAAGCATCCTACTCTCTTACAGAGAATTCTCCATATTGACTATAGGTGAAGAGATAATGCACTCCTACTTAGTTTTCTTCCTAAATAGGACCATCTGACACAATTAATAAGATCTTCATTTTGCTTTATTCCTCCAATAGTGAAGAGTAATCTATCAATCCATTCTCTGTAATTCAGTTCTCATAATTAAATCAAACTGATATTTGACTATCATGAGCAATATACACACGGTTTAATAGAATAAAAATTTCTAATTGTGAAACATGTATCTTACCTCCCCTTTACCCTTAGGGTCTTTCCACAAGTCAGGGAATCCAGTGCCAAGTCAATGTATCTCTTACCCAGTTACCTGATATTTCTCCTAGTACTGCCAAACCTGTTAAACTCCCAGCCCTTCCTGAGAATCTGAGGACCTCAAGGTTCAGATTTTTAAAAAAGAACTAAACTGGGATCAGAGAAATTCAGAGTTCACACTAACATTGTACTGTTTAAGAAACACTATTGGTTTAAAAGGTTTTGAAAGCCCTTGCATGAAAATGTATCAATTTTAACATGGTTTTTATGGGGTAACTTGTTCTGATCTCTAAACTTTAAACAACTGAATTTAGAACAAACTTACAGAAGTTGAGAACCATTTTACTGTGTTGATGTGGATCAGAAAATGTGGTCTGTTATTGTCCTCTACTACTACAATCATGCGAAATGCCAGACTAGATGAATCACAAGTTGGAATCAAGACTGCCAGGAGAAATATCAACAACTTCAGATATGCAGATGATACCACTCTAATGGCAGAAAGCAAAGAGGAACTAAAGAGACTCTTGATGAAGGTAAAAGAGGAGAGTGAAAAAGCTGGCTTAAAACTCAACATTCAAAAAACTAAGATCATGGCATCTGGTCCCATCACTTCATGACAAAGAGAAGGGGAAAAAGTGGTAACAGTGACAGATTTTATTTTCTTGAGCTCCAAAAGCACTGTGGATGGTGACTGCAGCCATGAAATTAAGACACTTGCTCCTTGGAAGGAAAGCTATGACAAACCTAGACAGTGTTTTAAAAAGCAGAGACATCACTTGGTTGACAAAGCACCATATAAGCCAAAGCTATGGTTTTACTGTAGTCATGTACGGATGTGAAAGTTGGACCATAAAAATGTCTGAACACTGAAGAACTGATGCTTTGGAATTGCAGTGCTGGAGAAGCCTCTTGTGGAGAAGGCAATGGCAACCCACTCCAGTACTCTTGCCTGGATAATCCCATGGGCAGAGGAGCCTGGTAGGCTGCAGTCCATGGGGTCGAGAAGAGTACTGGAGTGGATACACGACTGATCGACTTCACTTTCACTTTTCACTTTCACGCATTGGAGAAGGAAATGGCAACCCATTCCAGTGTTCTTGCCTGGAGAATCCCAGGGACGGCGGAGCCTGGTGGGCTGCCGTCTATGGGGTTGCACAGAGTCGGACACGACTGAAGCGACTTAGCAGCAGCAGCAGCAGCCTCTTGAGAGTCCCTTGGACTGTAAGATCAAACCAGTCAATCCTAAAGGAAATCAACTCTGAATATTCATTGGAAGGACTGATGCTGAAGCTGAAGCTCCAATACTTTGGCCACTTGATTCGAAGAGCAGACTCATTGGAAAAGATCCTGATGCTGGCAAAGACTGAGGGCAAAAGGAAAAGGGGGCAGCAGAGGACAATTTGGTTAGATAGCATCACTGACCCAATGGACATAAATTCAAGCAAACTGGGAGAGACAGTGAAGGACAGGGGAGCCTGGTGTGCTGCACTCCATGGGGTTGCAGTGTCAGACATGACTGAGCAACTGGAAAACAATCCCCCCCAAAATTAAAAACAAACCAACCAAAAACCCCTCACCAACCAAACCGACAAAACACACTCTCTTTCCCAGATGGAAAAAAAAAAAAAAGAAAGAGAAGGAACTGAAAGCCAAAACCACTGAAGAATACCTATGGACTTCAAATGAATTCACGACCATTGGCCTAGGTACATTTCATATCTGAAAAGCTTTAAGACTTTGGAGATCAGACTGTGAACCTCAGTGGTCTTGGGAAAGCCACAGGGAAAAAAAGAGAACAAAGACTGACCTAGAACAAATATAGTCATATTTTTTCAGAAAGGGTAAATCAATATATTCTTCAAACTCCAAAGCTGAGAACTTAAAAGTAAGCTATCATTCAATATGTCTTGAGAGTTAACTATATGCCAGGCATAATGACAGACACTGAGAACATATTGGTAAAGAAAATAAACAAAAACCCCTTATTTCAGGGAGTTTATCAAAGAATCGCACAGTAAGTGTAAATTGCAAATATAAGTGCTATGAAAAAGACATATAAGCTCTACAAGGGCTTGTACAAGTTTTTCTACCTAATTAGGGAGGGTTGGCTTTTCCAGAGAAAAGTTTCAGTGAGCTGAGATCGCCAGGACAATCAGACATAAACTTACAGAGAGGGATGATTTATGCAAAAATCCCAACTGGGGAAGGAACATGGCAGACAGAAAAGATAGCAAGGGTTGGGTGGTTAATAACCCAGTACAAGGTGAGGCTGGAAAAAGAGCAAGTTGTTTAAGTAGTTTTATCTTTATCGTGAGACGGAGTCACTGGAGGGTTTTGAACAAGAATGGGAGGTGGGTTTGAGGGTAGAATGACAATCAGATGATTTTCATTTTGGAAAGATCACACAAGCTACAGAGTAGAGAAAGGCTCTGTGCCTCAAAAGGGAGCTATCAATTTGGGGGTATAACAACTAGGGAGCCACTGCAACCACCCAGGTGAAAGGATAAAGGTGGGATGGACTATAAATAGGTACCCATGAAGCGAGATGGATAGATTCAGGATATATTTGGATAGGAAGCCAATACAGCTGGGAATGGATTAGAGAGGGGAAGTGAGGGAAAAAGAAATCAAAGATAACTTCTTGGTTTGGCACTTGGGCTCTAAGTAGATGAAGGCTGTTGCTTCTTGATATGAGGAAAACTAGAAGAGGAGCAGGTTAAGGGAAGGGAAGAAATTCAAGATCCCATTTTAGGCATGTTAAGTTTGAGTTTACATATCCATAAAATGAAAAAGGCAAAAATCAAAGGGAAAAGAGAAATTTTAAAAAGAGGAAAAGAACCTGCAACTTACACCACAAAAAGGTAAAACACATAACACATAAAAGGTATAACACATAAAAGGAACCTATTGCTCGATAAGAGGGGCATAAGCCCAATTTTTTAAATGGGCAAAGTGATATGAACAAATAGTTCCAGAAGAGGAAACACAAATGCCTCTTAAACATATAAAAAGTCACTTGACTTTAGATATAATAAAAACTGAAGATTCAAACTATACTGAGATACAGTTTTTTAGGTTAGCAAAGACCAAAACTAACATACCATGTTGATGAGAGCATGAGGGAATTAAGCTTGCTCATATATTGCTGGTGGGAATGTATATATACTGACACAATTTTTTGGAAACCATTTGATATCTTTCAAAAGTAAAAACAAATACGTTCTAATGACACAGAAATTATATTTCTAGGAATTTATCCTCAGAAAACAGATACACATATACATGATAAAGATATTTTATTCACTGCTGCATTGTGTGTAAAAGCAGTAAGAATGGAAACTACCTAAATATCAAGAGAGGCCTGGTGAAATGAACTATGGTACATCCATTCAGTTATTTTAAGCTAGAGATGGAAGTTAAGTACTCTAATATAGCATTTCACAAATTTGAATTTTCTCAATTTATTTTCCAATAAATCAAAATTATGCTTAAAATTCTTTTCTAATTAAATACCACTTATATCTGTTTTGTACATTCTTTTTATACATGATATATCTGAAAAAGGAGGTTTATGGATGTGAGAGTTGGACTGTGAAGAAAGCTGAGCACCGAAGAATTGACACTTTTGAACCGTGGTATTGGAGAAGACTCTTGAGAGTCCCTTGGACTGCAAGGAGATCCAACCAGTTCATCCTAAAGGAGATCAGTCCTGGGTGTTCATTGGAAGGACTGATGCCAAAGCTGAAACTCCAATACTTTGGCCACCTCATGTGAACAGTTGACTCATTGGAAAAGACCCTGATGCTGGGAGGGACTGGAGGCAGGAGAAGGGGACAAGAGAGGATGAGATGGCTGGATGGCATCACTGACTCGATGGACATGAGTTTGGGTAAACTCCGGGAGTTGGTGATGGACAGGGAGGCCTGGAGTGCTGCGATTCATGGAGTCGCAAAGAGTCGGACACGACTGAGCGACTGAACTGATTCCTATTTTTGGAAATTTGAAATATCTACTAATTGAAAAAGATATAAGTACATGGCAGAGTTGATTAGTCCTGAAGACATCAAATATTTTCAAACACTGTCAATAATCTGAAAAATTCACAAAGGTTGCTTCCAGGCTAAACAATGTTATTGCTGTCACAGACTGATGTTATCAATTCTCCAGATTCATGGTAGGCTGAAAATTTACAGCAGAAAGATTCTAAATCCTGGGTGTCTCTCACCAAGCCAAAGTATCAGCTTTATGGTTGACCTTGCTGCTGCTGCTGCTAAGTCACTTCAGTCGTGTCCAACTCTGTGCGATCCCATGGACCGCAGCCTACCAGGCTTCTCCATCCATGAGATTTTCCAGGCAAGAGTACTGGAGTGGGGTGCCATTGCCTTCTCCGATGGTTGACCTTGACAACTTTCATCTCCTCAGTTAAAAAATAAGGATCCTCTGTTGGAACTCCCACAATTTCATTTCTAAACACTGAGAACCTCTGAAACTGAAAATGAGCATGAAAATTCTCAATGAATAATCATCAATTCATAAAGGACCAGTATAAAATATATATATCCTATCTTCTCTCTTTTCATTTTGGCTCCAAATCACTTACCAAGGTAAGTTTCAAGAGTAATTGAGTAAAATTATTTTAGAACTAGAGAAGGAATGCAGTGATTACCTTTCAAGCCTATTTCAGAAGAACTACAAAACCAGAATAAGTGGAATACTGCTGACCAAACATTTGGTGATTAAGCTATTCCTAGGAGGGTCACTTATTTTAAAGGGAAAAAACAAATAGTAACAAAGACTAGACAGCAGCAACTTTGCAAGGCATGAAGAGGAAGTCTGGGATATTTTCCAAATGGGTTGGGAGGAAGTTATTTTTATTTACAGAGATATTTGTGTCCTATTTAAAATACAGAAGGAACTAAAAAAAAAAAAAAATCAAGCTTAAAAGCTTGCACTTCCCCAGCTGTTTGTCCTGATAACTTTATAAGGATAAGTAACATCACTTTGGCCAAACAAATAACAGTCAAAATTACAAGCAATTTTATCAAGGCCATTAATTGATGAAAGCATTCAATTAAGTTCAAGGGACTGGAACACATGACTAATAAATAATAAAAACATTAATATGTTAGAAGAAAAAGAAGGTTCATTCCCTCAAGGACATTATTATTATAACAAAACAAGATATGGTTAAGAGGACTCTTGAATTACAGCACTCCCACATACTAATTTAATAATAAGCTGAGCAGTCTCTTAAAGTTTTGGTTGGCTTCCATTTGTAAACTGAAGTTAAGTCACCCTGACACCAAATATGTGGCACCTTTCCAACACCAAATCTCTAATACCTGGGCATGCTACAATCGAACACTAACTGCCCAGAGTTAATTAACATCAGACTCCATAGGTTTAACAGTTCAGTCCCACAAATTTCTGTCACTGTAGACGCCAGTCACAAATACCTGGTCCCCAGGCCATCTGCACCTCTGTCCTACTTAGCTAAAAAAATTTGGAGGTTTCCACAAACCCTTCCTCAGGCTTGATAATTCTCTAGAATGACTCAGAACTCAAGAAATGCTTTATTTAAACCATTACTTGATTATTATAGAGGATGTAACTCAGGAACAGCCAAATTGAAGAGATGCAAAGGGGGTTACAGGGGTGGAGGGAAGAGGGGCAAAGCTTCCATGCCCTCGAAGGGTATAGCACCTTCCCAGCACTTCAATGTGTTCACCAACCCAGAAGCTCCCCAAAGCCTGTTGTTCAAGAGGTTTTCATGGTGGCTTTATTATGTAGGCACAATTGATTTCAATCACTGGCCACTGGCAATTGAACTCAATCTCTGGCCCCCTCTTCTCCCCAGAAGTGGGGGTAGGATGAGGGGGCTGAAAGTTCTAACCTAATCATGGCTAGTCCTTCTGATGACCAGGCCCCATCCTGATGTCATCTAGGAACCTCTGCAAGAACTCACCCATTAGCACACACTATTACCACTCAGGAGATTCAGGTGACATTCTTGAGACAAGAACAGAATATAAGACAGACATAATGGTAGAGGTATTCCAGGAAAAATTCTTCCTAAAATAAGCCAAAAAAAAAAAAACTCCAAAAAAAACAAAAAACAAGGAGTGATTGTAGAACTCAAGACATTCAGCTTCTCTGAAATCTAGGGCACAGGTCCAGGGATGACAAGGACAAGGCAGGAACTAAATCATTAAAGGCCTTGAATTCCATGCCACAGATATGTGTCCCTATATTTTAAGAAAAGATTCAACTGCTGCACAGGACATTTCAAGGCTACTGACATAGACAATAATAAATCGAGAAGCTTTTTAGATGTGTATTTATCAGTATTATGTTTCAGAAAAATCACCATGGACGCAGGAAGAGGGTTAGGGCAGAGACACTAATCAGAAAGCTACTGATTGATGGAGGCCAGGCACAAAAGGATGAAAATCTCAACTGAAGCAGCAGTAAAGAGAGAAAGGTGGATAAATTTGAGTTATTTAGGAGGTGTACTGAAAAGACCCAGTGCCAACTTAAAAATAGTTGATTAATGAGAAATGGAGAAGTCTAGATGACTACAAAATTTCTTCTGCCTTGACTAGTGGGCATATCAGGGCACTGATAACTGAAATTGGGAATATAGAGGAGCATGTGGAAAACAATACTACATGACTGACAATTACTGGGTCTTATCTAATTGTCATTTATTATTGGGAAATTTTATACTGCAAAATAGAGTGGTATCATGGAGAGCTGAATGAATACAAACTAGAACTTCAGGTTAATAGTAAGGAATATAAGCCATACAAATTGAGAACATGAGAATCTCAAGATTTAACTTTATTTCCGACTTAAGGTAGTTTCATCAAGAATAAAACCTGCCCTATGGGTTATATTCAACTGGGCCTTAAGAGGCATCACTACAAAGCTAGTGGAGGTGATGGAATCCCAGCTGTGCTATTTCAAATCCTAAAAGATAATGCTGTTAAAGTGCTGTGCTCCATATGCCAGCAAATTTGGAAAACTCAACAGTGGCCACAGAACTGGACAAGGTTAGTTTTCATCCCAATCCCAAAGAAGGGCAATGCCAAAGAATGTTCAAACTACCACACAATTACACTCATTTCAGATGCTAGCAAGGTAATGTTCAAAATCATTTTAGCTAAACTTCACCAGAACATAAACCAAGAACTTCCAAATGTACAAGATGGATTTAAAAGGCAGAGGAACCAGAGATCAAATTGCCAACATCCGCTGGATCATAGAAAAAGCAAGAGAGTTCCAGAAAAACATCTACTTCTGCTTAATTGACTGCACTAAAGCCTTTGATTGTGTGGACCACAACAAACTGTGGGAAATTCTTAAAGAGATAGGAATATCAGACCACCTTACCTGCCTCTTGAGAAATCTGTATGCACGCCAAGCAGCAGCAGTTAGAACCGGACATGGAACAACAGGCTGGTTCCAAATCAGGAAAGGAGTATGTCAAGACTGTATATTGTCACTCTGCTTATTTAACTGATATGCAGAGTACATCATGCGAAATGCTGGGCTGGATAAAGCACAAGCTGGAATCAGGATTACCGGGAGAAGTATCAATAACTTCAGATATGCAGATGACACTACCCTTACGGCAGAAAGCAAAGAAGAACTAAAGAGCCTCTTGATGAAAGTGAAAGGGTTGGCTTAAAGCTCAACATTCAGAAAATGAAGATCATGGCATCTGGTCCCATCACTTCATGGGAAATAGATGGTGAAACAGTGGAAACAGTGTCAGACTTTATTTTTTGGGGCTCCAAGATCACTGCAGATGGTGACTGCAGCCATGAAATTAAAAGACGCTTACTCCTTGGAAGGAAAGTTATGACCAACCTAGACAGCATATTCAAAAGCAGAGACATTACTTTGCCAACAAAGGTCCATCTAATCAAGGCTATGGTTTTTCCTGTGGTCATGTATGGATGTGAGAGTTGGACTGTGAAGAAGGCTGAGAGCTGAAGAATTGATGCTTTTGAACTGTGGTGTTGGAGAAGACTCTTGAGAGTCCCTTGGACTGCAAGGAGATCCAACCAGTCCATTCTGAAAGAGATCAGCCCTGGGATTTCTTTGGAAGGACTGATGCTAAAGCTGAAACTCCAGTACTTTGGCCACCTCATGCGAAGAGTTGACTCACTGGAAAAGACTCTAATGCTGGGAGGGATTGGGGGCAGGAGGAGAAGGGGATGACAGAGGATGAGATGGCTGGATGGCATCACTGACTCGATGGACATGGGTCTGAATGAACTCCGGGAATTGGTGATGGACAGGGAGGCCTGGCATGCTGCGATTCATGGGGTCACAAAGAGTCGGACACGACTGAGTGACTGGACTGAACTGAACTGAACTGAACTGATGAAAGTGAAAGAGGAGACTGAAAAAGTTGGCTTAAAACTCAACATTCAGAAAACTAAGATCATGGCATCCGGTCCCGTCACTTCATGGCAAATAGATGGGGAAACAATGGAAACAGTGACAGACTTCATTTTCTTGGGCTCCAAAATCACTGCAGATAGTGACTACAGCCATGAAGTTAGAAGATGCTTGTTCCTTGGAAGAAAAGCTATGACAAACCTAGACAGCGTATTAAAAAGCAGAGACATTTCTTTGCCAACAAAGGTCCATACAGTCAAAGCTACGGTTTTTCCAGTAGTCATGTATGGATGTGAGAATTGAATAAAGAAGGCTGAGCGCCAAAGAATTGATGCTTTTGAACTGTGGTGTTGGAGAAGATTCTTGAGAGTCCCTTAGACTGCAAGAAGATCCAACCAGTCCATCCTAAAGGAAATCAGTCCTGAATATTCACTGGAAGGACTGATGCTCAATCTCCAATTCTTTGGCCACCTGATGCAAAGAACCCACTCATTAGAAAAGACCCTGATGCTGGGAAAGATTGAAGACAGGAGGAGGAGGGGATGACAGAAGACGAGATGGTTGAATGGCATCACCAACTCAATGGACATGAGTTTGAGTAAGCTCCAGGAGATGGAGAAGGACAGGGAAGCCTGGCATGCTGAAGTCCATGGGGTCACAAAGAGTCGGACATGACTGAGCAACTGAACAGCAACAACAATCGTTATTCCTAGGCTCCATTATGAAGTCACTTTTCAGATGAATACATTATAATCACACTCTTCTAGAATCCTTAAAAAAAGATACCTTGGAAAAAGATCAGTTCATGTAATCATGGCATTTCATCTACCCAAAGCCAAAAACTTAGGAACCATTAGACCAGAGATTCTCAAACTATTTAAAATAAAAGTCTACATTGTTTTTTAATCTCATGTAAATTATGTTGCAAAATACAGTAAAAATGTTAAATTGCTGTAAAAATTTCTGAACTCTCACATTCACTTTTTAAATATTTTTATACAAAAATACTTAACACATTTAAGACTCAATATTTTAAGTGTTAAAAGCTCCCTGACAATTCATTGTGCAGACAAGGATCCACTTATTCCTATAGAAAGAAACTTTTATTTTTCTTCTTTTCTTTCTTTTTTAATTGGGGTATAGTTGCTTTAAAATGTTAAGTTTCTGCTGTACAGCAAAGTGAATCAGCTATAGATATACATATATCCACTCACTTTTGGATTTCTTTCCCATTTAGGTCACCACAGGGCACCAAACAGAGTTCCCTGTGCTATACAGCACGCTCTCATTAGTTATATGTTTTATATGTAGTAGTATATGTCAATGCCAATCTCCCAGGTCATCCTACCCCCCATCCCCCTTGGTATCCATACATTTATTCTTCAAGTCTGTGTGTGTCTCCATTCCTGCTTTGCAAATAAGAGAAACAAATTTTAAAACACATAAGCATTATTTATAGGAAAAAAAACATGACTTATTCTTTTTAGACTAAAGTTGTTATATCATTTTACTATCAACAACTGTTAATTTCCCACTGCCTATCAAAATTCCAAATTTCTAAGGCACTGATGTCAAGGGAAATAGCTAAAGACATCTCTTTCACTCACTCACTCACTCAGTTGCTCACTCACTTATTCATTCAACAAATATCTACTGAACACCTATTAAATAGGTGAGGGATCATCTCATCTGACCTTAATTTACAGTGGGGAAAATTTAGGCTCTGGACAGTTATGTTACTTAGTCTGAAATTAACTATTACCTTTGGCAATTGCTTTCCTGTGAATTTAACTATAATTTCTGACAATCATCTGCTTCTTCACTTTAAGAATTCTTGGCTCCAAATCAACTACACCTACTAATCAATAGCTAGAATATGCCTTTTCACTTTCCCACTTTTATACCTTTGTTCCAATCACTTCCCCACCCCTGGCTCCAGTCTTTGCCAACTGAAATATTAGCCATCATTTTCTTAAAAATCAAGTAAATTATTACTTCCTCTCTGTTCAGCCTAGCTAGAAGTTATTCTCTATAAATTCTGTGTTCTTCTTTTGGTTAAGATTAACTAATATATACCCATAATAAAAATTTAAAAGGCTAGTCTATAAATTCTTACCTACAACACTTATATAACATTCATTATACCCTTATTTAAACATTTATTGTTTGCATACATATCTATTTCCTTTAGATAAATCATAATCGCCTAGAAACTAGATATCACAACACGATTATATCTTGTATCTGCATTTCAACTCTTTTCTGCCTCTCAAATGAGAGAGAATAATGATCCACATTTCTACTTTCTGGCTGGCCCATGTGGCATGTGGAATCTTAGTTCCTTGACAAGGGATGGAACCTGCATCCCTTCCATTGGAAGCATGAGTCTTGACAACTGGACCACCAGAGAAGTCCCATGATCCACATTTCTAAAAGAAAAATACAGGGGAAAGAAATGGGTTTAGGACAAACCATTTTAACAATTCTTAAATAATTAAGAATTGACTATACATATTTATGGGGCTTACAGTAACTGACAGAGAATAAGCTTGTAAACAATATTACTGTCAGTTACTATCTGTATGTGGACTATCCACAATACACTGTACTTTACGGTGCCACAGTACTAACTTACTCTTTCAAAAAATTCCATACAAATGATATGTAAAGCCCTCTGAAACACAAACTACCATCTTCTTGTTCAGGGAATCACAAAATCTTGAAGGTATAATAAACCCTACCCATTCATTATATGAATGAGAAAACAAAGCTTATACCACAGGTCTCCAAATCAGCTTCTGAGGAGGAGCTCTGCTCTAGCTTAACTGAAGGGCCCTCTCCCCATTCACAACAGAGTAGGTGGGAAAACTAGACAGCTTCCTGGTGACCACAGTGCCTGCTCTTCTGCATGGCATTATCATTTTCCTTGAAATAACTCCCACTTTTCTTAATCTAGATACAAGATTCAGTATTTTAAAGAAACCCTTGCACATTCTGAATTTCAAAGCTAGTGGAGGTGACAGAATTCCAGTTGAGCTATTCCAAATCCTGAAAGATGATGCTGTGAAAGTGCTGCACGCAATACGCCAACACATTTGGAAAACTCAGCAGTGGCCACAGGACTGGAAAAGGTCAGTTTTCATTCCAGTCCCAAAGAAAGGCAATGCCAAAGAATGCTCAAACTACCACACAATTGCACTCATCTCACACATTAGTAAAGTAATGCTCAAAATTCTCCAAGCCAGGCTTCAGCAATATGTGAACCGTGAACTTCTTGATGTTCAAGCTGGATTTAGAAAAGGCAGAGGAACCAGAGATCCAATTGCCAACATCTGCTGGATCATGGAAAAAGCAAGAGAGTTCCAGAAAAACATCTATTTCTGCTTTATTGACTATGCCAAAGCCTTTGACTGTGTGGATCACAATAAACTGTGGAAAATTCTGAAAGAGATGGGAACACCAGACCACCTGACCTGCCTCTTGAGAAATCTGTATACAAGTCAGGAAGCAACAGTTAGAACTGGACATGGAACAACAGACTGGTTCCAAATAGGAAAAGGAGTACATCTAGGCTGTATATTGTCACCCTGCTTATTTAACTTATATGCAGAGTACATCATGAGAAATGCTGGGCTGGAAGAAGCACAAGCTGGAATCAAGATAACCGGGAGAAATATCAATAACCTCAGATATGCAGATGATACCACCCTTATGGCAGAAAGTGAAGAGGAACTAAAAAGCCTCTTGATGAAAGTGAAAGCGGAGAGTAAAAAAGTTGGCTTAAAGCTCAACGTTCAGAAAATGAAGATCATGGTATCCGGTCCCATCACTTCATGGGAAATAGATGGGGAAACAGTGGAAACAGTGTCAGACTTTATTTTTCTGGGCTCCAAAATCACTGCAGATGGTGACTGCAGCCATGAAATGAAAAGACGCTTACTCCTTGGAAGGAAAGTTATGACCAACCTAGATAGCATATTCAAAAGCAGAGACATTACTTTGCCAACAAAGGTCCGTCTAGTCAAGGCTATGGTTTTTCCTGTGGTCATGTATGGATGTGCGAGTTGGACTGTGAAGAAGGCTGAGAGCTGAAGAATTGATGCTTTTGAACTGTGGTGTTGGAGAAGACTCTTGAGAGTCCCTTGGACTGCAAGGATATCCAACCAGTCCATTCTGAAGGAGATCAGCCCTGGGATTTCTTTGGAAGGACTGATGCTAAAGCTGAAACTCCAGTACTTTGGCCACCTCATGGGAAGAGTTGACTCATTGGAAAAGACTCTGATGCTGGGAGGGATTGGGGGCAAGAGGAGAAGGGGACGACAGAGGATGAGATGGCTGGATGGCATCACTGACTGGATGGACGTGAGTCTCAGTGAACTCCGGGAGTTGGTGATGGACAGGGAGGCCTGGCATGCTGTGATTCATGGGGTTGCAAAGAGTCGGACACAACTGAGCGATTTATCTGATCTGATTACCTATTTTTAATTATGCAAACATATGAAATGACTATGTTAATGTAAGCTAGCATATCCTAATAGCTTTTAAAATCAAAAGTGAATTTTCTTTCAGCTTCTACACTTTAATATGTCCTTCTCAGAAGATAAAGTATTCTTTCATAATCCAAGACCAATTAAGATGATGAACAATCAGGCCAAGTGCACTGCTTATTGGCACAAACCCTTCCTCTACCTGGAACCCTCTGTCCATCTTTCTGAGAATACTAACACATTCAGGTGTCAACCTTCATTAATCATGTGACCATGAGCAAATTATTTAGCCTCTTTAAGTCTCTTTTCTCATTCACTAAGAGGAACTAACACTACCTACTTACAGGTGAGGATTCAAGGTTATATCAGTAGAGCCTCTGATGCACAGCAGCCACTAGTAAGAAAATAACTATTATTAGTAATTAAATAAGATTCATTTAAAACAACAGATGACAGAAATAAGAAGGCTAACATCTCAAGAAAGTGGAATTTATCATCTCAGTTAATGAGCTTGTGCTTAAAGATATTCCCCAAATGAGACAAGTAATTTATGTCAAGAACCATACGGAATAATAGATTTATGAAATATTACTAGCATTTTAAGAGCAAAATTTTTATTGAAGTATTTTTAAAGCAAGTAATATTTAAAAATTTTTTAAAGCAAGTAATATTTCTTGTCAGTTCTGATGACAATTAAATTACCTGCAAAGTACTGTTATTTTATTAAGTTAAACAATATCATTTGGAAATTTTCTACTCAGTCTAAACAATTTAGAACTATGCTACATCTAGAACCACTTCTAAATTGCATTACACTATCAACATTACTGATAATTTACAGTCGTATAAGTAAAGATACCTTCAACTTACTGTATAAAGTCAGTCATCTTCTGCTGTACCAAGACAAAAACCAAGAACTAACAAATCAAAAAGCCATCTATAAGAAGTTGCTGAGGTATATTTTTAAAGCATTTGAGGTGGAAAAAAGCAAATGCACTTCAATTACCTTTAGCCCTAAAAGATTTCATGAAAGAAACCACAGAAACAAGACACACACACAAAATACAGTCAAAGGACTACACATGGAAGTATTTTTCCTGAGCTATGGAAAATAAAATGAAGCTTCATTTTCAAAACATAAAAATACAGAGAGAAGAGGTAGTTACAGAGTTGAAACTCAAAAGAAAAATGTTATCAATTAATTACTAATGTTAAGAAATTCATTACATGTTAAGAAAACATGATGGTAGCAATGAAGATTATTATTTAGAACTTTCCTAGTGGTTCAGATGACAAGAAATCTGCCTGCCAATGCAGGAGACCTGGGTTCGATCCCTAGGTCAGGAAGATCCCCTGGAGAAGGAAATGGCAACCCACTCGGGTATTCTTGCGTGGAGAAGCCCATAGACAGAAGAGTCTGGTGGGCTACAGTCCATTGGATCCCAATGAGTTGGACACAACTGAGCCACTTTCAAGGGGGAGGGATAAATGGGAGATCGGGATTGACATACACACACTACTATATATAAAGTGAAAGTGAAGTTGCTCAGTCGTGTCTGACTCTTTGTGACCCTGTGGACTGTGTCCCTGGGATTTTCCACGCAAGAGTACTGGAGTGGGTTGCCATTTCCTTCTCCAGGGGATCTTCCTGACCCAGGGATCGAACCCAGGTCTATATATAAAATAGATAACTAATAAGGACCTACTGTATAACACCGGAAACTCTACTCAATACTCTGCAATGATCTATATGGGAAAAGAATCTAAAAGAGTGGATATATGTCTATGTATGACTAATTCACTTTGCTAAACAGCAGAAACTAACACAACATTGTAAATCAACTATACGCCAATAAAAATTAATTTTAAAAAATATTCTACAACTATGTCTGAGAGGTACATCTAACTTTTCAGAATACTTCAGTCATTATTGATGAATGTTTTTAAAAGAAATTATAAGAGATTCTCCCAACTCTAGAGAAGAAAAAAAGGAAAATCAAATGGAAAAGAGACAAATGATTCCCCACCCCATTATGGACGGCAGGAAGCAGATAAATGAAAATTCTTTTCAGCACTTTCTATCTTTTATCATGTCCTTACTCCCCTACCCTGTGAGATCATCCTTTAAAGAAAAAAATCAACTAGAAAGTATATTACACGGGCACTGCAGAAGACAGAAGGCAGACTTGGAGCACAAAAGATGTAGTAAGAGTCTGACTGAGAACAGCAAACCAGTTAATTTTGCTGGCTGAATGTATCAACCAAGCTGACAAACTTTTGAAGCTCTGTATTTCAAAGAACCTAAATATTCTCAAATTAATATCTCTTGCAAAGGGTTACCTGCTTTTATTCACCATTACTAGAGTGGAGTATGGACATTTCAGAAAGTCTCATGGCATACTCAGTTATTTTTAATCCCAAACCCACCAAAGACTCTATAGTTATTCATACTTAAATTTTGTACCTGTTTTCCTTCGCAAGTTTTGAATATTCTCTGACTTGTAATTCATTTATTGGGATCATAAAACTTTAATAACAAAGAGAAAAATCAGTAGATATGGTATTTTTAGAAAGTTCCTCAGTCATATCCAACTCTTTGTGACCCCATGGACTACAGTCTGCCAGGCTCCTCTGTCCATGGATTTCCCAGGCAAGAAACTGGAGTGGGTTGCCATTTCCTTTTCCAGGGGATCGTGCTGACCCAGGGATTGAACCTGCATCTCCTGCATCAGCAGGAGGATTCTTTACCACTAAGTCACCTGGGAAACCCGTCCCATAGTTAGCCTACCACATTCAAGGGCAAAAAAACAGCTCACAATTGACAAGATATACTGCTGTAAGAACCATAATTAAATACCAGACTCAGGTACTGATTGCTAAAGTACTCCTTGTGACTGAAAAAAATTATTATATATGAAAACCCAGCTTCATAAGTAGATAAAATATGCATGGAGTGGAGAAGATCAGGAGATATTCATGCTAATAAATGAACCCTTGTTTTACAAAAGGAGTTGCCTCATAATATTTGAAAGGAAAATTCTTAAAGAGTGTTTAAAATTATTCCATCCAGGAAAACTCTGAGAAACAGACTATTTTACAAGATAGTCACTTCCCTGTTACACCAGGTATTTCTTAACAGATCCAAAATAGTTAAAACAGCCCTTGCTTGTTATAATTGCCTCTTGCTGGTCATCTCTGGGCTTCCCTTGTGGCTCAGCTGGTAAAGATTCATCTCTCCAGCTCCATTTTGTTACCAATGAAATTCCACAACCAGGATGGCACAGAACTCCCCCATGGAGATGACCCTACAGAGGTTGTCTGTTTTAAGCTGCAGTCACTTGCCTGAGACTGCTTGGCATCTGTTGACTACCTCCCTGACAGCAGCCCACAGACTCCTCCAGCTCACAGAAGCATACTTGACATTGCCAGAGGACAAGCTGCAGTGAGACTCTGATTCCTCAGCTGCAACCCACCAAGTTTTCCTCTGTGAAACACCATCTGACATTCCCCATACTGACACTCAAATGCCACTTCTCTCCCCACGCAGTTCCAAGAGCTCTTCCTGCAATTCATCTCCACTGGCACCACACGGCAATACCCAGACAAGCCAATGCCCTCTGCAAAGCGGAGAGCTCCTTGGGCTACCTTGGGTGGGAGGCTTCTAAGAATGATGCTTAAGAAGACAGCACATCAGAGGGAAACTGTGGCTTCACTAGTGACTTCACTACTTTGAGAAATTCTTGAAGCTACTGATAAGTATTAATATATAAGCCCTTGGGATACACATTAAGAGTTCTCACCACTAAAACTAAATTTTAAACATTTAAAACAAACATTTTTATAAGATTTGTTTACACAACCTTTAGGAACATTTATGATGTCTTGTCTGAAAAGATCTTATTACCTTTCTCTGGACTTCATGGCTGTTGAAGTACCCACGGATTTGGGTTTAAATTCAAAGGTAATTAAAAAATGACAATAGAATACAGTTTTAATTTTTTATTTAAGAAAAATTTCTGCTCCCAATAATGATGCTTGGGTAATTCAGGCAAACACTTCCATTGCACACAAACAGAAAGCTGGACAAAAATATGACACTTGGGAATGAAGGGGAAAAAACTATTATTCACAGACTAAATATATAGGAAATCCAAAATAAGCTATGAACTACCAGAAAAACAATGAGTTTACCAAAGCTGAGGAATACAGAAGATAATATTTAAAAATCAACTGTATTTCAATATACCAGCAATAAAGTTAGAAAATGAATTTTTAATATCATTTACAATACAATACAATGCCATGGACTGCAAGGAGATCCAACCAGTCCATTCTAAAGGAGATCAGTCCTGGGTGTTCTTTGGAAGGAATGATGCTAAAGCCGAAACTCCAGTATTTTGGCCACCTCATGGGAAGAGCTGACTCATTGGAAAAGACTCTGATGCTGGGAGGGATTGGGGGCAGGAGGAAGAGGGGACGACAGAGGATGAGATGGATGGATGGCATCACCAACTCGATGGACGTGAGTTTGAGTGAACTCTGGGAGTTGGTGATGGACAGGGAGGCCTGGCGTGCTGCGATTCATGGGGTCGCAAAGAGTCGGACACGACTGAGCGACTGAACTGAACTGAACTGACAATACCATCAAAAATATCAAATTCCTAGAAATAAACAGAAAGAAAAGTAGACATCCTCTACATAGAAAGCTATAGAAAACAGTATTTTTAAAAAATTAAAGGACATCTTAATTTTAATTTAAAAAAATTTAAAAAAATTAAATTAAGATGTCCTTTAAAAAAATTAAAGGACATCTTAATTTAATTAATAACATCTTAATTTAAAGTGAAGGGATGCTCCATGTTCTTCAGGTTTAACATTGTAAAGATGTCTGCTGCTGCTGCTGCTGCTAAATCGCTTCAGTTGTAAAGATGTCGATTCTACCCAAATTGATCTAGAGATCCAACAAAAACCCAAACAATTCTAACAGGTATTTTAATGGAAATCTAAAGGCTGGTTCAAAAATGTATTAAGAAACGAAAATGGCCAAGGAAAACAAGACACCTGGAAGAATAACAAAAAATTTTCTCTCCAGATAACAGGACTTATTATGAAGCACAGTCATTAAGACAGTGTATTAGACAAACAGATTTGAAAGGCAAGAACAGAAAGCACAGAAGTAGATTATACATGTAATGAATGCTTTTTGTACAATAAACCTGTCACTGCAGATCAGTGAGGAAAATGTGATCTTTGCAATACATGGTGCTAAGACATTTGGAAAAGGAAAAATTAAACTTGACCTATAACTCATACCATACACAAACATTAACTTCAGATGAATTACAGATCTCAATGTAAAAGTCAAAACAATAAAGCTCCTAAAAGATAATGTAGGAATATATCTCTTTGTGCATACAACAAGCACCAACTAATAAGGAAAGGAAAGATAAATGAGATATAAAGTACATATAACACACATACACATTTTTTTTAATGGTCAACGCATGGTGATAACAAAAAACAAACCAACTTTTAGTCGGTAATTATACTGATTTTAAATTCTTTATCGAAAATGTACTGTCTGAACTCAGGGCATAAAACACCCTTTCTCCCAGTTTTTGATATACTACTAATTTGGGGGGAAGGTGTGTAGTGTTTACGTGTTCACCTGGGTCAAGTTACATAAGTGTTGGCTTTGTGACAATTCCCAGATACCTTGCATACCTTAAATGTTTATCGTGCTTCACTATAAAATAGTTTAAAAAGTCAACGGTTGCACGTGGCAAAATTTCATTCCTTTTATGGAATATGAGTAGTATTCCTCTGGTGTATGTGTGTGTTTGTGTATATCACAACTTTATCAATTCATCTGTCTGTGGACACTTAAGTTGCTTCCATCTCAGCTACTGTAAATAATGCTCTTATGAACACTGAGGTGCATGTGTCTTTTTGAATTAGTATTTTCATTTCCTTTGGGTATATATCCTGGAATGGAATTGCTGGATTGTATGCTCAAGCTGATTTAGAAAAGAGCCGACTCATTGGAAAAGACCCTGATGCTGGGAAAGATTGAAGGCAAGAAGAGAAGGGGATAACAGAGGACAAGATGGTTGGACAGCATCACTGACTCAACGGACATGAGTGTGAGCAAGCTCCTGGAGATGGCAAAGGACAGGGAGGCCTGGCGTGCTACAGTCCACGGGGTTGCAAAGAGTCGGATATGACTAAGTGATTGAACAACAACATGGTAGTCTACTTTTAGTTTTTTCTTATTTTTAGTTTTTTTTGTTATTTGTGGTCTTTTCGATGACAGTAATTCTATCAGGTATGAGGTGATACATCACTGTGGTTTTGATTTGCATTTCTCTGATGATTAACAATGATGAGCATCTTTGCATGGGCATGTTGGCCATCTATCTATAGGTCTTCTTTGGAGAAATGTCTGTTTAGGTCATCTGCCCATTTTTTAATCAGAGTGCTTGGGTTTTCCTTGATATTAAGTTATATGAGCTGTTTATATATTGTGAATATTAACTTCTTATCAATAATATCATTTACAAATATTTTCTCCCATTCAGTAAGTTATTTTTGTTTTGCGGATGGAAATTTTACCATTTGTAACAACATGGATGGACGTGGAGAGTATTATGCTTATTGAAGTCAGTCAGAGCAAAACAAATAGCATATGCTGTCATTTATATGTGGAATCTAAAAAAAACAAATAAAATGGTGACTATAACAGAAAAGAAACAGCCTTATACATACCTGTACAGAGAACAAACCACTGGGGAGAAGGAAAGGGAAGGGGAAAGACAGAGGTAGGGAATAAAGAGGTACAAACTACTATGTGTAAAATAAGCAACAAGGATATACTGTACAGCACAGAGAATATAGCCAATATTTTATAATACTATAAATGGAATATAATCTTTAAAAATTGTGAATCACTATGTGTATACATCAAAAACTAATATTGTAAATCAATTATACTCCAATTTTTAAATTTAAGGAAAAAAGGTCAATGATTGAGTATGTATACCTCTTAATTTACAAAATAATAAGAGACTAAAGTTGAATTTCCTGTCAGCTACAAATTGGCATGTGGCATCTACTTCTACAAGGATTAAACCATGTGCTGCTACAGCCACTGACTTTCAACACCCCCTGAGAAGAGTTCAAGGTAGAGAGCAGAAATGAGGCCCTCTGTGCTGTGGGGGGTGAGATAACTGACAGAACAGGTCTTCAGATAGATATTTTCAGGAGCCAATTTTATGAGCCCAATTCTCATATCTCCTCATATCTAGAAAAGCACTAATATCCTTCATGGTGACAACTGCTCCTCGTGACCAGCAGAAATCTTCTGAAAAAATTAATGTGCTTGATTGCATGCATTCCCCCTTCACCAAAATCACATATACACTGACCTTCCCCCTACCTCTTTGGAGAGGTTTTCAGAGGTATCTGAAATGCTACCTCCCAGGCCTCAAATAAAACTTAACTCACAACTCTCACATTGTGCTTTTTTAAGTTGGCAATCCTTAATACATTAGTATAGCAATGGCCACAGACTGGAACAGGTCAGTTTTCATTCCAATTTCAAAGAAGGGCAATACCAAAGAATGTTCAAACTTTCAAATTGTGCTCACTTTACAGGACAGCAAGGTAATGCTCAAAATCCTTCAAGCCAGGCTTCAGCAGTATGTGAACCACGAACTTTCAGATGTACAAGCTGGGTTTAGAAAATGCAGAGGAACCAGAGATTAAATTGCCAACATTCTCTGGATCAAAGAGAAAGACAAGGAATTTCAAAAAATATCTACTTCTGCTTCATTGACTATGCTAAAGCCTCTGACTGTGTGTATCACAACAAACTGTGGAAAATTCTCAAAGAGGTAGGAATACCAGACCACCTTATCTGCCTCCTGAGAAACCTGTATGTCCAGTTAGAACTGGACATGGAACAACGGACTGGTTCCAAATGAGGAAAGGAGTACATCAAGGCTGTTTATTGTCACCCTGCTTATTTAACTTATATGCAGAGTATATCATGCAAAATGCTGGGCTGGATGAAGCACAAGCTGGAATCAAGATTGCTGGGAGAAATATCAATAACCTCAGATATGCAGATGACACCACCCTTATGGCAGAAAGTGAAGAAGAACTAAAGAGCCTCTTGATGAAAGTGAAAGAGGAGAGTGAAAAAGCTGGCTTAAAACTCAACATTCAAAAAACTAAGATCATGGCATGCAGTCCCATCACTTCATGGCAAATAAATGGGGAAACAAAAGGAACAGTAACAGACTTCATTTTCTTGGGCTCCAAAATCACTGCAGATGGTGATTACAGCCATGAAATTAGAAGACACTTGCTCTTTGGAAGGAAAGCTATGACAAACCTGGACAGCATAGGTCCATCTAGTCAAAGCTATGGTTTTTCCTGTAGTCACATACAGATGTGAGAGCTGGACCATAAAGAAGGGTAAGGACCCAGGAACTGAGGCTTTTGAATTGCAGTGCTGGAAAAGACTCCTGAGAATCCCTTGGACTACAAGGAAATCAAACCAATCAAGCCTAAAGGAAATCAACTCTGAATATTCATTGAAAGGACCGATGCTGAAGCTGAAGCTCCAATCCTTTGGCCACCTGGATCGGCAAAGAGCCGACTCATTGGAAAAGACCCTGATGCTGGGAAAGATTGAGGGCAAAAGGAAAAGGGGGCAGCAGCGGATGAGATGGTTAGACAGCATCACCAACTCAATGTACATGAATCTGAGCAAACTCTGAGAGATAGTGAAGGACAGGGGAGTCTGGTGTGCTGCAGTCCATGGGGCTGCAGAGAGTCAGACAAGACTTAGCTACTTAGTGCTACTTAGTTCTTCCCTGGAGAATCACAGGGACGAGGAAGCCTGGTGGGCTGCCGTCTGTGGGATCACACAGAGTCAGACACAACTGAAGCAACTTAGCAGCAGCAGCAGCAGTGACTGAACAACAGCAACAATGGTATTGTGATAAGAGTAAGAAATACATATTTGGTCTTTGTTCCAGTTTCTGGCACAGCACTCCTAAAACTCTTATTATTTCCTAAGGGATGAGAGCAACAAAGGAGTCTCTTGTTATGGTAATGAGTTGACTTTCAGAAAGCCCATAGGTAACCAAAGGATGGGGGTGGTCTGCCAGTGGAGCTAACCACCTGACCAGAGGGTTGGAACTTTCACTCCTACCACCAACCTCTGGGGAGGAGAGGGAGGCTGGGTGCTGGAGAAAGAAATCAATCATCAATGATCTAATCAATCATTCCTACCTAATGAAGCCTCCATAAAAACCCAAAGAGACAAAGTTTGGAGAGCTTCTGTGATGGGGAACTGGTGGAGATTTGGGGAGAGTGGCAGTCTCAGAGAAGGCATGGAAGATCACATCCTGCACTTTCCCCCATACCTTGCCTACACATCTCCTCCATTTGGCGGGTTCCTGAATATACCCTTTTATCATAAACTGCTAATCTAGGAAGTAAAATACTTCTTTTGAGTTCTATGAGCTGCTCTAAGAAATTAATCAAACACAAGCAGATCATTAGAAACTCCAATCTACAGCCAGTTAATCAGAAGCCCAGGTGACTTCCTGGGCTTATGACTGGCATCTAAAGGCAGGGGCAGTCCTGTAGGACTCAGCCCTTAACCTGTGGGATCTGATGTTATCTCCAGGTGCGTGTGCACGTGTGCGCTCAGTCGTGTCCAACTCTTTGCAACCCCATGGGCTGTAGCTCACCAGGCTCCTCTGTCCATAGGATTTTCCAGGCAAGAATACTGGAGTGAGTTGTCATTTTCTTCTCCGGGGGATTTTCGCGACCCAGAGATCTAACTCCTGTCTCTCGTGTCTCCTTCCCTGGCATTTGGATTCTGTACCACTGTACCACCTGGGAAGCTATCTCCAGGTGAAGTGAAGTGAAGTGAAAGTTGCTCAGTTACATCCGACTCTTTGCGACCCCATGGACTATACAGACCATGGAATCTCTAGGCCAGAATACTGGAGTGAGTAGCCATTCCCTTCTCCAGGGGGTCTTCCCAACCCAGGGATCAAACCCATGTCTCCCGCATTGCAGGCAGATTCTTTACCAGCTGAGCCACCAGGGAAGCCCAAGAATATGGAGTGGGTAGCCTATCCCTTCTCCAGTGGATCTTCCTTACCCAGGAATGGAACTGCACCTCCTGCATTGCAGGCAGATTCTTTACCAAGTGTCAAAACTGAGTTGAATTGTAAAACATCCAGCTCATGATGGAGAAATGCTTGGTGGTATAGGAAACATGTACACACACAGAAGATGTAGAATCTTAGTTGATGATCGTAAGTGGAATTGGTTCCAGAACTGTAGTAGCATCTTATAAATCAGTATAACATAAACACTCAAAGAGAAAACAAAAAAGAACAGATATAAACTGGCCTTTCACAAAAGAAATACATCTGTCTAATAAATCTATGAAAACCTGTTCAATCTCACTAGTAATCAATTAAGGAAAAAAAAAGAGAAATCGCTTTTAAGCTATCATGCTGATAATGATTAAAGTAACTACTCTTTCTTAGGTATGGAAAAATGTTAATTCAAATTCACAGTAGGTAGAAATATAAAGGTTTCTGGAAAGTCAGCTGGTAGTAGGTATCAACATTTTAAATACAGGGGTACCATTTGATTAAAAAATCCATCATACTTCTCAAGATTTATGCTAGGGAGACCATCAGACAAATAGACAAAGATGGATGGATACTGCAAAGGTTGTATACTGAAGTGGTATTCATAATAACCAACAACAAAACACAATCTAACATTAGTCAATGTAGGATTGATAAAGTAAATGATATCACATCATATAAATGAAAAATCATAGCACTATCCAAATTATTTAACTATATTTAGTGATATAGAAAAATGGCCATAATACAGTATTTTAAATTAAAAAAATACTATAGAACATGGTGTATTCTGTCAACAAAAAAAGTCTTTTTCATAAAATTAAGAAATGATCAAACTATATTCCACATTTCTGTCTGTCACTTAAGAAATTCACTGGTAGCTAGCTGCCTATTTAAAAGAATTTTAGAACTTGCTATTGGCCTATATATGACATCATTTTATGTCCAATATTAATTGGTTCTTATAAGACATCAGAATAACCCTGTCATTCTAATAAAAGACACAATGTTTCACCCTTTTCGTCTAAATATGGTTGGGGATCTTCTTCCCAGACTAACACTGGCATACCAGATATCTAAGACTGTTTTGCCCCAAATATCCTCTGTAACAACTGATATGGACAGGACTTTTTATGACCATATGAAATGAAACTTCACTCTTTACTAACCTTCTGTTTCTCAAATATAAAATCCATCAGTTTCTAAACACACGCCGACCTGGGTACACTCTTTCATGTGTGAAACCTTGACAGGTGTTCAAGATCAATTTGTATTAGGAATTCTGTTTTTAGAATTGTGTAATTCTATGTATCAGACACTGAGTTTAAATAAACAAATGGATACTCAAATATTTAAACAGAAAAATGTATTGCTTTTCACTGGAAACTGAGATTCAAATGATGCTGCTTTCATCTTCACCTTCCTTCCAGTGGCTGAGTTTCTTACAATGAGCCTGTATCATTCTGGGCAAGAATCTTTTCTTATCTTTAGAAAGAATGATCTTCCTCCGAATCCCACTTTTCATACCATGTGGCACCTCCACCTTATGCCCACACGGTGTCAGCGGGCACCATCATGCTCTCCCAAAACCAGGTTCAAAGCCTGAGCTTATTCTGAGGCAGCTGCCTCTGTCTAGACACTGACCCAGGTGGCTGTCAAGGCTTATCCAGCCCAGCCACATTGCTCCTAGGCAGCAGTTTCCTTTCAATTCCCCAGGCTACTCCTCTAATTTACCTCACCACTTCCAATTATCTTCTAGTTTGAATTCACCCTATAAAAATCTGTCAGCTTACTCTTCCTAAAGTAAGCCCCCAGAATGTCCCTTCCTCCACTGAAATGGTTCCCCAGCCCCTACATACATACTCCCATGCTAGTATTCAAGGTCTCTTCTAATTTTGCCTTTGTATTCTCATCGCTGCTTTTCTTAAACCCTACTCTTCAACCAAATGGCAACTGGCTTTTCTCCGACCAAGCAAGTGTAGATTACTGCTCTCAAACTTGAGTGCCATTACACCACCCAGCACAGAAAAGCATTCAACAAACATAAGCTCGAAAAGGTACCAGAATGTGTGTGTCTCTCCCCAACTGGTATTCTAAGAACAAGGGGCTGGATCTGTAATATTTGTATTTCTAGAACTTATATAGTGCTTAGAATGTAATACACCCTCAATATTTGTTTTTTTTTTTTTTAATATTTGACTTTTTTAATTGGCATGAGAGTGAAAAGAATGGTGTGGCTATGAGTAACAGTTTGAGGACACCAGCAGCAAAAACTGCTAATTAGAATGTGGAATTAAAGAGAGAACTCTAGTACCATGAACAGAAAATGGAAAGTCTGAAAGAAAGGCTGAGTTTGGGGAGAGAAGTTTAAAAGAAAGGTTCACGGCACTTACTACTCACAAAACTATATACTAGATAGTCTAACAACTGCAAAGATGCATACTGCTCTCCAAAGTTACAGCCCAGTGGAGGGCATGTATGTATACGACTAGAGTGAAGGGGTGGGGGGGAATGCTGTAAAAGGGACACTGATGAAGTGTTATTGATGTGTAGAAGAGAGAAAAGCATATTTCCAGAAGGTTGGGGCTAGGGTTAAAACAATAAAGCACCAAGGACAGAAAGAGGAAGGTGGCCAAAGGCAGAATGTTAAAGACAGCAAACATACTGCAGAGGCAAAGACTGGAAATGGGAGAGGAAAGACTGGGAGTATGTAACAGAAAAGAAGGGAAGAAAGTTGCAAAGCGATCCTGACTATCAAATGCTATAAAGTAGTACAGTGTAATAGTGAAAGTCGCTCAGTTGTGTCCGACTCTTTGCGACCCCACGGACTATGCAGTCCATGGAATTCTCCAGGCCAGAATACTGGAGTGGGTGGCCTTTCCCTTCTCCAGGGGCTCTCCCCAGTGCAGGGATTGAACCCAGGTCTCCCGTGTTGCAGGTGGATTCTTTACCAGCTGAGCCACAAGGGAAGCCCATAAAGTAATAAATACATACCCAAAAGCCTTAATTGTTGTTACCATTCACAGCCCAGTTCAGGTTCTATCTACTCTCAAACCACTCAGATTCCTCCAGACTCTAGTTAATTTTGCCTCTCCATAAGTCCCCACTATGCTATTAGGATACACGTGCACAGACAAGAACCACATATTATTATTTTTTAATTGGAGTACAGTTGATTTATAATGTTGTGTTAGTTTCTGGTGTACAACAAAGTGATGCAGTTATACATATATATAATAGTTTGCATTTGCTAATCCCAAACTGCCACTCCATCCCTCCCCAACCTATCCCCCCCCTTAGCAACCACAAGTCTGTTCTTTATGTCTGTGAGTCTGTTTCATAAATAGGTTCATTTGTGTCATATATTAGATTCCACATATAAGTGATATCATATAGCATTTGTCTTTATCTGAGTTACTTAGTATCATAATCTTTAGGTTCATCCATGTTGCTGCACATGGCATTATTTCATTCATTTTTGTGGCTGAGTCCTATTCCATCATATACATACACCACATCTTCTCTATCCACTAGTCTGCTGATGGACCTTTAGATGGTTTCCATGTCTTGGCTATTGTAAATAGTACTGCTATGAACATAGGGGTGCCTGTATCTTTTTTAATTATAGCTTTGTCCAGATATATGCCCAGAAGTGGGAATGCAGAATCATGATAATTCTATTTTTAGTTTTTTAACGAACCTCCATATTCTCCATGGTGGCTGTACCAACTTAGGTTCCCACCAGTAGTGTAGGAGGGCTCACATTTCTCCACACCCTCTCCACCAAGAACATGTATTATCAATCTACTTCCTTTGTAGACATAAGATAGTATGTCTGATGTACAGAATATAATGCACTCAACTGAGTATAACAATACTAAAATATTTTCTGGACTTTATAGATAATAATGGCTTATTTTCTTATGGCACACCAATGAAAACCACACTTCAGGCAGATTGGGTTGTATCATCTGTTTAAATGGCCAGAACTTCTCTTTCATTCAATTTTTTTAGGCACCAACTATGGATTAGACGTGGTCTATAAAAGCTCCTTGGAGGAGGAATTCATAGAAGAGAACAGATAGGTAAACTAATTACATGTGAGAAATGCAAAAAGATATATGTAAGGTGTCTCACACACCCAGATGAAGCAGAAACTACCTATGTCTATGGAAAAGGGGAAACTTCTTGGGGAAGATGCTTCATGGTGATTTTATTTGAACTGAGTGATTTTCTCCAGGCACTCTAACTCAATTACCTCTGTAACATTCAAAAAAAAAAAAAAAAAACCCAAAAAGCATGTTATTCATGGAAAATGGGCTTTTTGAAATGTATTACAAAAGTCCACTTGCATGTGCACTCAAGCCCTACTGGCCTCCATCATGTCACTTAACAGACCTAACAGTTACCAACTCATTACCTATAAAACAGATCAGCTGATGCCAACAGAACAAATATTTCTAGCTAATAGATAACTGTTTAGTTCAACTTCACACTTCTGCTCCCTTAAATTGAGATACATGCCTGGCATCCAGAAGTCACCCTGCACTTCTTCCTCCAAACTATTTGGTTTTCAACTAAATAGTATGTAAGTCAATTAAAAGAAAGTTATTGTTCTGTGAAAATCAGGTTGTATGCTATGGCAAGATTCAATAAAACTGATGAGTCATTTTTCAATAAAAATGATGACAGATATGTCTGTCAAATATTAAAAGGAGGAAAAATCTGTGAAAATCTACAATTCAGCACTACATGCTTTCACTCTGCTTCAAAAAAATTCTGCACTCAATGGTCTAAATTACTGCTCCACTTTCGAGAAATCAAAACTGGACCTATTGCACAGATAGATGGACTTGTACAAGACAGGTGACACTAAAATTCAGTCATACTCAAAAAAAAAAAAAAAAACTTTGTCCTTCAAGTTACTGACAAGGAAACATGCTTTATAGCAAAATATTTGTTGTATGTATATTCTTATTACTCAGGACTTCAATAATTTTTTAAATTTAACTTTCCAATTATTGATTTCAATGCATCAAATAAAGGAGTTCCCATCAAAAACATCTTGCCAACACTTATTAAAGTCTCTGCACAATGGCCACCTCTTTCAGGTAACCCTAAGAATACTAACTGCCTCTTCAAAATAGCCTCAGCTGGGGCTACATTGCTTATTGGTTTGCCTCAAATCATTTTTAAAAACCAGATTCACTATGGATAATGAAAATTCTATTAATATTTCTTTTGATCTTGATGCTCAAAGAGTGATCTCAGTAAATCACTGAACAGATAGATTTTACAAAGATAACATGTAAGAGAAATGGTAGTTATCCAAAAGGATCTGTGAAAATTCAAGATAAACAATTTAAGAAAAAATAGCATTTCTACCTTGACGGAGGAAAAATAAGAAATAAGTCAATGTATTTGAAAACAAACTAAAGAGGAAAATAAAATATGAAACAAATGAACAAAAATCCAGTTATCACAAATACTAGCATGCATGCTAATTCACTTCAGTGGTGTCTGACTCTTTACAACCCTATAGACTATAGCCCCCAGATTCCTCTGTCCATGGGATTTTCCAGGCAAGAATACTGGAGTGGGTTGCCATTTTCTCCTCCAGGGAATCTTCCCGAGCCAGGGATTGAACCCAAGTGTCTTGGGTCTCCTGCATTGGCAGGGAGATTCGTTACTACTGAGCCACTTGGGAAGCCCATCACAAATGCTAGACTGGTTCTGAAAAGGAGAATGATATTTGCAACTTGATTTTAACATTAATGATACATCAACTACATAATCACCCAATGCCATGACTTATTATATATAAAGGTGTCATTCATGAAACCAGAAAGTACATATCATAATCTTTGTTCTTAAAGTAGTATTAAATTAATGAAACAAAGATGCCATTAGACTGAGATGGCTCTAATGCTTTGATCGCTTCTGTGGCCAAACCAAAACCAAAGCCTCAAGTTCATGAAATCAAAACCTAAGGACAACCAATCACAAACAGCCAACTAGGCTTTAAGCCACAGGCAACAAATAATTTCCTTTCTTTGCCACCACACCTTCTCTGTATAAAACTTTTCCCTGGCTCCTGTCAGCCAAGCACTCCAAATCACTTCCTATTTGGCACTGTCCAGTTCAAATCAACCCCACTCCAATACTCTTGCTTGGAAAATCCCATGGACGGAGGAGCCTGGTGGGCTGCAGTCCATGGGGTCACTAAGAGTCGGACACGACTGAGCGACTTCACTTTCCCTTTTCACTTTCATGCATTGGAGAAGGCAATGGCACCCCACTCCAGTACTCTTGCCTGGAAAATCCCATGGACAGAGGAGCCTAGTAGGCTGCAGTCCATGGGGTCACTAACAATCGGACACGACTGAGCGACTTCACTTTCCCTTTTCACTTTCATGCATTGGAGAAGGAAATGGCAACCCACTCCAGTGTTCTTGCCTGGAGAATCCCAGGGACGGGGGAGCCTGGTGGGCTGCCGTCTATGGGGTTGCACAGAGTCGAACACGACTGAAGCGACTTAGCAGCAGCAGCATCAGTTCAAATCAATCTTTTCTCTCAAAAATTTTAATATACCTCAGTTTATGTTTTAACAGCATCTTACAATTAAATTGTGAAAACTTGGATTAATACGTGAAAATATTGTGCCCAGAAATTAAGGTAATTAATATAATTAAGTTCAATAAACTTACTGGTTTCATTAAGAGTTAAACATTTCAAGATCCTAGTTAATACATCAAGACAACAGGCAAGATGAAATGATTCAGATGCATGATTACCAAATGAACTACACAAATCACAGTGGCTATAAATGTGCAAAGAGTGCTCCTTTCAGAGTGGGGAGGTTGGGTTTCACACAAGAAAGAGGATTTGAACTAGGTCAGGAAAAATGAGTAGGGTTACAGCTGAGTGAGCAAAAAGGGGGGCATATTCCAGCAAAATTGGGCTAAAAACACTTCAGTGTTATTATAAACAATGATGATAGTATTATTGCATTGTTTGCAAAGTGCTTTTGTGTTTACCACTTTACTGACTGGGTATTACAACAACCCAGTGAATTAATTCACATCCCTGAGAATCATACACTTGAAATGAGATAGAAAAAGGTATCCAGTCAAAACTCCTCATTCTAAAAGAGAAGAAACCTGGGTATAGTTAGATTCCACAGGTTTTTTTTTTTAATGCAAAGTTAAGAAACTTGGATTTCAACCTGTAAACACAGGGAACTTGTTTGGTGTAATAAGTTTTGTTATACACTTTTTCTTAACAGAGACTTAACAATGAAAAAAAACTACTTGAATTAGAATATTGGCAAATACAATTCATGGAAAATGGAACATTCATCATCCATTTATTCATTCCACAAATGTTTCCTGAATAAGTACTTTATGCCAGTCACTATACCAGATGGTAGCAATTCAGTAGTGAACAAAACAGACCAGGCCCTGCTCTCATGGAGCTTGAAATCAGAGAGAGAAGCAAAAAATTCCATCAGAACAAAATATTTCAAATGAAAGCTGGTGGCACACTGGGTTTTCAAATGTGATAAAATAATAACAACAGTTAAATAGTGCTTTTGTGCTAAGCCCTGATCTAGCAGCTTTATTTACATTAATTTGTTTCATCCTCCCAAGAATGCTTCTGGGTCCTTTACTTCAGAAACTTCATATTACCAGTAAGTAGACTAAGAGAGGTTAGTCTCATAAGCAGTAAACGGCAGAACTGGGTCAAATCCAGGCAGTCAAGCTCCAGAATCCCCACACTTAGCCAGGATGCTATGTCCTTAAGAGATAAGCCACAGGGCTTAAAACCATGCTTTGGGAGAACTTCCATACATTGGAGTGATGCTAAATATTTTTATATACATCATCACATTTAATCCTAATACATTTAAAAGCTAAGAAATCAGTTCCAGAGTCATTAGCACCTTGTCCCTGATCACACAGCTAGGAAGTATTAAGGCCAGAACCAAACCAAGGTTTTTTTTCAACTCCCAAAGGCATATTTTTACCTGTGACATTATTTTACAAGACAAAAGTTGTCTGCAAGCCTCACTGAATGCATTCTAAGTAGAAAAATGAAGTGGGAAAACCCAAAATGTGATGAACAGGTCTATCTATTCATAAAATTTATAAAAAGAAATAAATTTAGTAAGCTTAAGGCTAAATGGTGGAGAAGGAAATGACAACCCACTCCAGTAATCTTTCCTGGGAAATCCCATGGACAGAGGAGCCTGGTGGGCTACAGTCCAAGGGGTTGCAAAACAGTCGGACACTCTGTGGATTTTCTTCATTAATTATTTTAATTGTAGAAGTTGTATGTCCTTATTTTAACTAGAAAATGATGCTCAGTTAACATGAAGAAAATATTAATAAGCTCTCAACCCCTCTCTATTCCTGACTCTCTGATAAAACTAATGTTAAAAGCAAGAAACAAACAAACAAACAATAAATGGACCTAGAGGGATGGGATTGGAGGGGTGTGGGAAGGAAGGTCAACAGGGAGGGGATGGCTCAGATGGTAAAGAATTGCTTGCAATGCAGGAGACCCAGTTCAATCCCTGGGTCAGGAAGATTCCCCTGTCGAAGGGAATGGCTACCCACTCCAGTATTCTTGCCTAGAGAATTCCATGGACAGAGGAGCCTGGTGGGCTACAGTCCATGGGGTCAAAAAGAGTTGGACACGATTGAGCGACTAACACTTTCTTTTTTTTTCACTTATATGTATACTTATGGCTGAAACCAACCATGTTGTATGGCAGAAACCAAGCACAACACTGTAAAGCAATTGTCCTTCAATTAAAAATAAATTTTAAAAATTAAAAAATTTTTTGGTTTTTTAAAAAACCAAATGGAGTATTCCATGTGCAGAGTGAAGGAGATGTGAAGCCCGTGTGTTAACACTTCTCTCTGCAATAAGACCTTGTATGTCCCACCACCGATCCTTTCCTGGGTGTTACCATTTTCACTAAGAACCCTTATTTCACTATCCAAGCCAACCAGCTAAAGAAAGCTAAATACTGAACAAACTCTGAGATGGTAATCACTTAATCCATTAAAGTTTGTATATTTGCTAGTTCATATATTAAAAGTAATATATGAATTCAAATCTCCACAGACTAACTATAATTGCTAATTTTTCCCTCTTGACTAGAGATTATATGAAAAACCTGACTATTAACAGCAGAGTCATCCTTACAGTGCAACAAATTGGGCCATTTACCCTAGCCCCAAACTTGGGAAGCCCCTTGCAGCTGTTGTATGAACTAGAAAGGTGGTCTTGAAAACAATCAGCACCAGGGCAAAAAAATTAAATTGGCAAATACAATCAGCATCAGCACAAAATCTCCTCTCAAAGCCTTTTTTCATTATGACTAAAACAGTGTCACATTTGTCTTCCAACTTCCAATGTCTTGTGTACCAACCATTGAATTTTAAAGCTTTAACAGCATAAAATATAACAGGGGAAAAGTAAAACAGTAAGAAGCAGAGATGCGAGTTAGGACTGTGCTTAACATATCATTTAATAAAAGATGATTCATTCATTCAACAAATATTTATTCAGCACCTACTGAGACTGGAAATACAATTGTTAGCATTCTTCTACATCCCAACATATCCTATTTTTACCCCAGCCAGAAGCAGGGCAGATCACCCTTCAGGGCCCCCTTCTATAAAATGAAGCTAATAACTACTCTCAGAGAAATGTAATGGATTAAATGTGGCACACCAACCTTTAAAATGTTCTGTGCTCAAACAAAATAATACAGCTTAAAGGTTGAAAGGTTTTCAGAACAGCATGATTAAAAAAAAAAAATAGCCTAAAAAGGTAAAGATATATATAGTAGGCTAATGTTTATCCCTGGACAGGAAGGTGCCTTAAACACCTCTGTATCCCTCAAGGTATCTGGCATACTGCCCTTCCTTTAACAAGGGTTCAGTAAATACACATGATTTTTTTTTCCTTTCCCTCTCTCTCAGGTATGTTGTAGTGAAGTTATTTTAATAATCTGGCAAAGGAGAAAGAATGCCTGAAAGGAACTAATACCCACTGCTGCCTATTACATACCAAGTACGGTGTTGGGCATCTCATCTATGTTATTTCATTTAATTTTCACAGCTACTTTGTTAGGTATTAATAACCACAAAACCAGGAGTGCATTTTCATTTCCAAGAATCATATCATAATAAATTCAAACAAACAAACAAAAAAGAGCAATGGACCTTATATTTGGCAGCATTTGCTTGTTTCATGTTAAAGGGAAAGAATAAACTGAACCCTCTAAGAGACTTAAAAAAAAAACACTTTATGAACACACACAAAAAAAGAACAGGAAAGAAAATGTATATAGAAAAATACAAATATCAAAATAATAAATTTTGTAAGTATTTAATCTTACAAGTAACTTTTTTAAATCCAACAAAAACCAACACTAGGGACCAGAATGGACAAAATAAAACAACTGGCAACCTTTCCTTTAGGTGAATCAGCAGTGTTCCCTCTATACCCTTCACAAGCATGGCACACTCCCATCAGTGTCACCTATACATCGCCCCCAGTGATCCTCAAGGAGGGACATAAGACTAGTGTCCTAAGAAAAGGATCAAAAATGTACACAAGGATTCACTTTAAAGACACTCAGAAATTCCCTGGAGTCCAGTGGTTAGGACTCTGGGCTTTCACTGCCAAGGGCATGGGTTAGATCCCTGATTGGGGAACTAAGGTCTCACAAGCCTCAGGACACGGCCAGAAAATAAAATTTAAATTAAAAACAAAATTTAAGACATTGTTTGCCAGTATGTCTATAATAGAGAAAAAACAGAAACCACATGAGGTATAGGGCACTGCAGTTCTACTTTAAAATGGCTGATCAGACACACGTTTGCCTTCCTTCCCACACTAAAACCCCCTGAAATAGGCAAAAGAAATATAAAAAATAAACTGAGAGCAACCCTGAGAATACACGAGGTGCTCCCAGGAGATAGATCAGTGAGGAATTCCAAGGAGCTATGAAGCAGGCCAAGATTGGGACTAAGAAAATCAATGGCAGACAGATTCCTTACCGCTGAACCACCTGGGAAGCAAATAGTAAACCGTGTAACTGAAGAGCTGTGAAACATGTGCCCCCTTCCCACCCTCTTTCAGCAGGACTGATGTCAGCACTTACATAGTCCTGGCTCTCCAAAATGATAGTTCAGACAAGGAATATTCCTCACTAACATTGAGGCCAGAGAAGTAGGGAGGTATCAATTAACTGTAGCTTCCATGAGAAATAGGGAGCCCCAGCAGCCACAGAGCTAGCAACCCACACACTCTACTGTAGATGCTGTTTTCCATACAAAGGAGATGGCATAAGCAAAGACATCACATGTGAAACAGAATTTTATGGAGAAGTCTACATGCTGGAGAGCACCATGTTTGAGGTAAACAAGGAAAGGATGCCGGCTGGAGAGGTAGGCAGAAACCATACCAAGGAGAGCCTGATAAGCCAGATAAAGAAATCAGATTTTCTCCAAACTTTCTCCTTCCATCGGCAACAGAGCACCACTGCAGGCTTTTCAAGCAGATGAGTTTTATGGTCAAAATCACATTTTAATGTCATATAGCAACTGTAGATATTAATAATATATCTGAGTTGGATAAGACCCAACTATCCACCTTAGGAGCCTGCGTGGATGGAGGAACCATTAACAGAGATTTTTTTTTTTTCCTTAATTTAGGAGGAAGAGCAAGTTTCAGGAAAGTATGTGTACTTCATATTAGTGCCTATGCTGCTGCTGCTGCTAAGTCGCGTCAGTCGTGTCCGACTCTGTGCAACCCCATAGACGGCAGCCCACCAGGTTCCCCTGTCCCTGGGATTCTCCAGGCAAGAACACTGGAGTGGGTTGCCATTTCCTTCTCCAATGCATGAAAGTGAAAAGTGAAAGTGAAGTCGCTCAGTCGTGTCTGACTCTTAGCGACCCCATGGAGTGCAGCCTACCAGGCTCCTCCATCCATGGGATTTTCCAGGCAAGAGTACTGGAGAGGGTTGCCATTGCCTTCTCCAAATTAGTGCCTATAGAAGAGTCAAGTGTAGATTTCCAGCAGGTTATTGAGTCTGAAAGTTTGTAGTGAAAAATCAGGAAAGAGTTTAGAATTATATCTGCATGTAAGTAGAACTGAAACTCTGGGTATAATTGAGAGAGTGACCTAGGACAACACTTGACCAAGAAGTTAAACCCAGGTAACAGCAGTGTGTAAGGAGAAAGTAGATCAAGACAAAGTTACAGAGGATGGAAAGAAACATAAGAGAAGGATATGGAGAACAAGGATGCAAAGGAAACACGCTGCTTCAAGGAGCTAGTGACTAATAGTGTCAGGTGCAACAGAAATGTCAAGTAAAATGAGGACTGAATGAATCCATCAGATGCAACAAACAAGAGGCCATAGATGATCACAGTAAAAACTTTAATAATGTGAGAGTGGGAAGTTAAGAGACCAAACGCTGAAGTGTGAGAAGTGGATGAGGGATGGATAAATGATATATAGACCACCCAGATGTTTAGCTGGGAAGGGGAAAAGAGGTTAGTTAGCTAAGAAAAGAGTGGACAAGTGGTTCAGGGAAGGTTTTCTAGGATAAGAACCTTAGGAATAACATAATGGGCAAAAAAATAAAAAGGAAGACTCTAAGGATATAGCAAGGTTACTGAACCTCAGCACCACGGACATTTTGAAGCAGGTCATCCTTTGCTGCCGGGCGCTGTGCACTGTGAAGTGTTTAGCATCATCCCTGGCCTCTACTCACCAGATGCCAGTAACACACAGGCTACCACTCCAGTTGTGACGATCAAAAATGTTTCCAGACACTGTCCCCTGGGGGCAAAATCTGGACCAACTCTAGTTGTGAGCCACTGGGATACAGGATGTGGAGGAAGAATAACTGATGAAAAAAGACTGCCAAAGCAGCAGCACTGAAGTTGAAGGCGCCAGCCAAGGAACTGGCCTCAAAACAGCAGCAGAAGCACCTCATCCTCAGAGACAGGGGAAAGGGCAGCTCTGGAGAGAAAGGGGATGATAAATCTGCAGATGGTGCCAGAAACTGGAGAAAATCAGCCAGAAGGCCCTCAATATTCTCAACTGAGTGGAGATAAGGCTGTGTGCTGAGTATGCGTGGTGATGATTTAGTGGCAGGCTTGAGAACAGTGGTTAAGGTTTGTAAAAATTAACAGGGACCAGTCCTGGCAGGTCACCCCAGAGAAAACTAATACTCTGTTCTCTCCCTGAGAAGGTTAAAATGCTTTTCCCCACAGAAATCACCCACCTGCTGATTACAATACCAAAGACCTCACAAGTCTACACAAATTCCAATGCATCATGGAAAGACTAGACTCCTGAGGGTATCTGGGAAACTAACCCATTTTTTAAAATTAACATAGTTCATATCAGATAACAGGAACTGTGTTCAACATAATTGACATCTAAATGAACTTTCTGTAAATTATCTGTTCAAGTTAGAGGATGCCTGTGGTGGTTGCAACTACTTCCTGGTTCTTAAAAGGATGAACTACTTTCTGACCTATAGCCAGGAACAGTTGAATAGAAAGGAGTGCCTGCAAAGACAAGAGCTTGTTAAATGAGATTCTTCACAGGACAACAGGACAAAGACCTGCTCACTTCTACCCTCTAAACCAAGGACTGCAAACTCAATGAATATGATACCAGGAAACTGGAGATACCTCAATTCTGTGCATGAGAAAAAAGCTGGAAATGAAGCACCAACATAAAGCTATGAAATATCAAATGAAGGGCTGCCTTAGATAAATAAAAGAAAA
This sequence comes from Bos javanicus, assembly GCF_032452875.1. Taxonomy (NCBI): domain Eukaryota; kingdom Metazoa; phylum Chordata; class Mammalia; order Artiodactyla; family Bovidae; genus Bos; species Bos javanicus. The sequence continues at coordinate 131,792,396 of NC_083897.1, forward strand.
GCTACACACAGCAACCCAGAGCTGAGTGTAAGAGTGAGCAAAGCAAAATGGAAAACCCAAGTCTTTCCTCTACCACAGATATGAAGTCCAAATTCACATCATTCTCCAGATGTCAGAAGCCAATAATCTGAGAAGAGATCAAAAACTCTCCAGGAGCAGTGAACCCAAAGGGTCCCATCAAGACAAACACAAAACTATCCAAAGGAGCATCCCACAATACCCAAATTGTCAAATGTTGTGAACCACACAAAGAAATAAGCAAAACTTGGAGGGGAGACAAATGGGAGATTTCATTTCTCAAGAACTACAGCTCAGAAAATAATCCAAAGGAAACAAACATAACTATATTTTTAAATGTTCAAAGACAAGACAAGAAAAAGTCCTAATGAAAATTAAGAAGCAGATTTGAAAGAAAACACAAAAACTTTTATATTTAAAAATACAGTCAAATGTTTTCAATGAAAATTCTCAATAAATGTATTAACCAGTAGACTGGACACAGCTAAACAGAAATTAGTGAATTGTAAGGCAGATGTCAAAAAATCACCCAGAAGTGAAAATATAAAAGAAACTTTAAGGAACACAATGAAAAATTCCAACATATATCTCGATAAGGGTTTTAGAAGTGGAAAATGGAGAAGAAGCATTATTTTAAAAAATAATATCTAAAATTTTTTCCACAATTTAAGGTGTCATGAGTTTTCAGGCTGACAGTGTACACCAAAAAAAAAAAAATAGGATAAATGAAAACAAATCCACATCTAGAGATGTCACCAAGAAACTGCAAAAAAAATCAAATATAAGGAAAAAAATCTTAAAGGTAGCCCAAGAGAAAAGATACTTAGCTACAAAGAAATTACACCTGAACTGACTAAAGTCTTCTCATTAATAAATAAGACTTGCCAAAAGACAAGAAAATAACATCAATAATGTGCTAAGGGAGTAACTGTCAACATAAATTCTGTGCCCATCTCAACAATCATTCAAGAGAAAAAGTGAAGTAAAGACACTTGCAGAAACACCAAGAACATCAAGTTTTCTACTAATAGGCTTTTAGCAAAAGAACTACTTTAAGAACATTCTTTATAAGAAGAAAACTAAACCCAAAGGAAGAATTGGAGTGAATCAAGAATGGTGAGCAAAGAAATTTGGGAAATATATTGAGTAAATATTCACTATTTTACAGACTTAAGGTGGCTTCCACAAGGCAAAACCAAAGCATAAATAACTAAGACGGAAGAGAGGTGATGAAGGTTAAAAGGTAAGCCATACTAAAATCTTTGTCTTATTTGAGAGGATAGGAATAATAATGAAGCTTTGATTTAGTTAAATGTGCATGTAAAAATTCTAAGGGTAACCAAACTTCTGTCTTCCACCCTGGAATAGGAAAGCTGGAAGAACATAGCTGCCTGCCCTCACAACAAAAAGGAGCTGCACTAATTTCAAAGTCATGACTTTCTTGAAACCCATCACAAAACAACCAATTGGCTCAAAATCTTCGGAGAGAGAGAAAGAGCCTGCAAGGAGAGAGGAGACAACCTTGTGCTCACTTGGGGTCGACTCCAGGTGGCCACTGACAAGAGGAATTCAGCCAGAATAAACAGCAAAGTGACAAAAAGCCTGATGAGGCTTGCTGAAGGAACAGTGTGAAACCAATGGAGGCCACTGAAATTGGGGTGACCTCAGCCTTCTGCAAGATCTTCCCCCACCAACCCCTCCACCCCAAAGAGCCCTTTGTGATGTGCCCACTGTGGAGTGCCCGTTGTGACGCAGACTTGGGGGAAGGGAAATGCAGCAGCACCTCAGGAACAACATGTCCACCCAGATCCTTCCCTTGCACCTCCACTGGGGAAGAAAAACCTTCACTTGTGAAAGTAAGTTCCCTACATACGAATCTTCACGTTTCCTTCCTTCAAAGACGCGAACATGTGTTCCATCGCCATCAGGCACGAGTGAAAGCTGCAGCTTGCCCTCGGTCTCCTGTTGCTGACGATCCCTCAGCTCTGCCACCTGCTCTCCCTCCTCCAGTCAGGAACTCCTTCTGTGTCCACTCGATGCCAGCCTCTGTAGCCCAGCTGTTGTACTGTACTACTGTGCTCTTTGAGATACTATCCTGAAAGACTTTAAATATTTTCTTTACTTTTTGTGCTTGCTTGTTTTTTATGTATTATTTGTGTGAAAAGTATTATAAACCTATTACAGTATGGTACTATGAAGCCGATTGTGTTAGCTGGGTACCTAGGCTAACTCTGTTGGACTTACGAACATGCTCTCAGAATGTATGTAGGGGATTTATTGTCAGTGCTTCTGTCCTTAAAGCACTGGTTAAAACTTGCTGCAACTGAGGGAAGGGGTGGACACCCTGGGAGAAGGGCAGGACTATACACTGAGCCCACATAATAGCTAGGGGAAGGGCATGTCCTTGGGACAGTGCTGCAAGCCCAAGCCAGAGGTTTAATCAGAACAAAAGGCCACATCCCACCACCACTCCCCACCTCTAAGCTAACCTACTTTCAATAACAAGTAAACAGCAGAGTACTGCCAGCAGAGGGACCAGAGAAGACCAAGAGCACGTAAGGAGATCCAAGTCACAGTTCTGAAGCAAGACCTGACACTCAATAAAATAAACCAACCCCCACCCTAATCACAAACTAAGAATTTGAAGCCTGAAGTACAATAGCAACCAAACTTAAAACAAGTTCAACTCCCAACTAGATTAACTCAAATCCCTGAACCAAAGGCCTCACACAAGGAAAGATGTGCCCGTTTACAGACATAAAAATTATGCACTTCAGCTCTTTTCTAGCTAGAAAAATGGAGGGTGCAGAAGAGAAGGGAAAAAAAGGTTCCTGCTGTGCCAAAACTCTTAAGAAAAAGTGAAAAAATTTCACAGAGCTTAAACACAAGCGCCTGAGAAAGAAGTGCCCAAAAGATGCTTTGAAAGGCAAGGAGGAAGCTTATTTATGAAAAAGCTGAGCACCATCACAAGGAATACAGGCAGAACTGAGATTCGAATGGCTAGGATGACAAGAAAAGTCATCAACTTCTACATACCCGTGGAATCCAACTGGCATTTGTTATCAGGATCAGAGAGGTATCAATGGTGTGAGCCCAAAGGTCCAGAGGGTGTGGCAGCTTCTTTGCCTCCATCAGCTCTTCAGTGGCACCTGTGTGAAGCTCAACATGGCTTCAATTAACATGCTGAGGACTGTGGAACCATATGTTGCATAGGAGGGGTACCCAAACCTGAAGTCAGTAAGTGAATTGATCAACAAGCATGGTTATGACAAAAATCAACAAAAATTTAATTGCCCTGACAGATAACGCATTGACTGCTCAATCTCTTGGTAAATATGGCATCATCTGCATGGAGGAGCTGATCCACGAGATCCCATACTGTTGAAAATCATTTCAAAGAAGCAAACAACTTTCCATGGCCCTTCAAATCATCTTCTCCATGAGGTGGCATGAAGAAAAAGATCAACCATTTTGTAGAATGTAGAGATGCTGGCAACAGGGAAGGCCAGATCAATAGGCTATTATTAGAAGGATGAACTAAGGTATCTACCATGAGTATTTCTGTAATCTGGTCAGTTATTAAACAGTGATTGCTTTCAAACTGAAAAAAAAAAATTGCAGCTCAGTCTCCACTGTTCTACAAAATAAGTCAGGCTTACAATTAAAAAAAAAAAAAAAACACAAGGCATAAGAAAAAGCAGAGGAAAAACAACACTCAGAAAAGACAAAGGATATGTCAGAACTCAGAATGAGACACAGAATCTGATGTTGGAAATACCTAGAATCAAAGTTAAAATACTATGAGTAACATGTTTAGAGCTCTAACCCAAAAGGAGAACATGCAAAATTGGATTGGTAACTCAGCAGATTAATGTAAAATATAAGAAAGCATAAAATGAAAGTGCTAAAAATTAAATAAAAAGAGAGAAATAAAAAATGCCTTCAATGGGCTCATTAGTAAACTTAACTGAGCCAGGGAAAGAATCAGTGAAGTTGAAGATAAGTCAGTAGAAACTACCCGAACCAAAAACATTGAGAGAAAAGAAGTGAAAAACAGAACAAACAGGACTTTCAAGAAGTGTGCAACATAGGTTCTAATATAACTGGAATCAGAAAAAGAAGAAAGAATGGGACAAAAGAAATATTTGAAGAAACAATGGCTGAAAATATTCCAAAGTTAATATAAGACATGGAACACAAATCCCTAACACGATTCTCTTGCCAGGAGAAGTATCAAAAACCTCAGATGATATACTTTAACAGATGACACAGATGATACACCTTATCAAAAACCTTATCAAAAACCTCAGATGATATACTTTAACAGATGATACAGAGGACACACCTTATCAAAAACCTCAGATGATACACTTAACAGATGATACCACTTTAAGGACAGAAAGTGAAGAGGAATTAAAGAGCCTATTGATGAAGGTGAAAGGAGAGTGAAAATGCTGGTTTACAACTCAATATTCACAAAACTAAGATCATGGCATCCAGTCCCAACACTTCATGGCAAACAGATGGGGAGAAAGTGGAAACAGTGACAGATTTTATTTTCTTGGGCTCCAAAATCACTGCAGACAGTCAATGCAGTGATGAAATTAAAAGACACTTGGTCCTTGGAAGGAAAGCCTTGACAAACCTAGACAGCATATTAAAAAGCAGAGACATTACTTTGCCAACAAAGGTCTGTCCAGTCAAAGCTATGGTTTTTCCAGTAGTCATGTATAGATTTGAGAGGTAACAGTAAAGACTGAGCACTGAAGAACTGATGCTTTCAAACTGTGGTTCTGGAGAAGACTCTTGAGAATCCTTTGGACAGCAAGGAGATCCAACTAGTCAATTCTAAAGGAAATCAACTCTGAATATTCACTGGAAGGACTGATGCTGAAGCTCCAATACTTTGGCCACCTGATGAAAAGAGCTGACTCATTGGAAAAGACCTGATGCTGGGAAAGATTGAAGGCAAGAGGAGAAGCGGGCAACAGAGGATGAGATGGTTTGATGGCATCACTGACTTAATGGAGATGAGTCTGAGTCAATTCTGGGAGACAGTGAAGGACGTGAAGCCTGGCGTGCCGCAGTCCATGGGGTCACAAAGAGTCAGACATGACTTAGTGAATGAACAACAAAAAACAAAAACAACACAAATCCTAGATGATCAGAGAATAGTAAGATAAAAACAAACAAAAAAATTATTGTCACCACCGAGTACCAATACCACTGAGACTGAATTCCATTAGCGCTGCCACCAGCAAGCACCTTTGTCAACATGATCACCAGGTCAGCAATTCAACTACACATGATGGCTCCCTCACAATGCTCACCTTTACATTAAAGAGTTGCCTCATTTTAGAGTTTGATGTTTCTGTGCTGGTGGTTTCTTTGCCATCCACAGTGACTGCCCTTGATTTGGAGCTGTGTTTTCCAGTCTGTCTCTCTCTGCACAGCTGGTAAAGGAAGGCCATACGTGTCTTTCTTTGGCTGCCTTTACAATACGGTGATTTTACATACGAGTCTCACTCTGTGTAAATGACTGGTCAAGCCCAGGTTACAAGCTTGTACCCTAGCTGTAAAAGAGACTGGAGATGAGTTGAGAATGTGGGACCTATAATATGAAAAATTATCAAAATGTAGAGAGGATATTTAAAAGTCTACTGTGTGTGTGTTAGTCACTCAGTCATGTCCGATTCTTTGCAACCCCATGGACCTATAGTCTACAGCCTGTAGACTACCAGGTTCCTCCATCTTTGGAAATCTCCAGGCAAGAATACTGGAGTGGGTACCCATTCCCTTCTCCAAGGGATCTTCCGAACCCAGAGATCAAACCTGAGTCTCCTACATTGCAGGCAGATTCTTTACCATCTGAGCTATGGCATGCTAAAAAGAAAATAAATTAATAATTTTTTTAAAAAAACTTTCCACCTAACTAACCAACTATTATTGTATGGTAGATCCTTCGGTGAAGTCATTGCATCCTAGAGAGCCCTTCTATAAGACAAATATTTTATTTCAATGTGGTACCACATTTAAAACCAGCGTTCCAATCTGAGGAACCTCAGCAGTAATGGGGGAGTGGGGTGAAGCTACATAATAAAATAAGCAAACATCTTCACTGTTGGTTTTGCTTAACGTTAAGTAAGGTACAATGCAGATATATACAAACATGCAATGCACACACACAGGTTTATAATGGAACAGAACTCAGCACTTCTATGAATTCATACAACAAATCATGAAAAAATTTAAAGAAATGTCATTCTTACAGTTGTCAACTCTTGCTTCCCCTTCATCTACCACACTGTAAATGATGACAGAAGTTTGAGGAGTCCCACAGAGAGAGCCATTGGCACTTAGTTACACACCAACACAGATCCAATTATAACAGTTATGTTCAAGACGAGTGACTAGACTACAGGACAAGCACATCTATGGGGTGAGCAGAAAGGAAGATCCACTAGACAGGTACCTGACAGAGAAACCAACTGAATGAGGAAGAAAGCACTGATGGGAGGAGATGGGGGCAGAAAAAGAAACAAATTTCATAAGAGCAATGTTTACTGAGCACTTCCTCTGTGCCAGGCAATGCACTAGATGCTGAGGCGACAACAGGCAACACTCCATGCCTCCAGGGAGCCTACATGTAGAAAACCGATACCATCTGCTTATCCATTTTACCAAAGGCCCAGCCCTATTTAAACTCCAGCTTTAGTATTTCCTATGTATACTCTCAGGCGAAAGTGAAAATGAACAGAAAAAGGCCACAAAGAAAGAAAACTAAGATCCTGGGATATAGCTGGGGTCAAGGCTTCAAAGCAAGGCATGCAATATATAAATCCATGTCATTTCTTGCTATTCACCCAGCTTTATCTGCTTTTCTCAGATCCATGTTTTTGAATAACATGGTCTACCAGAAAATCCCTTCCCTCCACATGGCATTCTGGGCCTCCTTTAAGAGTCTTCACAAATACATAGGAGTCATTACCGTTCTCAGTTCCCTTAAGTCTGCATTAAACACACCTCTTCTGGCCTAGAGTAACAGCACCCTGTGTTTCCCCATCTAAATGGGCATATCACTCTGTTCTTAAAACTCCATAAAAGGAGGGGTTCTGTTCTTAAAACTCCATAAAAGGGCACAACACCACAGCCTGGCTTTGTATCTCCAGCACTTACCATGACGCTGATACCCTTTCAGTTGCCTACACAGTGATGCCAAGATACCCAAATCATCACCGTATTGTAAAGGCAGCCAAAGAAAGACACGTATGGCCTTCCTTTACCAGCTGTGCAGAGAGAGACAGACTGGAAAACACAGCTCCAAATCAAGGGCAGTCACTGTGGATGGCAAAGAAACCACCAGCACAGAAACATCAAACTCTAAAATGAGGCAACTCTTTAAAAATAAATGTCCTGGGCTGGATAGGAAGTGAAAATAGTTATGACACAAAACCACTGTAAACTCTTCAGGTTACCAGCATGAGGGGGGAAAAAATCAACAAGGAAAGAATACAGGTATAAAATGATTCAGAAAGGCCAAAGCGAGCTAAGTTATAGAGACTGCATCACAATGTAGATTGCAAAGGAAATATCTGAAGAAGGAGGTGATGCTGTGGTTATTCTTTGCATCCATGAAGGGGAAGTGCACAATGGCATTGTATACTGTCACAAACCAACCTCTTTACACCAAGGAAGCCCTGGATGAATGCTTGTTCAGTCATCAAGGCAAGGAAAACTTAGCATAGTTGAGGATTTCCAAAAATGAGCTGAGCATGTAGGGATACATATTGTAGAAGGAGAAAGAAACAAATCAGGATATATAAAATAAAATCTGTGGAGCACTTTTATACATATAAGCTCACTTGAAAATAAGAAGCTCAACAGAGACCAGTTAAATATCAAAGATGGCAAAGCCACAGAATGTGAACCAGATTTGAAAATGATACTCTTGCTAAAGATTAGTGCTTCTAAATATTATTAATAAAATTCTCTAAAAACACTGGAGGTGCTCGAATCAGATTTCCTTAAATATGAAACAGCCTAAGTGCTGAAAAATATTAAACTAGACATAAAATATTGTATTTGAGGAAAGAAAAGAACAAAGCAAATTTAATGTTGATATTTAGCAAAATGTTTCATTAAAATCTTCAGTAGATTAAAGATGTCTGGGGGGAAAAAACCAGCAAAGAGTCTTAAGTTTAAATATGGAAGAGAGCTAAAACTGTTAGAAAAAAATTTTAACTCAGTTATAAATAGAAATGACATTCCTATATAAGGTTAACAGACTGGTGAAGGATAAAAGAAAAGGGGGAGCCTTTAGAAAACTGAAGGTAATTTCTATAAAAACAATGAAAAGAGTATCACAGATGACGATGGAAGAAAGCAGCTGCAAAATTTTTAAAGAGATGAGGAAAGAATATTTTACCTTGTAGCAATTATGACCTTTTTGGTAAATCATCAAGGTTTCATTGAGCTAAAACTCTTGTTTTTTGTGGCATTTCCTGTCATATCCCTACTTAAAACCTTCAATAGCTTCCCAGGAGGCTTAGGACAAGTTCAAAAACCCAGCAGATGGCCTACTAAGCCTTTTCAAAACCGGGCCCCTGTCTACTTCTGCGTCATCACCTGCTTCTCTACTTTCCAGCCTTTCTGGATTTCTTTCAGTTCTTTAAAAGGTACAGTTTTTCAAAAGCCTCTAGCTCTCACCTTGCCTGAGGGCATTTGCACTTTCTGCCAGGAAAACTTAGTTTCCCAACTAAACCATGCCCTTCTCATCCTTCAGGTCCCACTTAATGTTACCTCTTCACCATAGCCTTCCTACCTGCTCCCCACATGGCAGATCCCCCTACACTGCTAGTGCCTGGTACTTCTCCTCTGCCTCCATTTCAAGCCCATAGAGTCTTTGAGGACCTACTTCCCTTTGATGCATCACTCTATCACAGTTTGGTACCCAGCAGATACTCATTAAGTATTTGCTAAATGAAGGGCAGAGTCTCAGGATGTAAGATAGGTAACCTTAGAAAGAAATAATAAATTACGAAACACCAATTAGCACAAAATTAGCTTTTGTTCTACCTCAACTATTTGAAATTATTAACAATTAAAATAAAACTTTTTCTTTTCCTTTGCAATGCTAATCTCAAATTTTAATGGTAATATTACCAGTAAAAATTGTTGTTGTTGTTCAGTTGCTAAGTCATGTCCGACCCTTTGCGACCCCATGAACTGCAGCATGCCAGGCTTCCTTCCCTGTCTTTCACTATCTCCTGGAGTTTGCTCAAACTCATGTCCATTGAGTCGGTGATACCATCCAACTGTCTCATCATCAGTGGCCCCCTTCTCTTTCTGCCTTCAATCTTTTCCAAACATCCCACTGTGTGTGCATCCTCAGTTGCTCAGTCATGTCCAATTCTTTTGTGACCCCACAGACTGTAGCCCTGCAGGCACCTCTGTCCATGGGCTTTCCCAGGCAAGAATACTAGAGTGGGTTGCCATTTCCTTCTCCAGGGAATCTTCCTGACCCAGGGATCAAACCCACATCTCCTGCATTGCAAGTAGGTTCTTTACCACTGAGCCACCCAGGAAGCCCTAAAACGTTTCACTAGTGACTGACAAAAGCAGGGTAGGGTATGTGGATAAATTCGAGGATACGTAATACCTGAACCAGCTTTCGTAATCTCCCAAAGATTCTATTCATCAGAAAACTATCGTTTCTACTACTCTTGGCCAATATCAGCATAATGGAGCAAATCCAAGTCAGTAAGCTTTCTTCAACTGGTACTTAGCACCTTTTTTAACTTGCTTTATCTTCCTCCCATGAGTGTGTGTGTGTGTGTGTATGTGTACTTAATCTGATTATTATAATATGATTTTACAAGCTGCCAAGAACCTAATCCTTAGGCATAGTACAAAATCTAAAACTGAGATCTAAAACTGCAACTTATCTAAAATAATTTAAAGCAGTCTTAAACAAAAAAACAATAATGTATTCATCCATATGTTTTGTTAACTAACTTCCAGAAACCAAAGTTGTTACTTTCAAAATCACTACTTTCCTCTAAATCAAATAGGTCAGAAAGCACTTGATTTGTTAATATTTGATATCAGGCCTTTCTCTTAGGAAAGAATGCAAAATAACAACAGAATACCACAATCATAGCAATTAAACGGGTGTTTTTTTTTTAAGTAAAATTATTTCAAGCCAGTTATGACTGAATTTACAGTAAACTATTATTATCAGAGTAATGCTGTGTCCTTTCTGTTTGTTATTAAAAATCCAAATACAACCCACCAAAGAGGTATTGATTTACCTGCCTGGCAATTGTAAGGATCACTTTCCATAGAGAAATGTTCATCTAAAAGCAACGAAAGTTTGTTTCCAAAACACTTTACCTACAACCAAACCATTGCATTCCCCTATCATGTGTACCTAAAAAATAACATCCCCAAGCTATCCTATCAGCAGTGTCCATCTATACGTGCAAAACAGGCAGCAAAGAGAGCACCTGGGAACCAAAGGGGTAGAATTCCACCCTTCCAGTACAACTTGTTCCCAAGGGAGCTTTAATTCTTCTGGCTACCCTTGAGGGTAATTTTAAAAAACAACAACAACCAAAAAAAAAAAAAAAACCGATGCAGGCAGGAAAAAGCAGCTACAGTACCTTGCAGGTTAAAATATTTCTAAATCCCTCAACAATCCAGTCTGAAGTAATGCAAAAGGTAGACAATGCGTTTGCATACCTGAATTTAATGAAGCCTGCTCTCCAGCATGCACTGTAGGCATGGATCTCTCAAGGGGGATTAGAGCTCAAACAATAAAATGCACAAGGTTATTGGCTTAAAATCAAGAAAACCAATTATTTTGTCCTTGGTCTTAAATCCTAAAGGAATTTTTTCTTGCCCAACAAAAATTATATTATTTTTACCTTGATTTCTTATTCCTGTTTTCCAACATATCACTAAGAGTGCTGTATTTTATTTACTGGTTTAAAAAAGATCAAAACAGAATCAAATTAAAACCACAAAGACAAGATAATGGATGGCACTTGCAGTACTACCTTTTATATTCTTCTATGTATTATGTTTAGGCAAAACTTTTGAATATACAAAAAGTACTAAGAAATTGTAATACATATAAGAAGATATTTTTTAAAGACATATCTTTTAAAATCTACATAATTTAGTTTATCAGTGCCTGATGATAAAAGGATCTAGGTGGAAGCAAGTAAATAAGGTTTAAAAAAACGCACGTTGGTGGGTGAGATCTTTTTGGGGTAATGGAAATTTTCCAAAATTGGATTGCAGTGATGGTTATACAGCTCCATAAATCTAAAAAAAAAAAAAAACAAAAAATCATTGAACGGTACTCTTAAACTCTTAAAACATGAATTTTATGGTATGTAAAGTATACCTCGATAAAACTATTAAAAATGCATATTTAAAATCCGTACTTGCTAAAGAAATCCACAACGTTTATGTGTAGGTTCCATCTTGGTAGAACAACTGTCCTTCCTGCTTTGGGTGAGGTGATTTCCAGCCCTGAGGTTCTACAATATTCATAGCTCCTTTCTAACTTTAATAACCATCAAAAGTGATTCTCAATGACAGAATAAGGTGTTAAGTAAGTCCCTTTCCTCCCTAACATTGACCTGTGAGGGTTCCTTTGAGCTAAGCAACTGTAGCTCTCTTAAGGATAGGTCTTGCTTAAACACACACACACACACACACACACACAACTTTAACAGAAAATTCTACTTTCAAGTAGAAAAAATTTTTTCAGACTCGCAACTCCTACATACTGTTAACCAACATCAATAACATATCTCTGTAGACTTCACCTCCAAATTTTGTTTCACTGACATCATTACAGTTACAGAAGAGACACCTATTTGCAGATTGTAATGGCTGCCATTTTACTTCAAAAGTGTATCTATGGCTGATTCTTGTTGATGTCTGACAGGAAACAACAAAATTCTGTTAAGCAATTATCCTTCAATTAAAAAATAAAGTGGCAAAAAAAGTATCTAAACCACAAAACTAAATTCACAGAATAACTTCACAGCCTTTATTACTGTAGCAAATTTAATCAAAGTCAGTCAAAAGTTAAAATGGAACATGAATTATGTACAACCTTCATTTATGAGAAACAGAATTAACGACCCTCTGAGAAAAGTCTGAACTTGCAGTCGTCCTAATCCATCAGTACCAATGGAGCTGAGTCCAGCCTCCCATGTGACTAAAGGTCAGAAAGCCTTGCCAATGTAGCCTATGAACTCCAGGAAGCATATTTATACCTTGAGTAACCACCCCAGGAGCAGCAGGAGCTCAAAACATGTTTGGGAAATCGGATTCCTCAAGAGAAGAAGAAAGCATAGGTTTGAAGAGCATACCTTCAAGTCAGACCGGTTTCAATGGAAGTTTTGCCTCAGCTGCTGACTAGCTGGGTAATCTGGGTAAAATATTTTCTCTCCCTCAGCCCATTTGGTCAAGTGTACCACAGGATATAAGAAAAATATCTACTTCATAGGAATGTTATGAGAACACACATACACACATATTACTATATCCATGCAAAAAAAGTATTTGCCATAGTACCTAGTATTCAGTAAGGCTCAATAAATAGAATATTAGAATTTAATTATTATAGAGAAGACTGCCGAACAGAGAAACCACACCCCAAATTTGATCCTAATTAGAACTATCTCAGACACAAATGTTTCTAAGAGCTTAATTCAAAATGCTGACAATCAATTCCAAAGACCTGAAATGGGCTAAGTCCTTTAACCTAATGCATAAAAATAAATTTCTGTTAATTCCCAAATCGGAATTCTCTAAATGTTATCAGACTCTTCAGGTGGAAGGTCCTCACTCACAGCTTTCATTTCCCACTGACAGAATTGTACCCAGGTTCACGCGGCAGTATTAAGAAGTAATTGTACAAAGGCGAATGGGAAATGAGGCCACATCTTTGAATAATCCACTCTTCCAAGCACTGATCTATAGAAAGGAAACATTCTAGAAACGATCAAGAATTTAAATCCAAACACTAAAGTGATGCATCCCCAACAAAATAGTTCTAATGCTGAGTTTAAGACTGAAAGTAAATTGGAAAACCCTCCCAAACAGAAAAATATAATCTTTTAATTACATTATTTTCTCAAGTTGAAATATGTGACCCAACTGCTTCCATCATCAGATATTCAAGAATCTTTGAGGTTCTGTCTCCATCAAGAAATTCGATGTTGCCAGAAATTAAAACTTCAGAATCTAAAATTCTAAATTTCAAGTTCTGAGTAAACAGTCTTTTCTATTTAAAAGTGACTTAATACTTCAAATTCTGCTATTCTTGTAAAATTAACGGTTACCTAAAGGATTCCCCTCACATTTGGAATTTAAGTATGTGGATTCGTTTGTTCTTAAATGCCTTCTGCTATTATCTGACATCAATCTATTACATGATAAAGTCATATTGCCACACTAACAGCCAAAAATGAAGTACTGATACTTTGTTAACATACTTGCTAATATCCACTAGAAATAAAGCAGATAACCACCAAAGTTATCAAGCTAAAAAGGTGGATTTTTAACAGACACACTGAAGAAGGCTTCTTTTCTCTGCTCACCTCCTTACAAATTCCTACAGCCATATTCTCAGATACAATGGAATTTTCTATCACAAAGTAAATTGAAACATAAATCATAATGAAAGGTTAAATTTCTGCAACAGAAGCCACTGTCATTTCCAACAATGCAACTATTGTTGAAAGAGTTTCTCGCAGATTCTTAGACACAGTGATGAAGCAAGGCTGGGGGGTGGGGGGGGAGGCATACTTGAAGGGATTTCTCCATCTCTGTATTTCGGTTTACAATGTAACAATACCGCACCTTCAAAGTAGAAATACCAAGTAAAATCTGGTTCTCATTAAATGCAGCATATCTGGAACAGAATACATCTGATTCGCAATCAGTCAACCTTCTATTACTCATCTGTGCGAGATGGCCCTGCAATTTCCCTCAATGGGAGCCTTTTCTTTTAAAACCCCAGGGAATACTGTGGATGCCACACTCTGATTTAAATGACTCCTAGAAAATTACAATGAAAATAATGGCACGTTTAGCGCAAGGAACTTGCATAAGTAAAAAAATAAAAAAAAAAAAAACCTGAGATAAAGGGGTAAAAAACCCCTACCACAAGCCCCTCAATCAGGAATAAATTATAAATCTGAACAGGAGAAAAAAGGAATCCTCTCTAGAGAAAGAAGGCTTATGTCTAATTATTTTTTTAATATACCAAATTTTGTTGTTGTTTTTAAAAAAAAACTAGGCTCAGAAAACTTCCCAAATAAGCAAAATCAGAATACTGAAGTGCTTTCTATATATATATCAAATAAATCCTTGCATTGATTAGGTTAGAAGGCCAGACAACTCAAAGGGATTTGACACTTTCTCCAACTGAAGACTCTCCAACCCCTCTGAAATGGTAGATTATTTAACACTTGTGATTATTAACTTTATTCAGCATTCCTCTTTTGGAGCTCTATTATTTCCAAACCGAATTTTTTTCTCCTAATTAGGTTTCCTTGTACTTGTGAAATGCTCAGCATACACTGTGCTGGAAGCTTTAGTTCTACAGCTTCTCTCTTCCCGCTCCTTACCCCCCTCACCCACCCCCCACCCTCCTGAAAAAAAAAAAAAGGTTTCCTTCCCAAATGTTCTCTTCTCTGCATTTGTCAACAGAAACACCCACTGGCGGTGTCAAACTGGTAATACTGCTGCAGGCTTCCTTACTCCCGATCCAGAGTCAACGGCCAAAAATGCTCAAACCTAAAATAGTACTTTTATTATAGAAATGTAAAGGATTGCTAAGGTACTCAACTATCATGTTCTCAAAAAGAGGCACACCTTTTTTAAAAATTATTCTTAATGGACCCTAACTGGATTGTTAAATATAAGATTATACTACCCCCCCCCCCTTCAACATTAAATATACAGGGACAAGTAAACATAGGTTCTTCACATTTTATGACACTTAAAGAAATTAAAAACAAATTTACATCTAAATGTCATTCACCTGTAATTTCGAACAGCCTCGGTAAAGATGCTTTTTTTGGTAACCCTACAGCAAGAGGAACAACCTGGAAATATTCCAGCAGATGCTACCTAAAAGGATAATTCTATTCTATACATATTGATATTTATGTCTGCTGTTTCGGTCAAATGCCCCTGGGCAAATTAATCTGTGTAATCCTTTACATTAACTACATAAACCATTACATCCAAACAAACCTAATTCAGATGCATGGAAAGAAATTATTCCGTTTCTGCGATACTTTCTAAAATCAGCTTAAATTTCAATCAACAGAACACTGATCTGCAACTATTTAAATATCACAGCATCCGTCTAATCTCACTGTGGAGATACTAAGGTCAGGCTTTTCTTTTTCAGGCATCTGTGCTTTAACACTCAAGTGAAGCGAAAAACAAAACCCTCAAGGAAGATCTGCCTTTACACTGAAAATGTTCAGGTTATTTTTTCCCCCAACGTGGGCACAGAACGTGTCAATGCGAGCAGAACCTGTTCGTTCTGGGAAATGGTTCCAAACCCTAGGATTTAAATTTCTATGAGGGTCCAAAGGGTACGAAGGTCTGGGAAGGGGCCAGTTTCTGCTTCTCCCCACTATGCTAGTCTTGAACTTCGTAACGACGCCTGAAACTTGTTCGGGGGAAGGTAGAGGAGCCGCGGGGCAGGCGGAGGGTCGCTAGCCCACCCTCGCAGGCAGCCAAGGTCAGCAGGGCCGGGGCCAAGCTCGCAGTCCCCGGCGGGTCCCGAACTCCCACGGAACTCGAGAGGGGGGCTCTGGCGCTCAGGCTCCTCCTCAGCGCCGGCGGGAAGGGGCTTCCCTCGCCGCAAGCCCGGGGGAGCGCGTGCCGCGGGGGCGATGGGGCGGGGATGCCGCAGACCGGCCGCTCAGAGGAGCCCCGCGAGACGGCCTCGACCCGCCGCCCCTCCTCATACCCTCCCGTCTCCCTACACCCCAAAACACAGCCCTAGCCCCTCGGTGGGGAAGCCCTTCCAGCGGCGCAATGGGGCGCTGAGGAGGAACCACTCTAGACTGGGGTGCCCTCGCCGCGTCGCCCTGTTCTGAGCGGACCCGCGCCACCGCCCCTTCTCACGTCTGCCCGGGGGGACCGGGTGGGTCTCCTCTCTCAGGAGAAGCTGGGTGGGCACGGGGCCGATGTAAGGACAAGGAGGCTTGGCGAGCGGGTGGCAACGAGACTACTCACCCCGCCGAGTTCCCCACCTCCAGCCGGAGACCCCACAGCTCCTGAGGCCGCCGTCACCGCTTTACCTTCCCCAGCGGCAGCGACAACTAATCGAAGCCCTCGACCCCGCCCTCTCGCTCAGGCAACGCGCAGCCTAATTTGCTAACTGCCCCGCCCCAACCGTCCAATTCGGACCAATGGAGAAGCGTCTCAGACTCTGACAGGTTCCCTCCTCCGTCCCGCCCACTTCTGATTGGAACCAATAAGGAGAGAGCGCTCGTCCTCGGTCTCGGGCTCGTGCGCCCCGCCTGCACGGCTCGTGCTCTGGTCCCCAAAGCAGTAGACTGCTGGTTCCCCGTATAAGCTCGTCTGCGCGCGTACGCGCGCGCCGCGCCTCCTCGCGCGCCACGTTTGGTTGCCCCGCCAGGCCCTAGCAACCTGGGCTGAGCGGCTGGGAGGGGCGGGACCGAGCCGCAAGCTGACGAAGGGAGGAGGAGATGAGGGGGAAGATCGTGACTGAGAAAGGGGCGGCTGCGGGGGTGGGGGGCCGAGGAGGCCCGGGAATCCGCCTGTCACTGCGGAAAAACAGGGGGAATCCTGCCTGCAGCGCAGTTATCCTGGCCTCCCTCCGTAGGGACACGTGCGGGGGGAGGGAGGGATCGGAGAAGAGAGGGTAGAGCACATTTGGGGCGGAAACCGAGGCACTGCTTGGAAATAAAGGATGGAGGATGGTTTATCTCCGTTGTTGGTAAAAATCATATCGAAATCCATTGCTGCTGGTGCCCAACTGTTGCAGCTGCCCGTGCTCACACACACACATTCACACATACGCTCGTCCATCAGCCTGCGATCCCTTGGGTGATTTAGGTGCAAAGAACTAGTAGCCTGAGGATTCCTTCCACAGCAGATGGATACATGCAAACGGTTGTTGCGGCGGCAGCAACTAACCCACAGTTCTGCTTCGGTCCAGTGCTCAGTCACACAAGATTCCCCAGCTGGCATGAAAGCAATGAAGTCATCGCCCAACCAGTAGAAATGTAAAGATCTTAATACCTACTATGGATCAGGCTTCCAACAAGAATGAAGAGGTGATGAAATGGAAGGAGATACATTTCCAATGCCACTTCTGGAAATCTGAGACAATACTTTTAAAGACATTGCAGACTAATCTATGTAAAGCTGCATAATAATTCCCACTTCAAAAACAAACGGGAAAAATAGATTTTTTTTTTCTGGTTTATAGGAAAAGCACAGAAAATAAGCAGTGTATGAGATCATAACAGCCACCAAATTAGAAATACTCAGTACTGTACTGTAACGGGAGTTAGATATCTTGGATAAAATCCACTTGATCTATTCCTGTTGTGAATCTGGTAACAATATGTAACAATATGCTGGATTTGACCGTTCAGTGCCCAGTCAGTAGGGTTTTCTTTTTCATAATATGGTGAATATTTGATGAGGAAATGAAGGTGCCTGCTTTCCCTTCAGCTTCTCAGGAAGCATATTAGAAAATTTTATAGGTAGGAATAGTGAATGAGCAGTGAGGGAAAATGGAGTCAGAGGCAACAGCAGAGAGCTTTGCAGAGTTTCATGCCACCTCCAGATGCAAAGTAACAGTTGCTGTGACCTCAAGCTTCACCCAAGTGGAGCTAGAATTCCTACGGCAATCAGTCCATTGTCAACCTTGTACGTTGGTGCCTTTGTCCCAGGAATTGTAGCAGCATTACCTTTGAATCAAATGAAGGCTGGTTTATTTGTATAGATTCAGAATAAAATAAGGAAAAGCCAATAACTAAGTATCTGGTGCTACAGGTTCAATTTAGTTTTAAGTGGTAATATTAGATGCTTTATCATGTGCCATCCCACGTATGCAAATATGACCTTCCTCTTAGGGACCTTTTATTCTGAATCTATACAAATAAACCAGTCTTCATTTGATTCAAAGGTAATGCTGCTACAATTCCTGGGACAAAGGCACTAACGTACAAGGTTGACAATGGACTGATTGAAGGGGTTCTCCAAGAAGGCAATGGCACCCCACTCCAGTACTCTTGCCTGGAAAATCCCATGGACGGAGGAGCCTGGTAGGCTGCAGTCCATGGGGTCGCTAAGAGTCAGATACGACTGGCAACTTCACTTTTACTTTTCACTTTCATACATTGGAGAAGGAAATGGCAACCCACTCCAGTGTTCTTGCCTGGAGAATCCCAGGGACAGGGGAGCCTGGTGGGCTGCCGTCTATGGGGTTGCACAGAGTCGGACACGACTGAAGTGACTTAGCAGCAGAAGGGGTTCTTCGAGTCACATCTTGTTCAGTGAATTGCAATTTTGATCAACAGCATATATTTTCTATGTTCATAAGAGTTAAAAAGCACCATGCTGCCATTTAACTGAGCTCTTTTCTTATTTAGAAAGAACACTAATACTTAACACTGAATGAATGCCTGCTATGTGCCAAGAACTTTGCATACATTTAGAGTTGCCAGATAAAATACAGGAGGCTTGTTAAATTTGAATTTCAGATAAACAATGAATAATTTTTTAGTAGAAGTGTGTATTTTTATCCTAGATACATGTGGTACAAGGGTAGAGGGCTAAATAAGCTTTCTAATCACTGTCAAAAGAGAAAAAAAAATTTTTTAAGGCCCCTCTGGTGCCAGACCTCATAACACAATCAGTATCTGGGAGAAAAGCTTAAAAACCAAATCAGTGTATAAATTTGTAGTGTTTGTAGAAAAAGGTGTGCATACTCATCCTAAAAATTATTTGCTGTATATCTGAAATTCAAATTTAACTGAGAATTCTCTATTTTTCTTTGTTAAATCTGGCAACCCTACATAATCTCTGAGCCTTATGATTCTCTGCAAGATTCTCTGATAGGTCACTTTTTTCCAGATGAAGAAACAGCTTCAGAACCTCCTCAGCATTTATTTGCTCCTTCTTTCTACTAATAGAACTGCAACTGTGTTCAGGTATCCATGTTTCCAGGACAGTGGGAGCTTATTTCTCTTAGCCAATCAACATATGGCCCAACTAGACTAAAGGAAAGGACTTAGCCTATGGTTTGAAACAGAGGTTTTCCCTGTCTATCCTGCTGGATGAATAAGGAAGCATATATCCCAGGTGCTACTGGCAGCCATTTTGTTACTAGGAGGAAAATCAGACTTAGATCAAAGCCTATATAAATAAGGCAGAGTTGAAAAAAAAAAAAGAAAGGAAAAAAAATTGGCTTCTTAATGACACCACTGACTTGTCTGATGAAACAAATTCTACCTTTTCTTGAAGTTTGGATTTGAGTTTCTATCGGATGCCTCAGAAGCATCCATGTGTGCTACTTAGTATGGCTCTCAATAATAAATGAACAAGTAGTCATAGATATGTAAGACATTTCTACCCTGGATATATGTGAAACAAGTCTTGAAGACTAAATAAGCTTTCTAATCATTGTCAAAAAGCATTTATGAAATGCCTATCTGGGCCTAAACCTCATAAGGCAATTAAGATCTAGGAGAAAAAGTTAAAAATCAAATCAATGTGTAAATTTGTTTGTCAGAAGAGGTCAGCATTAGTTATTCACTGGCCCTGTTCAGAGCTTAAATCAGACCGTCAGATCTTACATGTTTTTGTTTAAAGTTCATACCATTTGGGAAAATGTCATTTTAGAAATGCAAGTCCAGTACCTCAGTTTAAACTATTAAAAACCTCTATTCCTGTCTTCCAGGCACTAAGTTTAGCCACAAACAGGGTAGACAGAAGAGAAATGTCAGCCTCAAAAGACCTAAGAGGGAAAAACCACATCAGAATAGAATGCCATATGAAAGTGGATGGTTGGCAAGGCAGTGTGGCTTTAATGGCTAAAACCATAGACTTGGGAGCCAGATTGCCTGTGATCAAATGCCAGCTCTAATTATATCCTTAGGCAAATTGCTCAACTTCTCTGTGCCTCAGTTTCCTCCCCTGTAAAATGGGGATGATGACAAATGATAATAGTGATCACCTTACAGATCTATGTGAATGACTATTTGTGAAATGCTCCTCAGAGTACCTGGCCTATAGTAAGGACTTTATATTGTTGAGCAGGCTCAATTCTGTGGGGTATAAACTGGAAGCAATTTCTTTTTTTTCAGTGACTACGTTGAGCCATGTTTTTACAGCAAATTTGCCCTTTGTGTCCCTTAACATTTTGGACAGTTTTTCTGACTCCTGTGTTTTTGTAGCTATCAAAAATCAATTTAGTCTACTTGAATGTTGTGTTTGAATTAAATCCCATCCCTCTCCCCCTTTTTCCATCACCATCATCACCTGCTAGGATTGTGGCTCGCGGGACCTGAAGTGATCAGGCTGTGTGGTCCGCCCTTGTTCCTGTCTACTCCAGCTCCGTTGAGGGCCTGATCAGTTCCCATACCAGCCCTCACTCCCCACAACCAAAACTGGGGTTTGTAGGAAGTAGAGGGGAGAAGGAACCATCAGTTTTTCTCTTAATAACCCATGAACATTGTCCCCTGCTCTCCTCATTTCCTCCCCCCATCTTGGATGTAGTTGACCTCTATGTAGAGGGCATCTGAATGACATGTATAAATCCCCCCTCACAGATCTATCTGTCACTTTCCCTACAGAAGCCCTCCTAAGCAGAGGCAACAGGAAAAAAGTATCTCTCAAAATATTGTTATCCATTTGTCAATAATACACAGAAAACAAGCCAAAATTTCCAAAAGTCAACTCAATAACTTAGAGCTCCAATAACTCAAAGAACCATCCTGAAAGAATATTGCCGTGTTTACTGCTTGAATATAATGATTTCAGTGGTTTGAATAGTGTGTGATCTTGAGCAAGTTACCTTCTCTGTGTCTCAATCTCATCCGTAGTAGAGTAATACTAACAGGTTGTTTATGAAGATTAACACAGGGTTAGATGAATTAATTCATGTAAAGTGTTTAAAGCAGTACTGATTCTAAGAAACTGGTCAAGAAATGTTAGCTACTGTTATTATATTATGACAGGCATTGTACATACACCATTTCTTCCAACCCTCACGTCAACCCTATGAGTGACATCTTAGTTCGGTTTTCCCCAAAAGCAGACCCTGACACAAGGATCCAAGTGTTCATAGTTTTGAGAACTGATCCCAAGAGCATGGGCAAGTGAGACAGGGAAGAGAAGGAAGCCAATAATAGGTGTGATATCAAGCCAGTTACTTCTGTAGGCGACTGGAGTTCAGGATAGGCCAGGGAGTTCCAGGAGATCACGGAGAAGCTTCTCCTCTCCCAGAAGATGAGAAGCTTGGGTATTTCTCCACCGTTCTGGAAGTTCTTCCAGGCAATAACTCTCCAGAATTTTCAGTTCTCCCAAGATGCAGGCAAAATATGCTCCCACAGCCTGGGAAAGAACCTCAGGCAAAGAGTCCCAAGCAATCACAATAAGTGGCCTCAGGCAGATGGAGGTGAGTGCTAGGAAGACCTTGCTGGGTGACCAGAGTATGTCCCTCAGCTAAGAATATTATTATACCCATTTTATTTTTTTATTATTATACCCATTTTACAGAACTGTATCTTACAGAATGACAGCCATCTTAGGAAATGTTCTTCAACCACAGGCTGGCAGCATAAATAGCAGTGAATATTATGGACTCCACAATTGATAGGGGATTTTCTTGGAGAAATATAAACCTTCTAGGAAGAAGCCTGAAACTTGGCTATTTTTAAAATCCTCTCAGACAACAGTCAATCTAGAAGCCTCCTCCAACCCACCCCCTTTCCCTGCCCCATTTTCAATCCACTAGGAAGGCTGTGGATTCCCTGGTCTACCTTAGTCTAGAACGCTCAGATCATCTGAGATCAGTGGTATCCAGGGAGCTGGAGTGTGGCTGTGCTAATAGATGCTGATACTGGTATAGAAGAGCTTTTTATTTCAAGAGGAATATCTAATAAGATAATGGAGATGTGCTGTCTTTGGCTTTGAAAGAAGCAAGACAGCTAATTTTATAGCTAGCAGCAGAAAAATAACAGTGAGAATTGGGGCACAAAATGGAGAGTAATCCTAGCTTCCTTCATCTGGCCTAAATAATTTCATAGTCCTGAAACCCCATTTAGGGTAGTCCTCCACATTCAGTTCCCTTTCCCCCCAACATAGTGCTCAATTAATTATGAAAGAGACGTAAAGCCAGATGAGTATGTTAGAAATACCTGTTGTCTCAGATACCTGTTTCTACTGAACATTCACAATTCTACATAATTTTAAAATATCAATAGATTACTTTCTAATGTGTTAATGTCTTTATCCAGATGAAATCATATTTATACCCTAGCTAAATAGCAGTCTATTGATCTTTCTTTAGAGATAATATTAATCAACATTGTTTGAGTGCTTAGTGTGTACCATGTGTTGTGTTCAACATTTTGCATGGATTATCTCATTTAATCCTTCCAATATCCCTCTGAAGTCATGCAGTGGTTTTAAGATATCTCTACAAAAATTTACCCTTACTTCTCCCTTCAAATGGAGATGGCAATGGCAACCCACTCCAGTACTCTTGCCTGGAAAATCCCATGGACGGAGTAGCCTGGTAGGCTGCAGCCCATGGGGTCGCTAAGAGTCGGACACAACTGAGCGACTTCACTTTCACTTTTCACTTTCATGCATTGGAGAAGGAAATGGCAACCCACTCCAGTGTTCTTGCCTGGAGAATCTCAGGGACGGGGGAGCCTGGTGGCTGCCGTCTATGGGGTCGCACAGAGTTGGACACGACTGAAGCGACTTAGCAGCAGCAGCAGCAGCAGCAGCTCCCTTCAAAAGGTAGTGTGTGTTAGCCTCTCAGTCGTGTCCGACTCTTTGCGACCCCATGGACTGTAGCCTGCCAGTCAAAAATAGAACTGTTAATAAACTCCCCTCTCCTTGAGTGTGGGCTACACTCAGTGAGTCGTTTCCAGCAAATAAAATATGGCAGAAATGGTATCATAGGTGGTCATGACCTGAGACCAGGTCACAAAAGCTGTTGCAGCTTCCTCCTTCCTCTCTCTCCCTCTAAGATCACCCACTATGGGAGAAGTCAGCTACATGCTGTGAGGACAGTCTCAAGACAGCCTTATGGAGAGATCATGGACTGAGGAACTTAAGCCTCCCATCAGAAGTCAGCAAAGAATTGCCAGCAGCCCTGTGAGTGTGCCGTCTAAGAAGCAGATCTCTAGCCCCAGTCAAACCTTCAGGTGAGTGCAGCCTTGGCTAACATCCTGACAGCTACCACATGAGAGGTCCTTAGTCAGAACCATCCAGCTAAGCCACTCCTGAATTCCTGACTCACAGAAACTATGTGATAACAAATGTTTATTGTTGTAAGCCACTAAGTTTGGGGGTGATTTGTTACACAGCAGTGTGTAATTGATGCTGGTGGTTCCTGTCTCCATTTTACAGACACGGTTGTAGCAATGTGCCCATGTTTACCCAGGCAGTTGGCTGTGGGACCAGGATACAGATTCAGGTGATTGACTCCAAAAGCCTAATCCTTAACCACTAAGCTATACCCTCTCAGCAATAGGAACCATTTATGTAACAGTGCTGTGTGCCAGGAACTTCCTTTATACTGTCTCATTTACTCCCACAACAGCTCTGCAAGGAAGATTTTTTTTCTGTCTTCCAGTAAAAGTAAAGTAACTTCAAAGTAAAGTGACTACCTTCTTATAGGAATCGAATGATAATGATGTACACAAATGTATATAAGAGAGACAGCACTGTTGTCTATCCCCTTTTTGTCTGTTGCTTACTTATTTAGCTCAAGTGTAAGGTGACTTGCTTGTTAAGCACCTTACTGATATCCTTCTCTCAAAGGGTTTAAAATGGGCCCAAATGATGGCCTTCCCTTGAATATATGCAGATAGACTGAGATTTAGCTTATGCTAAATATTGTCCTATCTCAAGATTTTAATTAAAAGTGGAAAAATTAAAAAAACACACACCACTTTTAATTTGTAAAGGAAACAAATAAGTTCATAGAGGCTAGGTAGTAAAAAGTAATCAAATGGCTGTACCGTTCACTTTCTAGGTTTACTATCAGACCTCACTGCAATTTTATAGACCTTTTTATAAGGTGCCTTGGAATTCTAGGCTAATTATATAAAAACATACACAGTGGAAAACTTATTGATCTTCCTTCTTCTCAAATCCATAAAACAATTCTTACTCTTTTAGAAATGCTCTGATATAATAATGAGTGATTAGATTAGCATAACATTGGTCTTGTGTATACACTCCTATTTGGTATCTATACAACATAAAATGAAGCAAAGATTAGTACTGTTATATAGTTACTGTCAACGGAGAAGTGGAAAAAAATCTAGTAGGCCTCAGTTTTTGCCATCTATACTGATCAATGTAAGATATTAATGGCTTTGCACAGAAAATAAAGAATATGTCTTATTCATTTTTGTTTTCTCAATGCTTAGCACAGGACCTGAAGAAAGCTGAGTGCCGAAGAATTGATGCTTTTGAACTGTGGTGTTGGAGAAGACTCTTGAGAGTCCCTTGGACTGCAAGGAGATCCAACCAGTCCATTCCAAAGGAGATTAGTCCTGCCTGTTCTTTGGAAGGAATGATGCTGAAGCTGAAACTCCAGTACTTTGGCCACCTCATATGAAGAGTTGACTCATTGGAAAAGAGTCTGATGCTGGGAGGGATTGACGGCAGGAGGAGAAGGGGACGACAGAGGATGAGATGGCTGGATGGCATCACTGACTTGATGGACGTGAGTCTGAGTGAACTCCGGGAGTTGGTGATGGACAGGGAGGCCTGGCGTGCTGCGATTCATGGGGTCACAAAGAGTCGGACACGACTGAGCAACTAAACTGAACTGGTGCTCATTAAGCATTTGCTAAATGAAGCAATCAATGAATAAACTGATAAATGAATTTCAGCATCATTTTGTGCTGTGTTGATACACAATAGTAGAAAATTAAGGAGTGAGACAATTACCTGAGGAATATCCATTTTTTAGAAGAAGAAAGACAAAAAGATGAACACAAACAGCTAGGTAAATTGAGGCTATACCATTTGGAGGAGGCAGGTTGGATAAAAAGGTATAAGAGTTATGGAGTGAACCTGATCTGCCTGTACAATTGCCTTGAGTCTTGGCTTCATTTCTCCAAAAGAAATTCTTAACTAGCTTTATGGATAAAAATTCAATATGGCTTCCAATATATTTAAGGAAATGAAAAGGTACAATGCTTATTTTATTTTAGTCAGCCTTTTTACTACCAAGAGACACAACGATTCAATTCCATGTGTATAAGTTTTTATTACATTCTCAAGTGAAGCCAAAGATACGATCTGAATCACATTAAATAATATTCATCACAGAACACAGTCTTTATACAGTTTGTTTCTCCAGTAATTTCTTCACTAAATTCTCATAGATTTCATTTTTAATATGATGATAAAAGATCTAGTCCACCTGATTTCATCAAATATAATTTTTATAAGATAAATTGAAATAAGAAAACTGTCCACACTTTTAAACAAAACTCTAAATATGCTACTTTGTTTACTGATAACTGTAAGTTACTTTGAAATGCATTAAAAAAAAAAGATGAATTGATGGATAGATAGAGGGATGGATGAATGGGTAAATATGTAGTGCTGCTGCTGCTAAGTCACTTCAGTCGTGTCCGACTCTGTGCGACCCCATAGACGGCAGCCACCAGGCTCCCCCGTTCCTGGGATTCTCCAGGCAAGAACACTGGAGTGGGCTGCCATTTCCTTCTCCAATGCATGAAAGTGAAAAGTGAAAGCGAAGTCGCTCAGTTGTGTCCGACCCTCAGCGATCCCATGGACTGCAGCCTACCAGGCTCCTCCATCCATGGGATTCTCCAGGCAAGAGTACTGGAGTGGGGTGCCATTGTGTAGTATATGTGGATATAAGCAAATAGGGTAAAATGTTAATTATAGAATCTGGGTGGTGGTTATGTGGATATTTACACACCACGTATGTAAGAATGTGCAATTCTTTAAACTTTTAGTATTTTGAAAACTGATTAAAATGTTAGGGAAAATCCTACTCTGATGGAAATATATGTTGCTTTTTGATTTTAAGTTCAGGATTTCACACAAAGTTACAACCAAATCACTGCTGGCCTCAGTATTCCAACTTAACTAGGACCAGATATACACACACACACACTCACAACATGTATCATTAACTTGCATTGCCATGATAATCCCAAAATAGAAACCACTTATTATTTCACATGTCTGTAAGATTTTCCACAGAATCCACCCAACACCTACACCATAGAATTTTCCAAAAATTAACTCAAGCTGCCCCAGGCAATATATATATATATATGCTCCTTTATTCTACTTCTTATATTTAAGGCTATGCTTATCAGTGTGTTAAGTCTCTTCTCCAAACCAGATAGAGATAAGAATTATATAGAAGAATAAACCTAGCCAAACACACATCTATCCTAGAAAAATGCTCAGTGAGTGCCTTCTGTATTGAAAAAACAGTTTTCCACACATAAATTATTTTAAATAATGTTAACTTCTGAGATATTATTGCTACCAAGTTTATAGGGGACAGTTGGAAAAAATGATCATAAAGACAAACAGTAAAAAATCTTTAAACTTGCAAAATTGGGGTGTAGGGAAGGGTCATAAATAATCCCTATGGTAAACTATATTTTCCAAAATGGCCACAACAATATCTCACATCCTATATGTCTTCCTTACAATGTGTTTTTCACACTCTTCCCGTTGAGAAGTGGGGATTTATGTCCCCTCCCCTTGAATTTAGGCTGACTTGTAACTAAGGTGAAAGGGTCATTGTGTGATTTCCAATGCTATGTTATAAAAGGCAATATATATTTAAAAAGCAGTATAGCTTCTGCTTGGTTCTTCAGGGTGCTCATTGTTTTTCTTTAGCCACTCTCCTGTGAGGGAACCCAAATCACCCTATAGAGAGGTCAGTCTGGAGAAGAACCAATAGCCAGTCCCAACTTAACCATGTATGTGAGTGAGTCACTTTTGGATTGTATCCTCCAGCCCCAGGAGTGTCACCCCAGCTTATGTGAAAGTGAAGTGAAAGTCACTCAGTCATGTCTGACTCTGCAACCCCATGGACTACACAGTCTACGGGATTCTCCAGGCCAGAATACTGGAGTGGGTAGCCTTTCCCTTCTCCAGGGGATCATCCCAACCCAGGGATCGAACCCAGGTCTCCCACATTGCAGGCGGATCCTTTATACCAGCTGAGCCACAAAGGAAGCCCAAGAATACTGGAGTGGGTAGCCTATCCCTTCTCCAGCGAATCTTCCTGACCCAGGAATAGAACTGGGGTCTCCTGTATTGTAGGTGGATTCTTTACCAACTGAGCTATCAGGGAAGAGACCACCAGTCCACACTAAGCCCTGCTCAATTTGAGATTCATGATCAAAGTAAATAATTGGAATTCACTGAATTTAGGGGTAGGTTGTTATGCAACAATAGATGAATGACACAGTGCCCAAGACAAACACTATGTGCATATACACACACTGCCTTCAAAAACAAGAGAGCAACTATATTACTGTACTAGCAAGAGACAAAGATTTTGCAACCAATTGACATCCATCAATAATCCAACTCTTCCACTTAAACCAATTTTGTTGGTTTCTCACATATTAAACTTTTTTTTTCATGAAAATTGCTAGAAAATTATCAGGTTGACTTGAGTTCATCCATTCAACAGAGATTAATGAGAGCCTATAATATAGAAAACACTATATATATCACAGTGAGGATACACAAATGGAGCACTCAATCATCATAAGCTATTATTTTCCTTCTTATTCTCCTCCAAACTGCTAATGAACATGGACATAATCAACAAGTAAAAATAAGAAAAGAAAGAAAAAAAATCTGTTACTTTACTCATTCATAAATAAGGCAATCAATTCCTGGAAACACTGCATAGACTAACCAAATAAAAACCTAAATTTATTTTCTCACTAATCAATTTCACTACTATAAATGTTACAACTTCAAGACTGTGGATAGTCAATTTCAATGTGTTTTTTGTTGTCTATTCACTGGCTTCCAAGGAAGGAGTGTCTAACTAGAGAATTCCTTGGTGATCCTGCAGTTAGGACTCTGTCTGCTTTCACTGCAGAGGGCTCAGATTCAATCCCTGGTCAGGGAACTAAGATCCTATAAACAGCGCAGAAAAAAATTCTTTTTAAAAGAAAAGAGTATCTAAGTAAACATATCAACTGAATGGTTGCAATATCGCTGCCTCCTTGGAAGCTTTAAAATGAATGCATTTAAAAAAGGCAAGTTCAAGGAATAGTTTTCATTTTATGAACGCCACTCTCCCCTTCTGCTCCTTTTCCCACCCTCCACACCATCTCAAATTCCGTATACCCAGTGCTCTGCTACCCTCTCCCTTTCAAAAGTAGCTCTGAAAAAAACACCTGATAAATTCATTGAATGCTATGCTAAGTCACTTCAGTCGTGTCCGACTCTGTGTGACCCCATAGATGGCAGCCCACCAGGCTCCGCCGTCCCTGGGATTCTCTAGGCAAGAACACTGGAGTGGGTTGCCATTTCCTTCTCCAATGCATGAAGTGAAAAGTGAAAGTGAAGTCGCTCAGTCGTGTCTGACTCTTAGCGACCCCATGGACTGCAGCCTTCCAGGTTCCTGCATCCATGGGATTTTCCAAGCAAGAGTGCTGGAGTGGGTTGCCATTGAAACCAGCCTATAAATGGCTGTTAATGGCTGTGTTCTGTGTAATCTTTCCTGGCAGTTTACATTTTACCAGTGAAGTAATCAATCAACCAACCAGTAATATAGAAGAAAAGCATCTCATTATAAAATTCCAAGATCTAGTGAGACTACCAGCATTGTGTACAATAGTCAAAAAGTGGGAACAACCCAAATGTCCATCAAATGATGAATGGGTAGAGACTTCCCTGGCAGTCCAGTAGTTAAGACCCTGACCCCCAATGCAGGGGACACAGGTTTGATCCCTGGTTGAGGAACTAAGATCCCAAATGCTATGGGGTATGGTCAAAATTAAAAAAAAAAAAAAAGATGAATGGATAAACAAAAGTTGATACCTCCATAGACTGGAATAGTATTCGGCAAAAAAAAAAAAAAAAGAAATACTTATATTTCATTTTATTTTAAACTTGAAGACATTATGTAAGAAACCAGACACAAAAGGTTACATAAAGTTGACCTCTATTTTATGATAAGGAAGCTTTTCCTTAAAAAAAAAAATCTGATTCCCTGACTTGGAGGAAATTTCCTCTTCTTCTTTTCTCAGTGGAGATGGTAAATTAATGATCAAATTCTTAGAACAACTTTTCAGGTGCTAAATCCTTTGTTTATTGACCTACATGCCTGTTCACTATTGCAACTTTTCCCCATTTGCCCCATTTTTCAAGTCAAATTCTTTTTACAACTATCTTTGGCTGCTGCTGCTGCTACTGCTAAGTCACTTCAGTCGTGTCCGGCTCTGTGCGACCCGATGGACAGCAGCCCACCAGGTTTCCCCGTCCACAGGATTCTCCAGGCAAGAATACTGGAGTGGGTTGCCATTTCTTTCTCCTGAATGTTACTTCTGCTGCTGCTGCTGCTAAGTGGCTTCAGTTGTGTCCGACTCTGCGACCCCATAAACGGCAGCCCACCAGGCTCCTCTGTCCATGGGATTCTCCAGGCAAGAACACTGGAGTGGGTTGCCATTTCCTCCTCCAATGCATGAGAGTGAAAAGTCAAAGTGAAGTCGCTCAGTCGTGTCCGACTCTTAGCGACCCCATGGACTGCAGCCTACCAGGCTCCTCCGTCCATTGGATTTTCCAGGCATGAGTACTGGAGTGGGGTGCCAATACCTGATGTGAAGAGCTGACTCATTGAAAAGATCCTGATGCTGGGAAAGATTGAAGGCAGGAGGAGAAGGGAATGACAGAGGATGAGATGGTTGGATGGCATCACCAACTCAATGGACATGAGTTTGGGTAAACTCCGGGAGTTGGTGATGGACAGGGAGGCCTGGAGTGCTGCGGTCCATGGGGTCACAAAGAGTCGGACATGATTGAGTGACTAAACTGAACTGAATGGATGTTCATCTACCTCTTAGAGTTACTTTTTTTGGGGGGGCTTGGCTTGCAAGATTTTAGCTCCCCGATCAAGGATTGAACCCAGGCCACTGCAGTGAAAGCATTGAGTCCTAACCACTGGACCACTAGGGAACTTCCCTTAGAATTACTTTTAAAGTTGGAAGCCAAAATGAACCAATGTTTGTCTCTTTTATATCCAAACAGGAAAACAGAACCTACTATAGATATACCAAACAAAAAGATCTGGAAGGCATCACTAGAGAAAGAGATGGAAGGGTGGAAGAAGTGAAAAGGAGATGAGGCTATCTAGAGATTATTGGTTCAGGAAGCCTTACCACTCTAGACTGGAAAGCAGAAGGGCAAACAGTGTTCCCCTGAACCCAGAAGGGCTGTGCTGCCGGGTTGCTGGAGTTCTAAACACTGTGCTCCTAAGCATCTGTATTTTCACTGATCCCATGAGAATCAGTGAGATCCTCTGGAATCCCATGGTGACACAATATGAGGAAACCATGACATAATGTTCAGTGAAAAAGAACAAAACATACATGATAATAACTGCTAAATTTTGAGCAATTACTATGTGCAGGCATTTTACATACATTATCTCATTTAACAAGATCATTCTCACAGAAGCCTTATGGAGTACGTATTATTATCTCCATTTTCCAGGTGAGAGAATGGAGACTTTAAGAAAGGTTACTATGTGAGTTCATGAACAAAAGGCTATATCTCTCTTTTTTACCCTCATATTTCCAGTGCTATATAATAGTTATTTTCTGAATGAATGAAAGTTTTACCACTAATAAGTGGCAGGGACAGAATTCAAACCAGATTTTTCTGCCTTCAGAGTTCATGTTCTTAATCACAACACACTGATGCTTCCTTTAAGTCCAGCATGAGTTCAACTACTGGGGAGGGGGGATGTGTATATATATATATGTGTGTGTGTGTGTGTGTGTGTGTGTACACTTCCCAGGTGATACTAGTGGTAAAGAATCTGCCTTCAATGCAGGAGACATAAGGAGACTCCCGTTTGATCCCTGGATTGTGAAGATCCCCTGAGGTAAGCATGGAAACCCACTCCAGTATTCTTGCCTGGAGAATCCCATGGACAGAGGAGCCTGGCAGGCTATAGTCCATAGGGTCACAAAGAGCCGGACATGACTAAAGTGATTTAGCAGCAGCACTTATCAGTTCAGTTCATTCACTCAGTCGTGTCCGACTCTTTGTGACCCCATGGACTGAGGCACACCAGGCTTCCCTGTCCATCAACTCCCAGAGTTTACTCAAACTCATGTCCATCGAATCAATGATGCTATCCAACCATCTCATCCTCTATCTTCCCCTTCTCCTCCCGCCTTCAATCTTTCCCAGCATCAGGGTCTTTTCCAGTGAGTCAACTCTTCTCATCAGGAGGCCAAAGTATTGGAGTTTCAGCTTCAACATCAGTCCCTCCACTGAATATTCAGGACTGATTCGCTTAAGGATGGACTGGTTGGATCTCCTTACAGTCCAAGGGACTCTCAAGAGTCTTCTCCAACACCACAGTTCAAAAGCATCAATTCTTCGGTGCTTAGCTTTCTTTATAGTCCATTTCTCACGTCCATACATGACTACTGGAAAAACCATAGCTTTGACTAGATGGACCTTTGTTGGCAAAGTAATGTCTCTGCTTTTTAATATGCTGTCTAGATTGGTCATAACTTTTCTTCCAAGGAGCAAGCTTCTTTTAATTTCATGGCTGCTGTCACTATCTGCAGTGATTTTGGAGCC
Organism: Bos javanicus; assembly: GCF_032452875.1. Taxonomy (NCBI): domain Eukaryota; kingdom Metazoa; phylum Chordata; class Mammalia; order Artiodactyla; family Bovidae; genus Bos; species Bos javanicus. Next base: position 131,824,535 of record NC_083897.1, read on the forward strand.
CAAGAAAATGAAGTCTGTCACTGTTTCCATTGTTTCCCCATCTATTTGCCATGAAGTGATGGGACCGGATGCCATGATCTTAGTTTTCTGAATGTTGAGTCTTAAGCCAACTTTTTCACTCTCCTCTTTCACCTTCATCAAGAGGCTCTTTAGTCCTCTTTGCTTTCTGCCTTTAGAGTGGTATCAGCTGCATATCTGATTTGATATTTCTCCCAGCAATCTTGATTCCAGCTATGCTTCATGCAGCCCAGCATTTCGCATGATGTACTCTGCATATAAGTTAAATAAGCAGGGTGACAATATACAGCCTTGACGTACTCCTTTCCTGATTTGGAACCAGTCTGTTGTTCCATGTCCAGTTCTAACTGTTGCTTCCTGACCTGCATACAGATTTCTCAAGAGGCAGGTCAGGTGGTCTGGTATTCCCATCTCTTTAAGAATTTTCCACAGTTTGTTGTGGATGGCATCACTGACTCGATGGACATGAGTATGAGTGAACTCTGGGAGTTGGTGATGGACAGGGAGGCCTGGCATGCTGTGATTCATGGGGTTGCAAAGAGTTGGACATGACTGAGCGACTGAACTGAACTGAACTGAACTGAACACAGTCAAAGGCTTTGGCATAGTCAATAAAGCAGAAGTAGATGTTTTTCTGGAACTCTCTTGCTTTTTCCATGATCCAGCAGATGTTGGCAATTGGATCTCTGGTTCCTCTGCCTTTTCTAAATCCAGCTTGAATATCTGAAAGTTCACAGTTCATGTACTGTTGAAGCCTGACTTAGAGGATTTTGAGCATTATTTTGCTAGCGTGTAATGAGATGAGTGCAATTGTGCAGTAATTTGAACATTCTTTGGCATTGCCTTTCTTTGGTATTGGAATGAAAATTTACCTTTTCCAGTTCTCTGGCCACTGCTGAGCTTTCCAGATTTGCTGGCATACTGAGTGCAGCATTTTCACAGCATCATCTTTTAGGATTTGAAGTAGCTCAACTAGAATTCCATCACCTCCACTAGCTTTGTTCATGGTGATGCTTCCTATGGCCCACTTGACTTGGCATTCCAGGATGTCTGGCTCTAGGAACACATATATACACACATACATTTCAGAGAAGATTAAGGGAAATATATGCTAAAATGTTAACAATTACTCTGATTGTTAGGGTCATGGGTGATTTTCCCACTGTTCTATTCCTTTTGCACTATGCATATTTTTTTTTACAGTAAATGTAAATTGCTTTTAAATTCAGGATAAATAAATGAATTTGCTTCTTTTCTTAAAAGTAAGTGAAGAGAGGCAGGCTTTTCTTTTTCCTGATTGCCATGGCATGTCTGCTGGAGGTTGCCATGGTAGATGAAAAGAATGGCCATGGTCAAATGGAAAGGCCTTGGTCTTAGCCCAGCTTCTGTACCCAGCCACAGGTATAGGAACCTGTTGGCCTGTAGACTGCACTCTGTTGCTCCTCCTGCTGAATGAATCTGTGCAGATGAGAACAGCACTCTAAGTAGGTATGCTTTTTTATTTTTATTTTACACTATAAATTCCTAGTTATCATCTATTTTTAATCTGAGTATCGTAATATGACACATTGGGCACCATGCCAAGCTGCCTTCAGTGACGGGCTTGCTACCCCAACAGCTGGGAGTGCCATTGGCACAAGGAGTTGCCTCAGCTGTAAAAAGTCGCCTGGCTCAGGTAGCCAGCATCCAAGCACTGATGGGTGTAAGGTTATACAGGCCTGGCCATCTTGGCCCAACCCAAAACAAAGCTCCAGAACTTTCTGAGGCTGTGTTTGGGCCTGACACAGAGACTTTTCCCTCCGCCCAGTTCTGTTTTCTGCCCCTCCCTTTCACAGGAGTTGACACCAAAGACATTTGCTAATAAACCTAATATGCTCTGTGTCCATCTCAGAGTCTGCTTCCAAGGAAACCCAACCTGTGACAAGTCTCATTTTTATTTTTTCACTAAAAATTCATCTCTTATCCAATAGAGAAAGTGAAACAGGAAATGAGGAATGGAAGGGCACTTTATAATTTAAAAGATATCAATACAAGCTTTTCCATTAATCCAAAAGCTCCATTATCACTAGGCAACTGTGCTAAGAGAATGTCTAAAGTATCACTGCTCTCAGAGGAATCTTCAAATGGAAAAGCCTTTCAAACCTGCACCTTCCCTTTAAAAAATGTAATCTAGTGTGATATTTTGGGGCTAGTGGCCCTTCTGTGCCACTCAAACCTTCCACCCCATAGGAGATGTACTGGTCACAGCAATGACCATCATTTCTCAACCATCTGCCTACAAGTGGCCTCAGGCTTTATCCAACTTGTCACCAAAAGGGACCCTTATAGCTCTTAAGATAAAATGCAAGGACAGTAAAAATCTGACAGTTCTTCTAAAGTAGACTAAATTTCTACACTGTGAAGTGCTTGCTTCAGGGACAGGATTATAAAGCAGAAACATGGAAGCCATGTGCTGTTCCAGAACAGACCAGGGAAGAAAGGAAGTTATTGGAAGCATCAGTTGGTAGTAGGAGGAAGGGAAGCAGGTGGACCATCACTGGGTCCAGCTAAAGACCCAGGAGAAAGTTTGAGGAGCCTCCCATTCCCCATAAAGTGCTCTGTCACAATTCCCTACTGTCTCCCAGGCCTGCTCACAGCTTACCTCTCAGCCCATTCCTGACCACTTACTATATTGTATACTACTACTCCCAAGCCTAGAAGCTTCCATCTGCACCTGGTGTTAGTGAATGTCTACTTCTACTACCCTAACAAATAAGTGGGGGAGAAGAGGAGGGCCCATAGGGAGTTGGATTGCTGGCATTCCAAGTCAGAATCTTCAACACACTTTTTATAGAAACACTGCTGTCATAAAACATTGTTTAGGCTCTAGGATACTACTATACTGGAGCACTGGTTCAACGTGTTTTTCTAGCCTGATTTGGGCCCTTAATCAACCTCTATAACCCCGTTTCTGAGAGAAAATGCCAACAATTTAAAAATAAACTTTTGGAGCAAAACCTCTTTGTAAGTTGAAACCTCTCTCCCCCTCTACCTCTTCTGCTTCCTCCTCCTCCTTTCCTTCCCCCTCTCTTCCTCCTTATATACACACACACACACAAACATACACGCACACACATATCTCTCAAGTATTAATTAAAGGATCTAACCCTTACAATTGTCTAAAACTATAAGCTTCAGATAATATGCATTAAGTTTCTTCATTCATTGCTACTGCTAAGTTGCTTCAGTCGTGTCCGACTCTGTGGGACCCCGTAGACAGCAGCCTACCAGGCTCCTCCGTCCCTGGGATTCTCCAGGCAAGAACGCTGGAGTGGGTTGCCATTTCCTTCTCCAATGCATGAAAGCAAAAGCTCAGTCGTGTCCGACCCCATGGACTGCAGCCTACCAGACTCCTCCGTCCATGGGAGTTTCCAGGCAAGAGTACTGGAGTGGGGTGCCATTGCCTTCTCCAAGTTTCTTCATTCATTAAGCTGTAGCAAATGTCTATAGACAGAACACATAACATAGGGAGTCAGTATGCAGGCCCACTCCTGCAATAGTTCACTCAAATTATACACACTTGCCCTCAGCTTGCTCTGAGCTCTGCTACTCACCAGGAGGGTGACTCTGAACAAGTAACTTCCCCTCTTTAAGTCTTGGTTTCCTCATAATTGTACCTTCCTTTGATTAGCTAGAACTCAATGAGAATCAGGTTTTATTACCATAATGCGACTACCACTGAAATAACTGCAACCAAGCCTATATTTACTCAGCCCCTAAAAGGCTTCTTTGCCTTTATTTCAAATTAAATATGGTTCCAAAAGGTTTCCTTCAAAATGTCAAAGTGGGGAAAAGACTTAGTCATAGTTAAACAATTTGAGGGAGCAATGGTGCCAAATTGACACCATCTGGGAAATCCTCTGTCTATATTTAATGTTTCATCTACTCATTTTTTTTTTTTTTGCTTTGCATTTTGTCCTGTTGAAAGCATCCAGTTGTAGTGATATCTGCTACTCAGATAATTAAGTCATAAAAATGTACAAATCATGGACAAAACACTGACCTCACACTCTCTTTCCAGACTTGTGCCCTTTGCTTCTTGTGTAACCCACACAAAAGTCAGGGCTTCACATAGTCCAGTCTCCGTACTGAATGCCATTTGAAGCAGCACAGCTTAGCCTCCAAAAGTAACTAAACTTCACTGAAATATCTAAGAGAGTACCAAAGCAGGCCCAATTTTCAAATCCCACAGTAATTATAATCCAGTTTTCTCCTTCTCACTCACAGTATCTCTCCTATCATATAAGTGCCTTGAATTTCTCAATCTCATTCTCCACTCAATACCTTTTAAAAATCTCTCTATAATATTTAACCTATATGATGTTTCTCCCTTTTTGACTAAATCCTTCGACCCCCAGTTCAATCTTCTCTTCTTGCTCACTTTTCCACAGTAATATTAAATCAGCCATGTGTCTTGCCATTCTCCAGCTCTTACTCTTCATTACAAGGATAGCTTCAGACTTTTTCACACGAGGGGGTACCATGGAAGGAATTGAGTTAAATCAAAATTCATATATTGGAGCCCTGATTCCTAGTGTAACTGTATTTGGAGATAGTCCCTTTAAAGAGGTAAATAAGGTTAAATGAAGCCCTTAGGGTGGGTTTGAATCCAGTAGGACTGGTGTCCTTCAAATAAAAGGAAGAGACGCCAGGAATGTGCATGCACAGAGGAAAAGGCTGTGAGTGCGAGAACACAGGGAGAAGACAGTCGTCTGCAAGCCAAGGAGAGAGGCCTCATGAGAAACCAAACACAATGACATCTTGATCTTGGACTTTCCAAAACTTTGAGAAAATAAATTTCTGTTGTTTGAGTCACCCAGTCTGTGTTACTTTGTTACAGCAGCCCTAGAAAACTAATACAAAGGGCTTAGGCAAGATTCTGTAAAAACTGCATGTTTACATCAATGTGCTGCATTTATTTAGACTGTGTATTTATTTAAATTGGGCTTCCCCAGTGGCTCAGCAGTAAAAAGTCTGCCTGCCAAAACAGGAGATGCAGGTTCGATCCCTGGGTCAGGAAGATCCTCTGGAGAAGGAAAAGGTAACCCACTCTAGTATTCTTGCCTGGGAAATCTCATGGACAGGGAGCTTGGCAGACTACAGTGCATGCCATGGAGTCACAAAAGAGTTGGACACGACTGCAACTAAACAACGTTTATTTAAATTGGCTTTCATGATGGTGAGGGTTGAAGAGATTATTTGTGGCATTCAAGTCCCCCACCACAAGACCCTTGTTTCCCTGATGTTGTTGCTGTTTAGTTGCTAAGTCGTGTCCAACTCTTTTGAGACTCCATGGACTGTAGCCCTTGACCAAATCCATCTAAACACCATCTCCTTTACTCTGAGATATTTGAACGCCTTGTTTCACTCTCTGGCGTAATTTCTCATCATCTCCCAGCTCTGAAGTCTGCTTTATCCTAATCAAGCAAACCTGCTTTCTTTGACCACAGGCAGCTGGTCTGTATGACGATCTCAGCATACTTCCTGTCCCTTCCTTCCCACCTCATCTTCACCAAAGATGCTCATGCCATTGCCTATAAGACCCAGTAGTCAAGGCATGTATTGAGAGCACTGTGCCCAGACAAAAGAAGTACATACTGCCCCCTCTATATTCATGTGCTAGGGCTGTGCTAACCAAGCACTGCAGACCAAGGGACTTAAACAACAGAAATTCACTGATTCACAGTCCTGGAGACTAGAGGCCGGAAGTCAAGATGTCAGCGGCAGGCATGGTTCCTTCTGAGAGCCCTGAGGGAGGAGCCTGTTCATTCCCTGGCTTCTGCGGGCAATCCTTGGTGTTCCTTGGCTTGCAGCTGCTTCACTCCATTCTCTGTCTCCATGTTCCCCTGGCATTCTCCCTGTGTGTGTGTCTATGTCCAAGATTTTCCACATTGGGTTAGGAGCGCACTCCAGCATGACCTCATCTTAACCAATTATATGACATGACCGTATTCCCACATAAGGTCACATTCTGAGGTACCAGGGCGGGGATGAGGTGGAGTGAGGTTAGGGCTTCAACATATGAATTTTGAGGGGAGAACACAATTCAATCCATAACACCCACGTTATACAAAAATATCTCTGAAGTTTCCCAGAGCACTTTAAAGCCATCTGCTCCTCCTTCCTCCTCCTCCATGGGAGTTAAAGACAAGGGGAAATGGCAGAAAACAGTATGGTAGAAAGGCCACGCCATTTTCAAAGAAGGTTTGTGAGCACACCTCTCTGTACCTCAGTATAGCCTCCTCAGTAGTGATGTGAGGGGGCTGGGAAGCACTAGCTTGCTGATAACACTCCTAACTCCAAAGTTCTCGGGCATTACCCAGCAGTCCAGTGGTTACAACTCTGCACTGTCACTTTGATCCCTGGTTGGGAAACGAAGATTCTGCAAGCTGTGTGGCAGGGCCAAAAGAGAAAAGAAAAATTCTCCAATCTATGGAAGTAAATAAAGTACTTAAATTTCAATAACGAAAGAGGGCCAAGTTAAAAGTTCCAGAGATTTATTTTGGTGGTAATTTTGTAACCTATACAAATATCGAATCATTACTTTGTACACCTGAAACTCATATACCCAATTATATTTCAAATTAAAAAATTTAAATTTAAATTAAAAATATTTATGTATACCAGATTTTTCCACTTGCATGTTTAAAACCCTCCAGTATGTAAATCAGTTATACTTCAATAAAAATAAACTTAAATACATACATGAATAAATAAGACCTTTCAATGACTTCCCGTCATTTGAAAAAAAAAGAGTTCTGGAGCAGGGATTCTTAATCTGAGGTCTGTGGATTCATTTCCGGTGGGAATAGGGGGTGTCTATGGCTCCTGAAAAATTACATACAGAATGTGGGTTGATCTTGTGCACCCCTCTGCCTTTCTGAGGAAACAGTTCATATTTTTCATCAGGTTTTCACAGAGGCCATACCTGCCAAAACTTACAGTCTTTGTCTAGGAGGCTAGAAGACTCATGCTCAGCAGAGCCAACCACAAAGCGATCACCAAGCATGGGCTGAGGCCTCCTATGGTCACCTACAACTTTTCTTAGGAATGTGTCTCTCTGACTCAGCTTTCCACATCTGTCACCTGTCATCACCGCTTCTGTTTTCATCTCTTACTTGACTTCACTCAGCCTGTCCCGCCCACCTCATCCCTGATGAGACTCTACTTCTCTGTGGGCCTATTCCCCACCACTCTAACCCGAATTGTTTAATCTCTCTCTACCTCCATCTCTTGGCTTCAGCTGAAAACTGCATCTGCCCAGATACCAAGTCCCCAGATCTCCAAATCCCCTGGAGAGGGTCATGCTGGGGCAAGGGTCTAAACTTGGAGCTGCTATGCACTTTCCCCTATCCCAACTTGGGTGTTCAGGTGAACTGAGGTGGAAGGTAAGAGGTAGGACCTTGGGAAGCTGGGTGCAAAGGAGAGCCAGTAGGTTTAGAACCTGAGAACTGGACCAGGTTCCTGTTTGGAGCAAGGTGGGTGATGTAGAACCAGGGGACAAATCTAATCAGAGTCCCCAGAGACTCCAGTAGAAAGACCAAGTACAGACATTTGTTCTACAGGTCAGGGACAGGATCTTGTAAGACTGAGAGTTACACATCAGAGGGAGACCAAACTTGGATGAAGAGCAAGGCAGGAACAAGTGAGAAGGATCCAGGACCATGGTCAAAGTGTGTCTAAGATATTGATTTTTATAATGGCAGTAGAGTGGTTCCTGGGTTGGGAAGATCCCCTGGAGAAGGAAACGGCAACCGACTCCAGTATTTTTGCCTGGAGAATTCCATGGGCAGAGGAGCATGGAGGGGTCACATGAGTTATACACGACCTAGCAACAAAATAACAAGAGTGGTTAAGACCATAGTTTAAATTTCAACTCAGCTACTTCCCAGCTGACGTTGGACAAGTTATTTAAGTACTTCATGCCTCAGTTTACTCATCTAAGTGAAGTGGTGAGTTCAGTAGCTCATTTAGCTTCTCTGAAGTTCCTCTTGAAAATAATTTCTAGATAGAAACATTCAAGTTGATGTATTAGTTAAGTCTGTTTGGGGCATACATGTATAACATAAGCATATATACCTTTATCAGTTTGTGCACAAAGACTTCAAGGATTCAGTCCAGGATCCGGTTAGGTAATTAATATATTTGACATGATGGTTGTTCTCAGCTAATTACTGTTAATTGCAATTTAAGACGATTTTTACTGCTTCCAAAGAAATTTTTAAAAATTTTAGTAAAAGAGAGGCAAACTCTTTTCTCTTGGCACTTGTGATTTAAATCCTCCCTGCCCCCTGCCCTCTTCCCACTTACCAAGCCTATAAGATTCCTTCCCTTTCCAGCTCTTTAACCTACATTGGTTCTTTCCTCCTTTCTTCAGTGACACACAGGTCTTCATTATTTTGGAAAAGCCTGTCACTGCTTCCTCTCGCTACTATCCCATTTTTCCCTGTATTTTACTTGCTTCCTTTTTGAACATGTAGTCAATATTCCCTGCTTTACTGCTGCAAATATCATGGTGTGGACAGAATGGAAATATGCAGGCAAAGCAGAAGTGACGTGTGGAGCCAAGAATTTTGCAAAATTTGATCTAACTCAATAACAACTGCATTAGTCACTGTGTTCGGACCCCAGGATACAAAACGAATCAAACATGGCAGGTTCAAGAATGCACTCCAGGTCACAGGTAGTAATTGATGAAGCCCAGATTCAAACTTAGGTGTGCGACTTCAGAATCTTCTTTGGATGGATTTATGTGATGGCCAATGGAGAGGCAAGAAATGTGCCATGGGATTTCAGAGGAAGACACGCTTAATTATCAGTGCCATTTCAAGGTAGACAAGAAGTAAGAGGACGGGGAAAACGACAGCTTCCTGAGAGAACTAAAGATTGTCCAAGAATCTAGGTTCTCCTGTGCATCTGCAACTGGCCAGAGCTGAGAGAAAGTTAGGGCCATTAGAAGCTCTTCTGGGCTTGATTCTGTCCTGTTCAAAGGACACTAGGTGGTCAAGCAATTGGCAAAGCCCATGGAAACCTGGCTGTCCTCTTGCACTGATCAGCATGACCTTAGAGGCCACACTCTCTCCACCATCTGCTTCTCCCTTTGATGCAGTTCACCTCTTTACCTTTCCCTGGTTCCTTGTATCTTCCTATTCCTTACTCTCCAAGAAAAGGCTGTTAGTGTACCATCTTTTTCTCTTAATCATTCATTGCACGAAGTATATACAATCCCATGACTTTTAAGACTGCTTCCAAATCTGAATCAACAGCTTGCCTCCCAAGCCCCCAGCCCCAAATCTCCTGTTTAATGGAATGGCCACTTAGATATCATTTTAGTCTCAAAATTTATACAAATGAACTTCCTCTAATCTTTCCCAAATCTTCCTGTCCCTCCCAGTGGCATTTACTGTCCTTAAGGGCATCACTATTCTCCCAACCCTTGGAGCCCTTTTCAATTTCTCTTTAGTCTTCTGGATGTACAGTTGTGAGTTCTGTCAATGATTTCCCAGTTTCTTTTCATTTCTTCCCTATTTTCACTCCTGGGGCCATGATCATAATTCAGTTCATGGCCTCCTTGTGTCATTCAACAATGACTTTGACCTCTGAACAGGGTCTCCTGCCTCTGGCTATCTCTCCCCTCTAGTCCACCCTGTGTGGAGATGCCAAGCTGACCTGCCTAAATCACAGCTTGGATCCTGTCTCTGCGTGGCTAAGATAACTAGGACTGCTCACGCTCTGCAAAGAAAGATCCAGGCTCCTCAAGGGGCCGTGGAGGCCTTTTGTAGGCTGCTCCTTCCCTGGCAGGTAGAGGCATGAGCAGAATGATCCAGCTGGGGGTAAGCTTCAGACTTTGAACAGAGTCCTGCTCCAACCAGGTTGCCACCCTGGCCAGAACTTCTGACTTACCCAACCCTCTGCCGGCCATCCAGGACGCCCCACTCTGTGACCGCTGTGATTTGAGACATTCCGTTTTCCTTGTTTGGAGTGCTAACCCTCTTCCGACCCACTATACAGATTCCAGGCAGCATCAAGATCCCATTCCATTCCCACTCTCCACGAACTTCTCCCAGACTCTTCTTAGCGCTCCTTCCCTCTTCCAATCATCTCTAAAGCAGTCATTTGAGAATTAATCTTCTACTGCTATCACTAGATGTCTTGCACTAGCATGTCAAATTGTCAGTTTTCTCTTCGTCTTTGTATGGTCAGCACCAAACAGGCACTAACATATAACATAAAAAGTTATATTTTATGCCTTTGCATAGTAGGTAACATTGTTAAAATTTTTAATATTTCAAATATATGGAGAGTAAAGACACCAGTATAACAGACAACCACATGGCAACCAACATCCAGATTTAACAGATGCTAATATTTAACAAAATTTGGAACAATTAAAGCCTGCCTCCTTGGGAATCCCCTGGTTGCCTAGTGGTTAGGATTCTGGGTTCTCACTGCCATGGCCAGGGCTAAAAAAAAAAAAAAAAAGCCTGCCCCCTCCTCCTTTCTCTCCAGAGGTCACCACTCTACTCATTTCCATGAATTTCCATGTACTTTTAATGATATATGTGTATTACTGTAATTGCATACTTTAAATTTTTGCACAAATATCATATTGTATCTTGGAGTAGGAAATGGCAGCCCACTCCAGTATTTTTGCCTGGAGAATCCCAGGGACAGGGGAGGCCGGTGGGCTGCTGTCCAAGGGGTCGCACAGAGTCCGACACGACTGAAGCGACTTAGCAGCAGCAGCAGCATATTGTATCTTATCTGTTCTAATGTAACTTTTTCTATCTAATGAGGTAGAAATCTATCTATTTTTGAGGTATATTCATTGTGCCATTATAGTAATTGAATCAACCAGTCCCTATGAGAAAGAGATGAGGAACTTGAAAGGAACCAATAGAGGTGTGAGGGAGTTCTTTTGCTGCTGAGGAGTGACCTTTATTACAAAGCAAGGTGACAAATTAATGCCCAGAAAGGCATGAGGATGGTGAAATGTATTGCCTCCTAAGGGCATTTGCATTTTAAGCACTGACTTACATAGCTGGAATTCGAACAATGGATTTTAAAGACACAATTTCAGAGCTTTCTGACACATATAAAAGCAAATTTTTTTCTCTCCTTTGAGAGGAAAGCCCTTGTCTTCTTCACTACTTCCTTCACAAGCTTATTTTATTTTATTTTTCCTCATCCAGAAGAGTTCCTAATCTTCTAACTTTGGAGATGTAGATTTTAAATAGGTCCACATCCAGCACAAGACTCCTGTGTTCCATCCTGCCAGTTTCCAGGACTTCCTCCTGGCTACAGGAAAAATAGTGACTTTTAGTGTCCCATAGTGCCATCTGTTGCCTAAAAGTGGGAAGCACCGCGGCTTCCTTTAACGCTTATTTTACAAGAACAGGATTTTTTTTTTTTTCTTAAAGGGGACAAACATCATTTTGGTTTGCTTTGCTTTGTATTGTAACATGGATGAACATCTGCACTGCTACATAACTGAAAAATTTTCCAAAGCTTTTGGTCAGCTAAGAAGACATTGCCCAAGAAGTGTATTCTCTCTCAAGGGGTCTGAGTCTGAGATTGCGCATTTCTAACAAGCTCTCAGATGACACCAAGGCCCCTGGTCCCAGGACCACATTCGAATAGTTTAGGGATAGAACAGAGTAGAACTTGCACTTGGGCAGGGGCCTTTTCCCAATGACCCTCTTTAAAGATGTAGAGTTAGTTCAGATCCCGCATCAGGTTGCTGTTTGATTCTGTTTCCCCAGCTTCCTCCTAGCTAGGCAGAAAAGTCACTGATAGTTGTCTCACAGTGCCATCTATTGTCTGAGAGTGTAAGCACCTGAAAGTTCGGTTACTGTGGACAGTATTTTATGATTTCTTCTCTCAAAGGAAACCAAGATTATTTGTTTCATTGGTGTGTTTTGTTTTATAACACTAATAGATTTCTGAAGTTTTATACAAAAACTTTTTAAAAGCCTTAAAGCTCTTTCAGTTCAGTTCAGTTCAGTCGCTCAGTCATGTCTGACTCTTTGCGACCCCAGGAATCGCAGCATGCCAGGCCTCCCTGTCCATCACCAACTCCCAGAGTTTAACCAGACTCATGTTCATCAAGTCGGTGATGCCATCCAACCATCTCATCCTCTGTCATCCCCTTCTCCTCCTGCCCTCAATCTTTCCCAGCATCAGGGTCTTTTCAAATGAATCAGCTCTTCCCATCAGGTGGCCAAAGTACTGGAGTTTCAGCTTTAGCATCATTCCTTCCAATGAACACCCAGGACTGATTTCCTTTAGGATGGACTGGTTGGATCGCCTTGCAGTCCAAGGGACTCTCAAGAGTCTTCTCCAACACCACAGTTCAAAAGCATCAATTCTTCGGTGCTCAGCTTTCTTTATAGTCCAACTCTCACATCCATACATGACTACTGGAAAAACCATAGCCTTGGCTGGACAGACCTTTGTTGACAAAGTAATGTCTCTGTTTTTTAATATGCTGTCTAGGTTGGTCATAACTTTCCTTCCAAGGAGTAAGCGTCTTTTCATTTCATGGCTGCAGTCACCATCTGCAGTGATTTTGGAGCCCCAAAAATTAAGTCTGACACTATTTCCAATGTTTCCCCATCTATTTGCCATGAAGTGATGGGACCAGATGCCATGATCTTTGTTTTCTGAATGTTGAGCTTTAAGCCAACTTTTTCACTCTCCACTTTCACTTTCATCAAGAGGCTCTTTAGTTCTTCACTTTCTGCCATAAGGGTGGTGTCATCTGCATATTTGAGGTTATTGCTAGTTCTCCTGGCAATCTTGATTCCAGCTTGTGCTTCTTTCAGCCCAGCGTTTCTCATGATGTACTCTGCATAGAAGTTAAATAAGCAGGGTGACAGTATACAGCCTTGACGTACTCCTTTTCCTATTTGGAACCAGTCTGTTATTCCATGTCCAGTTCTAACTGTTGCTTCCTGACCTGCATACAGAGGCAGGTCAGGTGGTCTGGTATTCCCATCTCTTTAAGAATTTTCCACAGTTTGTTGTGGTCCACACAGTCAAAGGCTTTGGCATGGTCAATAAAGCAGAAATAGATGTTTTTCTGGATCTCTCTTGCTTTTTCCATGATCCAGCGGATGTTGGCAACTTGATTTCTTTAGGAACATTTAAATAAGGGTTTTAGAATTTCTTTGAACATTCTAATGATCTAAAGTTTTTATTTTTATTATGTCTTCATTGGATGGTGCCAGAAATGAGATTTTCATTCAATTAGGGTGTTGGGGGAGGAAAAATCGTTTTCCCTCTACTCTTCTAGGTTTTTGGCTGAGACCTCCCTATAATAAGACATTAACAAGAGAAAAACAAACAGAAGTTTAATAGTATATATCCTCCTGTATTCATGGGAGAGACCCCTAAAATGAGTTACTCTGGTAAATGATCCAAGTCATCACCTTAAATACCATCTCTAGCAAAAAAAACAAAAGAAGATGTTGATAGGGGTAAGTTATCAGGCAAAGCACAGTAAACAAAGATAAGGATGTTATGAAGATTTAAGTTCAAGCATTCTCCATTGGTAAGAGTTTCTAGAGATTCAGAGTCCTCCTCTTCCTGGTATAAAGAGGGAGTGTGTATGTTAGTTGCTTCAGTCGTGTCTGACTCTTTGCCACCCCATGGACTGTAGCCTACCAGGCTCCTCTGTCCATGGTATTCTCCAGGCAAGAATACTGCAGGGGGGTTGCTATTCCCTTCTCCAGGGGATCTTCCCCACCCAGGGATTGAACCCATGTCTCCTGCATTGACAGGCAGATTCTTTACCACTGAGCCACTAGGGAAGCCCTATAGAGAGGGAGACACACTTACAAATAGATATTTCCCTTATAAATGTAAATGTATCTTATGAGAAGGTAACTTCTACTGGGTTTCCAAAGCTTTTGCTTTCTCTGCTGTTTCTTAAAAATAATAAGCTCAAAATAATCCATATGCCAAAGGGGCATATTTGGGGGTAATATATTCTGTTTCCCTTCAAGGCTTTCACCCCATGAGTGTTTTTGGAGCACCTACTAGGGGCAGAATTCTGTGCCTAGACCTTTGCAGGGATTTGTAGGTAATGAGACTCCCCAGAGATGGGGCTGGAGACATACAAAATCCTGGTGGAGCATGAAGATTTTGCTGGTGGAGGGCCAAGCTTTCCCCTAGGAGAGAGAAAGTTCAGAGGGGCTTCTTGATGATACTTGGTGAAAGATTACCAGAGAGAGACCATCTTTCTCTTTCCCAGGTCTGGGAGGCAATCAGCTCTAGCAGGGACATTTATAGACCACTCAGCCTCAGAGCACCAACTAGAAAGTCCCTCTCACCAAAGCATCAGTTGTGGCATCAGGATTCTTTAGTCTGTAAAACCTCCATTTTCTTTTGAACGGAAGCTGTAAAAATGCCTCTTCTTCCACTAGGAGTGACCTTTTGTCACAAGGGCACACATTCAGGATTGCTTTTGTGCTGAACTCCTACAGAGTTTATAATGAAATCATTTTCCCACTTAAAAAAATCCTCCTCCTTTACCCATAGGGCTTAGGTCTGGTGCTAAGGGATCAAGGCCACGAAGAAATTGGAGTGATCAATTTCTTTTGAGGAGTTACACCTCACACAGCCCAGGCTCTGTCACTTCACCAAGTTTGATCCTCTGTTCCTGTAGGATGGGTTTGTGACTGCGAGTTTCCTCAAGCTGTGCCTGGGTTCATGCCCTTTCAGATTTAAGAGTTAGCAACCCAAATCAACTGACTTAAGCTAAAACAGAAACGGGCTTGTGTTACTGAGAAATTTGGTAAACTTCAGGCATGGATGGATCCAGGGTCCCCCAGGATGTTAACAGGGCTTTCTCTGTTTCTAACCGTTAATTCTACTTTTTACTCTGCTTGGCTTCATTCTCTTTCAGTTTATAAGTGCTCCCTCCATGTGGTTGAAAACATGACCACCAAAATCTTCAGACTTATAGCACTGCAGCTTGAGAGTCAAGGAAAATGAGCATGGCTCTCATTCCCAGCACCTGTATATATGATTCTCAGAGATACATTCTAACAGGACTCATTTGAGTCATATGTCCATCCCTCAACCCAATCAGTGGCTAAGGGGATGTGGTGGTGAAGTCAAGCGCTGCAGTAGCCTGCTTCCGTGATGGCTCCAACTTATCCCAACCTCTTGGTATTAACTCTCTTGTGTAATGTCCCACCACATTGTATCAGGCTGGTCTGTGCGACCAGTAGAAAAAAGCAGATGTGCCAGTGTGTGACTTCTGATACCAGGTTATAAAAGGCCCTTCAACTTCCTCTGGGTCTTTCTCTTGGATCATTCCTCTGGGAGAAGCCAGCTGTGTGTCCTGAGAGGCCCATGTAGTGAGTAACGAAGGTCTTTGGCCTACATACAGCAAGGAACTGAGGCTTCCTGCTAATAGCCACATGAGTGAGCTTGGAAGCGGATCCTCTAGCCCTAGTCTAGGCCTCAGATGATTGCAGTCCTGGCCAACATCTCGACTGCTACCTTCAGAGACACCCTGAGCCAGAGCCACCTAGCTAAGCTGCTTCCAAATTCTTGATTCATAGAAACTGTGAGATAATACATGCTTGCTGTTGTGAGCCACTAAGTTCTGAAGGAATTAGTTATGCAGCAATAGATGACTGGCACATGTGCCAACATTTGTGGTCAGGGAAGCCAGGTAAAATAATTGAAAGCCCTATCTGAACCAGAGCCAAACCAAATGGGACAAGTGGAAGCCTCCCAAAGGAAAGCTGGGATGTCAATACCAGAAAAATGGAGATCTTTCTGATTCTTGAAAGGATACTGGACAGGCCAAAATAACAGCTGTCTAATAGGTTCCAGATTGGGAAAGGAGTACGTCAAGGCTGTATATTGTCACCCTGGTTATTTAACTTATATGCAGAGTACATCATGCGAAGTATGGGCTGGATGAAGCACAAACTGGAATCAAGATGCTGGGAGAAATATCAATAACTTCAGATATACAGATGACACCGCCCTTATGGCAGAAAGTGAAGAGGAACTAAAGAGCCTCTTGATGAAGGTGAAAGAGGAGAGTGAAAAAAGCTGGCTTAAAACTCAACATGCAAAAAACGAAGATCATGGCTTCTGGTCCCATCACTTCACAGCAAATAGATGGGGAAACAATGGAAACAGTGACAGACTTAATTTTTTTGGGCTCCAAAATCACTGCAGATGGTGACTGCAGGGATGAAAGGAAAAGATCTTTGCTCCTTGGAAGAAAAGCTATTACAAACCTAGACAGTGTATTAAAAAGCAGAGATATTACTTTGTTGACAAAGGTCCGTCTAGTCAAAGCTATGGTTTTTCCAGCAGTCATGGATGTAAGAGTTGGACCATAAAGAAAGCTAGGCACCAGAGAATTGATGCTTTTGAACTGTGCTGTTGGAAAAGACTCTTGAGAGTCCCTTGGACTGCAAGGAGATCAAACCAGTCAATCCTAAAGGAAATCAGTCCTGAATATTCATTGGAAGGACTGATGCTGAAGCAGAAGCTCCAATACTCTGGCCACCTGATGCAAAGACTGACTTGTTGGAGAAGACCCTGATGCTGGGAAAGATTGAAGGCAGGAGGAGAAGGGGGTGACAGAGGATGAGATGGTTGGATGGCATCACTGACTTGATGGACATGAGTTTGAGCAGGCTCCAGGAGTTGGTAATGGGCAGGGAAGCCTGGTGTGCTGCAGTTCATGGGGTTGCAAAGAGTTGGACATGACTGAGTGACTGAACTGACTGAATACCATTCTTCAGACAAATAGGCCTTCAGTCTCCTTTCAGGACTTCAAACCTGCCCAGGTTGGCATGAAGCCCAGTGGTGGCCTTGGCCCCAGTTCCCTCTACTACTACTAGAGGATTCATTATCAAGTGTACAAAGTTATTTCTGGTCCTAATTTTCCCTGTTACCAAGAGATGAATCTTGGCTGCCAGCTGTATGACTGTGTTGCCTCTCCAAGACTCAGCTTCCTCATCTGTAAAATGAAGTAATAGTTATATCCACCTCTTGGTGTGGTGATGAGGATTAAATAAACATATGTGCTTAGCCCAATACTTCCCATGTAATGAATCCCAAATATATGCTGCTGTTAGAGTATCTGGATTGGCCTGAAATGCAGGCCAACCATCTCAAGGGTCCTTAAGAGAGAAAGGCAGAGGGCATTACATAAACAGGAGAGGAGAGGACAGTGTGACCACAGAAGTAGAGGTTGGAGCCGTGGTGGCCATGAACTGCTCCACGTGTGCTGGAAGTCACAAGGAGAAAGAGGCAAGAAACAGTTTCCCCAAGAGCCTCTAGAGGGAGCATGGACCTGTTGACACCTTGCTTTTAGCCCAAAGAAACCGGCTTCAAACTTCTGACCTCCAGAGCTGTAAGAGAATGGGTTGCCTGTTGTTTTAAACCACCGAGTTTGTGGTAATTTGTTACAACAGTTACAGGAAACTAATATAGAATTATTATCTAAAAAGTCACCTGTACCTGTCCAGTCCAAGGCAGGCAATGTAAAAGAAGATGCAGAAATGGGAGTGATTTAGTCATTAGACTTCATTGTTCCTGGCATCTCCTATGAAATATATAGAAATAGCCTATATTACAGAAATGTAGACATTCACTTTTAACTTGCAAGCTAAAAAGATAAAAAGAACTTGGCAGAAAATTTGACCTGAAAGTTCTAAAGAGAGAAAAAGAGATCTTAAAATGGTACTTAAACACTCTTTTACTGTCAATGGCATAAACTACTCTCCTGAAAAAAAAGCTTTAAATCATACGAACACACTAATTTTGGAACTCTTTTCTGACAGTTCTTTTTAGAATGCTTCTTTATCAACTTATCACCTTCAATTTTTGGTAGACTGAGAATATTGCTAGCAAAATTTGTCAGTGGAGCAAAGACTTATCTAAGCCATCTATTGAAATTCTTTTTACAGACTTCTATTTCAGGAGAGTAATTAAAATCAGCTACAGAAGCTTGAATTCTCACTGGTTGTGATCTCTGATGGCCAATCTCTTTTGTGAATTCCATTTCAATGTTATATTAATTACACAATACATTTAATTAAGTTTTCTACTTTGTGGTCCTTCTGCTGTGCTTTATGCCTTGATATTCCTAGGGTGAATCTGACAGTCATTGCTTTGCATGTGCATCATGCGTGTGTTTTGTACCTACAGGGAATTACACAATGTAGAAACTTAGAATTTGTGCTTCGAAAGGCATAACGTCTGGGGGACTCTTTCTATATTGCCCCTGTTGATGGAGGATTTGTAGCTCTAATACCTTGGTTCTTACCAAGCCAGCTTCAAAACTACCTTATTATGGGTACTAGGGCAAAGTATGTTAGAACTGCAGGGCACAGATGCCTGGGTGTTATCCAGACAAAGACTCGGATGGTACAGCCATAGAGACAAGAGCTCCTGCTGCTCACTAATTTAACTCTTGTGTGTGGATACCAAAAATAGAAGCAGATTCTACCTCTTCTTTAGTGGCTTCCCACTGATGGCATAATGATGGATCAAATGTCAAAACTTCCAGGGCTTCAAAATCCCGATTTCACAGTATTTGAGCCCCTTTAAAACTGTCATGACCATGTGACACAATGACAAAGGAGGTGGTTTTGAGAGGCACAAACCTATCAGGACAGCAGCAGGCAAAAGAGAGAGGACTATAGCCCATATGTCCAATACGTAGACACCATACATGGTAGGTGGCTGGGCCAAGACTCACGGTCGTGAGGGGATCTGAATGTGAGATCTTTCTAAACATTAAATTATACACCATGATTTTCAATATTTGAATCATCTGGATCTTGATGGCTTTATTTCATGTATGCTGAAGAAGTTTTAGTATGACTTTTCATCTGTGGCCAAATGCATGCTATTTATCTTCTGCAGCTGACTCTGCTTTGGGTTTGTGTTCAGTTTGTTCTAAACTGAAAATAAAATTACTTTTAGAGAAAATAAAATTACATTTCAGGGTCAGAGATTTGATGGGTAGTAGGGAAAAGGGAGACCCCTGAAGCCAGCCAGATCCTTCCTTAATGCCACGTTGCCTGCCTAAGAGGTGGGACTAGATTTATTCATGTAACTCTACTAACTAGAAAATTCAGAGGCAACACAAGGAGGCAGGTTGTTAAGTACAGTGGTATCATAATATTTTCTCAAATGATCATTGTGGCTGTTACCACAACTAGTAATTACAATTAAACTTCCTTAATAACTATACTAGTAACATTGACTTTGTGGTTGAGCTGAAGCATATTGTTGTATTTTCTAAATGAAAATCTGTTAAATAAATTAAGACTGCAGACAAGACCATTGAGTGGAGAGGCTGTATTCAATCCCTTTAGAGGCAATAATTTACATATAACATGCAAACACTTGATATGCTAAATATAAGCACTAAATCAGTATGCTGATGACAAAAATGTTTATCTGCTTGCTAAAATTGGTTTCCTGGGCAATGTATCATTAGTCCAATTACAGATGCTATATATTCTTGAAAGCATGAAAATGTGTTTTGCTTTAGATCAAAATATTCCTGCTGTTCTCTAAATGAATATACTGTTAGTTTAACTATTTCTTAAGTAATAGAAATCTGGTCTAATCATGTCATTTTAGCAACCAAGGATCATGCGCTTCAATGATGAGAAATATACATTATTCTGTGACAACTGGGCTCCTGTCATAGACTTGAATACTGTCTTTCATCAGTACAAAGAAGGTTCAAAGTCATTGACACTGTCCTGCCACGGTGGTCACTGTAAGCTACTACTTTTGCCATTTATTTCTCTCCTATCTGTTTGGTTGGTATGGTCGACTGGCACTTGGCATGCATTTCAACCTCCTTCTCATGTGGATACTGTACCACAGGGGCTAAAAAGCTAAAAACGACATTCCCCAGTGGAAGTGAAGTGGAAGGCATCTACTTGCTGCTTCAATGTTTCCGCTGAAGCAATCTGGGGTCTAGTCAGCCTGGTGAGTGGCAAGAGGCCACCATAGCCATGGAAACTAGGTTTTAGTTGTGTATCCAATCATTATAGTAGCAACCCCTGTTTTTCACCTTCTCTTTTGCTGCATCCCCAACCCCAGGAAAAAGTGTCCACTAGGACATACTGTCTCTCCACTTAAGCTACTCTGGGGTGCTCTAGCACAGCTGGAGGACCCAGGATTCTATATCCACCTTGGTCCCTGCGCTCCCTGCAAATGAAAGCTGATGGGGAGCTCTGGGAGTTTTAATTCTTTTCTTGAAAAAACAAGCCAACGTCGTTTCTGGGGGAAAAAAAAATCTTCCTCATAATACAAATTTGGATAGACAACACAAGAAAAAAATACAGAGGCACTTGAAAATTTTTGTTCTTAATCTGTAAGAAATGAAAGTGAAAGTGAAGTCGTGTCCAACTCTTTGTGACCCCATGGACTGTAGCCTACCAGGCTCCTCCATCCATGGAATTTTCCAGGCAAGAGTACTGGAGTGGGTTGCCATTTTCTTCCCCAGGGGATCTTCCTGAT
Source organism: Bos javanicus (assembly GCF_032452875.1). Lineage (NCBI taxonomy): Eukaryota > Metazoa > Chordata > Mammalia > Artiodactyla > Bovidae > Bos > Bos javanicus. The sequence continues at coordinate 131,845,118 of NC_083897.1, forward strand.
CCAGGGATTGAACCCCGGTCTTCTGCATTTCAGGCAGGCACTTTACCATCTGAGCCACCTGGGTAAGAAATGAGGTGCAATTAAATGCTTTAGCATGATAACAGTGGTGTTTTACAAAGATATGTCTAACAAGAATTAGAGAAGAAGGTGGAATCAGGTAAGCTATGGAATTAAGTAAGCTACCTAGCAGGCTGTTTTCATAGAGACCTCATTCATTCGTTCATTTGAGAGACACTTAACAAGTTGTTATTACTCCCCAGGCTTTGCACCAGAGGCTAAGGATACAGTTGAAGCAAGATGGACTGTGCCTTAGAGAAGCTTATAATAATCAAGTGAGAAACGACAATCCAGCATAGTAAATGCTAAATAGAGGATACTCTGAAAACACTTGGGCTTCCCTTGTGGCTCAGCTGGTAAAGAATCCGCCTGCAATGCGGGAGACCTGGGTTCGATCCCTGGGTTGGGAAGATCCCCTGGAGAAGGGAAAGGCTACCCACTCCAGTATTCTGGCCTGGAGAATTCCATGGACTGTATAGTCCATGGGGTCTCAAAGAGTCAGACACGACGGAGTGACTTTCACTTCACTGAAAACACAACAAGGACAAGTAGAAAAAGCAACATTTAAACTGACAACTGAAGAATGAATGAGGTGTGACTCCACAGAAGGATGAGGTGAAGTGGTGGGAAAAACCATCCAGGCAGAGTGAAAAGCACGTTCAAGGGCTCCCAGGTGAGGAAAGAGAGCTTCTTTGAGGAACTGGAAGAAGTTTGGTGTGTCTGAACCTCTGAGTTGGAGGATGGGAAAGAGGAGGGGGAAATGGGGAGAGATGAGATTGGAGAGAGAGTGAAGCTTTGAAGGGCTTTCCAAGCCTGTTATGAAGTTCAGGATTTCTCCAGGGAGCATGAGGCAGCTGCTTGAGCAGAGCAGGGACAAGATTACATTTGCACTGTGGAAATTCATTCTGTCATACAGAAAATGGATCACGGGAAGAAACCAAAGGTTGAGAAACCAACGGGGAGGCTGTTGCCCTAGGCTAGGAGCAAGACAATGATGGCCTAGATTAGGGCAGTGGCAGATGGCAATGGAATGGACCCAAAACACTTTTCAAAGAGGGATCTTCAAGATGTCCCTTTGTTCAGTTTTTTTTTTTTAAATAATTTTAGTTTTTCAAATTGTATAAGTAGAATTATAACTTTGATACACCTCTTATTTGGCCACGTTGGAGTGGCCAAACTACTGGATGCTATTAACAGGCATCACCATACACTCAACAGTAGCTGCTGATATGAGTGGCTTAGGGCCACAGAGAATATAACAAACTCCTATAGGGAGTCATGCAAAATTAAATCAATTTTGTGATGCCAAATATCTCCCTCAATTCTCTAGCTGAATTCTTAGTTTCTAGAAGGCAAGGCTTGTGGTGTGAGATGACCCTGGAGAGGGAGGAAGGGGTCAGTTCATGGAGGACATTGTAAAACCCAGTAAGGACTTTTGTCTTTATCTGAAGAACAGTGGGAAACCATGGAGGGCTATTCCAATTGAAAAAAAAAAAACAAAACCGGTAGATTGCAATTTTAACAGAGAAAAAAGAATTTTGGAGAGGACCCGACATGTGTGAGAAGACCATAAATTTGAAGAACCTTAGAGCCATGCAAGAGAAGTCAAGTCAAAAGTGAATATAAATGTCTGGCACTCATGGGAGAGGCATGGAATGAGCATAAAATTTTGTGTGGAAGTCATCTATGCATAAACTGTTATCTTTTTTCTTAATATATTATTGAAATTAATTATGGGACTATAATTTTGGTAACAAATATTTTCTACTGGTTTACTGTCTTTAAACTTATAGTGTTTTTTAAAATAGGAGAGAAGATTTAATTTTTACTTGGTTAAAATTATGAATATTTCCCTCATTAGTTTCTGAACTTTTTTCAGGATGCTTGACTCTGCATCAGGTTTATAAACATGCTCCCATGTATATTTTTAAAATATTTTCAGAGATTTTTTTTTTTTTTTACAGTTACACCCTCAATCCATCTGGAATTCCTTTTTGTTTATTGTGTAAACTATGAGTCTTTTTTCCCCCAATAGACAGCTAATCATTCCAACACTCCTGGCCAGGCTGTCCTTTAATTCCACCTTTACTATACATTACCTTTTCACATATATGAGTCTATTTCCAAACTCCGTATTCTGTTTTATCAATTTGGTGTCTTCATTAGTATCTAGTTATAGAGAATATTTTGACATCTGGTGAAGTATTGTCTCTAATTGGGCATGAGTAAATTCTAGTGCTGAGATTTATCCCTCTTCTTTTGTTAAAGAATCCACATGATCCATTCTCAGCTTGCATTTGTCATTACAAAATCTCATATTACACATTACAGTTTCCAGGTTAACTGGAAATTTCCTTTCATATTTTAGGTTGATAAAAGATTATAATCTTAGCATCAGTGTGTGTTAAATTACATCACGCTGGTATAACCTGGGACAGTTTCCATCAGCCAACATGCTCCATGATGTCTAGATTCTGGTGAATTACTAATAGTATTCATTTCTTTTTGATCTTCAGTCTGGATTTAGGAGTCTTTCTATATTAATTTTGACTGATCTTTGGCTACCCATTAAGTACCTCCTTTACACTAGGAAACTGAGTTGTCTCAGCCTTTTTGCACTGAATTGAACGTCATCAAATGTTAGCTCTGCTTTTATTCTGACAGATGGGCACACTCTTTCGGTTGTTTGAATTTAAGCAGCAAAAGAGCACAGAGGAGAATGTCTAACTTCTCAGCAACTTTTAGGTTGCTTTAATTTTTAAAAGTTTATTTTTTTGGCCACACTGATTGGCTTGTGGTATCATAGTTCCCCCATCAGGGATCAAATCCATGCTCCTTGCATTGGGAGTGCAGAGTCCTAACCCCTGGACTGCCAGGGAAGTCCCTGGGTTGCTTTTCAAATAATGTTATTATTCATTGCCTCCAGCCCATTAAGAAAGTATTGGGTATGACTGAAAGCTTTGTGTGAAGCTAACTGTAGCTAGAAAAGGAGAGATGCCTTGATTGCTATGACTTGCCCAATACATTATTTTAAAAATAGAAAAATAAAATATAACATCTTTTAACTTGAAAAAAAAGGGGTATGGCATTAATCTGATCAAGATGTGACTAGTAAAAGTTTTCACTATTCATCAATATCCTTATCATTTAAACTATTAGGGGACTTCCCTGGTGGTCCAGCTGTTAAGACTTTGCCTTCCAGTGCAGGGGCTGTGGGTTCGATCCCTGGTCAGGGAGCTGAGATCCCATATGCCTCACGACCAAAAAGCCAAAACATGAAGCAGAAGCAATATTGTAACAAATTCAATAAAGACCTACAAAAAAAAAATGATCCACGTTTTTAAAAATCTTAAAAAAATAATAAACTATTATAAGAATTTTTAAAATGTGAAAAATGCAACAGAAACTAGTTATACAAATAGCTTTTGTCAGAAATCCTTCCAGCCTGGAGTCTGCCATAGCTATAGAATTTTGAAACTGATTATCTTTTTTTTAAATATAGATGAGGAAATTTATTAAAGAACATCTACTTTGTACATCAATACACAATGTTCAACTATTTTGTTATATTAAGAGCTGACTTTCCTATAGTCGGGAATAACTCAATTTCAACTGTTTTTTCCATTCAGGTGCTCAACTGTTCTTTTTTTTTTTTTTAATTTTATTTTATTTTTTAACTTTACAATATTGTATTGGTTTTGCCATATATCAAAATGAATCCGCCACAGGTATACATGTGTTCCCCATCCTGAACCCTCCTCCCTCCTCCCTCCCCATACCATTCCTCTGGGTCATCCCAGTGCACCAGCCGCAAGCATCCAGTATCGTGCATTGAACCTGGACTGGCAACTCGTTTCATATATGATATTATACATGTTTCAATGCCATTCTCCCAAATCATCCCACCCTCTCCCTCTCCCACAGAGTCCAAAAGACTGTTCTATACATCTGTGTCTCTTTTGCTGTCTCGCATACAGGGTTATCGTTACCATCTTTCTAAATTCCATATATATGCATTAGTATACTGTGTTGGTGTTTTTCTTTCTGGCTTACTTCACTCTGTAGAATAGGCTCCAGTTTCATCCACCTCATTAGAACTGATTCAAATGTATTCTTTTTAATGGCTGAGTAATACTCCATTGTGTATATGTACCACAGCTTTCTTATCCATTCATCTGCTGATGGACATTTAGGTTGCTTCCATGTCCTGGCTATTATAAACAGTGCTGCGATGAACATTGGGGTACACGTGTCTCTTTCAATTCTTGTTTCCTCAGTATGTATGCCCAGCAGTGGGATTGCTGGATCATAAGGCAGTTCTATTTCCAGTTTTTTAAGGAATCTCCACACTGTTCTCCATAGTGGCTGTACTAGTTTGCATTCCCACCAACAGTGTAAGAGGGTTCCCTTTTCTCCACACCCTCTCCATGAAACCGATTATCTTAATGCAAGTTCCTGTGCCCCACCCAGTGAGGCCAAACAAACTAAAATGGAGTTTGGAGTTGAGAAAGGTTTACTGCAGGGCCATACAAGGAGACAGGTAGTTCATGCCCTAAAAAGCTCAGAGCTTCCTGAAGGGTTTTGGCAAAGCACTTTTAAAAGCCAGGTGAGGGAGGTGGGTCAGAAGGTCTGTGATCAGCTTGTACACAACTTCCTGATTGGCTGATGGTGAGGTAGCAGAGTGTCATAGGGGTGAACATTATCAGTCCTTAGGCTCCAAGAGGCCTGGGACTCTGTGCTCAGTCATCACAGTCTTCACATAGTTAACATCTTCCTTTTGTTGGAGAGAGGGAGTTTTTTACATTTACACAACAACTCAGGAAATGCATATCAGATACTATTATCTAGGGGCTTCCTTGGTAGCCCAGCTGGTAAAGAATCCATCTGCAATGCAGGAGACCCTGGTTTGATTCATGGGTCGATTCATGGGTTGGGAAGATCCCCTGGAGAAGGGATAGGCAACCCACTCCAGTATTCTTGCCTGGAGAATCCCATGGACAGAGGAGCCTAGCAGGCTACAGTCCACGGGGTCGCAAAGAGTTAGACACAACTGAGCAACTTCCCCCCACTCAGATTCTTCAGAGAGGAGCTAAGGCAAAGGATATGGGGATATTGGGGAAGGGCAGTCCCGGGAAGGCCCTTTAGGGTCCTGCTTGGTTGCAATTAGGCTTCAGTCCTTTTACAAAAGGAGCTTTTCAAAACAAATAAACGCTCATCTACATGTTGATGATCAAGTTATTTGCATGTTCACTGAATGTCTCACAAACCCCCAAAGTCATCTTGCCCACCCTTATAAAACCCCATGTTGTATTTGTACATTTCCCCCCTCTGTCCTTTATAGAGGCTATAGGGACTTCTTTGTCTCTTGCCTGAAATTTCCTCACCTGCAAACTCCAATTCAACTATGGAGATCCAGTTCAAATGTCACCTCCTCTGAGAAGCCTACTTTTATCTTCCCAGGCAGAATTAGTCACTTTTCTCATAGCAGAGCTTCCTTACTTCTGTAGTATCAGTTTACTTGCTCATCATCCTTTCAAAATAGATCCTCAGCACCAAACAATATTTCCACAGTAGTTGTATACAATAATTGGAATGAATGAAGGAATATTAAAAGTTGAGATTTACTTATCTTTCTCTTTTTGATATTCCAGTCCTTATTCTTTTCCTTAATATGCTCTCAGTTCAGTTCAGTCGCTCAGTCGTGTCTGACTCTTTGCAACCCCATGAACCACAGCACGCCAGGCCTCTCTGTCCATCACCAACTTCTGGAGTTTACCCAAACTCATGTCCATCAAGTCGGTGATGCCATCCAACCATCTCATCCTCTGTCGTTCCCTTCTCCTCCCACCCTCAATCTTTCCCAGCATCAGGGTCTTTTCAAAAGAGTCAGCTCTTCACATCAGGTGGCCAAAATATTGGAGCTTCAGCTTCAGCATCAGTCCAATGGACACTGATGCTAAGACAAAAATGGTCATTCTTACCACTTCTAATTCATCACTCTTGAATGTTTTAAATATTGCACAATTTAACATTTATTAAGCTAGTTTAAAAAGCAGATTCTACTCTTTAATCTCTAACTTTGTATTCTAATTCCTGCTCTGAACAATAGTATTTGTTTTAATCTGAAAAATAATCCTAATCACAAATCCTGATTTTTTTTTTTTTAAACTGGTACTCGGCATACACTTAATCTCAGCCAAAAGGCTGAGAAGCAATGGGTACTTGGCATACAAAAATTACGCTGGCATGTTTCATACATTTTTGGATGAACTATGTCCCTTTATAAAGTCCACAGGAAAAGTTTTCTGAATTACGTAAAGATAGAAAGCAGTACTAAAATATGTTCTTGACTATTAACCATTTCTTGAACTGGTGCAAGCGATGAATTAATGTCCCAAAATTATTCATCTGTTGATTTGGAACTTGGCATATGTTGTTCCTCATAGTTGGTGTTCCCAGAGTTTCCTCCTTTGTTCCTCTTTTCTTCTTCAACAAAGTGTTCTCCTTGGATGATCCTAGTTCTTTTCATGGCTTCACCTTCTAGGTGCCAGCTTATAACTGCCAACATTTTAATTTCATCTGTGATCAAAGCGGTTCACTAAGAATTTTCTCAGGCTACTTGATACTTCTTCCTTGGTGTCTCAGTCAAATTGAACGTGGACTCATTATTTCCTCCACTCCTGGCATTTTGTCTCCTTGCTCCCACCTCCTCCACAAGTACTGTAGGAACTTATTCTCTATTGCCAGGGCCACTCTTATCTGTCCCCAGAGGGCTTATCTGATCTTTTGGTCCCCTGTCTCCCCCTACTGGAAACTTTCCTGGTGGTTCCGTGACTAACACTCCACACTCCCAATGCAGGGGGCCTGGGTTCCATCCCTGGTCAGGGAACTAGATCCCACATGCTGCAACTAAGATTTTGAATGCTGTGACTAAAGATCACACAAGCCTCAACTAAGACCCGGCACAGTCAAATGGATAAATGAATATTTTAAAAAAAATCAAACAATAGGGAAAACTGGTACATGGTATATGGAGACTTTCTGCACTATCGTTACAGCTTTTATGTAGGTCTGAAAGTATACTAAAAATTAAAATGCATTAAAAAATTTTAAAACAAAAAGAAAAAAACTACTCTCCTGGATACATGTTTATAGGATTAATCTAAATCCAGTGTCATTGACATTAGAAAGTCCTTTACAATCTGGCTCCATCTACCACTACAGACAAAGTTTCTGCTATTTTCTATATATCCAGTGCTTCACTCTCAATTTACTGTTCTCCAAATGTACCAGGTTTCAGCATATTTTGTTGGGTCAGTGGTTAGGTCTGCATGCAAAGTCCTATTTAACCTAAATATACATGACGTGTTGGTTGCACTTATTCCAAAAGACATTAGGTGTGCTAAGCTTCTTACAAAAAGCAAAGTAAACTGCTTTCCAGGACCTTGCCCATCACCCAGACAACCTTCTATGCAATGTCTTCAGCCTTTACCACTATAGGACATTGGTCTTTCAAAGAATTCCAATAAGATTAGGGCAAAATATTAATAAAGAGAAAAAAACACTTTTGATCTTGATTTTGTACGTTTTGGAGTATAATTTCAATTTTGTAAAAATACCTGAAACAAAAAAGGGTATTTATGCCTAGGAAAAGAGAAAAAAGAACAGGAAGGAAATCCATTTAAAAAATAAACTATGTGTACTCCCAAGTGGTGGATAATGTTTCTTGCCTTTTTGTGCTTTCTTTTTGAAAATTATGACATATAATAAACATGCAAAATGTATGTCAAGCACATGTACTTTTACTTTAAAGCCAAAACCAAATACAGTGTAACTGTCACCTATGTCAATAAAATAGATCCTAACAGAGGTTTTCCACATGCAACCTCATTGACAATGACCCTCAGCCTTCCCAGAAGTAACTGGTAAGTCCTGATAAACAAGTCCTTGTTTTTCAAGTTTCTCTGTTTTGTTTTACCTGTAGGTATGCATCCTGGGCTTCCCAGGTGGCTCAGTGGTAAAAAAATCTACCCACCAAGCAGGAGATGTGGGTTTGATCCCAGGGTCAGGAAAATATCCTGGAGAAGGATATGGCAACCCACTCCAGTACTCTTGCCTGGAGAATTCCAGGGACAGAGGAGCCTGGCAGGCTACAGTCCATGGCAACGCAAAAGAGTTGGACACGATTTGGCAACAACAATGCTGGATTGAGTATTATCTGAATGGAATCATAACATTTGGGTTCTCTTTCTCTCTCTCTCCCTCTCACTCTTGCTATCTCTTCTTTTTTATTTTTCTAACATTATATTTTGTAGCTGTGTATTTTCATTGCTATTGAATATTTATTCTGTTGAATAATTATGCCACAATATATGCTGCTGTTGTTGTTCAATCACTAAGTCGTATCCGACTGTTCGTGACCCCATGGACTGCAGCACTCCAGGCTTCCGTGTCCTTCACTAGATCCCAGAGTTTGCTCAAATTCATGTCCATTGAGTTGATGATGCTATCTAATATCTCATCCTCTACCACCCCCTCCTACTTTTTCTTTGATCTTTCCCAGCATCAGGGTCCTTTCCAATGAGTTGGCTGTTGACATCAGGTGGCCAAAGTGTTGGAGTTTCAGCTTCAGCATCAGTTTTTCCAATGAATGTGCAGGGCTGATTTCCTTTAGGACTGACTGATCTGATCTCCATGCAGTCTAAGGGACTCTCAGGAGTCTTCTCCAGCACAGTTCCAAAACATTAATTCTTTGGCCACAACATATATTCCCAGTTTATTATAGGTGGACTTGGGGGCTACTACAAATCATGTTGCCATGAATGTTGTTAAAAGTTTATTTGTGGGACTTCCCTGGTCCAGTGGCTAAGGCTCCATGCTCCCAGTGCAGGGGCCCCTGGTTCAATCCCTCGTCAGGGAACTAGATCCCACATACCACAACTAAGACCCAGCACAGTCCCCCCCCAAAAAGGTCTATGTGTTTATGATGTGCATGCATGAGTTTTCTGGGGCATATACATAGAAGTAGACCGGCTGGGCCATAGTCTGTGTTTATCTTCCACTTTATTAGATAATGTCAAACTGCCTTCTAAAGCATTTGTACTAATTTATACTCCCACCAGCCGTTTCTGAGAGTTCCTATGCTCCACATTATTCTCAAAACCTGATAGTCTTTTTTTTTTTTTTAAACACTTTTTAATTGATGTATAATTGGCATTCTTTTAAAAGACTGCAAAAAATTTTTTTTGCCAGTCTGGTGGGTTTGTAGTGATATCCCACTGTGGTTTTAATTTTAATTTCCCTGATTTCAAAAGAGGTTAATGGAGTTTTCTCAGGCTTTTATTGGTAGCCAAAGATTCCTACTTGCAGTTCCAAATTTATCCTGCTTCTTGTCTAACTTCCCTTCTTTCCATATCTAAGTTTAGATGACTACCAGAGTCTCAATTATTAATTTATTTTCTCTTGGTTCCAAGCCCACCCTTCTTTTTCTTAGTTTGTAATACGGAACTGGTCTCTGCAAACCCTAATTTCTCCTTTGGCAACTGGCTCCATGCTAGGTCTTGCCAATAGGAGGCGCCAGAGGACTTACCAGCTTCCTGTTTGCTTGTTTCTTCCCACTGCTGCGATGGCTCGACCGCTCGATGAGCAACTGATCCCTGCAGCATTCTCTGTGCGGTGGGGTGCTCTTTCTGCCGAGCCGCCTCCCGCGGGTTTTTCCCGCACTCTGGCTGGCGGTGGATGCGGTGTTTCTGCAGCAGACCGCACGATCTCCTTAAAGGTCTGAATCTCAGCTTTGCGGGAGGAGGTGGGAATCTCCTTGAATTTTCTAAGTTCCTTCTTTGTTTACTTTTCCCTCAGCCCTGAAAGTGGCAGCCTCTTTCCGCAGTAGTTATTTCTGTTACACCTTCCAGTTCTCTATATTTCAGAAGTTAACCACCCTTTGCCTAGTTAATAATTCTTCATATTCAATTTTCCCTGTTCAAATTGTTCAAACCACCTGGTGTGGTTCTGTTTCCTGACTAGACCCTGATTCTGATTTTGACTCCCCCTTGCTCTCTATCCCTTGGGTTTACCCAAGGAAGTCCTGAGATAGATGGCTCAGTTGGTAAAGAATCCGCTTGCAATTCAGGAGACCCCAGTTCGATTCCTGGGTGGGGAAGATCCCCTGGAGAAGGGATAGGCTACCCACTCCAGTATTCTTAGGCTTTCCTTGTGGCTCAGCTGGTAAAGAATCCGCCTGCAATGCGGGAGACCTGGGTTTGATCCCCCTGAGTTGGGAAGATCCTCTGGAGAAGGGAAAGGCTACCCACTCCAGTATTCTGGCCTGGAGAATTCCACGGACTACAGTCCATGGGGTCACAAAGAGTCGGACACAACTGAGCTACTCTCGCTTCACTTTTTTCTATATCCCATCCAGGAGCTGCAGTTTAGGGGCAGTGCCCCAGTTCTTGCAAAGACCCCAGACTAATGAGAAGATGTCATACTCTCAAAGCTACTGACCAAAAACGAAGGGCAGAGGCCAAGGTAGAATTTAATGATAAGATCCGGAGCCCCTAATAGGAAACTGAGATGTTAAACAAGTTTCCAGAACAGGAACTAGGGTGCAGTGACAAAGTCAGAATCAAATTATGAGAAAAGGCAGCTGAGTGCTTATGGCCAGTCTAGCCTTGCAGGTTGCTAGAGGCTGTGAAATGCTTCCTGCTGGAGGTCACATTCATCCTGGGATCTGGATCAGCCTTGATTTTACAGGTGTGGCCAAGATACACACATTCCTTTCTCTCTTGTAGTTATTTCTGCTATATATATGTCACCTCCTCCACAGGTCTGCATGTTCCTGAGGCAGGGCTTTCTCTGGTTCACCTTCTTATATTTCCCATTGTACTTAATTCAGTGCATTGCATATAGGGAAAGTGACTGGTAAATATTTGTTGAGTGAAGAAAGGAAGATCCCTGAATCTCAAGTGAAGAAATAGGAACTGTGGTGTGGTTGTTGGGGTTGGAGAAGGAGCTGGACATTCAAAAAGCGTAGACCTGCTTGTCAATGAGATGTGATGAGAAGCCAGGACCAGTGAAGTGTGAAAGAGATGCTAGGCTGGAGCAGGGTAATTTGGGTTGAGGGGATGGAAATCCTGTCTGGCAAAATTGGGAGAGGAGGTTGTTGTGCGGGAGGTCCCCTGGGTAATTATTTGTAAGAAAGAAATTATATGTGTAGAGCTGTGTGTGTGTGTGCGCAGTCACTCAGTTGTGTCCAACTCTTTGCGAACCTATGTAACATAGCCCACTAGGCTCCCCTGTCCATGTGATTCTTCAGGCAAGAATACTGAAGTGGGTTGCCACTTCCTACTCCAGGGGACATTCCCGACCCAAGGATGGAACCCGTGTCTCTTGTGTCTCCTGCACTGGCAGGGGAATTTTTACCTCTGCGATATGTATATTGGCTAACCCAATATATAGTCAGATACAGGTCAGAGAGTGGCTGAAAGTGGAAACTAGCTAAATATGTAAATTAGGAGATAATTATATGCACAACACGGTGGTTATTTTCCATACAGAAAGATTTGTTATAGGGTTGCTCATAAAAGCAAAAATAGCAACAAAAGGCAAGGTCCAGTAAGACATTTGGAATTTGATTCTGTTCCACTGGCAAAAAAAGTTTTGTGTACAGTTTTTCAGAAGTACATCCACTTCAAGTAAATGTGTGCATTCTAATTTTTCTGTTTTCTTTAATTATGAAATATTTTATATGTGACCTGTTTTTAATGGACCTTTGGCACACATATTTGGATTAATTTTAATCCTTGGTTCAAGACTACTCTCATCATTATTCCATTTATAACACTTTCTATTATGTCTGTCTATCTATCTGTCCATCTATATAATTACATTTACAGTTAAGTAAGAACAATTGGATCTACCATCTAACGTGAAAGCTAGGACTTGTACAACAGTGGTCATCCAGCTATGTGATCTTCAGCCATTTCATCACTCTGGCTTCTCCTGAGCTGAGCTAAGCATATGAATCCTTTGTTAGTCATTTTCTTGCTTTCCTTTTATTTTTTTTAATTATTGGACTATAGTTGGTTTACACTGTTGAGTTAGTTTCAGGTGTACAGCAAAATGATTCAGTTATGCATATACATATATCCACTCTTTTAAAGACTTTTTTTCCCATATAGGCCATTGCAGAGTATTGAGCAGAATTTCGTATGCTACAGAGCAGGTTCTTTCTTATTAGTTGTCTATTTTATATATAGTAGTGTATATATGGGGCTTCCCAGGTTGTGCTAGTAGTAAAGAACCCGTTTGCCAATGCAGGGGACATAAGAGACATGGAACCTGATGGGCCACAGTCCATAGGGTTGCAAAGAGTCAGATATGACTGAAGTGACTGAGCACACATGCACGCAGTGTGTATATGTCAATTTATCCCTGCCCTCCCCTTATCCCCTGGTAACCATGTTTGTTTTCTACATCCGTGACTCTACTTCTGTTTTGTAAATAGGTTCATCTGTATCCTTTTTTTTTTTTAAGATTCCACATAACAGGTCACTCAGTCATGTCCAACTCTTTGTGACTCCATAAACTGCAGCATGCCAGGCCTCCCTGTCAAAGATTCCACATATAAGTGATATCATATTTGTCTTTCTGTATTGACTTACTTCACCTAGTATGATAATCCCTTGATCTATCCATGTTGCTGCAAATGGCATTATTTTGTTCTTTTTTATGGCTGAGTAATATTCCATTGTATATATGTTCCACATTTTCTTTATGCATTCCTCTGTTGATGGACATTTAGGTTGCTTCCATGTCATGACTATTATAAATAATGCTGCGATGAACATTGGGGTTCACATATTTTTTCGAATTATGGTTTTTTCTGAGTATGTGCCCAGGAGTAGGATTGCTGGATCATACGGTAGTTCTATGTTTAGTTTTTTGAGGAACCTCCATACTGTTCCAAATTGGCTGTACCAATTTACATCTCCACATCCTCTCCAGCATTTATGGTTTGTAGGTTTTTTGATGATGGCCATTCTGACCGGGTGTGAGGTGATACCTCACTGTAGCTTAGATTTGCATTTCTCTAATAATTAGTGATGCTGAGCATCTTTTCATGTACTTTTTGGCCATCTGTATGTCTTCTTTGGAGAAATGTCTGTTTAGAGCTCCCTCCTGCTTTCCTTGATCTTATCTATATTCAGACCTAAGTCCATTTTTAATTATAGTTGTTTTTAACTTTTAAAAAGGGTATCATGTTGTATGAAATATTTGCCCTTACTCTTTTCACTTAATATTATATTGCTAAGATTTGTCCTTGTTGGTATGTGTTGCTGTAGCTTATTCATTTTGACTGACTATAGTATTTCATTTTATGAATATACTACAGTTGATCAATCCAGTCTTCTATTGATGCATACTTGAGTTGTTTTCAGATTTTTGCTATTGTGAAGAATACTACTATGACTATATATGTGCATGTCTCCAAGGATACACATGTAAGAGTTTCTCTGTGATAAATTTAGGAGGAGAATTACTGGATCATAGGGCATGTGACTGTTCAACATCATGATATAAGGTCAAACTATTTTTTGAAATGATTATATCAATATACACACCTAACAGCAGAAATTCTGTTGATCTATATTGTTTTCAACACGTGACATTGTTAGACTTTAAAATTTCTGTCAGTTAGTATGTGGAAAATAGCATCTTATTTTGGTCTTGGTTTGAATTTCTCTGATCATTAATGGTATTTAACAGATTTTTCACATGCTAATTGTTCATATATGTTTTGTCTTCTGTGAAATGTATGTTCTTGCCTGTCTTAGTCTGTTTAGGCTGCTATAACAGATACCATGGACTGGGTGGTTTATAAACACCAGAAATTTATTTCTCACAGTTACGGAGGTTGGGAAATTCAAGATCAAAGTGCTGGCAAATCTGGTGTCTGGTCAAAGCCCACTTTCACATTCATACATAATCATCTTCTCGCTGTGTCCTCACATGGGAGCCCTCTAGAGTATCTTTTGTAAAGGCACTGACCACCCTCATGACTTAATTACCTCCCAAAAGCTCCGCCTCCCAATACCATCACATTGGGGGTTACTATTTCAACATATAGATTTTGGGAGACACAAACATTCAGTCCATAACGATGCCTGTTGCCCATTTTTCTGTTTGGCTGCTTGCGCTTCCTTATTTATTTGTTGGAGTTCTTTATATATTTGAGTTGTGTGGATTAAAAATATATTCTTGTAGTTTGTAATTTGAAAGGAGGACTAAGTCTGGGCTCAATGGTCTATTCTAAGATCATGTGATTGGCCTAATTACTATCAGATCAGATCAGATCAGTCGCTCAGTCGTGTCCGAGTCTTTGCAACCCCATGAATCGCAGCACGCCAGGCCTCCCTGTCCATCACCAACTCCTGGAGTTCACTCAGACTCACATCCATCGAGTCAGTGATGCCATCCAGCCATCTCATCGTCTGTCGTCCCCTTCTCCTCCTACCCCCAATCTCTCCCAGCATCACAGTCTTTTCCAATGAGTCAACTCTTCGCATGAGGTGGCCAAAGTACTGGAGTTTCACCTTTAGCATCATTCCTTCAAAGAAATCCCAGGGCTGATCTCCTTCAGAATGGACTGGTTGGATCTCCTTGCTGTCCAAGGGACTCTCAAGAGTCTTCTCCAACACCACAGTTCAAAAGCATCAATTCTTTGGCACTCAGACTTCTTCACAGTCCAACTCTCACATCCATACATGACCACAGGAAAAACCATAGCCTTGACTAGACAAACCTTTGTTGGCAAAGTAGTGCCTCTGCTTTTGAATATGCTATCTAGGTTGGTCATAACTTTCCTTCCAAGGAGTAAGCATCTTTTAATTTCATGGCTGCAGTCACAATCTGTAGTGATTTTGGAGCCCAGAAAAATAAAGTCTGACACTGTTTCCACTGTTTCCCCATCTGTTTCCCATGAAGTGATGGGACCGGCTGCCATGATCTTCGTTTTCTGAATGTTGAGCTTTAAGCCAACTTTTTCACTCTCCACTTTCACTTTCATCAAGAGGCTTTTTAGTTCCTCTTCACTTTCTGCCATAAGGGTGGTGTCATCTGCATATCTGAGCTTATTGATATTTCTCCTGGCAATCTTGATTCCAGCTTGTGTTTCTTCCAGTCCAGCGTTTCTCATGATGTACTCTGCATAGAAGTTAAATAAACAGGGTGACAATATACAGCCTTGACGTACTCCTTTTCCTATTTGGAACCAGTCTGTTGTTCCATGTCCAGTTCTAACTGTTGCTTCCTGACCTGCATACAAATTTCTCAAGAGGCAGATCAGGTGGTCTGGTATTCCCATCTCTTTCAGAATTTTCCACAGTTTATCGTGATCCACACAGTCAAAGGCTTTGGCATAGTCAATAAACCAGAAATAGATGTTTTTCTGGAACTCTCTTGCTTTTTCTATGATCCAGTGGATGTTGGCAATTAGATCTCTGGTTCCTCTGCCTTTTCTAAAACCCGCTTGAACATCAGGAAGTTCACGGTTCACATATTGCTGAAGCCTAGCTTGGAGAATTTTGAGCATTACTTTACTAGCGTGTGAGATGAGTGCAATTGTGCTGTAGTTTGAGCATTCTTTGGTATTGCCTTTCTTTGGGACTAGAATGAAAACTGACCTTTTCCAGTCCTGTGGCCACTGCTGAGTTTTCCAAATTTATAGCTTCATAATTACTTCTGAGATCTGGGAGACTAAGTCTGTTCTACTGTAGAAGTATTCTGGCTATTTTTGGTCCTTTCCCTTTAAAGCCATAAAGCTGTTGTTCTCTTCTGGAAGTGAATTTATCACACTCAGCCCCACCCCTGACACTGCATTGGCAAAGTCTGTAGTCATTTTTGATTGTCACAACCTGCGACATAGTGGGAGATAGGTTTCTACTAGTATATAGTAGGTAGAGGCCCGAGATGCTGTAAAACATCCTACAGTGACCAATGCCCCAGGAGAAAAAATTATTCAGTCCCAAATGTCAACACTGTCAAGGGTTAATAAACCTGGATATAACATTTATAATCTTATCGTCCGAATTCTTGGAAAAAAACCCATTGAAATTTTGACTGAAATTTCACTGAATCTACAGATTAATCTGGGGAAAACTGATTGACTATATGGATCATTTTTCATGTTGCTGTTGTTTTAAGAACCAACTTTCAGCTTTGCTAGTCTCTATTCTTTGGTTTTCATTTCATTGATATTCTCACTTGTTTTTATTTTGTCTTTCCTTCTACTTTCCTTGGGTTTATCCTTTCTTTTTTTAACTTCTTAAGTTGGACAGTTTAATTAATTTTAAGGCTTTCTTATTTTCTAGGGCTATAAAAGTTATCAAGCATAATAAGAAAATTAATATCTTGGAACCAACCAGCTTTTGGTCTCTGAACACTTCCCTTTCACATTTTCCTTGTTAATAGTATATTTTGACTCTTATTTCTTCATGGTTGAGTGGTTTTTTGTCAGGGGGTTTCTTACCTGCTGCTGTTGCTGTTATAGTATTGTGACTTTGTTTTATCTGGGTCTCATTATTGGTTCATTTAAGTCAACAAGTGTATGTTTTAGGGTAGGAGTTATAGGCTCCAAGAAGTTAGAAAATTAGAAAAATCTCATTTTTATCTTGAGCTAATCATTTTATTTAGAAAACCAGGACCAAAAAAAAAAAAAAAAGTTAAGACGTGGCAAAACCAAAAAAGTCTCACATAGAATTCTGATTATATAACATAGAAATTGGCAAAATAACCAAAACCTTATATATCAACACTTCGTGTTTTAGCTCATGAAATACAGAATAAGCTCTTTAGCTATGTTTCTAAACTACATAGACTGTTGGATTTACTTTTAATGCCATTTCACTTTACCTCTATTTAAAAATGTAATACCTAATTTTAAGACCAGAAGTAGTTCTGAAATCTAATAATTTATAGTTTTAACTTGGGCTGCCCATCAGAATTCTGGGGAATTTTGAAAAAATATCAATGCCCAATTCCAGAGTGAAGGACAGGGAAGCCTCATGTGCTGCAGTTCATGGGGTCACAAAGAGTCGGATACAACTTAGTGACTGAACAACAACAATTTCAGAGTAATAAAAATCACTTAGAGTGTGTGTGTGTTAAACATGTTGGTTCCCAAGCACCTGCTCTGAAGAGTCAAATGTAGTAGATCTAGAGCAAGGCCCTAGACCCTTAATGATTCATGAGTGTACTAGGTGATTTTCATGATCAAGCTAGGTCTGGGAAATGCCAATGCTCCTCAAATTATGCACACAAATCGCCTGGGTGATTTGTTAAAAATGAAGATTCTGATTCCGTGTGTTTTGTGTAAAGCATGAAATTCTGTCTTTTCAACAAGCTCCTGGACTTCACTGGTAGTCCAATGGTTAAGACTCAGTGCTTCCAGTGCAGGGGGCATGAGTTTAATCCCTGGTCAGGGAACTGAGATCCCACATGTCACATGGTACAGCCAAAAAAAAAAAAAAATGAACAAGCTCTCACATGCTGAAGCTGCTGGCCTACCTTTTGAATAATAAGGATTTAGAACAATAGAATTTTCTTTGAGATGGAAATGTTCTGCACTGTCCAATATGACAGTCACTAGCCACAGCACTTGAAATCAGACTAGTGTGACTGAGGGACTGAATTTTTCATTTCATTTCATTTTAATTAATTTAATTCAAAATGGCTGCATGTGATTTGAAAAAGAATAAATACATGTATACCTATAACTGAATCACTTTACTGTATACCTAAAACTAACACAGCATTGTTCATCAACTATGCTCCAATATAAAATAAAAAAAAATAGCTACACATGGCCAGTGACTACCACAGTAGAAGCCAGATTTAGAACAAATATCCTTCAGGATAACTTGCAGAAAGAACTCTAGAATCATTTCAGATTAGTAAGTTGTACTGGTGTGTCAAACCTTTGATTTAGTAATCAGCATTCTCATATAGTGAAAACTGTGGATGTTATACTATTTCTGGAAGCCTCAATAGAATCATGTTGTTTTTAAGTATGCTTTCTAGGAAATTTTTATTTATCTCATCTTCTGCAATTTGGCTACTAAAGTTCGTTTCTCATTTACAAAGTTTTTCAAAGTCACTTAATATTTGAGAAAGGGAATTAGGACAACTCATTTATTGAAACATTTGTCATTGAAAAATATCCTCCTAAAATAATCCTGAATGTCCAATTCAGAAATAGTAAAACATATTTGGGACTGTTGGCAACTCTATTTACCAAGGATTTAAAATACTTAAGGCTGTTCACACCAAAAAACATTTGCAGTCATTTCCTCAGAGAGACGGCCAGAAAGTTGGCCCATCCTGCACTGCCAAAGCGTTTTATGAAAATTTTAAGCTTGCCTGTTATTTGTGGAAACTTGCTAGCAAATGGGTAGACGACAAGGACTGGATTGTTCATGATACTAAACTTTTAACGTGTTGTGTCGTGCTTTGGAAATTCATGGACTTAGGCTTGGTATTTTTTTTTCCCCTTTCCTAGCTGACACTATATAATAAAAAAGGTTTGCACACTTTGGGTTTACACAAAGCATCCCACAAAACCACAACTTTCCATCTTCTTTTCTCAGGAACCTGGATTGAGGTCCCTAGCACTAGAGGGGAGAAGAGAGGCCATTGAGAGCGCTATGCTATTCGAGGCCTGCAGGACCCTGGGCTTTAGACCATGTGGTTGACTGACTCCCTCCCTCTAGATGCCCAGAGGCATGGTTTGGAAAGACAACTTGCTGGAAATGTGTGGAGAGTTTGGTGGAAATTTCCAAAAGCCAGAAGCTAAAGATCTTCTTTAAGAAAAGGAAGAAAATATTCTCTGAGTGAACTTCATGTTGGCTTGTCTGATTTCACTATGTCCTATATTCAAAGTTTACAAGACTTTGTATGAAGGGTTATTTTTATTTATTTACATAAACATAGGTAAGGGGGCTTCCCTGGTGGTTCAGAATCTGCCTGCAATGCAGGAGACAGAGGAGATACAGGTTCCATCCCTGGGTCGGGAAGATCCCCTGGAGAAAGGGATGGCAACCCACTGCAGTATTCTTGCCTGAAGAAGTCCATGGACCAAGGAGCCTGGTGGGCTACAGACAATAGGGTCAAAAAGAGTCGGACACGGCTGAAGTGACTGAGCATGCATGCAAACACAGGTAAGAGTCCATTTGCTTAACAAGTGAATACCTATTGGCGCCTGTAATTGGTATGTTAACTTCACTGATAGCTCTTTGCAATAAGATTGCTTCTTTGTTTGTGGGTTGTATGCATCTAGCACGTGACCCAAGTGTAGTAGGCTCAGTAAATATGTTCTTCCTGAATGAAGACTGAATGTGTTCAGGGTATCATGCAAACAGATTACAATGCCAGATACTGGGTTTAGACCAGCCTGAGAGGGGCTTATGTTTGGCCGGTGGGGTTGTTTTCCACTCACTTTAGAGTCTGGTGCCCTTTAAATCAGTCACAGTCCTAGATAGGAGCAGAGCCTAATTTAACCCAGGTCCCCTGACTCCCCATGCTTTTTCTAATATCCTCATGATAAACCCTATTCAGAAACCATGTACTTTGGGAATAGAGGTACTGCTATAAAACCTGTCTGCTGCTGCTGCTGCTAAGTCGCTTCAGTTGTGTCCAACTCTGTGCGACCCCATAGACAGCAGCCTACTAGGCTCCTCTGTCCCTGGGATTCTCCAGGCAAGAATACTGGAGTGGGTTGCCATTTCCTTCTCCAATACATGAAAGTGAAAAGTGAGTGAAGTCGCTCAGTCGTGCCTGACTCTTCGCAACCCCATGGACTGCAGCCTACCATGGGATTTTCCAGGCAAGAGTACTGGAGTGGGGTGCCATTGCCTTCTCTGATAAAACTGTCTAGAATACTTGAATTGTGGTTATCTTTCTAAATTCAAGCCTTTGAATGTCCAAGTGTCCACTGTATTGCTTTTTGTTCTTTCCAGCAGTTTGCTCATTAACTCAACATTGCTGTTATTATTGTTCTCCATTTTTAAAAATCCTTCCTAAATCTTGATGAGAGACTGTGTAGATTCCAAAGCATTCTTACCTTACTCCATTATTTCAAACAGATAAATTTAAATATTTTTTAAAGGGTAAGCCTTTGTTTTTGAGTTTCTCTAATGTGTGTTTTGGGAAACCAGGATTTTTCAACTAACAAATTGTAAGGGAAAAAAAAAATAGAGAGATGGAGGAGCAACCTATAGATAAAAAGACTCTAAAGTCTTATCATCCAAACTTGTGTACCTTATTTGCATTCTTTTTTCCTAAAGCTGGGAAAAAATATGGTATTTTATGGGACAATTGGAAATTTGAACAGTGAATGGGTATTTGATGATATTAAGAAATTATTTCTAATTACTTAGGTCTTGCTGTTATTGTGGTAGACAGGATAATGGCTTTCCTCAAAGATGTCCACATCCTAATCCATGGAACCTGTGATTGTATGGCAAAAGGGACTTTGCAGGTGTGGTTAAGTTAATGATCTTGTGTGGGGAAATTATTTTGGATTATTTGGTGTGCCCAGTGTAATCACAAGGTCCTTATGAAGGAAAGAGACTGGGCAGGGGAGTCAGAGAGGATGTGACAGTGGAAGCAAAGGTCAAAGTGAGGAAGATTTGAAGATGTTATACTGCTGGCTTTGAAGACGGAGGAAGCAGCTGTAAACCAAAGAATGCAGGTGGTGTCTAGAAGCTGGAAAAGACAAAGAAACTGATTTTCCTTTAGACCCTCCAAAAGAAACACAACCCTGCCTACTCCTTTTGGACCTGAGACCTCCGGAACTATAAGATAATAAACTTCTGTTGTTTTAACTTGCTAAATTTGTGTTAATTTGTTATAGCAGCAGTAGGACACTGGTATGTTATACAAATAGTCATCTTTTAGAGATATTTAATGAAGTATTTACAAAATAAATATGATATCTAGAAGTTGTTCCAAAATAACAGAGGATAGGGGAGATCCGAGAGGGGTGTGACTGAGGCAGAATTGGTCATAATCACTGGGGCTGAGTGATGGGCACCTAGTGTCCATTATGCTATTCTACTTTTGTGTATTTTAGAAATTAAAGACATATACACATACAAAAAAATAGTTAAATGTAAGTGTTATGACCTAAAAGACTTCAGAGATCTAAGTTGGTAAAATCCAAGCTGTACTCGCTTAGGGATGGTAACACAACCAGAGTAAATCACAATGAACATCCCACCAAATACATGTGTGTGTGTATATATATATATATATATGCTGCTAAGTCACTGCAGTCGTGTCCGACTCTGTGTGACCCCATAGACGGCAGCCCACCAGGCTCCCCCTTTCCCTGGGATTCTCCAGGCAAGAACACTGGAGTGGGCTGCCATTTCCTTCTCCAGTGCATGAAAGTGAAAAGTGAAAGTGAATTTGCTCAGTCGGGTCTGACTCCTAGGAACCCCATGGACTGCAGCCCACCAGGCTCCTCCGTCCATGGGATTTTCCAGGCAAGAGTATTGGAGTGGGGTGCCATTGCCTTCTCCATATATATATATATATATATATATATATATATAAAAATAAAAGTATTATCAGTATGAGTAGTGAGAGGGGCCATTTGTCAAGCTGGTACTGGAACAGGAGGCTGGCCCAGAAAGACAGGGATTGGAAGGGAAATGAATGGTGTGAAGCCCCAGGGAAGTTGAAGAGTTATGTCTCCAGACATCTATATTCACAAAGGAACAGAAATGCAATGAATTGAACCACTCAGGAACAAAGAACATTCCATGCTTCACAGGGCAGAAAAAAATGATATGTGCTATCTCTTAGACCTCCAGTCACCTTGGCCTTTGAGGGTAGGCAGGTAACCACTTCTATTCACCATGTTCCCACTTCTCTCAAATCCAGACTCTCCTAATTATACTCTTTCTTTTGTCAGATGCCTTTGCCTGCTTTTCCATTATTCCTTATGTTAGTTTGCTTTTCTACTTTTCCAATAAAATTCTCTTGGTTGTTGGCTTTATTTTTTTCTTGTTTACTTTTGGCAGAGCAGAAGTAAATAGCAAACAAAATGCAACTGCCCAAATCTACGGACCAGCCACTATATTGGTTTACAAATCTGTATTTAGACAGAAAACTCAAAATGGAAGAAAGTTCAATAGTTTACCTACACAGTACCCCACCTTGCTTGAGTATGAAGTGAAAGCTGCCCTTGAATTTGAATAAAGCAAAACTTTCATTATCAAGATAACTAAGGTTACTATAATTGGAGGCCAAACTACTGCCTTAATTAAAGAGAATTCATCATAAGAAGGAAAAGGAGAAAATAATTGGAAGACAAATTACAATAGCTTTAATCAAACAGAACAGCTTGTGGGAAAGTGGGGGACAGCAAAGTCATCTGCAATGCTTGCTAAGAATGAGGGTGATGCTTCAACAATATGGATGAATCTTGGGGACAAAATGTTAAGTCAAAGAAGCCAGACACCAAAGAGGACATACAAATCCATTGGTAAGATATCCAAGAATAGGCAAAACTGATCTACAATGATAGAAGTCAGAACAATGGTTACTTGAAGGCAGGAAGGGAATATTCTTGACTGGGAGGAGTCATAAGATTTTCTGGGGTGCTGGAAATCTCTATACCTTGACGTCAATGTGAGTACATCTGTGCATGCATATGTAAAAATTAATCAGACTCTATGTTTATGATATGTGCACTTTATTGAATGTAAGTTTAAGGTCCATTGAAAAAAAAGAAACAACCAACAATGAAACCACACTTGTTGAAGTGGCCTTGTGAGGTGGTCAGTCCAGCTTGCCAGCTGCCTGTTCTGGTGCTCCAGTCTTCATTCCCCTCCCTGTGACCATCAAAGCCCAACTGCTCTGACTATTCCCAGCCTCTGCCCACTCCAGCCCATGCTCTTCGAGGCTGCCGCTGGATGGCCAGTGGCCTCCTGCCAGCACGTGCCCATCTTGACTGCTCTCACAGAGGTCAGCCTTCCATTAGGAGACAGGAGCAGAGCCCTTGGCACTGTAGCAGCAGCTTGAGGGGTTGTGGGGATCTGCATTTCTCTTTCAACAACTACCCTGCTTAGCAGCCTTCAGTAGTTCAAACACCTTAGCATGACACTCGAAGTCCTTTCTAAATTGACCCCTTCATATTTTCTACAACCCAGTGAATGTTTTGAATCTTTCACTGTTCAAAGACCATGCTGTGACTTCTCATTACCTTGCACATATGTGGTTCCCTATCATCTTGTTTGTTTGTTTGGCAATCTCTGCATTCTTCCCCTCTGAGTTCAAATATCATCTCTTTCACCCTCTAAAAAAATAGGCCATGGGGAACTGGTAACTGTGGAGTGTTTATTATCAATAAACAGATAGCATTTATGTGTTTTTTATACATATCTTCTTTAACCTTCACTCTAAGACAATATCTCCAAGTTGATTTTATCCACAGTATCATAGTGACTTGTTTACACATAACAGGCTATGACATCCTAAGGTGCTATATAAACCACAGTGCCTCAAGTTTATAAGTTCTCAAAACAAATATCTGAACCCCCTACTCCATCCTCTCAATTGCAAGGCTTAAAATATGAGAATAAAATGATTTCAATAATGGTCCAAGCAGGAACAGAAGGTATGCTGCTGCTACTGCTGCTGCTGCTAAGTCACTTCAGTCGTGTCTGACTCTGTGCGACCCCATAGATGGCAGCCGACTAGGCTCCTCTGTCCCTGGGATTCTCCAGGCAAGAACACTGGAGTGGGTTGCCATTTCCTTCTCCAATGCATGAAAGTGAAAAGTGTAAGTGAAGTCGCTCAGTCGTTCCTGACTCTTCCTGACCCCATGGACTGCAGCCCACCAGGCTCCTCTGTCCATGGGATTCTCCAGGCAAGAGTACTGGAGTGGGGTGCCATTGCCTTCTCCGAACATAAGGTATAGTCATATATAATTTTGAAGAGCATTGAATGAATTATTTACAGAGGTGTAGGTAGTTTAGGGCAACTAACAAGGGATGCTGAGGTTGCCCAGGAATTAGTAGAAACTGGAAGCTGTACCTGCTTCTCCCTCTTCCTGAAGGCTTAGTGAGAACCAGTCCTGAAAGGGGAGACCCTGCCCAGAGCTGTCATAGTGGAGATACTGCCACTGGCAGTCTGAGGTCCCAGGCAGGAAGAGAGTGGGAAGAACTCTCTCTCTTTCCCCACCCTGTGTCCCCCCCCCCCCCATCACATTTGCCATTGGCCAAACCAGCTGACAAAAGGGCCAGCACTACTGAAAAGTAAGTCCCCACCCAGGGACAAAGAAGGGTGAAAATGTGTGGTGGTGGGGGGGCGGCGTGGGTAATGGCTCAAATGGAGAAGAACCAGCACAAAAAGTGTAAAATCAGAACTAGTAAATGTTTTAACTATCCAAAGGACATTGTGTCAGTCAGTCAACTGCAATTCCATTCATCGGGTTATGCAGTATTATATGGTACATCTAAAAATTTTTGCTATGATGAAGGGTGTGATAGAAGATACTAGTTCTTTTGAAGATTTTAAACCCCCTCCTTTCCTCCCTCTTTCTTTTGATTGGGTGTAAACTCCTGGAGTGTTCAGTTTGTCTTATTCATTTTGATATCCCCACCTCCAACAGAGCTGCATACAGTTCAGTTCAGTTCAGTCTCTCAGTCGTGTCCGACTCTTTGCGACCCCATGAATCGCAGCACGCCAGGCCTCCCTGTCCATCACCAACTCCCGGAGTTCACGGAGACTCACGTCCATCGAGTCAGTGATGCCATCCAGCCATCTCATCCTCTGACGTCCCCTTCTCCTCCTGCCCCCAATCCCTCCCAGCATCACAGTCTTTTCCAATGAGTCAACTCTTTGCATGAGGTGGCCAAAGGACTGGAGTTTCAGCTTTAGCATCATTCCTTCCAAAGAAATCCCAGGGCTGATCTCCTTCAGAATGGACTGGTTGGATCTCCTTGCAGTCCAAGGGACTCTCAAGAGTCTTCTCCAACACCACAGTTCAAAAGCATCAATTCTTCAGTGCTCAGCCTTCTTCACAGTCCAACTCTCACATCCATACATGACCACTGGAAAAACCATAGCCTTGACTAGACGGACCTTTGTTGGCAAAGTAATGTCTCTGCTTTTTAATATGCTATCTAGGTTGGCCATAACTTTCCTTCCAAGGAGTAGTCGTCTTTTAATTTCATGGCTGCAATCACCATCTGCAGTGATTTTAGAGCCAAAAAAAAATAAAGTCTGACACTGT
The DNA here is from genome assembly GCF_032452875.1 of Bos javanicus. Classification (NCBI taxonomy): domain Eukaryota; kingdom Metazoa; phylum Chordata; class Mammalia; order Artiodactyla; family Bovidae; genus Bos; species Bos javanicus. The sequence goes on from NC_083897.1 coordinate 131,870,472, forward strand.
TTCCACTGTTTCCCCATCTATTTCCCATGCAGTGATGGGACCAGATGCCATGATCTTCATTTTCTGAATGTTGAGCTTTAAGCCAACTTTTTCACTCTCCACTTTCACTTTCATCAAGAGGCTTTTGAGTTCCTCTTCACTTTCTGCCATAAGGGTGGTGTCATCTGCATATCTGAGGTTATTGATATTTCTCCTGGCAATCTTGATTCCAGCTTGTGCTTCTTCCAGCCCAGTGTTTCTCCTGATGTACTCTGCATAGAAGTTAAATAAGCAGGGTGACACTATACAGCCTTGACGTACTCCTTTTCCCATTTGGAACCAGTCTGTTGTTCCATGTCCAGTTCTAACTGTTTGTCTTATTCATTTTGTCTTATTAATTTTGATATCCACACCTCCAACAAAGCTGCATACAAGTGTTCAATAAATGTTTGGTTTTTGACTGAAGGACTGGGTGAATGTAATAATGGCCAAGTGTACCCTATAATCGGAAAAGGCAATGGCACCCCACTCCAGTACTCTTGCCTGGAAAATCCCAAGCCTGGTAGGCTGCAGTCCATGGGGTCGCCAAGAGTCCGACACGACTGAATGACTTCACTCTCACTTTTCACTTTCATGCATTGTAGGAGGACATGGCAACCCACTCCAGTGTTCTTGCCTGGAGAATCCCAGGGACAGAGGAGCCTGGTGGGCTGCGGTCTATGGGGTCACATAGAGTCAGACACGACTGAAGCAACTTAGCAGCAGCAACAGCAGCAGACCTCATTCATGTCTCCCAGGAGACATTTGGTTGACAATAATAATTTAGGTTCTTTTACTATCAAATAAGTAAGCAGCAGCAGCAGTACCCTATAATGTTCATTGAAATTATGCTAGTTTTCACAGTATATAAAATATCTGACTTGGACAAAGTCAGCTTATATCTCATTCATTTTGTTGGTAAGAGATGAATCTATGTTTTTTTTTTTTTTTTTTTTAAAGTGTGGGGATCCATTAAGGGAAGACCTTGTGGTTTTTCAATAGATTTGAGTAGCACTTTCTCAGCTGTGGAGCATGGCAGATTTTATTATTCCCATTTTTAAAAGGAAAAAAGTTGAGGGATGGAAAGATGCTAAAGAAATCTAGTTAGTAGATGATAGACTAAGAATTCAAGATAAGAGCTCAGGCCTCCTGATGCTGCTCTGTCTTTTGATAAGAGATAGTCTTTCTGTTAGATTGGCATCTCTCTCTTCATATCACAGACTTTACCTCTTGATATTTTTCCAAGGAAGTTACTATTTTGAACTTAGGAAAAAGAAGTTTATTTTAACGAACAATAACAATCCTAAATAAAAGCAATTTATATCTTATTGACGTTATCTTGATTTAATGTGGAAACAGTGAAAGTGTGTTAGTCGCTCAGTCATGTCCAGCTCTTTGTAACTTCATGGACGGTAGCCCGCCAGGCTCCTCTGTCCATGGAATTCTCCAGGCAAGAATACTGGAATTGGTTGCCATTCCCTTCTTCAGGGGATCTTCCCGACCCAGGGATCCAACCCAAGTCTCGGGAAAGGGTCAGTTTGTTAGAAACAAGTATCTGAAGATGTTTGTAAACTCAGCTACTATTTTAATTAGTTATTTAATACCAACTATATAGAATTTTTCACTAAAGTGAAAACATGCATGGTGAGTTTACCAGGAATACCTTGGATCTGTAGCCTCTGCCAGGCTTAGGCATCTGTGTTTTACGGAGAAAGGAGTGCATGAAGTGGGAAAACTAGAGGGTAACTTCACTAAGCATCTGAAAACTTGAACTTGATCTGTGCAAATAATTACGTTTCAATATACAGATGCCTGCTGATGGAAATCTAGATTAAACCTGCTTACCTAGGAAAGACTACTGGAAAAGCCATAGCTTTGAATCCCAGATTGGTGGGAAAGATTGAAGGCAGGAGGAGAAGGGAACAACAGAGGATGAGATGGTTGAATGGCATCACCAACTCAATGGACATGCATTTGGGCAAGCTCCGGGAGATGGTTAAGGACAGGGAAGCCTGTTGTGCTGCAGTCCATGGGGTCACAAAGAGTTGGACATGACTGGGCAACTGAAAAAAATCCTAGGAAGGAAGATCATATTTTCATTCTGATGAACTAATATTAAATCCTAAAAAAAGCAAAACGGCTGTCTGGGGAGGCCTTACAAATAGCTGTGAAAAGAAGAGAAGTGAACAGCAAAGGAGAAAATGAAAGATATAAGCATCTGAATGCAGAATTCCAAAGAATAGCAAGAAGAGATAAGAAAGCCTTCCTCAGCGATCAGTGCAAAGAAAGAGAGGAAAACAACAGAATGGGAGAGACTAGAGATCTCTTCAAGAAAATTAGAGATATCAAGGGAACATTTCATGCAAAGATGGTCTCGATAAAGGACAGAAATGGTATGGACCTAACAGAAGCAGAAGATATTAAGAAGAGGTGGCAGGAATACACAGAAGAACTGTACAAAAAAGATCTTCACGACCCAGATAATTACGATGGTGTGATCACCGACCTAGAGCCAGACATCCTGGAATGTGAAGTCAAGTGGGCCTTAGGAAGCATCACTATGAACAAAGCTAGTGGAGGTGATGGAATTCCAGTTGAGCTCTTTCAAATCCTGAAAGATGATGCTGTGAAAGTGCTGCACTCAATATGCCAGCAAATTTGGAAAACTCAGCAGTGGCCACAGGACTGGAAAAGGTCAGTTTTCATTCCAATCCCAAAGAAAGACAATGCCAAAGAATGCTCAAACTACCACACAATTGCACTCATCTCACATGCTAATAAAGTAATGCTCAAAATTCTCCAAGCCAGGCTTCAGCAATACGTGAACCATGAACTTCCAGATGTTCAAGCTGGTTTTAGAAAAGGCAGAGGAACCAGAGATCCAATTGCCAACATCTGCTGGATCATAGAAAAAGCAAGAGAGTTCCAGAAAAACATCTATTTCTGCTTTATTGACTGTGCCAAAGCCTTTGACTGTGTGGATCACGATAAACTGTGGAAAATTCTGAAAGAGATGGGAATACCAGACCACCTGACCTGCCTCTTGAGAAACCTATATGCAGGTCAGGAAGCAACAGTTAGAACTGGACATGGAACAACAGACTGGTTCCAAATAGGAAAAGGAGTGCGTCAAGGCTGTATATTGTCACCCTGCTTATTTAACTTCTATGCAGAGTGCATCATGAGAATGGCTGGGCTGGAAGAAGCACAAGCTGGAATCAAGATTGCCAGGAGAAATATCAATAACCTCAGATATGCAGATGACACCACCCTTATGGCAGAAAGTGAAGAGGAACTCAAAAGCCTCTTGATGAAAGTGAAAGTGGAGAGTGAAAAAGTTGGCTTAAAGCTCAACATTCAGAAAATGAAGATCATGGCATCTGGTCCCATCACTGCATGGGAAATAGATGGGGAAACAGTGGAAACAGTGTCAGACTTTATTTTTTTTTGGCTCTAAAATCACTGCAGATGGTGATTGCAGCCATGAAATTAAAAGACGACTACTCCTTGGAAGGAAAGTTATGGCCAACCTAGATAGCATATTAAAAAGCAGAGACATTACTTTGCCAACAAAGGTCCGTCTAGTCAAGGCTATGGTTTTTCCAGTGGTCATGTATGGATGTGAGAGTTGGACTGTGAAGAAGGCTGAGCGCTGAAGAATTGATGCTTTTGAACTGTGGTGTTGGAGAAGACTCTTGAGAGTCCCCTGGACTGCAAGGAGATCCAACCAGTCCATTCTAAAGGAGATCAGTCCTGGGTGTTCTTTGGAAGAAATGATGCTAAAGCTGTAACTCCAGTACTTTGGCCACCTGATGCAAAGAGTTGACTCATTGGAAAAGACTGTGATGCTGGGAGGGATTGGGATCAGGACGAAAGAGGACAACAGAGGATGAGATGGCTGGATGGCATCACTGACTCGATGGACGTGAGTTTGAGTGAACTCTGGGAGTCGGTGATGGACAGGGAGGCCTGGCGTGCTGCCATTCATGGGGTTGCAAAGAGTTGGACATGACTGAGCGACTGAACTGAACTAAAAGAAAGGTACAAAAGGAAGTAATCAAACATACTTGAGATACATGAGTATTTTGCATTCGATTTGGGCTGGCTGGGGATGACAGATCTCCTTTAAGCTTGTCACAGGTTTTGGGCTGAGTCAGGAGAACTATAGGAGCAAATCCACAGAAGGAAATCTGAGGCTTGAAAAATAAGCATGAAATTTAGATTTTACTAGTCTTAGTCCTTATTCTTTCAGTTCATATAGTCTCATTTTCATGTTTTATAGGCAAAATTAAACATCATAATAGTAGGTATTCATTATCCATTCATCTATTCACTCATTCAACAAATATTTAACAGCTTTCTACTGTGTGCAAGACACTTCTGTGTAATGTAAAAGAAACAGTGATGTTCTGACCTATGCTAACGTTAAAAAGCAGTCTTGAGTTTATTTTTGCAAAGGGAGAAAAGTAAGGTACAAGTAAATAAAATAATTTTTATTGGATGTCTATATACACTTTGCTGACAAAGGTCTGTATAGTCAAAGCCATGGTTTTTCCAGTAGTCATGTACAGATGTGAGAGCTGGACCATAAAGAAGGCTGAGTGCTGAAGAACTGATGCTTTCAATCTGTGGTGCTGGAGAAGACTCTTGAGAGTCCCTTGGACAGCAAGGACATCAAACCAATTAGTCCTAAAGGAGATCAACCCTGAATATTCATTGGAAGGACTGAGGGTGAAGTTCTAATACTTTGGCCGCCTAATGCAAAGAGCCAATTCATTGGAAAAGACTGATGCTGGGAAAGATTGAAGGCAGGAGAAGGGGGCGACAGAGGATGAGATGATTGGATGGTATCATGGATACTTAATGGACATGAGTTTCAGCAAATTCTGGGAGTTAGTGAAGGACAGGGAAGCTTGGAGTGCTGCAGTTCATGGGGTCTCAAAGAGTCAGACACGACTGAGCAACTGAACAAAATACATGGTCTATAACAAAAGCATATGATTGATGACTAAGTTGGAAGGGATAGGGACGTTTCAAGTGTATATTCAGATGCTGATTCTGGCACCTATTTGGGATGTAATGTTACATTTCCTCTTCCATAAAATGGGAATAAGAACTTTGTGAAAGAATGTTAGGAATATTGAAAATTATGTATCTAAAGAGGCTATCATGATTCTCAGCACTTGGTAGGTGCTCAATAGATGGTGGCTGTTATTGTTAATAACATTTAATATAACAAGGAGACTCTTCTATAAATGCCTAGGTGATCACAGTCATTGAGAAGATATTCTAATATAGATAATGTGAATTACATTATTAGAATTAGGGCTTCAGTAATTTCATGGGAAATATGGGAAGTAGATGAGGCATTCTTGAAACAGGCAGTTTATAATCAGAGTACTATTTCTACAATTTAATAAATGGTCCATATGTGTAAGAGTCTTAAGTGATAAGTCTTTCAGAGAATGTAGGATGAATTTCAGATATTTCTACTGCATCAGGATTAGAAAGACAATGGCCAGTAATTAAAAATTTACCCCCCTCAGTAGCCCATACTAAGGGTTTGCTAAGATTAAACTTAAATTTTTTTTTTTCTGTTAAAGGTAACTTTCTAGCTTTTAAAAACATTTTTGAACCTTCATCTTAGACCATTTCAACTTTTCCTCCTATGTGATAATATACAACTGATGCAACAAATCTCACTTTAATATTTGCACCTGAACCAGTGAACCAGTGAAGTTGTTCAGTCGTGTCCGATTCTGCAATCCCATGGACTGTAGCCTACCAGTCTCCTCCATCCATGGAATTTTCCAGGCAAGAGTAATGGAGTGGGTTGCCATTTCCTTCTCCAGGGGATCTTCCTGACCCTGGGATAGAACCCAGGTCTCCCGCACTGCAGGCAGATGCTTTACCGTCTGAGCTACCAGGGAAGCCCTAGTTTGCACCTAATAATGGCCTAATTTTTCTATTTTCATCTTCAAATTTTCTTGAATTTTGCACTAAGATTTATTTATTCATTTTAAAGGATGCAATTTGATCTTGTGCTATTTTCTAGTGTTTAGATACAATAAATAATACTTTAATTTGGTCCTTGTTTAACATTGCATAAGTTGTGTCCTATGAAAATAATTTTATTCTGCATTGTAGAAAATGGATATATTCCACATTTAAAAAAAAATTTCGGTTTCTATTCCCGAATTATGATTTTAAAACTCATGTCCTAAGTAAAACTCATGTACTAAGTTAAGCAGATCATGGATGCAAAACCTTCATTCTACTTTTGAAAAAAGTTGTAGAGAGAAAGGCCTGCCAATGGTTTACTTTTAGCTAACACAGCACATTGTATTATTTTTCAGACAAAAGTTTTAAATCTGCCTATACCCAACCTCACAACGAGGAATGGGATGTTTTTCTCTGGTTTTTTGTCTGCTACATTTTGTGCCGGGAGAGATTCCCTTTGGAGCTTTTTTTTAACGCCCGCCCCCTGCCCCTAGTTGCGACCTCCACCTGCGCAAACCGTTGGGTTCCGGGCCAGGGAATTGAGCAGAGGAGACCCCAAAACCCACTCTCGAAGACGCTCCCGAGTACTTTCAAGCCTGTGAGCGAATTATTTTACTCTCCAGGTTAATCTAGTTCCCGTTAGCTCAAGCCTGGGTTTAAAGGAACAACTAAATCTGGAATGTAGAGCTGGAGGGGATTGCTGGCAAAAACTCATGGAAAAAAAAGAAAAGCTGTTTCGAGGACTATGCTGCAACCCGCGAAGGAGTGGCTTTGCTCAAGCTGCTCTAACGAACTGCTTTTTCCTTGCTCATCGAATTTGCTCGAGCTCCTAGGGAAGCGCCTGCCTTTTCGGTGCGTGGCCAGGGTGGGCGGTGGCCGAGAGTCACAGTCGATGGCTAAGGGGAAAGCATTCCCCTTGGATGAAACTTGATGCGCATCCTGGGCTCCGAGTTGGGGGCCCACCACGGTCTTGGGTGCAGGGGCTGCGACTTTTTTTTATTTTTATTTTTGGCGGGAGGGCAGATTGGGGCGGGGTTGCGGGGAACGGACGAGGGAAAACTGCCAAGGTCTTGCCCGGGTTTGCAGAGTCTCACTGTTGGACACCGGCCGCAGGAGCTTCCGGCAGAGCCCCCGGCTCGGGCCCCGCACGCGGCAAACGGTCAAAGTGCGCGGCTGCGGCAACCGCAGGGCACGCGGACGGAGGGGAGGGGGCGGGGCCGCGGTGGCGGTTGCGGGGCATGCGCGGCTTCGCGCGCGGCTTCTCAAACATGGCGGCGGCGGTGTGAAGACCGGTGCTGGCTCGCGGGATCTGTGTGACAGAATTTCGCTCTTTTCGCCGACGAGACTCGAGGTGTGAGGCGACTCCGGGCTCCGTGAAGACCAGAGAGGAGGAGTTTTGGCGTTCTGGGCTCTGGCTGTTTTCCGCGGAAGGTAGGGAGTCTCCGGCGGCGCGTCCCCCGCGAGGAACGCCCCCTCACCGCTCCGCGGGGTCCGGCCCCAGATCGGTCCCTCACTCCAGTCAGCCACTCTCCGAGGCTTAACCCCAAAGGTCCCCTACCCCTCGGTGGCCTCGCCCCCAAGGCCGGGACTCCCCTGCCCCGCGTAGCGCTTTCCGCGACGCCCCTCAATCGCTCTCGCGCCGCCCCTCACACTTGGGGCCCGGTCGCCCGGCACCGGCCCATCCCGCCCGCGGCGTTCGGAGGCCTCACTCCAACGGTCCCCTGACCCGAAGCGCGGACAGCACCTTCTAGAGCATCCTCCGCCCGTGGGTGGGGCCGGGCTGGGGTCCCGGGACAACGCAGGTGGGCGGCGGGGCTGAGGAGTAGGGATGACTTTGGTAGTCTGTGCTGAAACTGGTCCCGGAGTTTTCCGGAGACTTGTGAGAGAACTTTTGGAGTTTCTGAAGGAAATGTCAGTTGGGAAGGATGCGCTTGTGGCCGAGCGCGGGCTTGGGCCCCGGTGCCAGGTGTGTACGTTAGACTCGCGGCCCGGGACTCGGGGCGGATGGGTTGAGGGCAGCGCTGGTGCCTCGCTCTCGGGGGAGATAGGGGGCGGGAGGGCGCGGCAGGCTCTGGCGGTGGGGTGCGGGTGGGAGTGGGGGGCCGAAGAGTGGGTCTGCTGCTCTCAGGAACGGCGAGGCGGCCGCCGCGGTATCGCGGCAAGACTGGGTCGCAGGACCACTGTTCTTTTTCGAGATAGCGTTCTCGCTTTTTCCACCTGGATAGTGGTTGTGCTACATTCTAGTGTGAATCGCCAGGGGGAGAGCGAGTAGGAGAGTTGAATAGATTTTGCGTCTTGAAGTTGTACGTAACTTTGAGGGCTGAGCTGTAAATTCGCGCCGCCTTCCCCTCGTCCCTCACCCCAAATGTTAGGGCAGCACAGGTAGTGACAAGTTTACGTTTAAAACTATTGATTTTTTTTTTTTAAAGGTTGTAAAACATTTGTCATTCATTATAAAGTGTGATTACAATTTGGAACTAGCCTCTACTTTGAAGAATTAGATTAGCATTTACAACTTACCTGTAGGTTGACTTTAGGACAGACGTCTCTAAGAGTGCGTGGGGCGGTTAGGAGGGGAAACTGAGGCAGAGAAAGTGAATACTTCCTTATGATCATATGATATACAAAGTTATTGGAGATGGTTTTCTTTCCGAGATGTTCATATGTCTGTTTTGGGGAAAGAGTATTATAAAATGTGTAACATTTATGCAGTACAACTTCCTATGACAATCAGTTGTATTTTAACTATAACTTATAGACGCATATTTATTTTTTTTTCAATAACACTGCTTGGAAATGTTCAATAAGGACAGTTTTGCCTTTCTTACCATTCTTTTTCTTACTCATTAAATGTGTTTCCAAGGATGAATGTTTTCTTTAACTATGTGGTTTTGTATATTCAATGGCAGGAATGTGAAAATAGCTTTTGGAATTGAGTCCATTTGGGATTTTGAGACTAGAGTTCATCAGTACTTACATGATGCCTTGAATTTGTTTGTCTATGTCTTTATCCATATTCTTCAAAACAGTCAGATGGGTTTTTTTCAAAAACTTAGCCAAACAGTACTTTCAGTGGCTCTGTCATTTTTGAGTAAATTTCATGTATATCACACAACCTCATGATCTTCCAAGGATGTATACCTGTTTCCCCCCAGAGAACCTGATTTGTTTTGAAATTAATACTTTGAAAAAAGATTAATGTGGGCAAACTACATTGTTAATGTGTGAGGATGCTTTAAAGTTAATGATGTCATATGTACAAAAAAACTGGAGTCAGTCTTAAAGAGGTGATTTTTCTCTTGAGGCAGCAGTTGGTCAGTCCTTTTGATTTATGGTTCAATCAACACATCTTTATTAAGTACCTGTGCTGTCTGTAGTATGGCGTTCAGTTCAACCTACTGCTGTGTGTGCTGGTTTCTAGGGTGTTTAAGGCTTCCCATTAGTAGTTTATTACTGAAAATCTCAAGATTATAGTTAAGAAAATCATTATGAATGTAGAACAAGTAGTCTTTTTCTTTCAGTGGCAAATTCAGGGAGTCAGTGTTTTGGTCATAATTCTCTAAACAAAATTTGAGTCTTAATTTGAATTATTTCTGACTTATGTGATATTAACTTTATTCCTCTTTTGTTATGATTATACACAGCTATATATATATTTTAAAATAATTTTATGTATTTATTTTTGGCTGTGTTGAGTCTTCACTGCTGTGCCAGCTTTTCTCTACTTGTGGCCAGCAGGGGCTACTCTGTAGTTGCGGTGTATGGGCTTTTCATTGTGGTGGCTTCTCTTGTTGCAGAGCATGGGCTCTAGGCATGCAGGCTTCAGTAGCTGTGGTACATGGGCTCAGTAGTTGTGGCTCCTGGGCTCTAGAGCACAGGTTCAGTACTTGTAGCCATAGGCTTAATTGTTCCACCGCCTGTAGAATCTTCCCGTACACAGGATCGAACCTGTGTCTCCTGCATTGGCATGCAGATTCTTTACCACTTAGCCGCCAAGGAAGCCCAAAGCTATATATTTTTATGAGAGATTGTTTTTTTGGGTCAAACAGATGTCATACTGGTTAGGCTTGAGGGAGAAAATGAATTACTGGTATAAATTGAAATCAGTATGTGTTCTGAAGAGTGGGTATTTTTTAATGTTAAGTAGCTTCTATGACTGAGTAGTTTAGGCTGTAACTAGATATTAAGTGACAATTTAGAGCCCTTTCTTTTTTTCATAACATTTCAGAAGTCTCTATGAGCTAAAAAATAACAAGGGTTATGATGGTCAGCTATAAGCCAGATGTGACTCTCATTTTCTTTAGGGTTTGTTCCTTTTTAGCTGCCTGCCTGTTCCTCCCAGATGCTTCCTATCACCCCTCTTCCTGCCCCTGTTCCCTTTGCTGTTGGTGTCTGTTTCCGCATCAGTGAAATGGTCAGGGTAATCCTGCACTGCCTCACTGAGAAATAATTGATGATAGTAAAGTGCCTTGTGAAGGCTGAGTAAATGCCAATTTTTTTGAATGAGAATGATGTAGCCCCTTGTTTCATTTAAGGAAGGCCTAAATCCCAATTTTAGCTTGAGCTCTTAGAGTGTGGGGAGAGAGGGAGGGAGGAGGAAAATTGCACTTGAAAATGTACTGCCCCCTCCCCCCGTTTTGGTTAATAGAAATGACTGTTGGAACTTTAGAAACTGGAACACTGAAGGGTGCAAAGGATCCTTTGCTATTTGAGTCATTAGTCACCTCAATTTTTGTGTGTTTTTTTTTTTTTTTTTGCCAGGTTACTCTGTCTGTTCCTTTTTATGTTTATGCCAAGTGTGAATGGAAATCTGAGGTCATGTTCTCTTTTAGCTCATCTCCATGGAAGTCAAATTGTCTCTTCCTAGTAATATTCCAGGTTTTTAGGATATGTAAGATATGAATTAAGTGAACTCTGCTAGCCATCAGCTAGTAGAGCTGTGAGGTTATGGTATGAATATTGGTCTGGCATTACCAGGTATTTTGTAGTTTGGAGTGAGAAAATCAAATACCCTTAGGAATTTAAGGAACATTATTAATGTCTGAAAATTACTACATCCATCATATCTTAGAATTTGAAGTGATTATTGATTTTAGGAAGCAAAAGCCTGGACGTTTTGAAAACGGCAGATGTGGGTCAGTTTGAAAGAAAAAGTTTACCCTACCTTAGCTTGGGCTCTTAATCTTTATAATCCTTTTGTCTTGGGGAAATAAATGAGAGAAACCACTGTTGTTTATTTTAGATTAAAATAGCTTGGCATGATTTAGTGGCAAGTAAGTTTTCTAGGCTCTAACTAGTTTGGGCTTTGGTTACTCTTAAGAGTAGAAATGCCTTTACTGTAGTGATAACATTTTTTAAGATACCAGAGGTGACGGTTCTTAAAGTAGGCTAACTTCATAAAATTTAAAATAAAAATTAAGATTTGAAATATGCATGTGCTGTTTGGTTTTCATGAGGAAGGCATTTTTGCTTATTTTGTCTTTATGTTGTCTAATATAAGTAATCCTTGGTTACTTTAGAAATAATAATACTAGTTATTTTTATGCTAAGTGACTTCTACTAAACATATATCCCTAAACTTTTCTCTTGCTTTCATTTTTTAGGCATGTGGTGGAAAGGTTTTAAAGAAATGAGAATATCTTACTGTGTTAACAGTGAAAGATTTGAGGCTCCTATAAGCAGTTTATATGATGGTGCTGTTCAGTTTAATTTCATATTCATCTGACATAGACTAGTGAGTTTCTTATTTAACTAAGGAGTTAAAAAAAGAATATGCTTTGTATGAGTAAAGAGCTGGGAAACATTTGAAGGTAGAGAGTATTTGACTACCTACTACTTGTGACCTGTGTTTATGGCTGTGACTCTGCCTCTTCCTAAGTTTATAGGGGCAAATTGTTGTAAGAGCGGAAAGAGTGCCCACCTTTTATGGTAACGTGCCATTGTAAACTTCAGAAGGGACAGATATATTGCAATTCTAGGGCATATCTTGAGAACACTTTCTTTTCTCAGGAAAGGTGATGGAATTCTCTTTGCTTTTTGTGTTTAGAATACATATTTGATTTTTCTCGACCTCTGTTTCTCATAAGGGTTAACTGGTGCTGAACTCCAGACAAACAGCTCTATTTGCTTGGGTACCTTGTAGCCTTGACATAGTCTTATAAGCAGATGTATTGACAAACTTCTTTTAGTTTTAAATTAAGCAGTGAGTGAATCACATGTTTCTTCGGTTCTCTTGCCTCCCTGAATACAGTTGTAAACTTGTGCCCTTTGCTGTGAAACTGCCTTTTTTTTTTTTCTTTTGAAAGATGTGAAGTATTATTTGGAATGTTTTCCAATATACTTTAAAGGTTTTTGAAAGGTAATGATCATTATTCTCTGTTTTTTATTAATTTGGTAGAATTTGATAAACTGTTCAAATGAACTACACTGTCTTTGATTATTAAAAGAATTAATATATAGTACTCAGTAATTTAAATACATTTATATATTGCTTGGTTTTAGATTATAGACTTGAGATTTTTTTGTGTTGAGATTTTGAGAGATTGTAGAAATATTTAAATAGGTCATTTACTGACACCTGCTTCATGTTTGAAGTATGGTCAGGGATGTTTAGTTTTCTGGTCACTTCAGATTATGGTTTATTACTTGCTTTTCTGTAATCTGTTGTCTAGCAGGGATTGTTGCTGTCATCATTTCCATTATTTCTTGTAGGGCCAGTGTTAGAAACCATAAATCTAGACGTGATAATAGCAACAGGCTGTAACCTGACCCAATTCTTTTGTCACAATGTCCGCACTGAGAGCTGCCCGTAGTAAATTGACATGCCCGGCTATTAACTTCAGTCATCTGCAAATGTCTGTGGGCAGCAGGTCTTTGGGCAATTAGCCTGTGGCTGTGCTTTAAAACCTTAGGAATTTACAACTATAAACTGGGATTTTGGCAGCTCTTTCATTTATCTGTTTTCTGACATGACATACTTTTTAATTAAATGCATAGATTTCATATATGTATTGTTTTAAAATTGTAGGGGATTAATTATTTAACTTGGAGACTTTAATTCTTTAGATAAATTAAAAATTCTTAAAAATAGTTGTTTTCTTCTTGAGTTTGCTTTGACACAGAAAAATAACTAATTTCTAATTCGTTGGGGTCAGACTTTACTGAAGCATAATTAAAACTGCTCCTCCAGGAAACTTGTTTTGATACATCTTCACTGCTAAAAACATTGATTTTGATTATTCACAATTCAGAGATGGGATTTTATTTTTAAAGGTAATTGCAGCCTTAGAATTGAAGTGTTTTCCTGATTAATTTGATAAATATATCAGAAAATGGGAAATTTGATTACTGAGTAAATCGAGTAGGTGCTTGTGAAATCTTAAAGTGATGAATCATGTCCAGTTCAAAACTTAAGCTGTGCAATGGATATCCTACAGTTGTCTCTCTGTATCCATGGGGTGTTGGTATCAGGACCCCCTCAGATATCAAAACCTACAGGTGCTCAAGTACCTTATAAAATGGATTAGTACAGTCAGTCCTCTGTATCCATGGGTTCTGCATCTGTGGATACCGAGGACCACCTGTATACACTTTTTGAAACTGTATCAAGGTAATCATCTTACCAGGAACAAATTTTTAGTTAAAAGAGGCAGCTTCTCTTTGTCAATGGAAAATATATAGCTATAATATATTTAAATTAAATCAATAAGTGCTTTTGCATTTTGGTGTAAATGTGCAGTACTTCTTGAAATCAAAATAATAAATTTTTCATGTCAAAATGAAAAACTTAAAGGTGTTGTTTTATGCAGTTAATTTAGACTCCCTGTTATCTTGCATATTGACTGAGCAATAAAGAACTTTTGCATTTGTGTTTCAAGTTTGAAAACAGTATCTTTACAACAAGGTAGACTTAGCAGCAGCAGCAGCAGCAGACTAAAAAGGAAAAAGCATTCTACCTGTGCTATTTCATTAAGAGTCTGTGGTGACTTATGTGTGTATATAACTTTGACCGCCTATTTCAACCTTTTCTTTAAAACCACCAGCAACCATATGTTCAAGGCTTTTAGCCTTGAAACTTCTTATACTTTTGATTATGCTCAAGGGGATATAATGAAATATTTTTGCCACTAAATTATTTTGTGTGTAGGTTCTGTGTCTTTTCTCTCTTTTTTGTGAATATTGGTTTAAAGCACGTGTTTTAGTTCAACTGTTACGTAGTTGGAATTTATAAACTGAATTCTGGTACAGCATAGTACACATAGTTCTCCTTGGAAAAATACTTATAATAACAACATTTGTATTGGGGCCTGTCTTTTTGAGACTTCAAACATTTTAGAAATCAAATTCAGAGTAAAAAAAAATGAAGGTCTATCAGATGTTGGAAAGGAGGAAGTTGTGGGAGTGGGGGACTGTCTCAGATCCCACAGAATTTTATCCTTGGCCCATTGATTTAGACTCTAAGCTATAGAGTAGACATTGCAGGAGAGAATGGAGAACAATGACAGCCAAAAGAAAATCTCACCAAAATTTTTTTTAAAAACTACAGTATTCTAGGACTATATGGTTTAGATATAAGCATAATGTAGCACAACAGATTTACTAATTTAGCAAACATTTTGGGGGCCCTACTCTGTGATAGACCTGGTGGATAGATATTACAGAATACAAAAGTGAACCAGAGTAGGTTTCTAGTAGGGTACACGCATTTAGCAGGAGCTCAGTAGGTGACAGCTCTTAGTATTTATTATTACCACTGCCAGCACCACCATCAGTAGACCCCAGGGACCATAATCTTCATTTTTTCCTGTCTTCAAGGATCCATTCTGTGCAGGGTGTCTGTCTCCTTACTTCTCCCTTGTAAAGCAGGAACAGTGTTTGGAGCTCTGTCTTTTGTTTTGGTGTCTGACACACCTAGATTTGAATCGTTTTTCTTTCACTACTTTCTTTCTAAGCTTCAAGAATCGACAGAACTTGGTAACTGATAAGATATTGGACAGAGGAATAGGATACTCAATGCTATGCTAAGTCACTTCAGTCATGTCTGACTCTGTGCGACCCCACAGACGGCAGCCCACCAGGCTCCCCCGTCCCTGGGATTCTCCAGGCAAGAACACTGGAGTGGGCTGCCATTTCCTTCTCCAGTGCATGAAAGTGAAAAGTGAGATGACTTCTAATTCAGAAAGATTGGTAGTTTGTAATGTCTAGAGTAGGCAGCAGAGGGAGAGAAACTCATTTTGGAGGGCAAAAGAGTTTGATTTTGTTTGTTGCTTTTTTTTGGCCATGCCATGCGACTTGCCGGATATTAGTTGCCCAACCAGGGCTGGAACCTGGGCCCTCTGCAGTGGAAGCTGAGAGTCCTAACCACTGGACCTCCATGTATCCCCAGAATTTGATTTTTAGAAGTATGTTGTATTTGATGTTGTGAGGCATTCAGAGTGATGTTCACTTGGCTAGAGTAGACATTTTGGAGAGAGGTTGGGACAAGAGGCTTTGATATAGGAGTTATCCACATAGAAATTTGCATGAACCATGAAATAGAATGAGATTCTAGATTCTAAAAGTTTCTAGAATGTAGAGAAAGAGACTGAGTGACTAGAGAAGATCAATGGCTAGGAGAGCGAGAGGAAGTAGACACAGAGGGATAATAGATGTAGGACAACCAGGGAATAAATAACACGTGAGGCTCAAAGAGGAGAGGTGTCTGGGTTGATGGATCTATCACAGAGGGCTCCTAAAGTGTCAAGGAGAAGTATGACTCAGTGCTGAAATAGGGTTTGATGTTTGAGAGGTAACTGGGGCCTTGGAAAGCAGTTTTAGAAGAGGGAATGTAGAGGCCAGATCACAGAAAGTGAGGGAACCCAGCAACTCTGTATTATGGGTGTTATCATTATATTTATTACCAAAACTCCGGTCATCAGGAAAGATTACTTTGGTAAAGATATAGTTGAGAATCTTTTCTACACCTATAAAAATTCAGTGTTATCTCTTTTTAAGGTCACAACTCTTTCAAAAAATCTGGATTTTAATATCTGTCAAATGGGAGGTTGAATGAACAGGTGAATAATGAATGCTTAAATTTGGACGTTATCCCCACCTTTGGGGCTTTTGTTTGGTACATATGGTAGCAAACTTTGCTGTTAGTGAGGGAACACATTTAGTTTTTCAGCTTTGCACCTGTATTTTGTTTATGTTCTCTCAGGTTGAGATTCTGTAATTCCATCCATTTTAGAACATCTGACTAATAGCCTAAATTTAAAAGGGCCCTGGGAAATTTCCTGCTAGTCAGACTTGTTTAGTTCCTGTCCTTGTCAAAATGTTATCCTTTATTGACTGTTCAGATAGTGGTCTCTAATTAGAGACTCAAGGTGTATTACCTTTTTTTCAAAACAAAACACAAGGGAAAGGCTAAAAGAAAAAAACACCCAAACAAATAATGGAAGAGCCCTTAGAATTATGGACCCATTAACTTGCTAAATAGTTCTTTAAAATGGTCTTTTTAAAAAAAATGTAAAAAAAATAAAAATTAAAATTAAAAAATTGTAGAATTTTCTCCAGAATCAGATAAGAGCAATAGGAGTTTTAGGTTGAATAATTCCACTTTAATCATTGTTTTGCATTGTTTAATCATACTAAGAAAATGATTTAAAACAGTGTAAGACTTTCAAAGCATTTTTGATTTATTATCAGCTCTTAAGTCTGTTATAAGATATAATTTGCAAAACGAATGATTTTGTAAAAGACCCCTGCCCCCTACTATCTATCCTTGTTCAAAGCCTGCTAGATACAAGTGCTAGATTTAATGTAATTGTGGTCTTTGGTAAAGGAAATGCCATTGTCAGATACTATAACCTAGTACTTTTTTGGCTTATATTTGAATTTTTTTTTTTTTTTTTTTAATGGCGTGACGTTGCTCCTTATGTGCATTTAGTGAAACAACTTCTCTTAGTTCTGGCAAAAGTAAAACAAAACTTCTAATTTTTTTTCTCATTAAAATTTTCTCTCCCATGTAACGTGGAGAACTACTTTGGGGGTCTTATTTGAGTTTTTTTTTTTTTTTTTAAAGTGCTGAGGCAGTTCAAAGTATATTGAGAGCAAAGTTAAGCTTTTCTGCGGTTTCTTCTGCAGACTGCCACTGTGGAAATGAGGTATGTCTTTATTTTTGAAAGAAGATCAGGGTCCTAATATTTTCCAGAAAGATAACAGCTGTGCTGTATTGCACATCTGGTATGTAAGTCATATGTTCTAACTCCACAGTATCTTTGAGGTGTTCTGAAGATTCAACTATGAATTGATGCTATCCAGAGTTTACTAAAAGAACGTGGTATAGTCCTCTAACTTCTATAATGTCTGTCCTATTGTATCTGAAAGACATAAGTGAATTACATTATAATGCTGGGGGCATTTTAAGAGGGACAATACAACTTCTGTTTTTCTTAAATTAGTTAGTCAAATATACTTTCTATTAAATTAACCAATATTCCTTTACATCAAAATCTATACAGATTTCTCCTAGTATTCAGTGCTAGGCAAGTGCTTGTCTTTCCCATTCAATTTGTGTATATGTTTATCTTGAAGTGGGACTTTTGTAGACCAGAGAGAAATTAATCATTATATGTGATTTCCTACCCCTCCTTTTACCTATCTGTGTTCTAATTTTTAAGAGAGTTGATGAATGTGTGAAAAAAAAGGAAAACAAATCCCCAAACTATTCTAGCTTCTAGTAGTTCATAAAGGCCATTTTAGTTCACAAAAAACCTAAGGCTGTTTTTAATACTCACCAACCCTAAAGGAAATAATACATTCATGAATAATTATACTTCAGAGTCATCCAATATAGAGTGACATCAAGATTTTTTGACTCCAGCTAGAATGTATAGGCTTTCTGATAGTGCTAGTTGGGAGATGGTGGCTGCTTTCTTTGGTAATTATATGTCTGGGCATTACGTATATGTATATTTATTAGTTTAATTTAAAAGTGTCTTAAACTTAACATTTTAGTTTGTACTTTGAAAGTGAATAAGTAATTCTCAGGAATCAAAGTAGGAATATAGGTTCATTTTACAGCATAATTGCTGTTGTGTTAATGCTAAAACTCATTCATCTTGGGGAGTTTTAATTAGGACAGATGGGATGGGATAGAAAACAGTCTTTGAGTTTCTAGTTGTTCAGGATACTATGCTAGATGCTCTACCTGCACTATCTCATTTAATTTCATAACTGCATTTAATTTCATGGCTACAGTACAAAATGTAGATGGTAATAGTCTTAATTTACACATGGGAAAACCAAGACTCAGGGAGATGAAGTAATTTGTAATGGCTTTGAGCACTAGAAATAATATTTCTGTGTAATTGTTATGGCTACCAGTAACCATCACAGTAACGACATAATTTATTAAAACTTGTGTGATAAGCCAGGCATTTAGGGATTATTAAAAAAGAAAAAATAACTGACAGGGTACATTCTCCCGCAAATGAAAATAACTTTCTCTGGTTATTTAATATATACTATGGTAAAGAATTCAAATCATACGTAAAAATATAAGGAATAAAATAAAGTTCACCTAAAATCTCACCACCCTGTGATGCACAAAAGGAGGATCACCAAAATATTTTTGCATTACTTTATGCAAACTTATGCAAAATTTTATATAAATAGAATTATATCACACAAAATAGATTTATAATGCCTCCACACATACCATTATCTTATCTTTACCTTCCCAAGGAAGCCTTAATAACAGCCTAGTACATGTCCTATGTTTCTCTCCATGCTTAAATAACTTCAATCTGTTATTCATGTAATCCTGTAGAGACCTATGTATACACTTAGAGTGAGATTTTAGTTACTATCAGAACGTTTGAGTACTTCTTTTTAGGTGCAAGTCTTTGTGCTAGTTGTGGGAGAACTATAAGGAAGAGTAAGTGATTCTCAATCACTTTGTAGTGTGTGAGGAGAGGTGAGCAGGTAAACATACAAGACTTGCTTTGATACCTGCTAAACGCTGGTTGGAAACACAGCCTGGGAGCCCTGCAGGGGAGCTCCCAGAGGGCAGAGGCCTTGCCTTGTTGATTCTGATGGGCATAAACCCTTGCTTGACCCATGGGATTATGGGTACATGTCTGTGAATAAAAGTATGTGTTTAAAACAAAAAAGATTATTCTGTTTACAGGTCTAAATGGATTGACTTTTGTAGTTTGAGAGTCCAGTAGAGAAATAGTTGGTATATTTGTTTCTTTGCAATGGAGTTATCCATTTTCCCATCAGAGAGTTTAATTCGTTTTATTTTAAAGTTTGGGAATATTTGTAACAAGGAGGACACTGTAATATTTTGCTGTACAGTTTAGTATGTATAGTGCAAGGCCCTTTGAAGTTTAAGATAGTTTAAGTAGTTAGTGATACTTTCTAACACAGAAATCCTTATTTGCTCAAAAGTAAGCTTAAGCATTCACTTTGATTGTACATTTGATGCATAAATTGAATGTGAATTTATACATTTGCATATGCCAAGTATTGAACTTGGGGAGAGTAAGAAATAAAATAAGTCTCCAATGAGATGATTGACTTTCAAAATGTTTGAAAAGAAATAATGTTTTATTAAAGGTTGGTGAATATTCACTCAGGTGTTCAGTTTGCCTAGCACTGTTCTAGATGCTGTGATATATTTATATGTATAAAGGAAATAAAATGGGGCAGGATCATAGTCTCTTAAGGGGAAAACTATTTCATTTAACATTGAAATGAACATGGAAGCTATGTGGCTCGAGGGAAAGCAGTAAAGGCTGTTTATAGTGAAGAAGAGTGTTTAGGGCAAATGATTTTGATTTTATCGTGACCCTGAAAGAATCCTTAAATTACTGCGATGAACACAAGCTCACTTTTGATGTCTTCTTAACAACTCAGTGAACTTTAACACCATAATGACTGAAAAGGAAGGTTTATTGAGTCACTGACTCATTTCCTAAAGAGTTTGGGTTCTTTTTGTATGTTGAAGTCTTTATTTGACATGACTTTGGACTTCACAGGAGGATAGGTCTGCTCACTGGTGTTGAATGACTATGATAATTGAAAAGGAAATGTTTCTAAACTCTAATAAAAGAGTTGGTTTTATTTAATATGGCTAATCTCAAATTAAAGGGGTCTGGAATTCTTCCTGTTTTTATCTAAGGATAAGTAGAATATTTTATTCTTTGGTGTGTGGTTCTACTTCTAAAGTAAGTGCTTTGGATTCCAAAACATTAGTTTTAAAGTTAAGAATATTTACTTTGTGTTTAGCTCTAAGAAGGTTCTATTTTAATAGAAATACTTGTTTTTCTATTACCATCAGCAATGAATGAGTTCCAGTTCTTCATCTTTACCAACATTTGGTAGTGTCAGTCTTTTTAATTTTAACCATTTATGTGGTGATATATCATGGTGGCTTTAACTTGTGCTCCCATGAATACTGATGATTTTAAACATTTTTTTCACATGCTAGTTGGCCATTTGTGTATCTTTAGTGAAGTGATTGTCCAAATCTTTTGCCAATTATGCTTTTATTGGGCTCTGTTTGCCTTTTTAAAATTGAGTTGTCAGTTTTTTGTATATTCTGAATACAGATCTTTTATCAGATCTGTGTTTTGCAAACATTTTTTTCCGTTCTGTAGGTTATCTTTTTGTTTTCTTAGTAGTATCATTTGAAGAGCAGTTGTTAGTTTTGATGAAGCCCAATTTATCAATTATTTGTTTTATACATTGTGCTTTTTGTGTCATATCTAAGAAATCATTGTCTAATTAAAAATTACAGTATTTTTGTGTTTTCCTCTAGAAATTTTATACTTTCAGGCTTTATGTTTAGATTTATGAACTGTCTCAAGGTAATTTTTGTTTATTGTGAGTGAAGCGTTGTTTTCTTTTTTGTTGTTTTTAATTGAAGTATAGTTGATTTACAATGTTGTGCCAATCTTTACTGTACAGCAAAGTGACTCACTTATACATTCTTTTTTGTGTGCTTTTCCATTATGGTTTATCATAGGTTGTTGAATATAGTTCCCTGTGGTATACAGTAGGACCTTTTTGTTTATCTATCCTATATATAGTAGTTTACATCTGCTAATCCTACTTTTCCAGTTCTTCCTTCTTCTGCACCCCCACTCCCTTGGCAACCACAAGTCTGTTCTCTATGCCTGTGAGTCTGTTTCTGTTTTGTAGATATATTCATTTGTGCCATATTTTAACTTATTTTTTTTAATGTTTTAAAAATTTATTATTTTTTGCAATCTTTATGTTTAATTGTAAGATAATTGGTTTACAATATTTCTGTTGGTTTCTGCCATATATCAGCATGAATCAGCCATAGGTATACATATGTCCCCTCCCTGTTGAACCTATCTCCCACCCCATCCACCTCTCTAAGTTGTCACAGAGCACTGAGTTTGAGCTCCCTCTGTCATATAGCAATTTCCCACTGGTTATCTGTTTTACATACGACAATGTACATGTTTCAGTGCTGTTTTCTCCATTTGTCCTACTCTCCTTCCCCCACAGTGTCTACAAATCTGTTCTCCATGTCTGCATATCCATTACTGCCCTGCAGATAAGTTCATCAGTACCATCTTTCTCGACTCCATATATATGCATTAACATATGATATTTGTTTTTCTCTGACTTACTTCACTTTGCATAACAGACTCTAGGTTCATCCACCTCATTAGAACTAACTCAAATGTGTTCCTTTTAATGGCTGAGTAATATTCCATTGTATATATGTACAACTTCTTTATCCATTCATCTATTGATGAACATCTAGGTTGCTTCCATGTCCTAGCTGTTGTAAATAGTACTGCAGTGAGCATTGGGATACATGTGTCTTTTTCGCTTATGATTTCCTCAAGGAATATGCCCAGTAGTAGAATTGTTGGATCATATGGTGGTTTTATTCCTAATTTTTAAAGGCATCTCCATACTGTTCTCCATAGTGGCTGTATCAGTTTACATTCCCTCTAACAGTGCAAGAGCATTCCCTTTTCTCCACACCCTCTCCAGAATTTATTGTTTGTAGATTTTTTGATGATGGCCATTCTAACCAGTGTGAGGTGATACCTCATTTTAGTTTTGATTTGCATTTCTCTAATAATGAGCCATGTTGAGCATATTTTCGTGTATTTTTTAGTCATCTGTATGTCTTCTTTGGAGAAATGTCTGTTTAGGTCTTCTGACCACTTTTTGATTGGGTTGTTTGTTTTTCTGGTATTGAGCTGATGATTCTTTTTTTTGAATTTATTTTTTAATTGGAGGAAACTTTCTTTACAATCTTGTGTTGGTTTCTGCCATACAACAGCACAAATAAGCCCTGATTATACATGAATCACTTTCCTCTTGAGCCTCCCTCTTCTTCCTTCCCCCTTTGCCATATTTTAGATTCCACATACAAGTGATAGCATATGGTATTTGTTCTTCTCTTTCTTACTTCAATTATTATGATCATCTCTACTTGCATCCATGTCACTGCAAGTAGGCATTATTTTGTTCTTACCATTTGGTAATTTTATTTTTAGTTACCTGAGAAATCTCCATATTGTTCTCCATAGTGGCTGCACCAATTTAACATTCCCACCAACAGTGTAGTGGAGGATCCCTTTTCTCCACACCCTCTCTAGCATTTGTTATTTGTAGACTTTTTAATGATGGTCATTCTGACCAGCATGGTTTTGATTTGCATTGTACTTTTCATTTGCATTTCTCTGATAATTAGTATTGTTGAGCATCTTTTCATGTGCCTACTGGCCATCTGTATGTCTTCTTTGGAGAAATGTCTATTAAGATCTTCTGCCTATATTTTGATTGTTTTTTTTTTTTTCTGTTGTTGTTCAGTTGTATGAGCTGTTTGTGTATCAGTTCAGTTCAGTTGCTCAGTCATGTCCAACTCTCTGTGACCCCATGGACTGCAGCATGCCAGGCTTCCCTGTCCATCACCAATGCTCGGAGTTTACTCAAACTCATGTCCATTTAGTCAGTGGTGCCATCCAACCATCTCCTCCTCTCTCATCCCCTTCTCCTCCTGCCTTCAATCTTTCCCAGCATCAGGGTGTTTTCAAATGAGTCAGTTCTTCGCATCAGGTGGCTGAAGTACTGGAGTTTCAGCTTCGGCATCAGTCCTTCCAATGAATATTCAGGACTGATTTCCTTTAGGATGGGCTGGTTGAATCTTCTTGCAGTCCAAGGGACTCTCAAGAGTATTCTCCAACACCACATTTCAAAAGCATCAATTCTTTGATGTTCAGCTTTCTTTCTAGTCAAACTCTCACATCCATACATAACTACTGGAAGAACCATAGCTTTGACTAGATAGACCTTTGTTGGCAAAGTAATGTCTCTGCTTTTTAATATACTGTCTAGGTTGGTCATAACTTTTCTTCCAAGGAGCAAACGTCTTTTCATTTCATGGCTGCAATCACCATCTGCAGTGATTTTGGAGCCAAAAAAAATAAACTCTGTCACTGTTTCCATTGTTTCCCCATCTATCTGCCATGAAATGATGGGACCAGATGCCATGATCTTCGTTTTCTGAATGTTGAGTTTTAAGCCAACTTTTTCACTCTCCTCTTTCACTTTCATCAAGAGGCTCTTTAGTTCTTCTTCACTTTGTGCCACAAGGGTCATGTCATCTGCATCAGATCAGAGATCAGATCAGTCGCTCAGGCGTGTCCAACTCTTTGCGACCCCATGAATTGCAGCACGCCAGGTCTCCCTGTCCATCACCAACTCCCGGAGTTCACTCAGACATATCTGAGGTTATTGCTATTTCTCCTGGCAGTCTTCTTTCCAGGTTGTGCTTCATCCAGCCTGGCATTTCTCACGATGTACTCTGCATATAAGTTAACTAAGCAGGGTGACAATATACAGCCATGACGTACTCCTTTTCCTATTTGGAACCAGTCTGTTGTTCCATATCCAGTTCTAACTATTGCTTCTTGACCTGCATACTGATTTCTCAGGAGGCAGGCCAGGGGTCTGGTATTTCCACCTCTTTAAGAATTTTCCACAGCCTTTGACTGTGTGTTTGTGTATACTTTGAAGATTAAGCCCTTGCCTGTTGCATCAATTTTTTTTTTTTGGTATGTAGACTAGTTCCAGTGCCACTTGTTGGAAAAAAAAAAAACAAAAACCCCAAATCATCCTTTCTCCACTGAATTACCTTGACACTGTGTTGAAAATCTGTTGACGATATGTATGTGAACCTTTCAGGACTTTTCTTTCCATTGATCTATGTATCTGCCCTTTTTCTTTCCACTGATCTATATATCTGCCCTTATGCCAATACTGTGCCACCTTGATTACACAGTGTGCTAATAAGTGGTTTCAGTCGTGTCTGACTTTTTGCTACTGTATAGACTGTAGCCTGCTGGGCTCCTCTGTCTGTTGGCTTCTCCAGGCAAGAATACTGGAGTGGGTTTCCATTTCCTTCTCCAGGGGATCTTCCTAACCCAGGGATCGAACCCTTGTCTCTTAGGTCTCCTGTATTGGCAGGTGGGTACATTACTAGTAGTGCCTGATTGGGAATGGAAGTTAGTAATGGGAAGTAGTAATGGGAAGCCTGATTATACTGTACCTATGGATAAACAACAGAGAAGGCAATGGCACCCCACTCCAGTACTCTTGCCTGGAAAATCCCATGGACGGAGAAGCCTGGTAGGCTGCAGTCCATGGGGTCGCTAAGAGTCAGACATGACTGAGCGACTTCACTTTCACTTTTCACTTTCATGCATTGGAGAAGGAAATGGCAATCCACTCCAGTGTTCTTGCCTGGAGAATCCCAGGGACAGGGAAGCCTGGTGGGCTGCTGTCTATGGGGTCCAACAGAGTCGGACACGACTGAAGCGACTTAGCAGCAGCAGCATGGATAAACAAAATTTAATCGTGATTAAATCCAGTTTATTTTAGGATTAGTGCATTTTAAAGCCTATTGAAGAAATCTTCCAGCTTGTGAACATGGTTCAGTTCAGTCGCTCAGTCGTGTCTGACTCTTTGCGACTCCATGGACTGCAGCACGCCAGGCCTCCCTGTCCATCACCAACTCCCAGAGTTTACCCAAACTCATGTCCATTGAGTCGGTGATGCCATCCAACCATCTCATCCTCTGTTGTCCCCTTCTCCTCCTGCCCTCAATCTTTCCTAGCATCAGGGTCTTTTCAAATGAGTCATCTCTTTGCATGAGGTGGCCAAAGTATTAGAGTTTCAGCTTCAACATCAGTCCTTCCAATGAACACTCAGGACTGATTTCCTTTAGGATGGATTGGTTGGATCTCCTTGCAGTCCAAGGGACTCTCAAGAGTCTTCTCCAACACCACAGTTCAAAAGCATCAATTCTTCAGCACTCAGCTTTCTTTATAGTCCAACTCTCATATCTATACATGATCACTGGAAAAACCATAGCTTTGACTAGATGGACCTTTGCTGGCAAAGTAATGTCTCTGCTTTTTAATATGCTATCTAGGTTGGTCATAACTTTCCTTCCAAGGAGTAAGCATCATCTGATTTCATGGCTGCAGTCACCATCTGCAGTGATTTTGGAGTCCAGAAAAATAAAGTCTGCCACTGTATCCCAATCTATCTGCCATGAAGTGATGGGACCGGATGCCATGATCTTCATTTTCTAAATGTTGAGCTTTAAGCCAACTTTTTCACTCTCCTCTTTCACTTTCATCAAGAGGCTCTTTAGTTCTTCTTCACTTTCTGCCATAAGGGTGGTGTCATCTGCATATTTGAGGTTATTGCTAGTTCTCCCGACAATCTTGATTCCAGCTTGTGCTTCATCCAGCCCAGAGTGTCTCATGATGTACCCTGCATATAAGTTAACTAAGCAGGGTGACAATATACAGCCTTCATGAACTCCTTTTTCTATTTGGAACCAGTCTGTTGTTCCATGTCCAGTTCTAACTGTTGCTTCTTGACCTGCATACAGATTTCTCAAGAGACAGGTCAGGTGGCCTGGTATTCCCATCTCTTTCAGAATTTTCCACAGTTTATTGTGATCCACACATTCAAAGGCTTTGGCATAGTCAGCAAAGCAGAAATAGATGTTTTTCTGGAACTCTCTTGCCTTTTCGATGATCCAGTGGTTGTTGGCAATTTGATCTCTGGTTACTCTGACATGGTACATGTCTTCAGGAAAAGTATATATAAAAGAATGTATATGTGTGTATCACTGAGTCACTTTGCTGTACTGCAGAAATTATCAAATACTGTAAATCAACTATACCTCAGTTAAGATAAATGAGGGGGGGAAGAAGATAAAATATTTGTTTTTAATTATTTCTAAACACATATTTTTACCTTCTAAGATTTACAAAATCACTCAACTAATGGGAACAGTTGATACCAGTTTGGATTAAGAACTCACTTATGGAGATTTTAGAGAAGAACATAGGAACCTGGGTTTATCTTCTGTGTGTGATTCATCCCTCAGTTTTTTGAACTAAATCCTTTGTGTAGTAATGGGATTTACTTTAATGTAATTCACAAGTTTTTCCTTTCTGACTAGAGTTGGTTAACTTCCTTTGGTCCCTACCTGGATTGTGGTCATCTCCCTTTACTTTCTGCTTTGATTCAGCACACTTTATATTTTTCGCTGTTAGGCTGTAGTCCTTAACTGACAGTATCCTCCACAGTGGTATCAAATATCAAGTCCATTTAATTATTTCAGTCTGACTTTCAGAGGAGCGATCTGGGAGGGAAAGGTAATACTTTGCAAGTTGTCTGTGTATGCTTGGCTCCTGAGAGACTGTAGAGGGAGATGAGAGCCCAGAAGGAACCGGAGCAGCTCCAGCATTTCATAATCAAGTAGACCAGGCAGGATCTTCTTTAGTGTTCACTCATTTTGTGCCCTCAATCTGAAATTCCTCTCTGTCTTCTCTGCTCATTTTAATGTTCACCTTTGAAGAACCAGTTTACACACCTCTGAGAAGCCTTCTTTTATTGATATATTCCAAGTTAATAGTACCTCCTACCTTCCTGAAGAGCCTGTATATTGTCTTGCTTTTTTAAAATAACTATTTGTTAATATGTCTTTCCCACTAGATTTATGGCTCTTTTGTAGTAGATTGTGTATCTTCTATCCAAACAGCATCAAACATATAACAAGAATTCTGTAAATATGGTTATATAAATAACCAGATCACACCTGCAAACAGATGGTGGTAATGTAGAAAGGAACAAGAAAGGCTTCAAGAAGGAGCTTGCATTTATATTGGGCATTAAAGGATGGATAGGATTTCCAGAAGCAGAAGAGGAGGAAAGGGTGTCCCATGTAGATAGAATAACATGATGAGTTTTGGGCTAGGCCACAGGTGGTATATAGGTGGTAGATGTCAGGTGGTTTTGAAATTATGAGTGGCTTTAAATATGTCCCAACGAAGATTTGTTCAATTCAGTAGTCAATGAGATTACTAAAGTAGGAGGGTAATTTGGGCAGAAAACAGTTCAGACAATGTATGACATTGTGTATTGGGTAGTTTGGGGTAGGGGTAGACCTTTGTGATAAGACCAGTTAGGGTGCTATGGTATTAGACCAGGCAGGAGCTAATGAGGGTGTAAACCAGTTAATGGCTTCCCTCTTCCCTGGTGGCTCAGCAGTAAAGAATCCACCTGCAATGCAGGAGACTCCGGTTCGATACCTGGGTTGAGAAGATGCCCTGGAGAAAGAAATGACAACCCATTCCAGTATTCTTGCCTGAGAAATCCCATGCCTGGTGGGCTACAGTTCGTGGGGTCACTAAAGAGTCAGACAGGATTTAGTGACTAAATAACAACAAAACTGGTTAATAGCAGGGGAAAGGGAAATGAGAGAGCACATGTTGGCCACTGATTGAGTATGTGAGTGAAATAAGAGAACTTCATTTAGTCATAGCTGGGGTTTTAAGGCCAAGCACCTGGAAAAGTGGAACTAGTAAGAGAAACAAAAATGTTAGAAGAAGCAAGTTTTGGGGAGGTGATGCTTGAGTATAAATCTGTTGAGTTAGAGGTGCAGGTGATGTTCTGGGTGGCTTAGAGAACATATTCCCCATAGGCTTCCTTTAAGTAACAAATTACCTTCTGTTACATACATCATCATGTTCTGACTATAGGCACACAGAGTAGTGAGAGGTAGCTATCCCTTTGTCAATGTTTCATGTACTTTTTCTTTTATAACACTCAATGTGTTTTGTTCATGTGCCTATTTTTGACTAGAGAGTCAAGGACAGTATATTATTTTTTTTGTAGAGTGCCTGGCATATCAAGGACATGCAGAAAAAGTTTGAATTAATGAAAGATTTAGTGGCTCAAAATACAGAGGCCTTTTAACAAGTAATTATCTTGTTAGAAGATTGACACTTCAGTGTCTCTTTTGCTGTCTCGTATACAGGGTTATTGTTACCATCATTCTGAATTCCATATATATGTGTTTGTATACTGTATTGGTGTTTTTCTTTCTGGCTTACTTCACTCTGTATAATAGGCTCCAGTTTCATCCACCTCATTAGAACTGATTCAAATGTATTCTTTTTAATGGCTGAGTAATACTCCATTGTGTATATGTACCACAGCTTTCTTATCCATTCATCTGCTGATGGACATCTAGAGAGGGAGAGGGTGGGATGATTTGGGAGAATGGCATTGAAACATGTATAATATCATATATGAAACGAGTCGCCAGTCCAGGTTCGATGCACGATACTGGATGCTTGGGGCTGGTGCACTGGGATGACCCAGGGGGATGGTATGGGGAGGGAGGAAGGAGGAGGGTTCAGGATGGGGAACATGTGTATACCTGTGGCGGATTCATGTTGATATATGGCA
The DNA here is from genome assembly GCF_032452875.1 of Bos javanicus. NCBI lineage: Eukaryota > Metazoa > Chordata > Mammalia > Artiodactyla > Bovidae > Bos > Bos javanicus. Next base: position 131,899,305 of record NC_083897.1, read on the forward strand.
AAACCAATACAATATTGTAAAGTTAAATAATAAAATAAAATAAAAAAAAATAGAAGATTGGCACTTCTTACAGGTTTCATCAACACAGTTATAATTCTTCCACCTCTTGGTAACATGGGCGTAAGTCAGCTTTTGGGATAGTTGTTAGTTTGAATCTCAACTCTACTAGCTTACCATCTGCTCTTTTTTATTCATTTAACCATAAAATTTAATCTTTTTAAAGTGTACCATTCAGTGGTTTTTAGTGTATTCATAAGGTTCTATAACCGTCACCACTGTGTAATTCCGTAACATTTTCCTCACCTTAAAAAAGAAACCCCTTACCCATATTTACATCCATACCCATTAACAGTCACTCCTGAGCCCCTCTTCCCCCAGCCCCTGGCAACTACTAATCTACTGAACTTATTTTTATTCAAGGGAAAGAGATTAAAATGATCTAACTCTATAGCTGATTTCTTTTTTTTTAACCTTTATTTTTTTCTTCCAATTTTACTGATAAAATTGGCATGATTTGACTTACATACACCATGAAATGATTATCATAATAAGTTTAGTGAACATCCATCATCTCATAAAGATACACAATTAAAGAAATAGAAAACAAGTTTTTCCTTATGATGACAACTCCTAGGATTTAATCTCTTTCATATGTAATATACAGCAGTGTCAATCATATTTATCATGTGGTACATTGCATCCCTAGCATTTATTTATTTTATAACTAGCATTATTTATCTTATTTGTGCATTTTGACTGCCTTCAGCCAATTTCTCCTTCTCTTCCCCCAACCCCTCTACTAGTAGTGACAAATCTGATCTTTTTTTCTGAGTTTGTTTCTTTGTTTTTAAAGTATTGACCTACAACACTATGTTAGTTTTTGTTACACAGCATAGTGATTCCAGATATCTGTACATTTCAAAATGATCACCAGGATAAGTCTATTTATAATCATGATCTGTTATCATGCAAAGATGAAAGTGAAAGTGAAGTCGCTCAGTCATGTCCGACTCTTTGCGACTCCATGGACTGTATAGTCTGCTAGGCTCCTCCAGCCATGGGATTCTCCAGGCAAGAATATTGAAGTGGGTTGCCGTTTCCTTCACCAGGGGATCTTCCCAACACAGGGATCGAACCTGGGTCTCCCACACTGCAGGCAGACTCTTTACTGTCTCAGCCATCAGGGGCCTGCTCACTCCATACAAAGATACTGCATAATTATTGACTGTATTCCCCACACTGTACATTTCATATCTGTGACTCATTTATTCTGCAAATGGAAATTTGTCCCTCTTAATCTCCCTCAGCTTTCTTTCTCCCAACCCCTTCCCTTCTGGCAACAACGTGTTTTCTGTATTTATGACTGTTTTGTTTTGTTACGTTTTTTTAGATTCCATATATAAGTGAAATCATACAATATTTGTCTTTCTCTGTCTGCCATACTTCATTTAGCATAATACCCTCCTGGTCCATGCATGTTGTTGCAAATGGCAAGATTTTATTCTTTTTTTTTTTTATGGCTGAGTAATGCTCCATTGTGTATATATACCCCACATCGTCTTCATCCATTTATCTGCTGATGGATGCTTGGGTTGCTTCCATATCTTGGCTATTGTAAATAATGTTACAATATTTATAATACAAGTGAGCATGGGGTTGCAAATATATTTTTGAATAGTGTTTTTGTTTTCTTTAGATAAATACCCAGGAGTGCAGTTGCTGGATCGTGTGGTAGTTCTATTTTTAATTTTCTGAGGAATCTCCATACTGTTTTCCATAGTATCTGCACCAATTTGTATTCCCACCAACAGTGCATAAGGATTCCCTTTTCTCCACATCCTTACCAAGACTTGTTATTTGTTGTCTTTTTGATAATAGCCGTTCTGTGAGATGATATCTCATTAAAGTTTTGATTTGCATTTCCCTGATAACTAGTGATGTTGAACATCTTTTTATGTGCTTATTGGCCGTTTGTGTATCTTCTTTGGAAAAATAATCTTTTCAGATCCTCTGCCCATTTTTTAATTGGTTTGTTTGTTTTTTGATATTAAGTTGTATGAGTTCCTTGTATATTTTGGATATCCACCCCTTATTGGGTATATTATTTGCAGTTTTTTTTTAACCATTCAGTAGGTCACCTTTTCAGTTTGTTTAGTGTCTTTCACTGTGCAGAAGCTTTTTAATTTGATGTAGTCCCATTATAGCTGATTTCTAATAATACCACCCTGCAGAAATGTATTATGTTAAAAGGAGGCAGTAATTGATTTTTCTCCTTGTAGGAAAGCACACCAGAGAGAGATACCATGGGGCAGACAGTGGAAGAAGGTAAGATTTACTTGTCTAAAGATGATACTTTTAGTCAATCATTTGAAATTAGTATCTTTTGGTAGACTGAATGTTTAAAAAAAAAAGCTTTTTTGAAAAATGAAATTAATGGCAGATGTTAGTTTAGGTGCTAAGAATTGGAGTTTTAGAACTGAATAGCTCTTAAAGGTAATCTTGTTTTCCCTTCTTAGTTTTATAAGTGAGAAAGCTGACACTCAGGGAGGTTAAGTGTACAGGTCATATAACAATCTGTGACAGCCAAGATCACAGTCCAGATTTTCTTACTTAAATAGGATGATAAAAAAATGCTTCATCCTGTCCTGCTCTAGTGAGAAGTCAGCTCACTGTCCCATGAGTGTGTCACAGTCATTTTCACTCTCTGTTTTGAGTTGTATTTTCTTTCCCATAATATATTCTTCATATTTTTGTTGTCATGAATCCTGTTCCTTCTTCAAGACCCAGTTTAAGTTCTCTTTCTCTCATGACTTTTACTCTGGCTGCATGCTGAATGTTGTGCTCTGCTATTTCTGTTTTTGTCAAGTGTATTGGTTTAGTATAGTCTCTGTACCTAGATTTTTAGCTTTCCTTGAGCAGGAACCAGGCCTTTATAATTTCACTTTCTTCTCTGTTAGAAAATACTACTGTAGAACTATTTAGTAAATATAAATATGTACTTACTTTATATTAGTCAAATTATCTAAATAGAAAGTAGCCCATACATCCCTCTTGAGTGTTCACATATCTTGAAGAGTCAATCATAACCAGAAAGTAGATCTGATACCTTTAATGGTACGCCTGGCATCCTTCCTATATTCTTCTTTAAGAAGCATGTCACTTGACAGTTCAAGCATCAGTAAGGGTAAAACAGCACTAGATGGAAACACACCATGTTATTAAGTCCATTGGTTCATAACGATACTAAAAATCAAAACAATACATATTGGTCATCTGTGGAGAATGGTGGGGATACAATTCATTATTTTGAAAACTAGAGAATAAAGGAGGAAGAATAAAGCATTGATTGTGACTTCTTTTTGTGGTCTCTACCTCAGTGCAACTGAATGGTTGAAGAGGGGAGTTTTCTCTTTATAGAAGTTTTCTGGCTAATAAAGACAGGATGATAAAATTAGAATACCTCCCTTATGCGACCACTGATGAGCTAATGGATCTAGGCAATAGTCATATGTGGCTGCTCATATCCCAAAAAGAGAACTAGGTATATTAGGAACCTCTTGTGAGAAGTACACACCACCACCTATGAAGTCATTTTCTCTCTTCCTTGTAAAAAAGCTAAACCTGAATCTGGTTAAGCTCGTCTGGCTTGAAATAGCTGTATCAATTTAGAGAAACTATAAGGACCAGAAGAACCCAGTATCATGAGGAAGTAGCAGACTGGAAAAGTCTGAACTGATATCACCAGCAAAAATATTGCTAGAGGAAGGGAAAATAAACAGAGGGGGAGGAGCCTACAGATCAAAAGAAATTTAAGAAATGTACCTACCACTGTCTGTATGGACTTTATTTGGGTCCTGATTGAAACAGATACGTTTAAAATATTTAAGACAATGGGGAAGTTAAGAGACTGACTGCTTATTTGATAACATTGAAGATTGTGGTTAGTTTTTCAGCATAATAATCACAATGAGTCATTTAAGAAATACATACTATAATAAATGTGGATGAAATATATCTTAGATTTGGTGAAGTTCCAAGGTCCAGTGCTGTTTGAGCTCCTCAGCCTAGCACAGAGAAAAACTTTTCCTAATCTGTTGGAGGACAGAGAACCCTGGTGTGCTGCAGTCCATGGGGTCACAAAGAGTCAGACACAACTAAGTGACTGAACAACAACAAACAGTCCGTTGAATTACATTGTATTCTAGCTTCTCTGTTGTTTTAAATTCTCAAAAGTATGCACTTTATTGCTGGGACACATTAATCTGAATATTGTAAGGATCAGCTCGGCTCATTTTGGTTTGTTCATTTATTTAACAAATGTTCAAGAATGTTCTGTGTGCCAAGTCCTTTTTGGGCACTGAGGATAAAAAGTAGTGAATAAGAGACAAAATGAAAAAATGTCTGACCTTTTGGGGCTTACATTGAGTGAAATGAGACATGCAATAAACAAATAAATTATAAAATACATTATATATTAGAAAGTGAAGTCCTGTGCAGAAAGTGAGGATTTAATTATAGAATTGAAACTGGTTCCTATTAGAAAATACAGTTTAGGTTTTTGTAAGTACTCTTTCAAACTGTTGCTCTTTTCTTCTGGTATTGCTCACTATTTTCTTTCTTTTTTTAAAGACTCAATGGGTGTAAAGAAGGAGAATCAAGAGAGAGCTCCTCAATCAGGCACATCTTCTGTGCAAAATGGTAGGTTTTAAATTAGTTCAGTAGAACATATATTTTGTCTTCACTCAGTGTTAGTATGAACTCTTTTCTTATTGCTTTTGGTATAATCTATGTATAGTAAGCTCTTGTAAATATAAAATGTAAGCAATAGGAAAGACCAAAAAGATAGTATTTTTTGAAAATTTTACTTTGGTTTCACATAGAGAGAGATTAAGTTAAAAGATAACTATGTATTTCAGTGCAGTTTTGCCAAGGTAAAGATATCTAGTTATTAATTACCATGTATTACCAATTTAAAATAATTTAATTTTTAATAAAAACCTTTCTAACACTAGAGTCAATGTGAATGTCTTTTTTGATGGTCATAAGACAATCTAGTCGATTAAAGCTTAGGCATTTAGGGGATCTGACAGACCTCTTCTAGAATCTTGGCCTCATTTTTTACTAGCCTTGTGACCTTGGGCAAATTACTCAATGTTCTTAGTCTCTCTTTTCTCCTGTGTAGCACAGGGATAATAACTACGTACTCATGGAACTATTAGAATTAAAGAAAAGGAATGTAAAGCACCTAATATAATGCCTAGGCTGATAGTAAATGTTCAGTAAATGTTAACTTTATTGTCTGAGTTATTAATTCATATTTTAAGCTTTTATTGTTAATAGCATGTGTGTAGCAGTATATCAGAGATTCAGGAGATAGACTCTGACCCATTGCACCTGCTCTTATGGAAAATGAGGAAATAAGTCATACGCAGACAAGAGGCTGAATTAAAAAAAAAAAATACAACAGCAAACTTAGTGTGTTTACCAGCGATTTCCAGGCAAGCCTCTTGCCCCTTGTGTTTCTGTTGTACCTTCTGTGCTAGCCCCACTCTTGGAGTAAGTAGTTCATTCATGACTTTCTGTTCGTATGAAAAGATTGCCTGTAGAGGTAATCCCATGGAGTCATTCTTTATTACTGTAGCTGGGTCCTCAGTGTTTCCTTAGTTCTCTTTCTCATTGGCCTTACTTGTTCCTCAGCTCTTCCTTCCAATCCCCAAAACTCTCCAAGGAAATGGAGGCTGTTAGGCTAGAGTGCTCTTCCTCATCCTTACAAATTCCTTTCCATTTTTTAATATAATAGTTCTATTGAGATATAATTCACATACCATACAATCTCCCCATTTCAAGTGTACAGTTCAGTGGTTCTCAGTAGTGTATTCCCAGTTGTGTAACCATCACCATGATCAGTTTTAGAATGTTTTCATCACCCTAAAAAGCAACCCTAGTACCTAGCTAGTAGTCACTCTTCCTCATGGTGCCTCTCCCTAGGCAACCACTTAACCTTCTTTCTATCTCTATAGATTTGCCTATTCTGGAAATTTCATGAAAATCAATTTGAAGAATATATTCTTAAAAGTTGAAACTAGTAATTTTTCAAAATTTTCAAACTTTTCTGCTTGAGAAACTCTGATTAAAAATGAGATTACTTAGTCAAATTGACAGACATTTGCAGAAATTTCTCAGTGTCCTGACCCTAACATCTTATTTTAGAAATCAATGAGTGACTACTAGAAGGTCAGCTCCTGGAGAGCCAGGGTATTTCTCTGTTTTATTAACTGCTGCATCTGCAGTATCTAGTATAGTGCCTGGGAGATACTGGTGACCTTCTGTGGGAATCCAGTAGTGAATAAGACAAACACGATTCCTACAGTCTTTGAGCTTGCATGCATGTATGTTCAGTTGCTTTGAGCTTTGGTAGACATTAAACAAATGTCCAGTTATAGTTGTGGTAAATACTATAAGGTAGTGGGTGCTGATCATTCAGCTGAGAAGCTTCAAGCTCTAAATACTTTGCTCATTTTCTGTACGTAGCCTCTGAACCCAAGCCTAGCACTGGTGGAAGACATTATGATTCTGGTTTACTCTGGAGAAGAATAGGGGGCCTCATAGATTATGTTCATTTTGCTAAAAGGTCTTTGGGCTAGTGTATGGACTAGATAGAATAGATTACAAATCAAACAAGAAGGACCACAGACACGTGCAAGCAACAAGCAGATCACAACATTATGTACATCTGTCTCCTGAAAAGGCCTATCAGTTCCCAGGGCTCTTTTCTGAAACAGTAAATCCCTACCCCCCTTCCCCCACCCCCAGCTGCTAATCTGTCAATGAGGATAAAAATGCAGAGACAGGGACTTCAGGCTTGTCTGCTACTTTCTGAACTATTTTGGTCAGGAATTCTCACTGTGGTATTATAGATGTACCAAATCTAAATTAGTAAAGCCTTTTGCTGTGTGTGTTTCCACTATGTTTTTGGTAGACTCTCATCATATGGGCATCCAAGCTGAATAGTGTTGTAGACTAAGAATTTTTGCCTTATGAACAAAGGAAAAAATTAAGGCTCCAAAGGTTACATTAACTAGCAGTGCGATAGAAAGCACTTGTATTATATAGCACTGGTATAAAGTATTTGCTAGCTCAAATTATAGCCCATTATTGCCGGGAGAAATATCAATAACCTCAGATATGCAGATGACATTACTCTTATGGCAGAAAGTGAAGAAAAACTAAAGATCCTCTTGATGAAAGTGAAAGAGGAGATTGAAAAAGTTGGCTTAAAACTTAACATTCAGAAAACTAAGATCATGGCATCCGGTCCCATCACTTCATGGCGAATAGATGGGGAAGCAGTGGAAACAGTGGCTGACTTTATTTTTCTGGGCTCCAAAATCACTGCAGATGGTGATTGTAGCCATGAAATTAAAAGACTTCCTTACTCCTTGGAAGGAAAGTTATGACCAACCTGCTGCTGCTGCTGCTGAGTCGCTTCAGTTGTGTCCAACTCTGTGCTACCCCAGAGACGGCAGCCCACCAGGCTCCCCCGTCCCTGGGATTCTCCAGGCAAGAACACTGGAGTGGCTTGCCATTTCCTTCTCCAATGCATGAAAATGAAAAGTGAAAGTGAAGTCGCTCAGTCGTGTCCGACTCCTAGCGACCCCATGGACTGCAGCCTACCAGGCTCCTCCATCCATGGGATTTTCCAGGCAAGAATACTGGAGTGGGCTGCCATTGCCTTCTCCTATGACCAACCTAGACAGCATGTTAAAAAGCAGAGACATTACTTTGCCAACAAAGGTCCGTCTAGTCAAGGCTATGGTTTTTCCAGTGGTCATGTATGGATGTGAGAATTAGACTATAAAGAAATCTGAGCGCAGAAGAATTGACGCTTTTGAACTGTGGTGTTGGAGAAGACTCTTGAGAGTCCCTTGGACTGCAAGGAGATCCAACCAGTCCATTCTGAAGGAGATCAGCCCTGGGATTTCTTTGGAAGGAATGATGCTAAAGCTGAAACTCCAGTACTTTGGCCACCTCATGTGAAGAGTTGACTCATTGGAAAAGACTCTGATGCTGGGAGGGATTGGGGGCAGGAGGAAAAGGGGATGACAGAGGATGAGGTGGCTGGATGGCATCACTGACTCGATGGACATGGGTTTGGGTGGACTCCAGAGTTGGTGATGGACATGGAGGCCTTGTGTGCTGTGTTTCATGGGGTTGCAGAGTCGGACACGACTGAGCAACTGAACTGAGTGACTGAAGACACAAATGGTGATAGAATATTTTAAACATTGTCTTAGATGAATTAATTATTTTCCAGTGTCACTGAAAAATTTTACAAATGTAACTGGTTTGTGGAAAAGTCTTAAGTTCTTTGAGGTCTAATTGTGAAATGGCTTTGATTTCTCAGTTATTATTTCCAACTTATACTCCTTTCATCCTAGTATGGTGGCTCTTTAGTGACATCCTAGTCAGATTTTTTTCCTCCATTCATGTTTTGTTTTCTTCTTCTGTTTTTTAATGCTCTCCAAGATCATATGGTGGTAGAGCTTCATTTAGAACCTTGGGTCTCTTGATTGTCAGGTTAGTGCTTAGGAGGTCACTGAAGTAACCTGGTCAGTTAAATTTTGGAGCCATGGATCTCAGTTTTCACTTTTAATATAGCTATCCAGTATTCTTAAGTTTAGGCACAACCATGACATTTCAGTTCAGTTCAGTTGCTCAGTCATGTCCTACTCTTTGCAACCCCATGGATTGCAGCATACCAGGCTTCCCTGTCCATCACCACCTCCTGGAGCTTGCTCAGACTCGCGTCCATTGCATCAGTGATGCCATCCAACTATCTCATCCTCTTTCGTCCCCTTTTCCTCTCACCTTCAATCTTTTCCAGCATCAGGGTCTTTTCAAATGAGTCAGTTCTTTGCATCAAGTGGCCAAAGTATTGGAGTTTCAGCTTCAGCATCAGTCCTTCCAATGAATATTCAGGACTGATTTCCTTTGGGATGGACTGGTTGGATCTCCTTGCTGTCCAAGGGACACTCAAGAGTCTTCTCCAACACCACAGTTCAAAGGCATCAGTTCTTTGGTGCTCAGCTTTCTTTAGAGTCCAACTTTCACATCCATAATATGACTGCTTGAAAAACTGTAGCTTTGACTAGATGGACCTTTGTTGGCAAAGTAATGTCTCTGCTTTTTAATATGCTGTTTAGGTTGGTCATAGCTTTTCTTCCAAGGAGCAAGCGATTTTTAATTTCATGGCTGCAGTCACCATCTGCAGTGATTTTGGAGTCCAAAGAAATGAAGTCTGTCACTCTTTCCATTATTTCCCCATCTATTTGCCATGAAGTGATGGGACTGGATGCCATGATCTTAGTTTTTGAATGTTGAGTTTTAAGCCAACTTTTTCACTCTCCTCTTTCACTTTCATCAGGAGGCTCTTTAGTTTTTCGCTTTCTGCCATAAGGGTGGTTATCATCTTCATATCTGAGGTTTTTGATATTTCCCCCGGAAATCTTGATTCCAGCTTGTGCTTCATCCAGCTCGGCATTTCACATGATGTACTCTGCATATAAGTTAACTAAGCAGGGTGACAGTATACAGCCTTGACATACTCCTTTCCATATTTGGAACTAGTCTGTTGTTCCATGTCTGGTTCTAACTGTTGCTTCTTGACCTGCATACAGATTTCTCAGGAGGCAGGTAAAGTGGTCAGGTATTCCATCTCTTGAAGAATTTTCCACAGTTTGTTGTGATGCACACAGCAAAGGCTTTGGCATAGTCAATAAAGCAGAAGTGGATGTTTTTCTGGAACTCTCTTGCTTTCAGTGATCCAATGGATGACATTTAGTTTTATGCCATCTTTATTTCACTAAATAGTATGTATTTATCAAGTTATTTATATGCATACTACTTCAGTTAGTTCTCAAAAATACCTTATAACCATACGTATTACTTTTCTCATTTCATAGATAAAGGAACTGAGGCCGAGAAAATGAAGTGACTTGCTCAGGGTCACTGGCTAGTAAAAGGCAGAGTTAGACTGAAAGATAGCATTTTCATGTCAGGAGCCTGTGTTCTTGACATTTTGCTGCTTGCTCTTCAACACTTTGGTAGTGCTTGCTTTCCATGATCTGGAAGCAGAATTAAACCCAGTATTTTTTTAAAGTGGAAAAATCTCTAAAAGGGTATATACAGTGTTAGGAAATGACATGCTTAATACCATATGTATGCACACATATTAAATGCATAATTTCATGCAACAGTGATACTCCGAATCTTGCTCACATTTCACATCAGCTCACATTTCTTCCTAACTGTGTGGTTGGTAACTTTACCTTGGCATCTTTCATTCAGCCGTGGTGGTGGTATTTACATCACAGAAATATGCAAACACCAACAGTTCCAGTCAGGCTTTTTGTTTGTATTTTCTGGAAAGCTGGCTGTTAAACATTTATCAGCCGTGTGTGAATGTGTGTGTGTGTAAGTGGAACTGTTACAGCCTTTGAAGAATGTATAAGGGGCTAGTAATGCAGATTCCCCTAGGGAGGGAACTGTGAAACCCTAATATTTTTATAGTAAAGAGATTAAACAGGGAGTATAGAAAAAAAAAACCCTCATGTTTGATGAGAATTAAAGTTTATGTGAGTTAATAGTACCTTTAATACTGCTGTCAGGTCTTTCAGGGCATTGTGACTGACACAGTGAATTGAAGTGTCTGGGAAAAGCATACTGCCTTCTGACCTATGTCATCAAGACTAAGTGAGACAAAGAACAGGAGTTTGCAGAAAATATAGATCGTTACAACAATCTGTGTTAGTCATTGCACTGATGAGTGGTTTCTGCTTTATTCTGCCACCATATTCTTGACACCCTGGATGGAGATCTAATAGTCAGTTGAAAAACAACGCTGAGTTTTTCTTTCCATAAATTAATGCTTTATTTCTGCTATGCCACACACCTTTAGATCCCTGTGAAAAACAAAGAAGCAGTTTCAGAGTAATGGGATGAAATGATAAAGACATATTTTGAGTAAATTTGTATTAGAGACAAATGAGTAGAATTTGCTATTACTCTATAAAAAGTCCTTTAGTTGTTTCTAGAGTTCATGTTTTTAGAATCACTGTGATGCAGTCCTCATTACATCAAGAAGATCTGGATTATCATTTATTTCAGAACCATTATTATCAGGAAATGGTCTTATTTTTTATTTCCATGTTGGTAGTCAAATGAGGAAGTTTGAATCTGTCCTTTGAGAAGTATTTCTTTAAAGAGACATGGAACTAAAATCCATTTTATTCCTGAAAGTTTGTATACATATTATATATGTTTTAAAAAACCCTGAGAATTCTCTGGCAATCCAGTGGTTAAGACTTGATAGCTTTCACTGACATGGGCCTGGGTTTACTCTCTGATTGGGGAACTAAGATCCCATAAGCTATGCTGGCAGGGCCCAAAAATAAACCAAAAAAACCACCTATTTTTGCATGTTTTTTTCCAGATCATTTTCAATGGGAAAAATACTTGGAAGAGACTGGATCTTTAAGTGCTCCTTCAGAGTATTTCAGACAGGTATGCCAAAATTCTGTAGATACCATGTTATGTTTATTTTTGTAAACTATTAACTTGTTGAAGGGAATCTGTTATTAGGTTCTATTAGTGTGAAGCGATTGTGGGATTGTGGCAGTGCTGCTTAAGAACCAGATGGTCTCTTTGCATTCATTGATTAAGAATTTACTTTATGTCAGATATACTAAGCTCTTATGACTGCCCATGTGGAGGGAAAGACAGCCATGTAAATAATTAATGATAAAAAAGTGTGATAACTATACTGAAAAGGGCTCACAGAAGAGGTCCTATCTGAGGTAGTTGTAATGAGGGGAAGGATATTCCAGGCAGAGAGAACATCCAAAGGAAAGAGACATGGGCATAAAAGAACCTGAGTGTTGAGGGATGGTATGGGTGGCTGGAGCACTAAGTAGATAGAGGTGATAGTATGGGAGTGAGGTTAAAGTGTGGTGGCTTTTAAACTATACTGACTGTTTGGACTTTACAGTAGGCAGTGGTAAGCTGCCTTTTGGCTTACTTTAAGAGGAAAGGCCTAATCAAATTCTTATATTAGAAAGACACTCAGGATGCATTTTAGAGGTTGTATTTGGTTTGCCTGGAAGTGGGCAGATGAGTGACAAGCAGTGGGTGACCATGTCAGGCTGTGTGTCAAGCCAAGGAGAGAATTTGGAGATCTTTTTCTTAACCCTTACAGCTCTCATTTTGTTCACCAACTGTTGCAACTGTTACTTAAAATGTTCCTCATGTATTCTGGTAACATAACTGATCGTTTGATTTTCCTACACTTAGAGAGTTTTAACAGAATTTAATTTGTATGTGTTTATGTATATAGTCTAAGATTCCGCCAGCTAATGACTTCAAAGTTGGCATGAAGTTGGAAGCCCATGACCCTCGCAATACGACTTCAGTATGTATTGCTACAGTTGTTGGAGTTACAGGTGCCAGGCTCCGTTTAAGATTGGATGGTAGTGATAACCAAAATGACTTTTGGCGGCTTGTTGATTCTCCAGACATACAGCCTGTTGGGACATGTGAAAAGGAAGGGGACTTACTTCAGCCTCCACTGGGTAAGGATAAACAGTTTTAAAACAACATATTCTTGGTAATGTAATATTCAGTAGAAATAATTTTAACTGACCTTTTAAAAATCTCTTCTCCTGGGCATTCTGGCAAACGGATGGTGGTTACTGTGGAGAAGGTTTGAGAAAGTAACTCACTACCATATGTTATAGAGTTTCATTTAAGTACATATTTGGCATATGTGTGGCTAAAGGTTCCCCACTCCAGAGCAAGACTCCTTCTGCCTTAAAACTTGAAATGTCAAAAGCAGATTACACATGCAGATTCAGAAACCCTTCTGGGGGAGAAGTTTGTAGCATTTGATATGAGTCACTTCCTCCCTCAGTATTGTCTAATGAGCCATTCATCCTTTATGTTATGGGGATTAGCACAGCAGAAGGAGATGATTTTACATTGGGACTCCAGTGTCAGGCTTGGGAATTTCATTACACCTGTTGTGTGGGAAGAAATCATAGTGAGAGGGGTAGGAATCAGTACCTTTAGGTCTTTGTAAAGGAAGAGATTGATGGAACTCTTTAGCAAAGGTTTTTAATATAAAATTCTTGATTTTGACCAAGTTTTTAAAAGAAACAAAGTACGTGACCCTAATTTTGTGCAAAAATTTTTCTGTTTTAATACTTTGGTGTACCATGGTATTCTGTAGAATATAAGTATTTAGTTTATTACTTACACATTCTGAGTGAATGGTGGGTATTGGTTTTTGTTTCTTTTTTACAATGCTAAAAATGAAAATGCTGTATTATAATGCACAGTGAGACAATTAATTTTTTTGTCTCCAACTAGTGGAAGATGCTGTGAGAATAAAAAATTTAAGACAATAATAACTGTTCTTTCTAGCAATATCGTTTTATATTGTCTTTGTTCTAGTGGTTAATTAATACTAACTTGGTTTAAAGTATTTTTAAAAACTAATCAAGTATGTGTTATTCCCAAGAAGATGGTTTAGGATATGTGTGTTTTCTGCTTTTCCCCTTTTCTTCATAACATTCACATTTTGTTATTGCTTATTTTTGTAATATCTTAAATCATACAGACTTCTGTAACAGATATACATCTGAGGCTTAGTGCTTCCTCGTTTGGGTTTTATTTCTCTATTGACAGTATGCTAGTATGTGTTTGTATTTTGTTTAAAGGAAACATAGCTGTTGTGATTGTCAGCGTTTCAGACATATAACCAAATTTATAATCATTCTTTTTTCAAATTACTTTTAGAGTTTATTAATTAAAAATATGAAATATATAGCAATACGTGCTGATTAGTATGTATTGTGACACCACATAATAAAAAAATACAATTTTTGCCAATTTGCTTATGAGATGCTTTTGAATAGTTTAGTTTCCATTTTAATATAACACAACTTACATAGTTTTACTTTTTAAAAGGTTTATTTATTTAAATGTTAAGGTTATTATTTAAAATTGTTTGTTAGAGTTTTAACATACATGGAGAAAAGTGTACAGCTTATAAATGCTAAGTCACTTCAGTCGTGTCCGACTCTGTGCGACCCCATAGATGGCAGCCCACCAGGTTCCCCCATCCTTGGGATTCTCCAGGCAAGAACACTGGAGTGGGTTGCCATTTCCTTCTCCAATGCGTGAAAGTGAAGTTGCTCAGTCGTGTCCGACCCTCAGCAACCCCATGGACTGCAGTCTTCCAGGCCCCTCTGTCCATGGGATTTTCCAGGCAAGAGTACTGGAGTAGGGTGCCATTGCCTTCTCCGAGCTTATAAATGAACATCTATAAACACCAACACCCAGATAAAGAAAGAGAGCATTGTCAGCACCCTAGAAGCCCCATTCCTGCTGATCCCCAGTCATATCCTCCTCCTTTCCAAAGGTAACTACTGTCCAGACTTCCTAATATCATGAATTAGTTTTAGCTGTGTTTGAGTTTTTTACATGCACTTTGATCTATGTTTGACTCTAGGCAATTCAGAATTAAGGAAAATGCTAAATTTAAAAAAAGTCATGGTACCTCATGTAATAGGATAAGATGCAGGTTAAGAGAAAGGCATAAGGACCAGAGAATGATTGTTATGCGGTATTCTAACAATAGTGTGGAGAATCCATGCTCTGGTAACTATTTAATATTAAGTATCACTAGTAATACTGATTTATTTTAAGGGAGTGTGTAACAACCCTTTACAATTCCCCAGCAACAATTATTTTCCTAGTCAGATTAAGGGTGTTTTGATACATTATTATTATAAAATGACTTTCTGTCTGAACTTTCTTGTATATTTTATCCTATTGATGGACCCATTGGCAATGTGATTCATGTGCCTCCCTATATTAATGCATGTATTCATCAGAGATACATGCAAAGTTCTCACCAACCAATTCTGGCATCAAGGCAGGCAAGTATTGCATGTAACAGATTGCCCCCAGAAAATAGTAAAGCTAGCAGACTCCTGCTCCCTGCTGCACATGCCACATGCTGTGATAGTCACCGTAAATTGATGAGATCTCTAGAGAATACACATGTTGAGTCTATTTTGATAGCATTTGATACAAATCCTAATATAAGATCATTTAGTGTGTGTAGAGATTGCTAAAGTGAGAGCTGTCTTTTTTCCCAACTTAATGTATGAAAAATTCAAACATACAGAAAAGGTGAAAGAAATACCCACTACCTATATTCTACCCGTTATCATTTTACTATACTTGCTTTATTGCTTACTTGCCTTTCTGTCAGTTCATCAGTGAATTATGTTTTTAAATGCAATTCAGGATAAGTTATTGACGTCAGTACATTTCCCCTAAATACTTTAGCATGCATATCATTAACTAGAGTTCACTGTTTATTTACAGTTTGTTTTTCTTTTGAGGTAAAATTTACATACAGTGAAATGTACCATCATAAGTGTACATTTACTGAGTTTGACAGAAAACTGTCTTTCTGAAAGGAAGTAAGGTAGAGGCTCTGAGGAAAAAGGGGCTGGTAGTCTTTTGCAGCCTTATTACTCTGCATGTGTGGTGGTTGGTGGGGAATGGAAGCTCTCCTGGGTTTTGAATTGGATCTCTCCTAGTATTATGGCCCATTCCCAGCATATATGTGTATGTTTGTGAACCCTAGCTAGTGGCTTTTTAAAAATGAGAATTTCTACCCACACTGTAGCATTCTTGTCTAACAGTACAGTGGATGCAGTAGCACTGATTGGAGGGTGCACCTGCTCCTCTAGCCCATTTCCTGCGTTCCTCGATAAGAAAGTCATTCTTTGGAGAAGAATGGTAAATGGAACGTTTTTTTATGCCAACTTGCTATAATATCACAGAGAAGCTTTTAAAAGAAATACCTGCTTTATTTTATAAAATAGGGTACCAGATGAACACATCATCTTGGCCAATGTTCCTCTTGCGAACACTGACTGGATCTGAAATGGCACCTGAAGCATTCTTTAAGAAGGTAAGAAAGATGTTATAAAAAGCTTCCATCAACTGGGCTGTGGTTTTTTTTTTTTTTTTTAATTGATCTAGTGGGGATTCTTAAATGCTTTGTCTTCTCTAATGTGTATCGAAAGTACTTTGCAAACTGCTTGATTGGCAAATGTGTTAGTCTGCTCAGGCTGCTGTAGCAAAGTACCACAGACTCAGTGGCTTAAAATAACTGAAATTTATTTTTTCACATTTCTGGAAGCTAGAAGTCCAAGATCAAAGTGTCATCAGGGCTGGTTTCTGGTGAGGTGTCTCTTCTCAGCTTATAGTCTAAACTGTGTCCTCACATGGCCTATGCTCTGTGCATGTGGTAGAAGGAGAGCAATCTCTGGTTTTCCTTTCTTTTCTTGTAAAGAAGTCCTGGACTTGGAGCCCCACCCTTATGACCTCACTTAACCTTTATTACCTCCTTAAAGGCCCTGCTTCTAAATATACTCACGTTGGGAATTAGGGCTTCAGTTTATGAATTTTGAAAAGATGTAACTCATTTCATAACAGTGGCTTAAACAGAAGTTTATTTTCTCACTTTGACTCTCTCATGCTTTTTGGTTTATAAGACAGCCATCTTCTCCTCTTTGAGTCTTTACATTAGTTACATATCTGTGTCCTGATTTCCTCCTCTTAGGACACTGGTCATATTAGAACCCACCATAATGACATTATTTTAACTTAATTATTCCTTTAAAGACCGTGTCTCCAAATACAGTCACATTCTGAGGTATTGGATGAGGAATTAAACATATGTATTTTGGTGGGATAGGGGGTGAGACACAGTTCAGCCCATAACAGCGAGTCATAAAAAAGGCTCAGTTTTCATCACTCAGTAGTCAAAGTGAATTAGTACCTCTTTCTTGACCTCAGATACAGATGGGTACTTTACTGGAAGCAGATGTTTGTTATTATTTTTTATTTACCTTCAGAAGTGAAACTTCTCAGTTTGCAATGTTAGTCATCTCTTTGATATTGGAGAAAATGATGGGACAAGAAAACTTGAAAGTTATTTGGACAGATTTGGTTGCAGAAGTAAAAGAATGTTAAAAACAGTCATCAGAAAGAATTTTTTTTATAAGGAAATACTTGTTATATAACAAAGAGGGAAAAATCCAAAAATAGTTTATGCTCTTGAGAAAATGTTAAAAGAGAGTACACTGTGTTAAGAAACAGTGAATGAAAGCTAAGTTTTAGTTAAATTATGGGTCAAAATATTTCTCATTCTGTCCTCATTGTTTTTTTAGTCACTTAAATTTTATTACAGCCATTTGTATCAGGAATGGTAAACATTGATTATAGTTTTAAAACTTTTTCAAGAAGATTAAATGTACAAAGATGTGAAATGTCAATTGAAATGATTTCTACATTGCAGAGAAAAATTCTTTGAGTACAGCTTTGAGCAGCATGAAATGCTATAAGTGGGCTTGCTTACCAGCAAGGGGCACAAGTGAATGCAGTCCTTTTGGGCACTGTGTAAAGCATATTTGACAATAGTTAATAACAAAAGAGATGTTTTGTAATAGTCTTTATTAAATACTTATTAGCTTAGACTGTGGCTTTAGAAAAGCCATTGGATCTATTTTAATTATCAAGTTGTTTTATCAGCTAGTCACATGTCACATACATTGTGTTTTTCATTTTTAAAATTATAAAAGTAATTTATCTTTGTGTTTGGAGGAATCAAGCTATATCCTTAACTAAAGTGGAAAATGAGTGTCCATTTATCCTATCCATTCCTCCATTCTACTCTTCTCTCCAAATAGTTTTTCATGACCTTTATCTGTGCATTTACAAACATATATGGACTTTTATTTCTTAAATGTAAATTGGAACGTATTCTGTGATTTAGTTTTTCCCCTAAAGTGTGTATGCTTTGGAAATTTCCATTTTGTTTCATACATATTTTAGGTTGTATTGCTCTCTTCTGTGATATGGATTACCACAACTGATTTAATCTCTCCCTAAGGATTAATGTTTAGGTTGTCTCCATATTCTGTTTAAATCATCTACAGTGGACATTCTTGTATAGAACTTTTTATATAAGTATGAATGGCTACACTCTTATTAATAGAAGTAGAATTCCAATGTCCTTCAAGTAGTGTTTAAATATATTGTTAAGTTGCACCTAAAAAGGGTGTTCCAAACTATTCTCCAGTATTAGTGTTTAGATATATTCACATTCCCATACCTTTACTAGCATTGAATATTATCCATCTTTTAAAATTTGGTGAATCTTTTTTGGAGGTGGGGATGGTAATGGTATCCCATTGTAATTTGTATGGAAGTAATTACCAGTGAAATGGAATTTTCAAAATATCTTTAATGGCCTTTTATTTTTCTGTGAATTGGCTGATTATAGCCTTTGCTGTTTTTCTGTTGGATTTCTTTTCTTACTCTTACTTACTTGTGCGGTGCCCTTTTCAGCCAAGCTTGAAACTTAACTAGGAGCCACTCCTAGTCCTCACTCCTTCTTGACCCTGCGCTCTGGATAGCCGATTAATTAGGAAGGCCCACCTACTTAGCTTGCTAATTATCTTTGTTGTGTCTCTTCTTCCTACTTACTACCACTCCTGCAGGCTTTTCTCTTGTCTGGACTATTCAACTAGCTTTGTAACTGCCTCTAACACCCTTACATACAACGCTAGAAATATCTGATACAGAAGCCATGCTTCATTATTCCATACTTAAAACTCCTTTGAAGTTCCCATTTGCATTCAGGATGAAGTATGTTTGTTAATATGGCCTTTAAGGTACCCTGTGATCTGGTTTACAGTTGCCACTTCTTGCTTTGGATCTTAAGTTCTAAATTGTTTGTAATAGCCTATCCATACCATGTTCCCCTTTTAAAAAGACTGGTTATCTATGGTTTGCTCCTATTTTTCTTGTAACATTCATCTCAGGCATTAAATCCTCCAAGATACCTTCCCTAATTTCACCTCTCTATTCTTATACTTCTGTAGCACTTTGTGCATATGTCAGTCTTTGTAGATATTGGATTATATTATTATTTTCACTCTCTCTTGCTTCCTAGACTATAGTTCCTTTTGAGAAGTTAATATGACTTTGTATTCTCATTGCCTATCCTAGGTCCTGGTACATACTTAATTTGTTCAATGAATGAAGAAAGAATAAGAAGTACAGGAAGGTGAATACTTAGGGAGAAGATGGGTTTAGTTTTTGATATGTTGAAAAGTGCCTCTGGCAAGTTTGAGGAGGAATGACTACAACCAGACATTGACATAAAATATTTAGAATTTAGAAATAAGATTTGGCTTGGGTACATGGATTTGGGATTTTTTAGCTCAAATGGTAGTGATAGAAGCCTTAAGTGTGAATGAGCCAGTTCAAAGGCAATACAGAGAAGGAGAGAAGAGTGTCAAGTTTAGAACCTTGAGAAATATGCACTCACCTTTATAATATATAAGTACCCATATCAGGAACTTAGTAGAGGTCAGTTAAAAGGAAAGCAGATTCTTGACTATTTTATAGAGGAAGTTCATCAGTTACATTAGCAAGAACTGAAGACCAACTGAAAAGTGTCCTCAGATGGAGTGAAGTTTATAATCGTGAAGGCAGAATATTGTTAGAGTTCATTCCTAATGGCCTCAGTTTACTCTGAAATGGGAAACTGACAAAGGCTAGAGGGGAGGATTCATACATAGACTGAAAGTCTACTATATTCCACCACCAAGACAGAGAGCTTACTCTGTGGTTGGGGAGAAAGTCATTTAACAAATAAAATAATAAACATTTAATGAGGAAACATTGGTCTTAAGGCAAATGATAAAGGTTTGGAATAGCTGCCATATGGGATGGGGAGGGGGATCGACCTAGGGACATATGACAGTATTTTGGAGGGTTCACCTGAGGATGAAGACTAAACATGTGTAGCACTGCATGTAATACATATGTGGGAATTTTCTCCAGAAGTGCTCAGCAGCTAAGTGTAAATAGGTAAAGTGGAGGGTGATACTGAACTAAGGTTTGGAGATAATAGAACCAGGACAAGGGGATAAGTTGGTTTGGGGTGCAGAGAAGAAAATGGTGATGCTCTGTAACCTGGATGTGAAAGGGTGTGATAGAAGTTGAGTGTTTTGTCCTTTTCTTCATACAGTAGTTCTGTATGAAGGGGATGTTTTTGGTTATCACAACTGTGTGTGTGGGGGGGTGCTACTTATATCTAGTGAGTAGAGACCAGGGATACTACTAAACATCCTACAATGCACAGAACAGCCCCCACAACAGAATGTTCTGATCCCAAATGACAATAGTGTCGTGTTTGAGAAACTGATCTGCATTAATTCCTTGGTGATTAATCTAATTCCTGACTTTAAGTTCAGTTTATATGCAGATGCCTTTCAGATTTATATTTCTGGTCCAGACCTTTTGCTCCCAACTCAGACTTCTATATCCAGCCCACCTACTCAGTATCCCTCCTTGGGGATGTGTCTAATAGACATCAAACTGCTCAACTTGCAGCCTTTCCCATATCAAGGAATAGCAACTGTCTTTCCATTTGCTTAAGCCAAAAACCTTGGTGATTATTTCTGTCACACACTGCATCCAGTCCATATGGAAACCCCATTTCCTTTATCTTTAAAATATATTTGAAATCCAACTACTTCTTGCCATCTCAATTGCTGTCAGACTGGTACAACCCTAACCCTTATCTCTCACTTGGATTACTGAGTAACCTCTTTATTGATCTCTTTACAGTCTGTTGTCAACATAGCAGCTGGAATATTCCTTTTAAAACATAAGTGAGATTATATCACTCCTCTCCTCAAAGTCATCCAGGGGCTCCCTGATTTACTCAGGGTAAAAGCCAGAGTTCTTACAGTGGCCTCCATAATTCTACATGATATGACCCCTCATTATCTCTCTGACCTGTTTCCTACTGCCCTCCTACTTGCATACTACATTTTAGCCACACGCTGCTTCCTTGTTATTTGAACATTTCAGACACGTCTCTGTTTTAGGGCCTTGGTTCCTAGCTGTTGTCTCAGCCTAAAGCACTCTTCCTCTAGATAACTGGCTAATAATCTCCTTCAGGCTTCTGTTCACATGTCACCTTCCAGATGAGGCTTATCCTGATTTCCCTATTCATTTATTTTTAAAGAATTTTATTTATTTACTTATGGCTGTGCATGCTGCATGTTTGTTGCTGTACAGACTTTACTCTAGTTTTGGTGAGCAGGGGCTACTCTCTAGTTGCAGTGTGCAGGCTTCTCATTGTGGTGGTTTCTCTTGTTGCAGAGCACAGGCTCTAGGGCACACTGGCTTCTGTAGTTGTGGCACCCGGGCTCTAGAATGCAGCCTCAGTAGTTGTGGTGCATGGGCTCAGTTGTTCCACAACATGCAGGATTATCCCGGATCAGGGATCAAACCCATGTCTCTTGCATTGGCAGGTGGATTCTTTGCCACTGAGCCACCAGGGAAGCCCTGATTGTCCTATTTATAATCTCACAACCCCTCCCCTATATTGCTTTCTGGATCTCCCTTACTCTGCTCTCTCTTTCTGCAAAGCATTTATCATTTATAACACAGAATATATTTTACTTATTATGTTCCTCATCTTTCTCTTTACTAGCATGTGAGCAGTACACAGGTGGGTTTTTTTTTGTTTATTTTGCCAGCTAATATTGGGTTGGCCAAAAAGTTCATTAACACCAATGAACTTTTTGGCCAACCCAATATATATCAAGAACCTTCAGTAGTGCCTGGGACTTAGTAGGCACTCAGTAAATATTTGTAAATGAATAAATGAAGGTTAAAGGACTAGAATTCTTGATTAAATCAAAGAAGTAGTTGATTAAAAGTAAGGAAGTAGAAGTTTAAGGATAGGAGTTTGTGATCAGAGGTAGACTCCAGGAATATAGCTACAGACTTAGCTATAAAAGACTCCTTCCTTTATGGAGCTTACCTTCTAGCTGAGTAAATTTATAGTAAGTCATAATAAATGCATTGTATTATGCTTGATAGTTGTATATGCTAAGGAGAACAAAGGGGTGACATTTTAGATAGTTTGGCAAGGAAGGTCTTGCTGAGAAGGTGCCATTTGAGTGAAGATGTGAAGAAAGGGAGAGAATGAACCTGGAGACTACAAGGGTAAAAATACTTCAGGCAGAAGGGTAATGTAGATAATGCTAAGACTGGCTTCAATCAGTGGGATGTAGGGGAAAATAGCCTGTAAGAAGAACCATATTGTAGGTAAGCAAGAAGGGAGGTTAAAAGGCCATTCTTTGCTAGCCACCTTTTAGAACAGAATCATTTTCTTACAGTAAAAGAAAAGAGAATGATCCGTTTTTATTTAAGCTTTTGCTTTTGCAGATTGTATCTTTGTGTTTAGGAAGTCATTCAAGAATGGATAATGACAAACTATATTCTTTTAAAACATATCTTAAGGCTGTCTTTTCACCTTGCTTATAGTTTCCTTCGTTGTGCAAAAGCTTTTAAGTTTAATTAGGTCCCATTTGTTTATTTTTGCTTCTATTTTCGTTACTCTGGGAGGTGGGTCATAGAGGATCCTGCTGTGATTCATGTCAGGGAGTGTTTTGCCTATGTTTTCTTATAGGAGTTTTATAGTTTCTGTTCTTACATTTAGATCTTTAATCCATTTTGAGTTTATTTTTGTATATGGTGTTAGAAAGTGTTCTAGTTTCATTCTTTTACAGGTGGTTGACCAGTTTTCCCAGCACCACTTGTTAAAGAGATTGACTTTTCTCCATTGTATATTCTTGCCTCCTTTGTCAAAGATAAGGTGTCCTTAGGTGTGTGAATCTATCTCTGGGCTTTCCATTTTGTTCCATTCATCTATATTTCTGTCTTTGTGCCAGTACCATGCTGTCTTGATGACTGTAGCTTTGTAGTATAGCCTGAAGTCAGACAGGTTGATTCCTCCAGTTCCATTCTTCTTTCTCAAGATTGCTTTGGCTACTAGAGGTTTTTTGTATTTCCATACAAATAGGACATGGAAAGGGCAATGAAAACCCACTCCAGTACTCTTGCCTGGAGAATTCCATGGATGGAGCAGCCTGGTAGGCTGCAGTCCATGGGGTCGCTAAGGGTCAGACACGACTGAGTGACTTCACTTTCACTTTTCGCTTTTCATGCATTGGAGAAGGAAATCGCAACCCACTCCAGTATTCTTGCCTGGAGAATCCCAGGGACAGAGGAGCCTGGTGGGCTGCCGTCTGTGGAGTTGCATAGAGTCGGACACGACTGAAGTGACTTAGCAGCAAAGCAACTTTTGTATCATTACCTTTTGTTGACAGCAGAGGGAACCATTTTGCAAGTTATCTAAATCTGGAAGGAGGTTGGTTGTTTTGTGATAAAGCCCTTTCATTTACTATGTTATGAAAAAAGAGTTAATTTGTTATGAAACAAACTAAAATTTGTTTTCTTCTAGAGCTCTATTAATACTTATTTGTGTAAGAAAATTTGATAGGGTATTCATGAAATTTAGAAGAAATAGGGGTTTCCCTGGTGGCTCAGATGGTAAAGAATCTGCCTGCAATGCACGAGACCCTGGTTTGATCCTTGGGTCAGGACGATCCCTTGGAGAAGGGAATGGCTACCCACTCCAGTATTCTTGCCTGGAGAATTCCATGGATGGAAGAGCCTGGTGGGCTACAGTCCATAGGGTCACAAAGAGTCAGACACGACTAAGGGATCAGAGAAAGCATGGGATGATGAGATGGGTTTAAAGGGGACATTTTTAAAAGGAATCCATCTACCAGATAGGTTTTAAAAATTATATCTTGTTGAAAGAGGTAGTTCAGAGCTTGTTTACTGTTTTCCAGGTGATTCTTTTGTTCATTCATTTAAAAAATGCTTGCCATTGAGTACTGTGCTGGAAATAACAATATGAAAAAGATCTCAGAAGAGTGAACATATTTTAATAGTTTCACAATTGAAAGGCAAGAGTGCCACTTTGGTGGGCTTCGCAATAGCAGGCTTTGTTCAGGGAAGCTTTATAGAGACCAGGAGAACTGGGCTTTGAGGTGTGGAAGAGTTGGAATTGGCTTGGCAGATGTTGGGGTGTAGAGTGTTCCAGAAAGTTGGCTACTTAGACTTAAAATCGAGCTCTGATACTTATGGTGTAGTCTTAGGCCATTGTACATTAGTTTCATCATCTTGCAAGATGGGTATTATAGCTGCACTGGCTTCATAGGACTGTTGTGAGAATTAAATGAATATATAGAGAATATTTAAACTGTGCATATGCTCAACAATTGAAGGTGGTTATTTTTGTTCAGTCACTAAGTTGTGTCTGACTCTTTGCGCCCCTACGGACTGCAGCACACCAGGCTTCCCTGTCCTTCACTATCCCCAGAGTTTGCTCAAACTCATGTCCATTGAGTCGGTGATGCCATCCAACCATCTCATCCTCTGTTGCTCCCGTCTCCTTCTGCCCTCCATCTTTCCCAGCATGAGGGTCTTTTCCAGTGAGTCGGCTCTTCGCATCAGGTGGCCAGAGTATTGGAGCTTCAGCATCAGTCCTTCCAAAGAATGTTCAGGGTTGATTTCCTTTAGGATTGACTGATTTGATCTTCTTGCTGCCCAAGAGACTCCCAAGAGTCTTCTCCATTACCACAGTTCGAAAGCATCAATTCTTCGGCACTCAGCCTTCTTTATAGTCCAACTCTTACATCTGTACATGACTATTGGAAAAACTAGCTTTGACTATATGGATCTTTGTCAGCAAAGTGATGTCTCTGCTTTGCCATCCCAAAGGAAAAGAAATGCAAGAAGGCAAAATGGTTGTTTGAGGAAGCCTTACAAATAGCTGAGGAAAAAAAAAAAGGGAAAGGCAAAGGAGAAAGGGGAAGATAACACCCAATTGAATGCAGAGTTCCAGAGAAGAGCAGAGAGAGATAAAGACTTCTTAAATGAACAGTGCAAAGAAATAGAGGAAATTGAAGGTTAACCTTTTTATAATGTGTTCCCTAATATTTATTTTCTGATTTCTGGAAGTCTTAATGAAGAGAAAATTAACTTTTAATGTTGTTATTCTAGAGATTTAGGGGGTAGAATTGGCAGGTTGTAGTCTCTGAATGTGAGTGTTAGGGGGAAAGGATGCATCTAGGGTAGTGGTTCTCAGCCTTGGATGCACAGTAGAATCATCTGGGCAATTAAAATGTGCCCCATGTCAGACCAGTTTAATCAATATCTCTGGCAGTGTGGCTCCAGGAAATTCTAATGTTTAGTCAGGCTGCGAACCACAGGTCTAGGGCCATTTGCAGGTTTCTGACTTGGGTAACTGGGTTGCTGATGGTGCCATTTACTGGGATAAAAAGCAAGAGTGGAAAAAAAGAAGATGTTGCTTTTAATGTAGCCCTTGGTCTAAGAATCCTCTTAGCATTTGTATGCTTTAGCTTTTTGTAATTACGGAATGCTTTTAAATATTTGTTTCTGGATTGCATATCATAAATGACCCTGGACTGTGACTTTGATATTCGTGTATCTACATTTTATATTTTGAGTTTCTTTTTAGATATTATCTGTTGCTATTCCTTCTCTTTGGATTTATCTTTCAAATTACTCTATAATTTACATATTTTTAGGTTTGTTTGACTCCCTCTTTTAAAATTTCTTGTTATTGCTTCCTCCCCTTCATCCTGTCTGGCCTCGCAACCACTGCTACCACCACTATTAGAATGTAATGTCTACAAGAACAGGGATCTTGACATTTTTGTTCACCTATGAATGGTAATTTCCTGGTACATAGTATGTAATACATATTTCTTGAATGAATAAACGACCATCAGGCTGGTTTTGTTTTCTTCTAGGTTCTTGACTATGCTCCAGAGTAAGTGAGATATTGTATAGCAGAGTTTCAAAGGGATCTGTGAGAACTGTCTCTTCCTGTATTTCACTGATAAACATGAAGCTTAATTTTTGGTTGCTGAAGATTGTAAGAATACAGTTGAGCAAATGCTTCTTAATACATCTTAACAATGAAAACTTTTTTTTTTAATATTTTGGTAGGAACCACCAAAGCCACCTCTAAATAATTTTAAAGTGGGGATGAAACTTGAAGCTGTAGACAGAAAGAACCCTTATCTGATCTGCCCTGCAACTATTGGAAATGTTAAAGGAGATGAAGTTTATATCACATTTGATGGCTGGAGCGGAGCTTTCAATTATTGGTGCAAGTATGATTGTCGAGATATTTTCCCAGTTGGGTGGTGTAACCTGACAGGAGATATATTACAACCACTAGGAAGTAATGGTAAGATAATAACTAACTAATACATGTTCTTTTATTTTATTGAAGTTAGATTTAACTGCTGTTGACATTGAGGGTAGGACTTCATGCCCAACTGAGGAACAGCAGGCAGAACAGTGAGGACACTGTTCAGGTTAGAGAACTTGAGGTAAAAGATTATAATTAGAATTCTTGAGGGTCAGCACAACATAATGGTCTGAATTGATAGACCACGCTGGCCAGTATGGGCAAAGCTGCAGGCCACGTTTACACCATTGAAGCTTTGCTGCTGTAAGCATTTTGGGGTGCTTAGCTATGTTTATAGTTGATATCCTATTTAAAATTACACATGGCATTCCATTGTTAATATCTTGAAGATTTTTTTTAAAGGTTGGGCATAGCAATTGTTATACATGTTTTACATGATTTTGGTTGATTTTTCAAGTTAAATTGGTGCTTTGATAGTGTTAAGATTTCACTTCTATAAAGATTTTACTTATGCATGTTAAAAATTTTTGACTATGAAAGCCATCATAAACTAGTATATTATTTAGTATGTTATTTCAGTCAAGTGTTTATCAGTTGTAATGCTGTGCTTCCTAAGTTGAATACTGTGCTATCTAGCCTAGATATTTTCTTTCAGAAAAAAGACATCAAAATATTGAAGCTCCTTGGTTGACTCTTCCAAGGACATAGACATACCTAACCCAGTCTTCTGTGATGAAATAACTGCTGAGATTTAACTGGAGTCTAAGCACAGAAACCAATCATTTGATCCAAGTTAAATGTGAACTTATTAGTGGAATAAAATATAAATCTACTTAAAATTTACCCCACTATATTAATTTATACCAGAAAGAAAAGAAAGATGGGTGTAGGAAATGAATAGGTAATATGTGTGGAGGAAGGCAGTACTTAAGTATGAGCATATAGCCATAATCTTCTTGTAACTGCTAGTAGAATCTTATGTAATTTGGAATTCTAAGACATCCCATTATTCTACAGTACTACATACCATGATGTTCTTTTTATTAGGTACCTCTTTTTACCCATTCCCTGCTGTCATAATTTTAGGTAACAGATGTTAATGGTTGATTTTTGTACAAGTTAGTTTGATACAGATTTATGTATCTGTATATGATACTAAAATAAGGCATAGTCTCTGCCCTCAAGAAGTTCACCTTCTACTGGGAGAGGGATGAATGGAGGGATAGACTTTTAAAAAGATACAATACAAAGTTAACAGTGTAAAAATAGAGATATATGCTAGATACCAAGGTGGCCGAAAGACATCTGGTTTGTTTAGGCTGGCGGTAAAGGTGGTTGCATAAAGGAACGCTTCACAAAAAGATGTATGATGGAAGTATTAAGAGAGGAGAAGGAGTTTGACAGGCAGAATGGAGATAAAGGTAGGAGATAAAGACATCACAAAGGTGTGAAATTGCACAGTGTGTTCTGCAAACTGATGAGTTCAAGTTGGGACATGGTAACTTCGGAAGGTGTAGTCAAGAATGCTATTGTCGTTCAGTATCTGGTCTCTACCCTTTTGCTCCCCTTAGTAACAGTTTGGCTGCCTAACATAAAGACTAGATTTCTAGCTTTAGCAGTTAGTTATGGTCTTGACACTTAAATCCTTGTCAGTGGGATAAAAGCACAGATAGTGTGTTACAGAGAGGTGAATGTACCCTTTTCCCTTCTTGCTTCTGTTCTGTTGTTAGAAATGTGGTTGTTTTGGATGGAGCTCTATCTTGAACTATAAAATGGGAACCATATTCTAGGCATTTTGAAGTGGAAAGCAGAAAGGAGCCAGAGTCTCTGAGAACTTTGTGGAGCAGAATTTTTATACTAACCTATTCCAGACTGTTATTTGAGAGAAATAAACTTCTGTGTTATATAAACCACTATTTTAGGCTTTTCTGTTACTGTTAGCTGAATTTAATCCTAACTGATTGATGCAGGGTAATTTAGGACGTCCAGGTGAACATGTCCATTGGATTGATGCACATGCAGGTATGATGCCTACAAGTTAGGTCTTGGTTGACAAAGTGGCTTTAAGAATCATCAGGTTCATTCAAATAAGTATTCTTTGTGTCAGGTGGGATTATAGTTATTGGCAGGGGTGGGGATTATGGAGGTAAGGCAGCTTACACATCCTGTTAATAACAATAACTGGTGGAAGTTTTGGGTGTGATTTTTGGTGCATGTGTAACAGAAGGTAGACAAGGACCTACAGAACCTTGTGGGTCAACATTTAAATAAATAATTCTTATACTTAAATCAACTGGGGGACCTTGTTAAAAGGCTGATACCCTGATACTCTTGAGTTGGTGTTCTGAATTAGTAAGTCTGGAGTGGGGCACAGGTGCTTCCATTGCACATGGTTTGAAGCCCAAACTTTGAGAAGCACAAGAGTAAGAGATGGGTAGATGATAGAATTCAATTTAGGACACTGAGAAACAATATATATAAATGTAGGAGATTCATTGGAGAAGGAAATGGCAACCCACTCCAGTACTCTTGCCTGGAAAATCCCATGGACGGAGGAGCTGGTAGACTGCAGTGCAGTCCATGGGGTCACTAAGAGTTGAACACGGCTGAGCGACTTCACTTTCACTTTTCACTTTCATGCATTGGAGAAGGAAATGGCAACCCACTCCAGTGTTCTTGCCTGGAGAATCCCAGGGACGGGGAGCCTGGTGGGCTGCCGTCTATGGGGTCGCACAGAGTTGGACATGACTGAAGTGACTTAGCAGCAGCAGCAGAAGATTCGTTAGATTGATTCCCCCAAAAACAGAAGAGAAAAAGATTTTACATAAATAAGTAAATAAGTATTCACCACTATCAAATGCGACATAATTCTCTCTCTTTATAATGTTCAACTTTTATCTGTCCTAAAGAGATGCGTTTCTTGCAGATAGTTGGATTTTAATTGCCAGTCGGCTAGTCTGTTTTTTTAACTGGAGCTTATTTTTTTTTTTTTTTAGTTCTACCAGTTTATTGCTACCAACCCGTCACCCTCCACCCTCATGCACATATGCTCAGTCATGTAACCCCATGGACTGCAGCCCTCCAGGCTCCTCTGTCCATGGACTTTTCCAGGCAATAATACTGGAGTGGGTTGCCATTTCCTTCTCCATTAACTGGAGCTTTTAATCTATTTATATTTATTGTAATCACAAATATATTGAGTTTTCAATATGCCATCTTATTTTGTGCTTTTTATTTGTCTTGCCTTTTCCATGTTCTAGTTTCTTTTCTTATCCTTGGATTATTTTTTCTTACTCCATTTGTTCCCCTCTTGTTTGGAAGTTATACACTATATTTTCTGTTTTTATAATACTCTAGGAATTTTAACATGTTTTCTTAAAGGAAGTCTGAAATTAATATCTTTATTCTGCATCAAAACAATAAAGGAAACAGAATATTCTACCCATTTATGCCCCTCAAATTCATGTTATTACTGTTGTATATTTTAATTATGCATTTTTGTAATCCTATAAACTGTGTGTGTGTGTGTGTGTGTGTGTGTGTGTGTATGCTTCCCTGATAGCTCAGTTGGTGATAAATCCACTTGCAATGCAGGAGACCCTGGTTCAATTCCTGGGTTGTGAAGATCTGCTGGAGAAAGGATAGGCTACCCACTCCAGTATTCTTGGGCTTCCCTTGTGGCTCAGCTGGTGAGTCACCCTGCAATGTGGGAGACCTGGATTCAATCCCTGATTGGGAAGATCCCCTAGAGAAGGGAAAGGCTACCCACTCCAGTATTCTGGCCTGGAGAATTTCATGGACTGTATAGTTCATGGGGTCGCAAAGAATTGGACATAACTGAGCGACTTTCACATCACTTCATACACACACACACACACACACACACACACACAGTGCTGCTGCTGCTAAGTCACTTCAGTCGTATCCGACTCTGTGCAACCCCATAGATGGCAGCCCACCAGGCTCCCCCGTCCCTGGGATTCTCCAGGCAAGAACACTGGAGTGGGGTGCCATTGCCTTCTCTGACATACACACACTACATCTTCTTAAACCAGTTGTCTGTTGATGGGCATTTGGATTATTTCCATGTCTTCGCTATTATAAATAATGCTTCTGTGAACACTGGGTTGCATGTATTTTTTCAAATTAGCGTTTTCATCTTTTCTGGATGTATAGCCAAGAGTGAGATTTCTGGATCATATGGTAGCTCTGTTTTTAGTTTTTAAAGGAACCTCCTTACTGTTTTCCATAGTGACTGCACCAATCTGTATTCCCATCGATAGTGTAGAACGATTCCCCTTTCTCCACACCCTCTCCAGCATTTATTATTTGTAGACTTTGTGTGTGTGTGTGTTTTCCTGGTAGAATTTTACTTTTTTTACAGCTTTAAATTTACTTTTTAAAAAATTTACTTTTTTATTGAAGGATAATTGCTTTACAGAATTTTGTTGTTTTCTGTCAAACCTCAACATGAATCAGCTATAGGTATACATATATCCCTCCCTTTTAAACCTCCCTCCCATCTCCCTCCCTATCCCACCCCTCTAGGTTGATACAGAGCCCCTGTTTGAGTTTCCTGAGCCATACAGCAAATTCCCTATTTTTTAAAATAGCTATCTATTTACATATGGTAATGTAAGTTTCCATGTTACTCTTTCCATACATCTCACCCTCTCCTCCCCTCTCCCCATGTCCATAAGTCTGTTCTCTATGTCTGTTTCTCCATTGCTGCTCTGCAAATAAATTCTTCAGTATCATTTTTCTAGATTCCATATATATGCATTAGAATATGGTATTTATCTTTCTCTTTCTGACTTACTGCATTCTGTATAATAGGTTCTAGATTCGTCCATCTCATTAGAATGGACTCAAATGCATTCCTTTTTATGGCTGAGTAATATTCCATTGTGTATTTGTACCACAATTTCTTTATCCATTCATCTTGTCAGTCGACATCCAGATTGCTTCCATGTTCTAGCTATTGTAAATAGTGCTGCAATGAACAATGGGATACATGTGTCTTCAAATTTTGGTTTCCTCAGGGTATATGCCTAGGAGTGGGATTGCTGGGTCATATGGTGGTTTTCGCCCCACTCCAGTACTCTTGCCTGGAAAATCCCATGGACACAGGGGCCTGGTGGGCTGCAGTCCATGGGGTCGCTAGGAGTCCAACATGACTGAGCAACTTCACTTTCACTTTTCACTTTCAAGCATTGGAGAAGGAAATGGCAAGCCACTCCAGTGTTCTTGCCTGGAGAATCCCAGGGATGGGGAAGCCTGGTGGGCTGCCGTCTATGGGGTCGCACATAGTCAGACACGACTGAAGCAACTTAGCAGCAGCATCATGGTGGTTTTATTCTTAGTTATTAAAGATATCTCCATACCATCCTCCATAGTGACTGTATCAATTTACATTCCCAACAACAGTGCAAGAGGGTTCTCTTTTCTTCACACCCTCTCCAGCATTTATTGTTTGTAGACTTTTTGATGATGGCAATTCCAACTGGTGTGAGGTGATATCTCATAGTAGTTTTGATTTGCATTTCTCTAGTAGTGAGCCAAAAGAGTCTGAAATGCAGTACTTGGATGCAATCTAAAAAACGACAGAATGATCTCTGTTTCCAAGGCATACCATTCAGTATCACAGTAATCCAAGTCTGTGCCCCAACCAGTAACACTGAAGAAGCTGAAGTTGAATGGTTCTATGAAGACCTACAAGACCTTTTAGAACTAACACCCCAAAAAGATGTCCTTTTCATTATAGAGGACTGGAATGCAAAAGTACCAAGTCAAGAAACACCTGGAGTAACAGGCAAATTTGGCCTTGGAATACAGAATGAAGCAGGGCAAAGTCTAATAGAATTTTGCCAAGAGAATGCACTGGTCATAGCAAACACCCTCTTCCAACAACACAAGAGAAGACTGTACACATGAACATCACCAGATGGTCAAGACCGAAATCAGATTGATTATATTCTTTACAGCCAAAGATGGAGAAGCTCTATATAGTCAGCAAAAATAAGACCTGGAGCTGACTGTGGCTCAGATTATAAACTCCTTATTGCCAAATTCAGACTTAAATTGAAGAAAGTGGGGAAAACCACTAGACCCATTCAGGTATGACCTAAATCAAATCCCTTATGATTATACAGTGGAAGTGAGAAATAGATTTAAGGGACTAGATCTGATAGATAGAGTGCCTGATGAACTATGGACTGAGGTTCATGACACTGTATTGGAGACAGAGATCAAGACCATCCCCATGGAGAAGAAATGCAAAAAAGCAAAATGGCTGTCTGGGGAGGCCTTACAAATAGCTGTGATAAGAAGAGAAGTGAAAAGTAAAGGAGAAGAGGAAAGATATAAGCATCTGAATGCAGAGTTCCAAAGAACAGCAAGAAGAGATAAGAAAGCCTTCTTCAGCCATCAATGCAAAGAAAGAGAAGAAAACAACAGAATGGGAAAGACTAGAGATCTCTTCAAGAAAATTAGAAATACCAAGCGAACATTTCATGCAAAGATGGGCTCGATAAAGGACAGAAATGGTATGAACCTAACAGAAGCAGAAGATATTAAGAAGAGGTGGCAAGAATACACGAAGAATTGTACAAAAAAGATCTTCACGACCCAGATAATCACGATGGTGTGATCATTGACCTAGAGCCAGACATCCTGGAATGTGAAGTCAAGTGGGCCTTAGAAAGCATCACTACGAACAAAGCTAGTGGAGGTGATGGAATTCCAGTTGAGCTATTTCAAATCCTGAAAGATGATGCCGTGAAGTGCTGCACTCAATATGCCAGCAAATTTGGAAAACTCAGCAGTGGCCACAGGACTGGAAAAGGTCAGTTTTCATTCCAGTCCCAAAGAAAGGCAATACCAAAGAATACTCAAACTACCGCACAATTGCACTCATCTCACATGCTAGTAAAGTAATGCTCAAAATTCTCCAAGCCAGGCTTCAGCAATACGTGAACCGTGAACTTCCAGATGTTCAAGCTGGTTTTAAAAAAGGCAGAGGAACCAGAGATCAAATTGCCAACATCCACTGGATCATGGAAAAAGCAAGAGAGTTCTCGAAAAACATGTATTTCTGCTTTATTGACTATGCCAAAGCCTTTGACTGCATGGATCACAATAAACTGTGGAAAATCCTGGAAGAGATGGGAATACCAGACCACCTGACCTGCCTCTTGAGAAACCTATATGCAGGTCAGGAAGCAACAGTTAGAACTGGACATGGAACAACAGACTGGTTCCAAATAGGAAAAGGAGTGCGTCAAGGCTGTATATTGTCACCCTGCTTATTTAACTTCTATGCAGAGTGCATCATGAGAATGGCTGGGCTGGAAGAAGCACAAGCTGGAATCAAGATTGCCGGGAGAAATATCAATAACCTCAGATATGCAGATGACACCACCCTTATGGCAGAAAGTGAAGAGGAACTAAAAAGCCTCTTGATGAAAGTGAAAGTGGAGAGTGAAAAAGTTGTCTTAAAGCTCCACATTCAGAAAACGAAGATCATGGCATCTGGTCCCATCACTTCATGGGAAATAGATGGGGAAACAGGGGAAACAGTGTCAGACTTTATTTTGGGGGGCTCCAAAATCACTGCAGATGGTGACTGAAGCCATGAAATTAAAAGATGCTTACTCCTTGGAAGAAAAGTTATGACCACCCTAGATAGCATATTGAAAAGCAGAGACATTACTTTGCCAACAAAGGTCCGGCTAGTCGAGGCTATGGTTTTTCCAGTGGTCATGTATGGATGCAAGAGTTGGACTGTGAAGAAAGCTGAGCACCGAAGAATTGATGCTTTTGAACTGTGGTGTTGGAGAAGACTCTTGAGAGTCCCTTGGACTGCAAGGAGATCAGTCCTGCGTGTTCTTTGGAAGGACTGATGCTGAGGCTGAAACTCCAGTACTTTGGCCACCTCATGCGAAGAATTGACTCATTGGAAAAGACTGTGATGCTGGGAGGGATTGGGGGCAGGAGGAGAAGGGGGTGACAGAGGATGAGATGGCTGGATGGCATCACTGACTCGATGGCCATGAGTTTGAGTGAACTCCGGGAGATGGTGATGGAGAGGGAGGCCTGGCGTGCTGCGATTCATGGGGTCGCAAAGATTCTGACATGACTGAGCGACTGAACTGAATTGAACTGAGTAATGAGCCATGTTGAGCATCTTTTCATGTGTTTGTTAGCCATCTGTATGTCTTCTTTGGAGAAATGTCTATTTAGGTCTTTTCCCCAGTTTTTGATTGGGTTGTTTGCTTTTCTGGTATTGAGTTGTATGAGCTGCTTCTATATTTTGGAAATTAATCCTTCATCAGTTGTTTCATTTGCTATTATTTTCTCCCATTCTGAGGGTTGTCTTTTCACCTTGCTTATAGTTGCTTTTGCTGTGCAAAAGCTTTTAGGTTTAATCAGGTCCGCTTGTTTACTTTTTTTTAATTTCCATTATTGTAGGAAGTGGGTCCTAGAGGATCTTGCTTTGATTTATGCCATCAAGTGTTCTGCTTATGTTTTCCTCTAAGACTTTTATAATTTCTGGTCTTCCATTTAGATCTTTAATCCATTTTCAGTTTATCTTTGTTCTTGGTGTTAGGAAGTGTTCTAATTTCATTCTTTTACATGTAGCTGTCCAATTATTGAAGAAGGTGTCTTTTCCCCATTGTATAGTCTTGCCTCCTTTGTCAAAAATAAGGTACCCATAGGTGCATGTGTTTATTTTGGGCTTTCTATCTTGTTCCATTGGTCTATATTTCTGTTTTTGTGCCAGTACTGTACTGTCTTGATGACTGTAGCTTTGTAGTATAACCTGAAGTCAGGAAGGTTGATTCCTCCAGCTCCATTCTTCTTTCTCAAGACTGCTTTGGCTCTTCGGGGTCTTTTGTGTTTCCATATGAATTGAGAAACTTTTTGTTCTAGTTCTGTGAAACTGCCATTGGTAATTTGATAAGGATTGCATTGAATCTGTAGATTGAATTTGGTAGTATGGTTATTTTCACAATATTGATTCTTCCTACCCAGGAACATGGAATATCCCTCCATCTGTTTATGTTATCTTTGATTTCTTTCATTAGTGTCTTATATTTTCAGTGTACAATTCTTTTGTCTGAACTGTAAGGTAAGTTTATTCCTAGATACTTAATTCTTTTTGCTGCAATGGTGAATGGGACTGATTCCTTAGGTAAGTTTATTCCTAGATATTTAATTCTTTTTGCTGCAATGGTGAATGGGATTGATTCCTTAATTTCTCTTTCTGATTTTTCATTGTTACTATATATAGAAATACAGGTGATTTCTGTGTATTGATTTTCTATCCTGCAACTTTGCTTAAATTCACTGATTAGCTCTAGGAATTTTCTGATACTGTCTTTAGGGTTTCCTATGTACAGTATCATGTCATCTGCAAACCATGAGAGCTTTACTTCTTCTTTTCTGATCTGGATTCCTTTTATTTCTTTTTCTTCTCTGATTGCTGTGGCTAGGACTTTCAAAACTATGTTGAGTAGTAGTGGTGAAAGTGGACATCCTTGGGAATGCTTTCAGTTTTTCACCATTGAGAATAATGTTTGTTGTAGGCTTATCATATGTAGCCTTTACTATATTGAGGTAGGTTCCTTCTATGCCCATTTTTTGAAGAGTTTTAATCATAAATGGGTGCTGAATTTTGTCAAAGGCTTTTTCTGCATCTATTGAGATTATCATGTGACTTTTATATTTTTATATTTGTTAATATGGTGTATCACATTGATTGATTTGCATATATTGAAGAATCCTTGCATCCCTGGAATAAACTCAGCTTGATCATGGTGTATGAGCTTTTTGATGCGTTGCTGAATTCTGTTTGCTAAAATTTTGTTGAGGCTTTTTGCATCTGTTCATCAGTGATATTGGCCTGTAGGGTTCTTTTTTTGTGTTGTATTTGTCTGGTTTTGGTATCAGGGTGATGGTGGCCTTGTAGAATGAGTTTAGACGTGTTCCTTCCTCTGCAAATTTTTGAAAGAGTTTTAGAAGGATAGGCATTAGCTATTCTCTAAATGTTTGATAGAATTCTCCTGTGAAGCCATCTGGTCCTGGGCTTTTGTTTTTTGGGAGGTTTTTGATCACAGCCTCAATTTCAGTGCTTGTGATTGGGTTGCTCATAATTTCTATTTCTTCCTGGTTCAGTCTTGGAATATTGAACTTTTCTAAGAATCTGTCCATTTCTTCCAGGTTATCCATTTTATTGCCATATAGTTGTTCATAATAGTCTCTTATAATCCTTTGTATTTCTGCATTGTCTCTCCTTTTTCATTTCTAATTTTGTTATTTGATTCTTCTCTTTTTTTTTTCTTGATGAGTCTGGTTAGAGGTTTGCCAATTTTGTTTATCTTCTCAAAGAACCAACTTTTAGTTTTATTATCTTTAGTATTGTTTCTTCCATTTCTTTTTCATTTATTTCTGCTCTGATCTTTATGATTTCTTGCCTTCTACTAATTTTGGAGGTTTTTTGTTCTTTTTCCAGTTGTTTTAGGTGTAATGTTAGGTTGTCTGTCCAATGTTTTTCTTGTTTCTTGAGGTAGGACTGTATTGCTATAAACTTCCCTCTTAGAACTGCTTTTGCTGCATGCCACGGGTTTTGAGTTGTTGTGTTTTCATTGTCATTTGTTTCTAGAGATTTTTTGATTTCCCTTTTGATTTCTTCAGTAATCTGTTGGTTATTTATGAACATATTGTTTAATCTCCGTATGTTTGTGTTTCTTACAGTTTTTTTTTTTCTTGTAATTGATACCTAGTCTCATAGCATTGTGGTCGGAGAAGATGCTTGATTATTATTTGTAGAGTTTTTGATGATAGCCATTCTGACTAGTGTGAAATAATAACTCATTGTGGCTTTTATTTTCATTTTTCTGATAATTAGTGATTTTCAGCATCTTTTCACGTGCCTGTTGGCCAACTGTGTGTCTTCTTTGGAGAAATATCTGTATGAGTTTTCTCATATTCCAATTTTTTGATTGTTTTTTTTGCTGTTTTTGATTTGTTTGGTGTTTTGATTTGTTTGATGTTCAGTTGTATGACTTCTTTGTGTGTTTTGGATCTTAACCCCTTGTTGGTGGTTTGCAAGTATCATTTGCAAATATTTTCTCTCATTCTATAGGTTTTCTTTTAATTTTGTTGATGGTTACATTTGCTGTGCAGAAGCTTTTAAATTTGATTAGGTCCCATTTGTTTATTTTTTTCTCTTTATTTCTTTTGCTTTGGGAGACTTATCTAAGAAAATATGGCTGCAATTAATATCAGAGAATGCTTTGCCTATATTCTCTTCTGTGAGTTTTATGGTGTCATGTGTTTTTTAGTCTTTTAACCATTTTTAGTTCATTTTTGTATATTGTGTGAGGAACTGTTCTAATTTCATTGGTTTACATGTAGCTGTCTGGCTTCTCCAGCACAGCTTGTTGAAAAGATTATTTGTTTCTGCATTGTTTGTTCTTGGCTTCTTTGTCAGAGATTAATTGACCGTAGGCTCTCTGTTCTGTTTCATTGATGTGTATGTCTGGTTTTGTGCCAATACCATTGCTGTTTTGATTACTGTAGCTTTGTGGTTTCATTTATAACTACTTTTGAATACAAATAATCCAACCTGGCTTCTCTGGTGGCTCAGATGGTAGTGTCTGCCTGCAGTGGGAGAGACCTGAATTTGATCCCTGTGTCGGGAAGATCCCCTGCAAATTGAAATGGCAACCCACTCCAGTATTGTTGTCTGGAAAATCCCATGAATGGAGTTGCCTGGCGGGCTACAGTCCATGGGATTACAAAGAGTCGGACATGACTGAGTGACTTTCATACACAATCCAACCTGTGCCAAAATAGTATTTGGAAGCAGTAGAATAGAAACAAAGATATGCCCCCTGGTGCCACATTCTGATATGTAAAGATTCACGGATGTTCCCGCAAGAACCTTAGGATTCTGGGAAGAGTATGGTTAAAAGTTGTTAGTTGATATTCAGAGACATTGCATGTATGATTCATTTTTATTTTTTTCAAGCATTGCTTATTAATTGCAGATAGATTAATAGTGTTAGTACTATACTTACACAAGCTTGAAATACTCTGTTTTTGAGTAGAGAAGACATTTACTTTAGCCAATATGTCATTCATTAAATGGCAGCTATAATATAGAAGTATCATTTCTTGGACATAATGTGATATATTCTTTTTATTTATTTATTTTTGGCTCTGCTGGGTCTTTGTTGCTGTGCAGGTTTTCTCTACTTGCAGTGAGCAGGGCTATTCTCTTAT
This sequence comes from Bos javanicus, assembly GCF_032452875.1. Taxonomy (NCBI): domain Eukaryota; kingdom Metazoa; phylum Chordata; class Mammalia; order Artiodactyla; family Bovidae; genus Bos; species Bos javanicus. The sequence continues at coordinate 131,937,856 of NC_083897.1, forward strand.
TGTGGTGCATGGGCTTCTCATTGTGGTGGCTTTTCTTTTTGTGAAACTTGGGTTCCATGGCATGCAGGCTTCAGTAGTGGTGGCTTGTGGGCTTCAGTAGTTGCAGAGCCTGAGCTCAGTAGCTGTGGCTTGCAGGCTCTAGAGTACAGACTGAGTAGCTGTGGCACACGGGCTTAGTGCCCCGTGGCCTGTGAAATCTTCCTGGACCAGGGATTGAACTGGTGTCCCCTGCATTGACAGGTGGATTCTTAACCACTGGACCATCATGGAAATCCTAATGTGATACATCCTTGAAAGCAAAATGTTTTAAAATTATTTTTTATTATTTTTAATATTATTTTTCTCTAATAGAAAAAGTAATAAATGCTTAAAGCAGAACAATGAGAAAAGCATACTGAGATAACCATGGCAAACAGTTTTATCTGTATTTGGCTTCATAATGCTTAAAAAAAATTTTTTTTGCACATATAGCTTAAGAATACAGACACAGCAAAGCAGTAGAAAAACGTTATAGTGTATTTATTCTTAAAAATCATATAGAAGAATTTAGAAGAATGAGACTGTTCCTGTTTACTAAGAAAGAAAACTCCAAGATGTATTTATTGAAAAGAACAACCTCCCTAGTACATACAATATAATACCATTAAGTTAAAATAAGTATGTATTCCTATATTTAACTATGTGAAAGTGAAGTTTCTCAGTCATGTCTGACTCTTTGCGACTCCATGGACTGTAGCCTACCAGGCTCCTCTGTCCATGGGATTCTCCAGGCAAGGGTTCTGGAGTGGGTTGCCATTTTCTTCTCCAGGGGATCCTCCCAACCCAGGGATAGACTGGGGACAGCAGGCCAGTCATGAATGCCCACTAGAAACTATAGACATATGTAAATAAATACATAGAACATATCTGAAAGGCTATACAAATTTGTAATAGTGATTATTTCTGGAAAGGGTGGTAATGGGGACTTTTATCTGTGGCTTTGTTGTTGTTTAAACCAGAATGTATTGGTATGTTACATTTGTGTCTAAATTAATCCATGGTTTCAGTTTGAAAAGAGGTTATACTGCATACTCCACTCTTTTGTCTACTTTTTTCATTATATCTTGTGACTGTATTACCATGTGAAGTACATTCCTCCAATTTCAATTTTACTTGTTTTGTGCTCCATCATGTGGCTGTACCATAATTTATTTATCCGAACTTCTGTTTTGTTTGAATTTAGGCTTTTTACACACTTATGTTATTAAATTAGATGATACGAAGAATATATCTTTGCACACTTCTCTAATTATCTACATAGAATAAGTTTGCTGAGTCAGAGGGTATGTTTCTAAGGCTGACAAATTGTCATTCAGAAAGGTATACTCACATCCATTCCCCTCAGTGGTGGGTGAAGATGTTTTTTCCTTCTCTGGTCAACTTTGGGCATTATCGTCTTATTTTTCCTAATTTAAAAAATGTTATTTTAAAATTTTTTATTTCTTAGATTACTAGTGAGGTTGAATCTTTTTGTTTCCATGCATTTTAACTATTAGTAGTCCTTTATAATTTTCTTGCTAATTACCTTTTCCCACTTTTTTCTTATTATTCCTTTCCTTGTGGATTTGTGTGCTTCATTTGTTGCACATAATCAACTCTTTGTCATAAAAATAAAACCTTTTCGTCAGTCATTTGCTTTTTAATGTCATGAAATTAAAAGATGCTTACTCCTTGGAAGGAAAGTTATGACCAACCTAGATAGCATATTGAAAAGCAGAGACATTATTTGCCAACAAAGGTCTGTCTAGTCAGGGCTATGGTTTTTCCAGTAGTCACGTATGGATGTGAGAGTTGGACTGTGAAGAAAGCTGAGCACCGAAGAATTGATGCTTTTGAACTGTGGTGTTGGAGAAGACTCTTGAGAGTCCTTTGGACTGCAAGGAGATCCAACCAGTCCGTTCTAAAGGAGATCAGTCCTGGGTGTTCTTTGGAAGGAATGATGTTAAAGCTGAAACTCCAGTACTTTGGCCACCTCATGTGAAGAGTTGACTCATTGGAAAAGATTCTGATGCTGGGAGGGATTGGGGGCAGGAGGAAAAGGGGACGACAGAGAATGAGATGGCTGGATGGCATCACTGACTCGATGGATGTGAGTTTGAGTGAACTCCGGGAATTGGTGATGGACAGGGAGGCCTGGCGTGCTGCAATTCATGGGGTCACAAAGAGTCGGACACGACTGAGCGACTGAACTGAACTGATGGTCTTTTAAGAGAATGTACAGAAATATTAAACTTATTGACTTGAATGTTAAATATCTTAAGGGGCGTAAATAATTTCAAAAGGGACAAATGATATTAAATTAGTAGAATTTCATGAATTTTTAAAAATCTGTATTTTTATTTGTTTTGAATATTTCTCAAACAGTTTGGAATTTTTTCAACCTTTTTTTAATTGCTTTTCCATTTTTTTTAAGACTATAGCACATAAAACCTTTTCAAATAATTAATGAGTAAAGACAATTCAGGCTTCCCTGGTGGCTCAAATGGTAAAGAATCCACCTGTGATGCAGGAGCTGCAGGTTCTATCCCTTGATAAGGAAGATTCCCCTGGAGGAGGAAATGGCAACCCACTCCAGTATTCTTGGCTGGAGAATCCCATGGACAGAGGAGCCTGGCAGGCTATAGTCCATGGACTCACAAAGAGTTGGATAGGACTGAAGTTATTTAACATGCATGCAAAGACAATTCACTTGCATAATTTCTTAAATATAGTGAAGCTTCCATGAGTGCTACTTTATTTGACTTTGCATTAAAAACCTTATTTAAGCTTTACTGCTTTTCTTTTCAAGAATAGTAATAAGGTTTAACTTACCTTAAAACTTTTTCTAACTATTTTTTCCCTGGTGTTAACACTTCTATAATCAGAACGAGCTAAGTTCTTATCAGGCCTATCACTGGTATAGAAATCCTCTGAGAAACATGCTTTCAATAAAAAAATAAAGCAAGCTGAGTGGCTTTTCCCCCTCTTGTTTATTTAAATTTTCCTTTGTTGGCTCTTGTTAACAACTCTCACCCTTTACTTTCAAAGCCCTTTACTTCTATTTGGTGCTGTCACAGCTCATCAGATTTATTCTAGAGACCTGAATGGGGCATTTGGTGAGAAAGAGGAAGGAAGTGTGTGCTGCTGTGTCCTTGGCAACTTAAGGCTGAATCAAGTAAACTAAAACAAAGTCCACTGTAGATTTTTTCTTGCAAAATTTATTTGATTTTGCTGTTCTCTGTTTTGGTTTTCCCCCTTCCTTTTGTATCTTATATCTTAGTTCTCTTCTAAATAAATGATATAAATTTAGGAATGCCCTGTAAACTGTTGGTTAACTATTGGTTTCTTTTCATATTGCCCTCCTTTTGTTTCCAGCATATACACTTATTGGAATTTGTAGCCAGTCATTTTATTAAAGTCCAAGTGTTTAATACATGAATCAGAGCTGGGTCAATCATTATTTTAAAGGCTATGTATTTTTTTTAAACCTTCTTTTTCTTGTCTTTATTTGGAAAATTTTGTGAACAAATATGTTGCTGTTTTGTTTTATAAACACAGTAAATGTAGGTTTTTAGTGTTCTGAGAAATTGGGGAAACTCAGAAACAGGATTCTTTTAAAAAATTTGATTCAGTGTTAATTTTTTCTAATATTGTGAGATATTCAAAGTTTTTTGTTTATAAATACTTACAAACCATTCTACCTGACTTTAAAAGTACTTAAATACTCTTTAAGTTAACTATATAAATTAAACGTTAACTTTGTATAATTTCTGAAACATTAATGAACTAATTTTATTAGCTTCAGATTTATGCCTCATTGATTATAGATTAATGACCCACACTGGTGTGAAATGTCATCATGTAGTCTAATTCTTTAAGCATTTGTAGCCATACAGACCAGGAAAGAGGGCAGCAAGCTTCCAGATGCTTAGAATATAAAGTTTCTGGATCCCAAGGGTATAGAGGAATTCCTCTGATCTGAAGGGAAATGTGGAGCAGGGGAAAACCTGGAATCAGAAAGGTGTAGCCAAGCATTCCTGTATAATGGCACAGTATGCTGTCAGTGATCATTTTAACTCTTCTTGATCAAATCCTTCAGTTTATTTGGGTCCCTCACTCCCTGCCTCTCACGGAAACAACTTTAATTTCCAAGTGGAACTCAGTGGTAACATGTCATTTCATTCACAATATTGTAAAACATTTCTGATTATGAATAATTGATAGAACTGGCATATTAGATTTTCTTTGTTGGTAATTCAGACATAAATTGTATGAATAAGAATGTTTTTCTTAAGATTAAAGTGAAAAATAAGTTTTAAATATGATTATCTTGGGCACTAGCTGCTTCTTTGAATGATGGTTTATTTTATGTTGTGTGTATGCACATGTTGCAGGAAGGGGGACCCCTCCAGGGCCTGAAACTGGGCTCCTGTCTAACACTTGGAAATGAATTGTCCAAGGAGACACATATGCTTGACAAGGCAAGTGATTTTATTGGGAAAAGGTGCCCAGGAGGAGAGCAGTATGGTAAGGGAACCCAGGAGAACTGCTCTGCCATGTGGCTCACAGTCTCTGGTTTTATGGTGATGGGATTAGTTTCGGGGTTGTCTTCAGCCAGTCATTCTGACTCAGAGTCCTTCCTGGTGGTGCATGCCTTGTTCAGCGAAGATGGATGCCAGTGAGAAGGATTCTGGGAGATGGTTGGACATGTGGTGTCTCCTTTTGACCTTTTCCAAACTCTTCCGGTTGGTGGTGGCTTATTAGTTCCGTGTTCTTTAATAGGACTTCCTGTCATAAAACAGCTCATGCAGATGGTTATTATGGTGCCTGGCCAGGGTGGACAGTTTCAGTTAGTGTGCTTCCCCTAACACACACACATGTATATAGTTAAGTTTTTTAATTAAAATTTTAAGGGAGTGGGTTTTAAAATCTAAACTTCTGATCCTTTAAAATACATAATTAGTCATTTTACATTATAGTCTTATTTTGCCCTTTGTAATATTTTCCTTTGGAACTGTTTAAAAGTTAATCTTTTAAAAAATTTTATTGAAGTATAGTTGATTTATAATGTTGTGTTAATTTCTACTGTACAGCCAGTATACACACACACACACACACACACACACATATATATTCTTTTTCAAAGTTAGTTTTTTGAGAAGTATTTCAAAGCTTTTATGTGTGGACAAGAAGTAGCTTTACTCTCCACCCCCATCTCATTCTCATTTTTTAAAAACCAAAACCATGAATTATGGCTGCTTTTGCTCTTTGTTCAGGTAACCAGAGGACTATGTGGTTTCTATAACTTGTGCTTCACCTCTCTAAATTTTAAAATTAAGATTTTATAGTTTTTCAGACATGTTTCCCAATTTTTTCCCTCTTTATATGACTGTGTGTTGAGTAAATACCACATAAAGCAGCACTTTTCATTTCTCTATGTTATGGTGGGTCAGAAATAACAGAGGTGCATAAAATTAAGGCTGTAAAAAATTCAAGGTGTATCAATTCTATCAGAAAGCTTCTGAATAAACATTTGAGTATTTGTTTAGAGTTTTGCCCTTAATGTAGCTTATAATAAAATGATGTGAAGAGCTGACTCATTGGAAAAGACCCTGATGCTGGGAAAGATTGAAGGCAGGAGGAGAAGGGGACGACAGAGGATGAGGTGGTTGCATGGCATTGCCAACTCGATGGACATGAGTTTGAGCAAGCTCTGGGAGTTGGTGATGGGCAGGGAAGCCTGGTGTGCTGCAGTCCTAGCGTCCCAAAGAGTTGGACAAGACTGAGCAGCTGATGCTTGATTGATGCTTAGTATATTTAGTATTTTTCCTGTTTGGTATAAAATAGTTAGAAATGCTGTCAGCCCAAATTATTCACTTACAAGCCAAGAAATTTTAAACAGTTGATACTTTCTTTTTCATATGAACAGCTTGGAACAAATGTTTTGCTTGTGCAAATAAGATAGCTATTATGATGCAAAGGAGTATCTTGAAGAAAAAAACAAATGTCCTTTCTTTAAGTACTTCAGCTAAGTATTGCAGTAATTGCAAGCACAGCCTGAAGCTTTTTCTTCTGTTTTATGATATATTTTAACGAATACTCTTGAGACTATTAAAATATCTTGATTTTTAGTAGACCAGCAGGGATAACTTTTTCTGTGGACACAATCGGGTTGGCAGTTAAGATTTTTGCTTGTCTTCTTATTTGTTTCCAGATTCTCTGACCCAGGGTAACCTTTGGTTCTTTTCTGAAGGCAGGAGTGAAGGAAGTTTGAGCAGGTGACTGATGATCACTGTCTATACAGCCCACAGACAATATGTGAATTACTTTAGCAGTCCTCTTAGTCCCCTCCTCCCACTCTCCCCTTCCCCAAACTAGCAAATGCAAATAGCTTCATCTCTATTTGCTAGAAATTCAGGCTTACTCCAGCAACATGGGCTTTGTTAACTCGCTTTCTCCAGAAAGGCAGTTTTATTCCTGGTAAAGGAGAAAGGCTATCAAGTGGAACCTAAATCACCCTCGTGGTAAATACAGCACCAACTTGTTTCTCTTGAATATTTCTAAAGGTAGGAATTACCCCCAGAGTTTCTTTCTATTGCAATTGAAGTGTGGTTAAAGAAATTCATTGTCTGCTTTGTTAGCTTTTGTATACTAAATATCGCAGGCATTTCTGTTAACAACAACAAAAAAATCCTCTATTTTGTTCTACATATTCTGTGCTAAATTGTTGGCACCAATTATTTGGTTAGTCTCTTCTAAAAATTGTTTTATAATACAAGGAAAAGTCAGATTTTGCTTATTTCCATGATAAAAGTATTTTAAAATAGAAAAGAACAACCTTATTGTAAATCAGACTTGATCATTTTTCTATAGCATTGAGGAATTCAGCATGGTTTTTCACTGGTATTACATGAGACTTATTAAAAGGATTTTTATGATATAGAAATGTATATAATATATTTTGCTAGTATTGTATCATACATTTAATGTGTTTTGTGGAAATTATAGTGGTGACTGCTGTGATTTTTTTTTTTTTTTTTGGAGCATAATGAAAGTCACTCTATAGAAGTCATTTGATAAGAAAAAAGACACTATGGTTTAAAAATGGAGTGACTTTTGTTTATTTATTTTTATATTTCTTTTTTTTAAATTTAATTTAATTTTATTTTTTAACTTTACAATATTGTATTGGTTTTGCAGACTCAGCTTTTCTTTTTTTTTAATATTTATTATTTTAAATTTAATATTTATTTAATATTTTATTTTATTTTTTTTCCTTTTTTTTTGAAAATTTTATTTTATTTTTAAACTTTACAATATTGTATTAGTTTTGCCAAATATTGAAATGAATCCGCCACACAGACTCAGCTTTTAAAAGTCACTCCATCCTGGATGGAGTGACTTTTAAAAGCTGAGTCTTGTTAGATGATATGAATTGACTTGACACAACTAAAGTTGCTTCTTTTTGTGCAAACTTTCCTTTGAAAATTTTCTTTTGTCATTTTTGGTAACTGTTATCTTCTTCAGTAATGTCATTTTAACCAAAATCTTGGTTTCTTATGAACTGAGCAGATAGGAGTAGTAACTGTGAATTAAAATGATCTTCATGGAAAGCACCACCCTTGAAGCTGAAGGGACTGGTTTACAAAGCACCTGTGATCTGCAAGTCAAAAACAAATATGTTTTTAAAACAATTCTTTTAAAACCCTTCTAAATTCTAATTGTGATTTCTAGCTTGTTCTTGCATTTTTATGATTTTGTTTCTAGACTAAATACATATAAGATATAATTATATAACAGGGTAGGAAAAAACAATATAAATTCAACTAATAGATTTTATTTTAATTTTGCATTTATGCTAAGGGAAGAAGGCGTTGTCACTTAGGCTTGGAGATGAACAAATTTAACTGGACTTTTGCAATTTGTATAAGTTAGAGAGCTATCCTATATCCTTTCAATTTTGTTTGGAAAATTTTTCCCAGAAACATTATTACATGTTTTAAATCACCTTAAGTTGGAATATTCTATGCAGATTATATTTTATAAGGCAGGTGTTTGAAGAATTTCTTCTCTCTTCTTTAATCTTTTTATATTAGATCTCCAAGCCCTGTTTTGAAATGGGGGGAAGGACTGATTCAAAGCTACAGATCTTTTCAATGTATTTGATTTTGACTTAGTTGTCTGGGCTTCCCTGGTGGCTCAGATGGTAAAGAATCTGCCTGCAATGCAGGAGACTCTGGTTTGATCCCTGGGTCGGGAAGATCCCCTGGAAAAGGGCATGGCAACCCACTCCAGTATTCTTCCCTGGAAGATTCTGTGAACAGAGGAGCCTGGTGGGCTACAATCCGTGAGGTTGCAAAGAGTTGGACATGACTACTAAAAAAGACATGGCAGCACTTCCCAAATGGGAATGCACTCTAAAGACCCCAAAAGCAAGTTCTTTTTTGTTTTTGTTTTTAACTTTTTATTGTATTAGGGTATAGCCGATGAACAGTTTTGTGACAGTTGCTGGTGAACAGCGAAGGGGACTCAGCCATGCACATGTTGTTGTTCAGTCACTAAGTCATTTCCAACTCTTTATGACTCCATGAACTGTGGCATACCAGGCTTCTCAGTCCTTCACTGTCTCCGGGAGTTTGTTCAAGTTCATGTCCATTGAGTCAGTGATGCCATCTAACAGTCTCATCCTCTGCTATACATATACATGTATCCATTCTCCCCCAAATCTCCCCCTCATCCATACTGCCACATAACATTGAGCAAAGTTTCATGTGCTATACAATAGGTCCTTGTTGGTTATCCATTTTAAGTATAGCAGTGTGTACATGACCATCCGCAACTCCCTAACTATCCCTTACCCTCCCAACCGTAAGTTTGTTTTCTAAGTCTGTGAGTCTTTTTCTGTTTTGTAAGTAAGTTCATTTGTGTCACTTAAAAGCAAATTCTTTTAAGTAAGATCTTTATTTTTCTGAGTGAATTTCCTTTTATGTGTGAGTTACCTTTTATTATATGTTTAAAGTATTTTTAATACTGTAAAGCTGTGGTTCTTGGTGTTGAGAGAAACCTTACATGGGTCAAGAAGGACAATCAGGAAGGACAGTGGAGGAGCTAAGGGTTTGTTCAGTGAGCAGGAAACTGGGCAGTCCTCACGTTGCAATAGGTAACTGGCTTCAAGGTCCAGCAAAGGTTAAATTTGAAAAGACAAGTCCCATCTCCATAGAAACCAGAACGGTTACCACTAAAAATTAGAGATCTTGTTTTCCTTTGTATTTTTTTCCTTGTGGTGATTAGTTGTGAAGCAAATAAACCTTTTAAAATGAATGAAGAGTGAGGAGTGGGGTGCAGAGGTCAAAAAAGGACTTTTATGTTTGTTTTGGTCAAGTTCAGTTCAGTTCAGTCACTCAGTCGTGTCCGACTCTGTGACCCCATTGACTGCAGCACACCAGCCTTCCTGTCCATCACCAACTCCCGGGGTTTACTCAAACTCATGTCAATCGAGTTGGTGATGCCATCCAACCATCTCATCCTCTGTCGTCCCCTTCTTCTCCACCTTCAATCTTTCCTAGCATCAGGGTCTTTTCAGATGAGTCAGTTCTTCGCATCTGGGGGCCAAAGTATTGGAGTTTCAGCTTCAGCATCAGTCCTTCCAATGAATATTCAGGACTGATTTCCTTCAGGATGGACTGGTTGGATCTCCTTGCAGTCCAAGGGACTCTCAAGAGTCTTCTCCAACACCACAGTTCAAAAGCATCAATTCTTCAGTGCTCAGCTTTCTTTCTAGTCGAACTCTCACATCCATATATGACTACTGGAAAAACCATAGCTTTGACTAGACAGACCTTTGTTGGCAAAGTAATGTCTCTGCTTTTTAATATACTGTCTAGGTTGGTCATAACTTTTCTTCCAAGGAGTAGGTGTCTTTTAATTTCATATCTGCAGTGATTTTGGAGCCCCCCAAAATAAAGTCAGCCACTGTTTCCACTGTTTCCCCATCTATTTGCCATGAAGTGTTGGTACCAGATGCCATGATCTTCTTTTTCTGAATGTTGAGTTTTAAGCCAACATTTAAAAGTGGTATGGTAGAGAATTCTTTAAGTGATGATAAACGGAAGGATAAGCAGAGACCTGGGGGAGGCAGGATTGAAATGTGGAAGTGTATTTGACCAGGACAGAGAGTGCCCCTGCTACTATGAATGGTAGGCACCCTATGTCTCTGATGATCAACTGCTTGAGCAGTAGAGATGCTTTCATGATTATATTCTGCTGAATCAACTTCTCTGAAATATTTCTGCCTTGGTACTAAAGGGATCTGCTCTTCAGTTCTGAAACTGCTGGAGCCTGAGCTGTAGATTCTGAAGGTCACTGTAGGTATACAGTGAGCCTGTGTGAATTTTTCTAATGTTATTTTCAGTGGATTTATGTATGCTAGTCTAAAAGTTGTATGGCTTTTTGTCAAAATAGAATCTTATATTTCTTATGTTGAATGACTGTTTTCTTTAGAGACATCTAAATAGAGTGACTGGTTCTATTCTTATTCAGGAAGTGACTGGGTTTATCTTTGTTGGGGAGTTCATATTTTCAGTGACAAAATTGGTATTTATTGTGGAACATTTAGAAAACAAAGATAAGTGATGAATAAAATCTAAAAATTGCTTATATTCTTGTCATCTGGATACAATTGCTGATAATATTTTGGTATATAAGCATTAGGAAGCTTTACTTAAAAAATGAGAAATATTGTTGCCAAGAGTTATTCAGAGTAGCTGAGGACATCTTCAGAAGCATATGTTGTGTTCATGTACACAAAATTGTATTAATTTGGTCTCATCTAGTTAATTGTTATTCTAGTAATTAATAGATACAAAATGTGTTATGATTGTAAATATTTCAATTAGAGAAAATCCACAAGAAAATTAAAAGAGTAAAGAAAAACTGTCAGAAAGTACTCCAATATTTGATGCAATTTTTTTCCCTTAAGGGTTTATATTTGGCCAAGAGAAGTGAAAAAAACTAAAGCACCTAAAACACTGAATTATTAAGGGCATATTGATAATTTGTTTTCAGTATTACTTTAAATATTTTTCTTTGCTGTTTACATGTAAGCTTCCTCAAATTTCAACCCGAAAAAATATAATTCTGCATCTTGTTCATTAAGTTTATAGAAGAAAATATTTTAATTAAAAGACCACATCTTTTCATTTTTTCCCTCATTAATTAAAAATAGTACCCAGTTTAAGCAAAGAGCATTAGCTTATGGGTGAGACGAACCTGAATTTGAATCCCATTTCTACCACTTCTGGACTGGATGTGTGATACTGAGTTGGATTTTGCTTATTTTCCCAAGCCTCTGTTTCTTTATGTGTAAAATCGAGATATTAGTACTTGTTTTACAAAATTTTCAGCACAAATTTTAATAATATATATGTAGTCTCTGGCTCATTTGAAGTATACAAATTTCTCTTCCCTTTTCTCCTCCAGTATGTTTTTTTTTTTAAATTCATGTAATATAAAACCATATAAAAACTTACAAATTTGGGAGCACTTAGAGCTTCCCTGGTGGTTCAGCTGGTGGAGAATCCGCCTGCAAAGCAGGAGACCTAGATTTGATCCTGGTTGGAAAGATCTCCTGGAGGAGGGCATGGCAACCCACTCCAGTATTCTTGCCTGGAGAATCCCATGGACAGAGGAGCCTGGCGGGCTACAGTCCATAGGGTCGCAAAGAGTCAGAGATAACTGAAGCAACTGAGGATGCATGCACACACACTATAAGATCTGTGCCAGTAGAGATAAATGTAGTATGTGTGTTGTATGAATATTAAGATTCTATGGTTTGACTTGGAGCTTAGTGCTAGAATTTTTCAGAGCCGGTTTTTGAGCAGAGTTCCAAGCAATGTAGGTAGTTTAGCTAGTGACAGGAGAGAGAAGGCTCTTCTTGGGTCAGCTTCTGCAAAGACAGTGAAGGTCAGAATGTTTGGGGCTTTGAAGCAGATGATTATGGCTGACTGAAATGATAGATCAGAAAGAGATGAAGCTGTGAAGATAACGTAGTGGGTCTTGGATACCTGGCCAAGGAATTCAGATTTTAGCATATGGATAATGTGGCATCACTGATGATCTTAAGTGGAAAAGTTACATACAATTTATACTTTGAAAAAGTCATGCTAATGTGCTATAGAGTATGGATTGAAAATGGCAGCCAGGAATGCTGGTTAAAAAGCTAGTATTGTAGCTTATATGAGAAGTCATGAGGTCTTGGACCAAGTCACTGACAGGCATAAGGAACACAATTAGGAAATACTTAAAGGAAATAGTCTTGGTTAGACATGTGAAGGGAGGATAAGTACAAAGATGACTTCAAGATTTTTGACTTCTGGTAATTTTGTGGAAAAAGGTAATGTCATTCATCAAGATAGAACATATAGGATAAGCATGAAGATTCTGCTTTTGGACCTGTTGAGTTTGAGATGCCTATTTAAATTGTCTAGTTAGCTGTTGAAAACAGCTCTGGAACTTGGGATAGGCTTATGGGGGCTGTGGTAGGGGAACACGGGCATGTAAATGCTTGAGTGAGCAAGAGAACAATTTGGGAATCATTATTATGTGTAGACAGTAGCTGAAATCAAGGATGTGAACTAAAGTGCTCAAAATGCAATGAGGGTAAGGAGAAGATAGCTTATCCTTGGGAACACCATAGGAAAAGTGAGAGAGGAGGCAGGAGGAGAACAAGGAGTTAGTGGCCATGTGAAATCCAAGAAAACTTTAAAAAGAAGTGTTTGGTGCTGCTGGAAGTCAAATAAGAACAGGAAGAAACATCACTGTCAGTGATAGGAGGTTATGGGTGGTGTTAGCACTCAGAGATTTCCTAAAAAGAGGTGCCTGGGAGTATGCTTGTAGAGGGTGGAAAATTGAGAAAATGAAAATAATAGTGAATGAGAGCTAATCATTCCAGAAGTTTGGTTATAAAAATAAGGAGTGAAGATACTAGCTGTAGATAATGTAGATAAATAGGAGTTCCTTCTTTGGAGGACTTATTTCTTCCATTTGTTAGTCATTGACAGCAAGATTTCCCCAATATCCAATCCACTGATGAAGAGGGCAAGGAGCACTCTCTGGGAAGGAAGAGTAGGATGAGACAGGGATGATGATGGTGGTAATAATAACAGCTAGCGGAGAAGGCAATGGCAACCCACTCCAGTACTCTTGCCTGGGAAATCCCATGGACGGAGGAGCCTGGTAGACTGCAGTCCATGGAGTCGCTAAGGGTCAGACACGACTGAGCGACTTCATTTTTACTTTTCACTTTAATGCATTGGAGAAGGAAATGGCAAGCCACTCCAGTGTTCTTGCCTGGAGAATCCCAGGGACGGTGGAGCCTGGTGGGCTGCCGTCTCTCGGGTCGCACAGAGTCGGACACAACTGAAGCAACTTAGCAGCAGCATTTATTGAGTATATACCATGTACCACATGCAGATTTCAGATAATTTGCCCAAGCTATTATTTCTCATAGATACTATGTGGATTTGAACCTAATTAGTCTGGAACCAGTATCTCTGCACTAGATAGTAAGAAGCAGGAAGAGGGAATAGGTATAAAGAGTGGCTAGTACCAGAGTTCCATGTTCATCTTATCTCTACCCCGCTCCTTCTGAGAAAATTCATAGTCCTCAGCTGGCTTCTGCCTTCCAAAATGCCTGCTGTTATAAGGGACAGGAACCTGCTTGCTTATTTTCTTTTCCACTAGTAACTACCCCTGTGGTTTCCTTCAAGAGTTTTTCTTAGCTTATTTGAGATTTTCTAAGTGGATTTTTTATTGCTAAAAATAAGGAAATAAATGTATTTAAAAGACTGTCAGTATGCTTATGAAAAAGTAGAGTTACTCTTATGTTACAATAATACTCCTTGTGTATTCAAAAAGCTAGTTTTGAAGCTTGTCAGTTTTGAACGTTTAATTCCTAAAGGAAGGTTTCTGGGATGGGATTGTGGCTTCTTTGTTATAGATTTGGGAAGAGAGAAGAAATGGGGTAGTGTCTAAAGATACCAGTCAAGGAAGCCAGTGCTGTGGCATGAGATGGCAGCAGGAATGAAGGAAGGGAGTTCAGAGGGTTTACACTTGACTCTGCCTCCCCTTGGCTCTTACTGCTGCCCATGACCAATCAGTTTGTGGCAACATGGGCTGTATGAAACAGAGAGTAAAGTTCCAAGTAGGGACATTGGGTACCTTGACTGAGTTTCTGTGAATACCAGGCCTCCAGGTTGGATAGGTTAGGTGTAGCCATCTCTGTTAATAATTTCCATGTTTTTCAAAATTGAGGTTTGTGTTGTTTCTTTGGTTTTATAGTTACTAGTATGAAAGATCATTAACAGTAAGGACAGTTTCATTGTACATACATTTTTAAATATAAGGAAGATGACTCGTGAAAAATTTCTAAATCTGAAAAAGTTTCCAAAGTTAAATGTTTACAGTGACAGTTTTTTTGTTTTTACTCAGTTTTGATTTTTCCACACTGTATTTTGCTTTTCTATTTTTGTCTATTCATACCTCGATTTTGTCTCTTTCTAGCCTCAGATTCAAGGCATCTGTTTACATAGTGGTTTCTGCCCTTATGGTATGGTTTTATATATATAGCATTCAGTCTCTGAGGAGAAAGAAATCATATCTATATGCTTAAGGAGATATTGAGAGAGTCATTTCCTAGGCAGGTTGATAAGAAGTCTAGGGGTCCCCAAGGAGAGAGGGGTCTGGAATTCTCAAGGAGAAAGAAAGGACAAACATTTTTTTCCTCTACATTCCTTAGGATTATGTATCCTGGCTGAGGACAGTCTCTGGATTAAACCTGCCTAATCATATTATCTTAAAATGTAAATTATGGGAGTAGGTCTGGTCTTTACAAGGATTATATAACAATAATATATCTACCCGCTTCTGATGTCTATGTCAGAAGCTTTCTGTATCTCCTTTATACTTTAATAAAACCTATTACACAAAAGCTCTGAGCGATCAAGCCTCCTCTCTGGCCCTGGATTGAATTCTTCTTCCTCGAGGCCAAGGATCTCGGCGTCTTTGTGTGGTTCAACAACAACCTTTCAATATGAATTATGTACATATATATACATATGCACAAATATACATATAAGATGTAAACTGTATTACTGGGACCATATTTATTTCTTCTGAATTTCCTAAATTTCCTAGATTGGTAAAAAGAACACACTGGGTATTAAGTAAATCACCAGGGAAGCCCATTAAGTAAATGATGGATGGAAAAATATGGAGAACAGTAAGCAGTCATACCTCTATCAAATATTTTTAGATCAAAAGCAAGATCATATTAATTTGTATCTCTAATCCATGTTCAGAATGTGGTCCACTGGAGAAGGGAAGGGCAACTGCTAAGTCACTTCAGTCGTGTCTGACTGTGTGACCCCATAGATGGCAGCCCACTAGGTGCCTCTGTCCCTGGGATTCTCCAGGCAAGAATACTGGAGTGGGTTGCCATTTCCTTCTCCATGCATGAAAGTGAAAAGTGAAAGTGAAGTTGCTCAGTCATGCCCGACTCTTAGCGACCCCATGGACTGGAGCCTACCAGGCTCCTCCATCCCTGGGGTTTTCCAGGCAAGAGTACTGGAGTGGGGTGCCATTGCCTTCTCTGGGGAATGGCAAACCACTTCAGTATTCTTGCCTTGAGAACCCCATGAACAGTATGAAAAGGCAAAAAGGAAACTGAAAGATGAACTCCCCAGGTTGGTAGGTGCCCAAAATGCTACTGGAGATCAGTGGAGAAATAACTCCAGAAAGAATGAAGGGATGGAGCCAAAGCAAAAACAATACCCAGTTGTGGATGTGACTGGTGATAGAAGCAAGGTCCAATCCTGTCAAGAGCAATACTGCATAGGAACCTGGAGTGTCAGGTCCATGAATCAAGGCAAATTGGAAGTGGTCAAACAGGGGATGACAAGAGTGAACGTCGACATTCTAGGAATCAGCAAAGTAAATGGACTGGAATGGGTGAATTTAACTCAGATGACCATTGTATCTACTACCGCAGGCAGGAATCCCTTAGAAGAAATGGAATAGCCATGATGGTCAAAAAAAGAGTCCGGAACGCACTACTTGGATGCAGTCTCAAAAACGACACAATGATCTCTGTTTGTTTCCAAGGCAAACCATTCAATATCACAGTAATCCAAGCCTATGCCCCAACCAGTAACACTGAAGAAGCTGAAGTTGAACAGTTCTATGAAGACCTACAAGACCTTTTAGAACTAACACCCAAAAAGATATCCTTTTCATTACAGGGGACTGGAATGCAAAAGTAGGAAGTCAGGAAGCACTTGGAGTAACAGGCAAATTTGGCTTTGGAGTACAAAACGAAGCAGGGCAAAGGCTAACAGAGTTTTGCCAAGAGAACACACTGGTCATAGCAAACACCCTCTTCCAACAACACAAGAGAAGACTCTACACATGGACATCACCAGATGGTCAACACCGAAATCAGATTGATTATATTCTTTACAGCCAAAGATGGAGAAGCTCTATACAGTCAGCAAAAACAAGACAGGGAGCTGACTGTGGCTCAGATCATGAACTCCTTATTGCCAAATTCAGACTTAAATTGAAGAAAGTAGGGAAAACCACTAGACCATTCAGGTATGACCTAAATCAAATCCCTTATGATTATACAGTGGAAGTGAGAAATAGATTTAAGGGACTAGATCTGATAGAGTGCCTGATGAACTATGGATGGAGGTTCGTGACTATGTACAGGAGACAGGGATTAAGACCTTCCCCATGGAAAAGAGATGCAAAAAAGCAAAATGACTGTCTGAGGAGGCCTTACAAATAGCTGTGAAAAGAAGAGAAGCAAAAAGCAAAGGAGAAAAGGAATGATATTCCCATTGAATGCAGAGTTCCAAAGAATAGCAAGGAGAAATAAAAAAGCCATCCTCAGCAATCAATGCAAAGAAATAGAGGAAAACAACAGAATGGGAAAGACTAGAGATCTCTTCAAGAAAATTAGAGATAGCTAGGGAACATTTCATGCAAAGATGGGCTCGATAAAGGACAGAAATGGTAGGGACCTAACAGAAGCAGATGATATTAAGAAGAGATGGCAAGAATACACAGAAGAAGTGTACAAAAAAAATCTTCATGACCCAGATAATCACAATGGTGTGATCACTGACTTAGAGCCAGACATCCTGGAATGTGAAGTCAAGTGGGCCTTAGGAAGTATCACTACGCACAAAGCTAGTGGGGGTGATGGAATTCCAGTGGAGCTCTTTCAAATCCTGAAAGATGATGCTGTGAAAGTGTTGCACTCAATATGCCAGCAAATTTGGAAAACTCAGCAGTGGCCACAGGACTGGAAAAGGTCAGTTTTCATTTCAATCCCAAAGAAAGGCAATGCCAAAGAATGCTCGAACTTCTGCACAATTGCACTCATCTCACACGCTGTTAAAGTAATGCTCAAAATTCTCCAAGCCAGGCTTCAGCAATATGTGAACCGTGAACTTCCAGGTGTTCAGGCTAGTTTTAGAAAAGGCAGAGGAACCAGAGATCAAATTGCCAACATCCACTAGATCATGTAAAAGGCAAGAGAGTTCCACAAAACCATCTATTTCTGCTTTATTGACTATGCCAAAGCCTTTGACTGCATGGATCAAAATAAACTGTGGAAAATCCTGGAAGAGATGGGAATACCAGACCATCTAACCTGTCTCTTGAGAAACCTGTATGCAGGTCATGAAGTAACAGTTAGAACTGGGCATGGTACAACAGACTGGTTCCAAATAGGAAAAGGAGTGTGTCAAGGCTGTATATTGTCACCCTGCTTATTTAACTTCTATGCAGAGTACATCATTAGAAACGCTGAGCTGGAAGAAGCACAAGCTGGAATCAAGATTGCTGGGAGAAATATCAGTAACCTTAGATATGCAGATGACACCATCCTTATGGCAGAAAGTGAAGAGAGACTAAAAAGCCTCTTGATGAAAGTGAAGGAGAGTGAAAAAGTTGGCTTAAAGCCTAACATTCAGAAAACTAAGATCATGGCATCTGGTCCCATCACTTCTTGGGAAATAGATGGGGAAACAGTGTCAGACTTTATTTTTCTGGGCTCCAAAATCACTGCAGATGGTGAAACTTCATTGCAGCCATGAAATTAAAAGACGCTTACTCCTTGGAAGGAAAGTTATGACCAACCTAGATAGCATATTCAAAAGCAGAGCCATTACTTTGCCAACAAAGGTCCGTCTAGTCAAGGCTGTGGTTTTTCCAGTGGTCATGTATGGATGTGAGTGTTGGACTGTGAAGAAAGCTGAGCGCAGAAGAATTGATGCTTTTGAACTGTGGTGTTGGAGAAGACTCTTGAGAGTCCCTTGGACTGCAAGGAGATCCAGCCAGTCCATTCTACAGAAGATCAGTCCTTAGTGTTCATTGGAAGGACTGATGTTGAAGCTGAAGCTCCAGTACTTTGGCCACCTCATGTGAAGAGTTAACTCATTGGAGAAGACCCTGATGCTGGGAAGGACTGGGGGCAGGAGGAGAAGGGGACGACAGAGGATGAGATGGCTGGATGGCATAACCGACTCGATGGCCATGGGTTTGGGTAAACTCTGGGAGTTGGTGATGATTGTGCTATGATTCATGGGGTCGCAAAAGTTGGACACGACTAAGCGACTGAACTGAACTGAATCCATGTTAGTTCCTCTCAAGTCAGCCACATGTAAACCAAACCAGCAGTCACTTAAAATAGGGGGTTGCTGTTCATTTCTAACTATAGTTCCTTTTCTGAGGTGCTACTCTCTTTTCATAGTTCAAACAGTGCAAAGAGTATCTTTCAATAATAAAGCATCTTCATGTGTCAACAGAAATGTACATTTAATGAGTACATTAACTTGGTAGTAAATAATTAAATAAGGTTAAATCCCCAGTCATGAAGAGTTTTATCAGCATGTTTTTGTCTGTACTTGTTAATGTTTTCTCCCTATAAGTATGCCTCCATATCTTATTTAAAAAAAAAAACACAAGACTCCCTCTGTCAGAGTGCACCTTGCAACTACTAGTGAAATCTCACATAGGAGTTCACAAGGTTGTCTTCTGGGACTTCTTTTTTAAAAAAACACATACACTTTGACTCAGGAGAGTGAATTTAATACCTTTTTCTGTTAGAGGACAGAAAGCAAGGTGGCATATTAGAAAAAGTGCAATTAGAAGTTAGAAACCTCTTAGCCAAATGGGTGATATTGACAAAGTTACCTAACGTCACAAAACCTGAGTTTCCTCTTGTGTAAAGTGGGGAACAATACCTACCTCATAGGTCATTTAGGAGGATTACACGTAATAACAGATATTGAAGTGCTTAGCATATAACGGGTAGCAAATTAGTGTTGGCATCTAACTCCTTTCTTTCTTTGGTTCCCCCTGTTCGAGGCCTCCTCTTGACTTTAATTCCTGCCTTTTGATTGTTTTCCAAATTTGTTCATTTCTTTTGCATTTTCATAATTGAGTAACTTCATTATCTTACCCAAACATTGTCTCTCTTACCTGAAGAAAAGCTGAGGAATCAGGTAAATTTTGTGTTAGGTATTCACATAAAAGTTTTTTTGAAGATGATTAGCATATCCTTCTATATATATTTTATATACTGTTTTCAAATATGTTTTTACTGTTACCATTATGAACACATGGTTGTAGTGCTATATATATAATTTTATCCTTATCTTTTAAACAAATCTATTTTCCTTTAAAATAGTTTAATACTGAATAGGGTTTTAGCATGGTCTGTATATGTTATATGATTGCTTTTTGGAGGAGAGATGAAAATACATGTATAGTGTATATAGTTTAATTTTGTTGTTCAGTGTATTGAATGATTATTCATTCCTCTTTAGTTAAAGTAGTTTAAAAAGTATTTTGTTCTAGGCGCTGGGAGTATGGCAGTGAACCAAACTGAATCTTTGCCTTTGAAAAGCTTGCTTTCTAAAATGAAAAAATTTTTCATGCATAAAATTTTTTATAATGCATTTTCTTTGCTCATACATACGTTTTTACCATGCATCAAAGAGTTCTTATTATAAAATAGAATATTATATTTTGGGAGACTATTTGAAGCTACAGCTCAAATATTTGTGTCCCAAGATTTATTAATATCAAATGTCAACATTTTTATATCAAATATTGCTTTCATTACATTTGCCACGTTCCACAAAGTAATGTTTTATTTGTTACTATGTAATTCTTTATATAAAATATATTTGTTTTGGAGGTGAAACATTGGCTTGCAGGTTGAAAGTATTTTTCATTTATTTGGTAAATATTTTTTGAGGCCCTCCTATACTCTTAGGTTCTGTCTTAAACTCATCTAGTGCAGGAATTTAACCTCAGGTCCAGAGCCCAATCGTATTTCCTTTTCTTCATGCCATATATTAAAAGGTAGGGACCAGAACTGTGGAGTTGAAGAGATTCGTCAAGAGAATGAGGATTTATTTGGATTTAGTTACTAGGAAGAGGTCATCACTGACCTTAAAGTGGTTGGAGGAAGAATAGCTTATTATAGGAGGCTAAGGAAACGCATGGTGTTGCAAAGAGTCGGACACGACTGAGCGACTGAACTGAACTGAACTGAAGGAAATGCAGACTAATAAGGAAATTGAAATATCAAGAGTAAGTGATTCTTCTTTGTATCATGGTAGTGAGTAGAAGGAAGATTTATGCATCCCTAGAAAGTCCCAGAAACTAGGGAAGGAAACTTCAAAATAAGAGATATATATATGTATATAAAGGTTGTAAGAGAGAGCAAGAGTTTGGGGATCAAGTGATTAGTGTGAAGAGAGAAGATAATTGAAACTGTAAAATGCCAGAGAAACCAAAGAAGATGGTTATGGACTTAAGTGAAAGGGGATTTGGCTTAGGAGAGAAAAGAGAAAACTTCATTTGATACAAGAGGAAAAGATGAGCATGAATGAAAATAAGAGTATTTTAAGATGGAGAAAGTGAAAGTGGAAGAAAAGCTATGACCAACCTAGGCATCACATTAAAAAGCAGCGACATTACTTTGCTGACAAAGGTCTGTCTAGTCAAAGATGTGGTTTTTTCAGTAGTCACGTATGGATATGAGAGTTGGATCATAAAGAAAGCTGAGCACCTAAGAATTGATGCTTTTCAACTGTAGTGTTGGAGAAGGCTCTTGAGAGTCCCTTGGACTACAAGGAGATCCAACTGGTCCATCCTAAAGGAAATCAATCCTGAATATTCATTGGAAGGACTGATGCTGAAGCTGAAACTCCAATACTTTGGCCACCTGATGTGAAGAACTGACTCATTTGAAAAGACCCTGATGCTGGGAAAGATTGAAGGTGGGAGGAGAAGGGGACGACAGAGGGTGAGATGGTTGGATAGCATCACCGACTCAGTGGCCATGAGTTTGGGCAAGCTCTGAGAGTTGGTGAAGGACAGGGAAGCCTCGCATGCTGCAGTCCATGGGGTCACAAAGAGTCAGACACAACTGAGTGACTGAACTGAACTGAACTGAAGATGAAGAAATGGGATGGTTATGATCACTCCTGCAAGATAGCCTTTAATCTTCTCTTAAAGTAGAAGGTAGGGTCATTTGCTGAAAGGAATAAGGTGAGAGGGAGAGAGGAACTTAAAAGGGGGAGAATGTTCTGCCATGGAAACATACTTTGAAATCAGTGAGTTCAAGCAGTGACACCTTAGTTGAGAGTAGCATAGATGTTACAGTGATCAGCAATATCCTAATGTTCTGTTGTTACAGAGTTGGCAGACTATAATCTGAGGGCCACATGTAGCCTGTGAGCTGTGAATACTTTTTATATTCATAAAGGATTTAAAAAACTGAAGAGACAAAGAAGATTGTGTGACAGAGACCACATATGACATTTAAAGCCTAAAATATTTGCTGTCTGGTTCCTTACAGAAAGATTGCTGACCTTTGTTCTATAGCTTAGGACGAGAGAAAACAAATGTGAGTGTGACTCAGAGGTTGGAGCTGACATGTTGGACATCATCAAAGATCAGGTGGTGATAACGTAAGGGATACTAGTTACGGGAATTTGGTGGAGGTGGACAGTTGGGGGCAGGTTAATAGGGAGTAAAGTAAAGCCAGAAGATAGCTAATAGATTGGATGAAAATGAAGAGGGCTTGTGACTAAGTCTTATAATGAGAATGAAAAGCATGATCAGTTGGTATGAAGCAAAAAATGACAGATAAGGAAGCTGGATGTAGACAAGGGGAGCACAGTTGATTATCTTAGAGGTAGAAGAGCTTCACAAATTGTCTAATGATGAGGTCAGGATGATGAAGCATCAGAAGTATGATCTTGGTAGCTTGATAGGGATTGCATTGAATCTGTAGATTGCTTTGGGTAGTATACTCATTTTCACTATATTGATTCTTCCAATCCATGAACATGGTATATTTCTCCATCTATTAGTGTCCTCTTTGATTTCTTTCACCAGTGTTTTATAGTTTTCTATATATAGGTCTTTAGTTTCTTTAGGTAGATATATTCCTAAGTATTTTATTCTTTCCATTGCAATGGTGAATGGAATTGTTTCCTTAATTTCTCTTTCTGTTTTCTCATTATTAGTGTATAGGAATGCAAGGGATTTCTGTGTGTTGATTTTATATCCTGCAGCTTTACTATAGTCATTGATTAGTTCTAGTAATTTTCTGGTGGAGTCTTTAGGGTTTTCTATGTAGAGGATCATGTCATCTGCAAATAGTGAGAGTTTTACTTCTTCTTTTCCAATTTGGATTCCTTTTATTTCTTTTTCTGCTCTGATTGCTGTGGCCAAAACTTCCAAAACTATGTTGAATAGTAATGGTGAAAGTGGGCACCCTTGTCTTGTTCCTGACTTTAGAGGAAATGCTTTCAATTTTTCACCATTGAGGATAATGTTTGCTGTGGGTTTGTCATATATAGCTTTTATTATGTTGAGTTATGTTCCTTCTATTCCTGCTTTCTGGAGAGTTTTTATCATAAATGGGTGTTGAATTTTGTCAAAGGCTTTCTCTGCATCTATTGAGATAATCATATGGTTTTTATTTTTCAATTTGTTAATGTGGTGTATTACATTGATTGATTTGCGGATATTGAAGAATCCTTGCATCCCTGGGATAAAGCCCACTTGGTCATGGTGTATGATCTTTTTAATGTGTTGTTGGATTCTGGTTGCTAGAATTTTGTTAAGGATTTTTGCATCTATGTTCATCAGTGATATTGGCCTGTAGTTTTCTTTTTTTGTGGGATCTTTGTCAGGTTTTGGTATTAGGGTGATGGTGGCCTCATAGAATGAGTTTGGAAGTTTACCTTCCTCTGCAATTTTCTGGAAGAGTTTGAGCAGGATAGGTGTTATCTCTTCTCTAAATTTTTGGTAGAATTCAGCTGTGAAGCCATCTGGACCTGGGCTTTTGTTTGCTGGAAGATTTTTGATTACAGTTTCAATTTCCGTGCTTGTGATGGGTCTGTTAAGATTTTCTATTTCTTCCTGGTCGAGTTTTGGAAAGTTGTATTTTTCTAAGAATTTGTCCATTTCTTCCACGTTGTCCATTTTATTGGCATATAATTGTTGATAGTAGTCTCTTTTGATCCTTTGTATTTCTCTGTTGTCTGTTGTGATCTCTCCATTTTCATTTCTAATTTTATTGATTTGATTTTTCTCCCTTTGTTTCTTGATGAGTCTGGCTAATGGTTTGTCAATTTTATTTATCCTTTCAAAGAACAGTATTCTTCACAGAGCTAGAACAAATAATTTCACAATTTGTATGGAAATACAAAAAACCTCGAATAGCCAAAGCGATCTTGAGAAAAAAGAATGGAACTGGAGGAATCAACCTACCTGACTTCAGGCTCTACTACAAAGCCACAGTTATCAAGACAGTATGGTACTGGCACAAAGACAAAAATATAGATCAATGGAACAAAATAGAAAGCCCAGAGATAAATCCACACACATATGGACACCTTATCTTTGACAGAGGAGGCAAGAATATACAATGGATTAAAGACAATCTCTTTAACAAGTGGTGCTGGGAAAACTGGTCAACCACTTGTAAAAGAATGAAACTAGAACACTTTCTAACACCATACACAAAAATAAACTCAAAATGGATTAAAGATCTAAATGTAAGACCAGAAACTATAAAACTCCTAGAGGAGAACATAGGCAAAACACTCTCTGACATACATAACAGCAGGATCTTCTATGACCCACCTCCCAGAATATCGGAAATAAAAGAAAAAATAAACAAATGGGACCTAATTAACCTTAAAAGCTTCTGCACATCAAAGGAAACTATCAGCAAGGTGAAAAGACAGCCTTCAGAATGGGAGAAAATAATAGCAAATGAAGCAACTGACAAACAACTAATCTCAAAAATATACAAGCAACTCCTCCAGCTCAATTCCAGAAAAATAAATGACCCAATCAAAAAATGGGCCAAAGAACTAAACAGACATTTCTCCAAAGAAGACATACAGATGGCTAACAAACACATGAAAAGATGCTCAACATCACTCATTATCAGAGAAATGCAAATCAAGACCACTATGAGGTACCATTTCACACCAGTCAGAATGGCTGCGATCCAAAAGTCTACAAATAATAAATGTTGGAGAGGGTGTGGAGGAAAGGGAACCCTCTTACACTGTTGGTGGGAATGCAAACTAGTACAGCCACTATGGAGAACAGTGTGGAGATTCCTTAAAAAACTGGAAATAGAACTGCCTTATGATCCAGCAATCCCACTGCTGGGCATACATACTGAGGAAACCAGAAGGGAAAGAGACACGTGTACCCCAATGGTCATCGCAGCACTGTTTATAATAGCCAGGACATGGAAGCAACCTAGATGCCCATCAGCAGATGAATGGATAAGAAAGCTGTGATACATATACACAATGGAGTATTACTCAGCCATTAAAAAGAATACATTTGAATCAGTTCTAATGAGGTGGATGAAACTGGAGCCTATTCTACAGAGTGAAGTAAGCCAGAAGGAAAAACACCAATACAGTATACTAACGCATATATATGGAATTTAGAAAGATGATAACAATAACCCTGTGTACGAGACAGCAAAAGTGACGCTGATGTATGGAACAGTCTTATGGACTCTGTGGGAGAGGGAGAGGGTGGGAAGATTTGGGAGAATGGCATTGAAACATGTAAAATATCATGTATGAAACGAGATGCCAGTCCAGGTTCAATGCACGATACTGGATGCTTGGGGCTGATGCACTGGGACGACCTGGAGGGATGGTATGGGGAGGGAGGAGGGAGGAGGGTTCAGGAGGGGGAGCACATGTATACCTGTGATGGATTCATTTTGATGTTTGGCAAAACTAATACAATTATGTAAAGTTTAAAAATAAAATTAAAAAAAAAAAAGAAGTATGATCTTTCAGTTCCTGAAGATGATATCAGGGAGACTGTAAGAAGAACAAATGTGAATTATGTTGCTAGAGTTATTTGAAAAAAGTGGAAATGAGCATGGAGTATAAATTAGATGATGATAAAGAGTTAAAAAGAGGCAGGTGTAAGTAGGTGAATTACTATAAATAAGGGGAAGAGAAAAGAGAAGGCGGCAGTTAAGTGGTCCTCCGTTTGCCCTGGCAGCTGAGCTGTTCCACCCTCTTGACTTGGTGACTGATAGAGGTAGATAAAAAGGCTGCTGGGAAGATGTGGTATTCTCCATAGAAAGTCAGTTTACACCTTGTCTTTGAGGATGGGAGAAGCAAAGTGGTAAATTTGTTTCAGGTTGTAAAATGTTGCTGTTGTTTGTTTGCTAAGTTTTCTTAGACTCTTTTGTGACCCCATGAACTGTAGCCTGCCAGGCTCCCCTATCCATGGGATTTCCCAGGCAAAGATACTGGAGTGGGTTGCCATTTCTTCTCTAGGGGATCTTTCTGACCCAGGGATCAAACCCACGTCTCCTGCATTGAATGTGGATTCTTTACCACTGAGCCACCAGGGAAGCCTTAAGTTGTAAAACGAAGCTCTCAAAATAAAATTTCAGTGCTTGATCACTCAGTCTTGTTTGACTCTTTGCAACCCGTGGACTGTAGCCTTTCAGGCTCCTCTGTCCATGGAGATTCTCCAGGCAAGAATACTGGCGTGGATTGCCACGCCCTCCTCCAGGGGATCTTCCCAACCCAGGGATCAAACCCAGGTTTCCCACATTGCAGGCAGATTCTTTACCATCTGAGTCACCAGGGAAGCCCAAGAACACTGGAGTGGGTAGCCTATCCTTTCTGCAGGGGATCTTCCCAATCCAGGAATGGAACTGGGGTCTCATGCATTGCAGGCGGATTCTTTACCAGCTGAGCTACCGGGGACCTAATACAAGTAGTTGATTTTTTTTTTCATAGATGTATACAGGGTCACGGGGCTTCCCTGGTAGCTCAGCTCTTCCTGTAAAGACTTTTTGACATCAGTACTATTTACTATGTAAAATTCATTTTTTTTATACTAATGAAATTAAGGGATTAATACTAAAAATATCTCTTTTTACTTTGAATATATGTAAGAGTAACTTGGCAAGTAACCTTCATTTGAAATATTAAAGCTGTCTTGATTGGGCTGCAAGTAACAAATTCAAATCATTTGGATATGACAGTCCTTCTGTGACCATGTTAATGTAGAGTCTATATTGTAGCTTATAAAACTTTACTATTAAATATATATATATATAGGGATATAATATCTTTTAGCCATTAAAAATCAAGTAGGGGGATTCCTTTGACCTTTAGAAGATGAAGCAGGAGCCATTGTAGCTGCTTTATGTTTTTCTATTTTGATGGGCAGAATTATTCCTATATATGGCATCATTGGATAGTATTTTCTAAAGGAAAAACTTTTATCTGCCAAGGACTAGAAATACTAGAAACAGACAAAAGGTAAATTGATAGAGTTTTTCAGTGTGCCAGATAAGTTTGAAGTTACTGGTTCTTATAAGAGCATCTTTATTTTTTCTGGAGAATCAGACTATTTCCTGATAATCTAAAATCTTAAAATATCTTTAACTTGATTTTAAATGGTACCTTTATTTCAGGTGGTTTTCAATGAGTAACCTTTGGAATATTTTTAAAGATTGAGTTAAATGTCTTTTGAATCAAGAAGAAAATACTTTAATTATGTCATTTACTTTAATCATATTTTTGTGTTGTGTGTTTTTTCTCTCAGTTCTTATTACGAAGAATACCACAAAAACACAGCCGCCTCCTTCCAAGGCAGCTCAGCGCTCAATGCAGTCTCCACAGAACAGTGCTATAATATTACCAACACATCAGACTAAGAAATCAGGTCGGCCTAAACCACCTGGATGTCCTTCAGACCCCAAGAAGGGAAGTTCTGTTAAGAATACCACAACAAAGAAAAAAGGCCCACACTCAGGAAGAAAGGTTAGTTGTATCTCCTACTAATTTCTATTATGGGTCTCTGTAGTGCCTTATTATTAAACATACAGTTTAGGATTTACTAAGAGTGTTATATGGGCTTCCCAGATGGCTCAGTGGTAAAGAATCCACCTGCCAATAAAGGAGACGTGGATTTGATCTCTGGGTTGGGAAGATCCCCTTGATAAGGAAATGGCAACCCACTCAAGTATTCTTGCCTGGGAAATCCCATGGTCAGAGGAGCCTGGTGGGCTCAAAAGATTTGTACACAACTTAGTGACTGAACAATAACAAGAGTATTATGACACCCTTGAGGAATGTACCAAGAGTGTATAAGGCTTTTTACAAGGGGGAAGGGGGAGAGAAAGGGATTGGGATTTTGGGACTAGCAGATATAAACTGTTATATATAGGATCCAAATACATGTTGTCTGTAAGAAATATACTCTTAAATATAAAGGTGTAGAATCTTGGATCAACTTAAGACTGAATAGTGTTTGACCTCTTCAAAACCACACTGAAAATACTGCATGGGTGTATTTATCTTTGGGGCAGTTTATTTAAAACTCAGTATACTTTAAAATACTTCATGGGAAATAGATGGGGAAACAGTGGAAACGGTGTCAGACTTTATTTTTTTGGGCTCCAAAATCACTACAGATGGTGACTGCAGCCATGAAATTAAAAGACGCTTACTCCTTGGAAGGAAAGTTATGACCAACCTAGATAGCATATTCAAAAGCAGAGACACTACTTTGCCAACAAAGGTTCGTCTAGTCAAGGCTATGGTTTTTCCTGTGGTCATATATGGATGTGAGAGTTGGACTGTGAAGAAGGCTGAGTGCCAAAGAATTGATGCTTTTGAACTGTGGTGTTGGAGAAGACTCTTGAGAGTCCCTTGGACTGCAAGGAGATCCAATCAGTCCATTTTGAAGGAGATCAGCCCTGGGATTTCTTTGGAAGGAATGATGCTAAAGCTGAAACTCCAGTCCTTTGGCCACCTCATGCGAAGAGTTGACTCATTGGAAAAGACTGTGATGCTGGGAGGGATTGGGGGCAGGAGGAGAAGGGGACGACAGAGGATGAGATGGCTGGATGGTATCACTGACTCGATGGACGTGAGTCTCAGTGAACTCCGGGAGTTGGTGATGTGACAGGGAGGCCTGGCGTGCTGCGATTCATGGGGTCGCAAAGAGTCAGACATGACTGAGCGACTGATCTGATCTGATCTGATACTTTAAAAGGGTTTCCCTGGTGGCTCAGCATTGAAGAATTCACCTGCCAGTGCAGGAGATGCAGGTTCAATCCCTCAGTCGAGAAGACCCTTGGAGAAGATCCTGGGAGAAGGCAAATATTCTTGCCTGGGAATTCCCATAGACAGAGGAACCTGGCAGGCTACAGTCCATGGGGTCGAAAAAGAGTCAGACACAACTTAGTGACTAAACAACAACACTTTAAAAATAACATAATTTACTGCTATACTGTGAACCCAGATAACGGTCACTAATTTAAACAAAGAAAAATCCAACAGCACTGAGTGTTCTACTTTTTCTCCTTTGTCCCTGCCTTTTAAATATCTCTATTATTACCTTTTCTAGGCCCAAAGTCCTCTTTTCTGATACTCAAAGAGTCTTGTTTGAAGTTAGCTCCTAGAAAACACCAAGAGCTGATATAATATAAACCGCTAGTGAATTTTAACAATACCCAGAAGACATTTGTTCTTAGATACAGTGGGCATAATTCTGTATGGACTTTAGCAAGCCACTTTTAATTTTGTCAAAATTATCATGTGTAATATGGAGAAATGCAGGCTAGATACAGTAAAAACCCAGATGAGTGACTGCTTTCTGAAGACAAACTGTCCTCTGCCTTGTTGAGGTTCCCCAACCTCATTTGATGAATTCCTGGATTAGATTTCCAGAGTGTATAAAACTTAGATGCATGCATGCTCAGTTGTGTCTTGACTCTTTGAGACCCTATGAACTGTAGCCCATCAGGCTCCTCTGTCCATGGCATTCTCCAGGCAGAATACTGGAGTGGGTTGTCATTTCCTCCTCTAGGGCATCTTCCTGACCCAGGAACCCTGCATCGCTTGCATTAGCAGGCAGATTCTTTACCACTGAGCCACCTGGAAAGCTAAAAAAACAAAAAAGCAACAAACAAACCACAAGTTTTATATAATAATTATTTTGTCTAAGGTATGACTAGGTGGAGCAGGGATAGCATTGGGAATCCAAGTCTCTTGGTCTCTTTCTCTCCTACTTGACTAGCTTATGGTCCCCTCTTAGCACAGTTTGAAAAGTACTACAATTTGTAATAAAGAAATTTCCATCCCAAAGGACTTCTGACCACTGATCATTTGTGGACCAGTGATGCTAATGATTTTCTGACCTCCTTATCTAGGAATTTTTTCTTTTTTACCAGGGAAAACGTATTCCTGTCATTTGCTCCACATCTTCAACTTCTGAAAATGCACTGGCCAGAGAACATGGTAACATTTCATATGATAAGGATGTTTTCCCTGGGTCATCTAAAATAGTGATGTCTACAGGTAAATTAGTATTTTTAAGAGTATAAAATTAGTACTTTTGTTGTATTATATTCAGTGTCTTTGAAGTCCTGAAAATAAAATAAGAGGGAGAAAAGATGATAATAAGCATTTCTTTGAGCATTTTTCATATTAAAATATTTTGAAATTCTAGTTGTTTATTTTGATGTTAAGGAAAAACAGTCTGTTTAAATACATGAGTCACCTGAAAATTCAGCATCCTTAAGATATTTTATCCCTCTTGGTAAAATTTATAACATTTGCATTATTGTCAAATCTATTCTTGTTTTCCCATTATTTCATTTCACAATTTGTCTTTTTGTCTTGTATATATTTTTAAAGTTACCTCAAACCTTTTTTAAATGCCTTTTAAAATTTTCACAGATCCTTGCCTGTCAAGGGACATGATGACTTTAAATTGCTGTTTGCTGTGTAAAGAGTGTGAAATGACAGGCACCCACACTAATTAATCCCTTTGATTTGTCATCTTCTACAGATTTCCTTATTCCTTCCTGTTTTTTTTATAGCAAGTTTTGTTGCTTCCTCTCCTAGATTCTTAATTATCTTTCTCTTACATTCTTCTCTTCCCTGGACTTTTTCCCCTCAATTTTTCTTTTCTTACTGAAAAGAAATTATAGTTTAATTTATTGAAATAGGTATCACTTTAAAAATAATTATTGTTACATTTCCCATTTTGTCACTTTATTATTTCTGATTTTTAGTCCATTAGCTGGTGAGACTGACTAAATGAGTATAAACATTGAAATCCTTGTTTAGCTCATTTGTGCTCAGTAGAACTTTGTCAAGGCCATCAGTACCTCAGGTTGTTTTTAGTAGGTGATATTTCTATGACAGGGTTGATCCTTCCTCTGGCTGTTGCCAAAAAGTTGAGAATTATCATATATTTCAACATGGTGAAAGTGAGATTAATGGGTTTTTATTGTACTAAATACAGACTTTATATAGATGAAAATTTTGCAATAAAGCAGTGGAGAAAAATAACATGCCTTTTGATTTAGGGGGACAATATATTTTCTTTTTGGTAATAATCATATTACATTGTATGTTGGTTAGAATTTGATTCTCAGTGAAGAAAAATTAAGGAAACTTGACTGTGATTATAGGGTATTTACTTCTAAATGCTAAATGCTTTTATTATACTAAGGAAAGCATTTATTCTTAAAATTTTCTTTTCTGAACCTCAGCATGTATAGAAAGAACATTTTAATTTTCTTAAAATTAATGAAAAATTTTCTCCAGGTCATTAGAACTTACTGTGACACATATCTTAAATTATGTGGTTACTTTAGAAAATACTATGTAATAAATAAATGCAGTATTGTTGATTTAAAATAAATTCGGTCCAAAAGGAATGTGCTAACATGACCAGTTTTGAAAGAAAATTCTTGCACTGTGACTGCAGTAAAAAAGTGAAAATATTCTTGTCTCTAAGCCATTTTTATCTAATATGGGAATGTGCAAAGAATTGTTTTGTGATGCTACTAAAACTTCTATTGTTTCTATAATTAGTTTGGACAGAAATCTAGAAAATTGCAGAAGCTTTTGGATTATTTCTTTCTAGGTTTAATATATTTTTACAATGTGAAACTATGTTTACATATTTTTAGATAACAGAAATGATAATTGATATTAACTGTGTTTAGGTTCTCTTTGAGTGAAGTGTGGCTAATGGGATATATAGTGATGATGTAGTGTTTGTGTTCCTTCTAACCAATCTCATTGTTATATCTATATACACATTTTTCATCAAGTCTGTGTCTATATAAACAAACATGGAAACTGTGGCCCTCACCTGGATCAGAACAAAATCCAGCAGCTGCCAGACCACTTTGGCCCAGGCCCTGTCAATGTGGTGCTCCGGCAGACGGTGCAGGCCTGTGTGGATTGTGCCATTCAAAGTAAGACTGTTTTTGAATTCCTTAAGCCAGATGATCGTGGAGGAGAAGTGATAACCGGTATGCACATCTAATCCTTTATCAGCTTTTGTTCTCTAATTGGATTTTAGGTTTCAAGAAGGCAAAGATTTTATAAAATACATAGATTATTTTCTAATTTTTTATTCTATTGATGATAATCCAATATTTATTTTGTTAATATATAGAATATTTATAATAATTATATGTTTATAGACTTTTAACCCTGTTTTGAAAAGTTTAACTTTCAAAATAAACTAATAATGTCAGTAATACTGTAAATTGAAGTAAGAGGTACAGATTTTTCCTTTTACCTTCTTTATTAAGCTTACTATAGATAAAGTGAGCTTTATATTAATATATTTTAATTTTTTTTTAAGAAAACAGACTAATATATAAGAATCTCTAAATAAAAATGTGATTCAAGAAGTGATTAAGGGATAAGATACATATGGCTCTCATGATTGTGTGATCAGATACTGCATTTATACCCATGGCTTCCCTGGTGGCTCAGAGGTTAAAGAGTCTGCATGCAATGCGGGAGACCTGGGTTCGATCCCTGGGTTGGGAAGATCCCCTGGAGAAGGAAATGGCAACCCACTCTAGTATTCTTGCCTGGAGAATCCCATGGACGGAGGAGCCTGGTGGGCTACAGTCCACGGGGTTGCAAAGAGTCAGACATGACTGAGCAGCTTCACTCAATCACTTCACTCAATGTTTGGAAGAGTAGAAAGTATTGTAGATCAGTGGGTTTCTATTGTTGTTGTTTACTTTATGAATATTTTTAAATGAGAATGCTTTTCTTAGTTTGGACTATTGTGTTTGAATGAGAGGAACTTATATAATTTAAGATTATTCTTTTATAAATTACAAAAATCACACATTAGATTTATATTTCCTATATTGATGGCTTTTTTGTTGGTGGTGTTATGGTTCTCATCTTTTTATGATGTGACTCTGACATCTTTTCATAGCTACTTTTGATGGGGAAATTCATTCCATCCAGCTGCCTCCAGTGAACAGTGCATCATTTGTTCTTCGCTTTCTTGAGAACTTGTGCCACAGCCTGCAGTGTGATAACCTTTTGAGTAGCCAGCCTTTTAGCTCTTATAGAGGTAATACTCATAGTCCTGAAGAGAATGATCAAAATAAACCAGGTAAGAGAAAATGTAAAATTTTATACTAATCTTACATTAGATTCTTCACTAACTTGAGAGTCTTGTATAATTCAGTTTTTCCTTGTGTCCTCCTTAAGGTAAACCTTTTAGCCACAGTGAACTAACTAGGCATGTATAAAGTAAAAGTGAAGTCGCTCAGTCGTGTCCGACTCTTTGCGACCCCATGGACTGTAGCCTATCAGGCTCCTCCGTCCATGGGATTTTCCAGGCAAGAGTGCTGGAGTAGATTGCCATTTCCTTCTCCAGGGGACCTTCCCGACCCAGGAATTGAACCTGGGTCTCCTGCATTACAGGCAGACGCTTTACCGTCTGAGCCACCAGGGAAGCCAGGCATGTATAATATATAGTTTTTTGTTCATTCAAAATGGAAAAGTAATTTCTCATTGTATTCATAGTTAACTTGAGAATCAAAACCTCAGAGCTATTGGGTTGGCCAAAAACTTTGAGTTTTTCTGTAACATCTTATGGAAAAACTGGAACAAACTTTATGGCCAGCCCAATATCTTTGTGGTTTGATTTGCATTTCCCTAGTGGCTAATGTTGAACATCTTTATGCTTATTGGCTATTTGTACATCATCTTTGGAGAAATGTGTATTCAATTCCTTTGCCCATTTTAATTGGATTATTTGTCTTTTCATTATAAGACATATTTTTATATTTATTATATATGTATATATTATATATTTGTTATATATAAATATATAAGGAATTCTTTATATTCTGATTAAAAGTTCCATTCAGATATGTGCTTTGCTTATATTTTCTCCCATTCTGTGAGTTGTCTTTTCACTTTCTTAATGGTGTCCTTTTAAGTAAAAAAGTTTTAATTGTGATGGAGTCCAATTTATCTATTTTTTCTTTAGTTTCTTGTACTTCTGTTGTCATATCTAAGAAAACATTGCTTGATACAAGTTCATAAAGATTTACTCCATGTTTTGCCCTGTGTTGTGAGATGTAGGGGCCCAATTTCATTCCTTCACATGTGAAATCTAGTTGTTCATGCACTGTTTGTAAAAGACCACTTTTTCCCTCTTGTCTTGACACCCTAGTCAAAAATGAGTTTTCTATAAATAAAGGGTTTATTTCTGGATTTTCTATTTTATTGATCTCTAGGTCTATCCTCATGGAAGTACTATACTACGTTGATTACTGTAGCTTCTTGTAGTGAGTTTTGAAATTGGGAAGGATGAGTTTTCCAACTTTGTTCTTTTTAAAGATTGTTTTGGCTGTTCTGAGTCCCTTGCATTTCTATATGAGTTTTAGAATAAGCTTGACAGTTTCTGCAAAGAAGCCAGCTGGGATTGTAATAGGGACTGTGTTGAATCTATGGTTCAGTTTAGGGATAATTGCCATATTAATATTGAGTCTTCCAGTTCATGAACACAGAATGTCTTTCCATTCATTTAGGTCTTTTTAAATTTATCAACAGTGATGTAGTTTTCAGAGAGTACATCTGGCAGTTCTTTTGATAAATTCATCCCTAAATATTTCACTCTTTTTTATGCTATTGTAAATAGAATTACTTTCTCAACTTAATTTTTGGCTTGTTTATTGCAAGTATATAGAAATACAATTGATTTTTATATATTAATCTTATAATCTATAACCTTGAATTTGTTTATTAGTTCTCATTGGGGTTTCTGTATGTGTATGAATTCCTTAGGATTTTCTTAAAGTCTGATATTAGTATAGACATTTCAGTACTGTTTGTGTGGTGTATTTTTTCCATCCTTGTATTTTCAGCCTTCTTGTGTATTTGAATTTAAAGTTTGTCTCTTGTAGTAAGTTTGTAACTGGAACTTTAAAAAATCCATTATGCCAATCTAATGTCTACTGGAGTGTTTATTTCATGTACATTTAATATACTTACTGATAAGATAGGATTTGCATCTACCATTTGATATTTGTTTTCTATATGTGTCTTTTTTGAGGGGAGAGTTCTTTTCCTCCATTATTGCATTCTTTTGTTTTAAATAGATGTTTTCTTGTGTGCCATTTTAATTTCCTTGTTCTGATTACTATTTTTAATTAATTTATTTTAATTGGAGGCTAATTACCTTACTACTCTGCAGTGATTTTTGCCATACATTGACATGAATCAGCCATTGGTGTACATGTGTCCCACATACTGAACCCCCCTCCCACCTCCCTCCCTATCCCATCCCTCAGAGTTGTCCCAGTTCATCACCTTTGAGTGCACTGTTTCATGCATCGAACTTGGACTGGTGATCTTTTTCACATATGGTAATATGCATGTTTCAATGTTATTCTCTCAAATCATCCCACCCTTGCCTTCTCCCACAGAGTCTGAAAGTCTGTTCTTTATGTCTGTGTTTCTTTTGCTGTCTCAGATAAAGAGTCATTGTTACCATCTTCCTAAATTGCACATATATATGTTAATATACGGTATTGCTGTTTGTCTTTCTGACTTACTTCACTCTGTATAATAGGCTCCAGTTTCATCCACCTCATTAGAACTGATTCAAATGTGTTCCCTTTTTAATAGCTGAGTAATATTCCATTGTGTATATGTCCCATAGCTTTCTTATCCATTCGTTTGCTGACGGACATCTAGGTTGCTTCCATGTCCTGGCTATTATAAACAGTGCTGCAATGAACATTGGGGTACACATGTCTCTTTCAATTCTGGTTTCCTTGGTGTGTATGGCCAACAGTGGGATTACTGGGTCATATGGCAGTTCTGCTTCCAGTTTTTTAAGGAATGTCCACACTGTTCTCCATAGTGGCGGTACCAGTTTGCATTCCCACCAACAGTGTAAGAGGGTTCCTTTTTCTCCACACCCTCTCCAGCATTTATTGTTTGTAGACTTTTTGATAGCAGCCATTCTGACCGGCGTTAGATGGTACCTCTTGTGGTTTTGATTTGCATTTCTCTGATAATGAGTGATGTTGAGCATTGTTTCATGTGTTTGTTAGCCATCTGTATGTCTTCTTTGGAGAAATGTCTGTTTAGTTCTTTGGCCCATTTTTTGATTGGGTCGTTTATTTTTCTGGAATTGAGCTGCAGGAGTTGCTTGTATATTTTTGAGATTAATTCCTTGTCAGTTGCTGCATTTGCTATTATTTTCTCCTTTTATGAAAGCTGTCT